>NC_092066.1:17532500-18136250 GCF_039877785.1 Chaetodon trifascialis
GAGTGTTTACTGAAGCAAAAACAGGCCAGTGTCCAATGTTCCTCAGCATCAACCAAAGTATAAATCACAATATTTGGATTATCTCTATTGGTTTCAGGTCATTAGAGGACAACAACTCATGTCCTCGTGGTCCAACCTTGAATAAAAAGCTTAGAGGGAATACATGAATGGTGGCTTTGTTGCACCGAAGCAAATAATGCATCCTCAGTTGAAAGTGGCTAAATGGCTTGTACATTCAGATGAAAGGTCAAGACAGAGGATGTCTATGCATCAAGACATATGAACCGTGATGTGTCACTGTCTGGGGCTTGTGTGGACAGCACACACTTCTCAGTGAGTGATTGAGAATATATTAATAGACAAAGAGTTTTCACCATGAGTCTTGTCTGACAGGCTGACAAGACCCAGCTCTCCTTTTTAGTTTTCTTTAAATGTGTTAGCCCTTTTCCGTTTTATTTGCTTTAATTTCCATGTAACCCGGTTTAAACGAATGATACCAAAAGTGGAAAAGTTCCTGAGGTTCATTCCCAGCTAAATCATACTCAAAGTACAAAACAGCGTTTCTGAAGGAGGACTTGAGCAAAGTCGACCTTGCCTATATGGAATGTGAGGAAATACATTTGCCAAGTCAATGTAAACACATATTGCAACACTCTACCTCTCACTACATGTTATCTGTGGAAAAGTACCAGGGTACACTGTGTCACCATGGCGGATTCCCCTGTTGTTTTATGGCAAAGCCTCGGGGAGGAGGATGGGGGAGGGAGCAGGGCTGCACAGAAACAAGAGGTTTGTGTGTGTGTGTGAGAGAGAGAGAGTATGTTTGTGTGTGTATGCATGTGAGAGAATGAGGAAAGTTATTAATGTAATCCTGGGTGCCTCTCTGACAGTTTAGCTTTGGAAATTTACCTTCACAATAGAGCAGCTGGGAAAGTTTGGATGAGGAAAATCAATGATGTCTCTCACCTCAATAACTGCCTTCACAGTGTCCTGACAGCACCGCAGCTACTCACCAGGAAACAGAAGAAGACTGTTGTGCGCTGGGCAGCTCCCAGAGGTCAATGTGGATGTGTATGGACGTGGCATGTTGCTGCAAAAGCGTGTCTTCAGAAAACCTGCAGGTTGTCCTGTGGAAGGATTTGTCATTCTATTTGATAGAGTTGTAATTTGTCCTGATATTTATATAACAAGTCTTCTATAATAAGTGTTACACATGTTTTAAATGAGCAACAACATCAGTGCTGGCAGTGTATGTTTGTCTGTGTGTGTATCTCTGTCTAGCATCAGCAGTCAACAGCCAGTCATTCAGTGCACAGCATCTTGCTCGATTTCAGAGGACATGTTACTGTGATAAAAAGGATATCAACAGATTGACAAAGCAGATTCTCCCTTTATGATTAGTATCTCTTATTTGTGTTTCGTCTCATTGCAGTCAGTTGTTTCCCTGTGTCTTTGTTTCCTCAACAATATGCTGTTTTGCCTGTTGACATGGCCAAAACCTGTTTGGTTTGTCCTCTTCTTCCCAGAGACACTGTAAAACCGTAACACAAACCGAAGCGGGCAGCTGTGTGAACGTCCCTGAAATATAAACAATGGCTCCAGATGATGTTGGAAGGCAGCCTGCAGGTTGTTGTGCATACATGCAAGGAGCTGAATGCAAAGGCACATCCCCCTGTCTATATGACTGGAGCTGAGGTGGGGAAGGGGAACAGGTTTGGTTAAGGAAAGATCAGAAACAACTGTGTTTCTTAAGGAAACTTGAGAAAGAAAACAAATCCCTGTCAAGTTCTTGTTAACTAAAGGAGCAACAGAGAGCATCCCGACTGGAAACATCACAGTCTGTCGTGGGATGTGCACAACCAGGACAGGAGGGCTCTGCAGAGGGTGGTTAAAACTGTCCAGAACACTCATGTACCAAGCATCAGTGATATCAGTGAGGTGAGGTGCCTGTGCAGAACCCAAAGGATACTAAAACACAATACCCACCACATTCACAGCCTGTTCACCCTCCTGCCCTCTGACAAGCGATGCAGAAGTATCCGCTGCTATACCAGCAGACTGCAGAGCAGCTTCTTTCCTCAGGCTGTGAGCCCCCTTAACTCCACACCCCCATTATAAATAATAGTTTATTGTTATGACTTGTTATGTATTCATAAATATATAGCATTTTTGTTGTGTGTGTAGCATAAAGGGAGGACAACTAACATTTCACTATATAGCCCTGTGTTGTAGAATGATAAGGAAATGAATCTTGTACCTCAAAATCTTGTAAATGTGGGGTTGCAGGAAAAAAATAAAACAACTGAAAATTTCTTTAATGAGCTGAAAATATAGTTGATGACACAAGTTCACAAGCTTATTGTTGAAAAGCACAGATAACAGGCAAGATTAAAGTTGCTGTTTTGTTTATATATTCTAGCTACTGTTCATTTGTAGTATATGTTTGGCATTATGTCACAAATAAGCTGCATTACACACAAGTGCACTCAGGTTGTAGTTTACTGTGTTGTACTTTAGCATCAGTCTTATTTTCAGTTTCAATAAATGTTGATAATGTCATTTAGACAAAGGCTCTGGAGATGGTGTTTACCACAGAGTAAAACATAATGTCTCACACCATGTCATTGATGGTTAAAACATGCTCACGTCAAAAGGAGAGCTTACACATGATTAATTGCATTTGGCTATATTATAAGTATAAGCAGGAATGCCATAAATAATATACATGTAAAATGATCCAGAACAAGCAACAACCCACCAATGTCATCAAAAAGCCACACAGAGTTGAATCAGCTCTTCTCTGACAGAACAAAAAAGCAGATGTTTCACAATGAAAGGATTGTAATCCCTGCCTCATACTGTGGAGATATTTTTATTATGCCTGCTTCCCAAGTATTTTACCAGAGTGCAAATGAACACGCCCTTTCTTTTGTGTGTAGTTGGTGACCTCCTTGGAGACATACAGTAATTGCTGTGCAGTGATTCATTCATATAAAATATTTACACCCCTTCACTTTGACAATTTCCCCCCGAGAGATTTTGATTTCATGGATTAACAGCATGTAATAGAATCATAATCTTGACATAAATTTTATTTTTAGCCATTTTTATTGCATTATTTTTACAAAGCTGAAATTATGATAGGTTCAGATGGCTCCTCTGTATGAAAAGTGAATGCACTCAAACCTTCAAAGAGCAGAAAAGTTGCAGACGGTAGCTTTGAGGTTAGGAGATAAGGCTAAGGAGACCAGGGAGCTAATGCTATTAGTTGTAGCCTGGCCACCTACTGCAGCCACTGAGGGAATTGTCATATGACCAACACACTGATTAGGAGCTAATTCAGATGTCATGTGTGAATTACATATCCTCTGTGAACTCTAAAGACTCTGGCGGTTCATCTCCTCCATGTCGGTGAGTGAGAGAAAGAACACTGTCAGCAGATGATCTGAAAGGGGTTGGCAGCAGGAGGATTTGACTGAAGATGCCAGAAGTCTGCATACCAAAGGAGAGTGAAACGGGAACAGGGAGCTCTGAGGACAGGCAAACATTGTTGCTAGATTTGCTAATGATATAAAACAGATATTTCAAGAGCTATTTTTGCTTTTAGTTGTCAGTCAGAGGCCAGTGTTACTGCAGGTAATTACAGCTAAGGGACTGTTTGTAAATGATCGGAGTGAATAAGAGAAAATTTGCCACACCCTCCACATAATATCTCAAATTAATATAACTATGGATTGGTACAATTCATTCTGAATTAATAATTAAAACTATGCAAAATATTTACATATTTTAGGTAGTAGTTCTGCTTCTCGTTAAGATGCAGAGTAAACAGAAAATGGGAGCTGCTGTCACAAATGCTCTCTGGAGCAACCTTCTCTCTCCACCAGAAAGTATCCTTCAGCTAAAAGAAATTATATCCTGATGCTTTTCACACAGTCCTTAACATAAAGTTTCAAAAAAAACCCTTCTCTGCATTTAAAAAAGGTAATATGCTACCTTTTTCAAAAACAAGAAACTGTTACACAAATAATAAATGTAAGATTCTGATGACTGCAGGCTGCGACAAGGGAGAGAAAATCACAATAACCATAATCACACGTAATGATCCGCTCTTCTTTTGAAATTCTGAGAAGAGGAGAAAAAATAAAGTAAAATTACATTGTAACCATAGTAATCATTCCCCAAGTGCTTCCTCTGTATGATGCCTGACATTTCCACTTTTAATCTTTTGTCTTGCTGACAACATCTCCCCTCTTCTTCTCGTGTGTAGAAATCGCGGTCAGGTTCAGCTGCCTGCTGGGAACCAGAAGAAAAGCATTCCATGCATGTTCAAGCCACAGATCTGCCCTCGACCTTAAGCAGGGCTTTGCATTTGAAGCGTGAGCCATACAACATCCCTGCGTGCTGATTATATGCACGCTACCTAGTGACCGTCATAGGAAGTCTCCAGATCAGCCCAGCAGCATGCTAATGGTGGGCAAGTGCACCATAGGGCTGTCTCTTAGTTACCCCTGTTGATACCCATCGCTGTGTAACCTGAGTGTTCGGTACAGATGTGATTCATTGAACCCAGCTGGTGCAAAATGACCCATTGCTATTGTGATGGGGTGAAATAATCTCTTTTCTAAAACGTAAATCCTTGTCTTCATGGCAGCTTTAGTGCAAGCACAGATGTCTATAGGCTTTGACTGTGAGTTTCTACAGTCCTTATTTCTTCCAGTCTATTTGGAGTGCCAGCACCTGAGAGAACAGCTGGGGAGTAAACAAAACGAGACGGTGCACGAGCCTCTCACTAAAGCATGTTTGGAATATGAGTGTTGCTTGGTCTTCAACCTTTTTCGGTTGCTCCAACAACTTATGATTTATGATACGTTCTAAAAGGGAAACATCTGCCCTCGAAAAACAGGTGAGGGACGGAGCAGAGTGCTGTGCTGGTTCTGCACTGGAGGTATTTGAAAACCGGGTTAATCTATAACCTGCGTTAATGTCACACAGATGGATATTTTCAAATTTTAAACTGCTGCTCAGAAAATATGATATCGCCCAGCAACAGATGTCTGCCGCTCTCTGCAGGGTTGTGTGGGAGATTTTCTTGTCTGACAGTCATAATATATGTGCTTTTCATTTCAGGAATGCTGGTGCAACATGGAAAAAAGGGAGTGTCACTCAGAGCAGATGTTATGCGTTTAATCGTCCATATTCCGCTGAAGCTTTTGATGTTTCAGTACTTTGATTTTTCCTTACACACCATGTGCTTTCAACATCCAACTTGTTTTGAGGAATTAGGCTGCAGAAAGCTGAGTGCAGTTTGCTCCACATAGATGAACTTGATTTATCAATGAACTATAGTGAAGGTAAATCCACTCTGCTGTTTTGCTTGATATATATATTTATCTATATTTTTCAGTATAACCAAGCTTGTTTTTTTCATGCTCACTTTCTTTGTTGCACAAACTTCTTGATGTAACATCTCACATCAAACATTTGAATAAAAGTACTGTTTGCTTTCTTCTAATTTGTTCAGCATTCGTTTAATTTGTTGTACTTTGCTTTCTGTCCTTATATTCATCTGCCATTTTCTCTCTACAACAGCTGAAGGAAAATTTTGTCTTGTCTGCTTTTTTTTTTTTTGCCATGTCTGTCTAATATCTGTATGGTAAATATGAACTAGCCAGCTGCTTGTTAGCTTAGCTTAGCATAAAGACTGGAAACCAGGAGAACAGCTAGCCTGTCTCTCGACAAAGACTAATTGTAAATTGTCCTTTTACACTTTTGTTTTGTTTCTAATGAACAAAAGTGATATAATGTGTTAAATCTTGAGCAATGTTATGTTAATTTGGTTACCTTTGTACCTGGCTAGCTGTGTCCCCGTTTCCTCTTTTAAGCTAAGCTAAGCTAAGCTAACTGTCTGCTGGCTGCAGTCTCTTATCTAATAGACAAAGAGGAAGCAAAGTAGCGCTCAGTCTTCTCATCTAAATCTCATCAAGAAAGCGGATAGGCATATTTCCCAACGTGTCAAGCTATTCATTTAAACATGTTATATTTTGAGGTGCACTTGAAGTCAATACTCAGCAGTTTCTATATTTCAGTGTTTCATTTAACACCATCATCAACACATTAATTTTCAGCAAACTATCATCAGTGTTCCAGTCTTGGCGTTGTTTTGCAGCGATGTGGTGACTCCACTGTTCCTGAAAGCCAAAATAACAATCATGTCAGCATGAAGAAAATCTCAGTGAGGTCCATAAGATCTATGGAAATATGAAAAGAGCGAAGCCATGGATAACAACATAGCACTTTGAGGAACTGGATCCCAGGAACCAAAAACCGCAACGAAGCAAAACTTGACCAAAAAAATTCAGCTTGTGCAGCATGCAGGCTGTGCTCCCATGTTGTGGATTAGGAGCCCATTAAGTTATCGTTTAGTGTGAGATGAAATTTACTTACAAGTGTAAGTCAAATCTGCAACACATTGCTTTCAAAATCGATAAACTTACTGCATTTGTGCCACATTTGCAAATATTTATTTTATCTATGCTGTCTGACAGTGAGGTAGCCTGGCCTTGTGTCCTTTAACTTTTTGTCCTGTTCACTCTGTCCAGAGTGGCTTCTGCACACATTGACATATAAACAGCTGTGAAGTAACTGGGAGGTGCTGCTGTTGTCACTTTTATTGTCCGGGTCGTAAGAATTGAGAGCTGAATCTGTTGCTCTGTTATCTGCCCTGCACTCTCTCTATGCGGCAGATTGTTTATTGTGCTGTAAACAAGCTTTTTATTTAACTGTAATAGCCCTTTGCTCTGTTCCTGAATGATATGCACTCTGTTTGCCTTTTGTCAACTAAGGCTCACGTTCCCACCATTCAAGGTCAGTCTATACACTGAGATGGTAAGTCCAGTTTGAGGACTATGACCTGAAATATGATACCGTGTGCGACGTGCAGCAGTGTTTAGTCCTTGAGTGTTGAATGGAAGATTTCTCTCCTAATTACAGAGATGTTTATGGTATCGAATATTTTAGGTATGGTTTCATATGGTAGGCTGTGTGGATTTTGCATACCTTTCTTTTGAATAAATGCTTTCAAAGATGAGAAATGTAGTTATTCTGATAATAGTGGAAATAACAAGAAAGAAAGAAATGGTGAAAGAAGGAACTCAATCATGTGTGTGTAGCCTTGTCACAAGCGTACCTTTCACACAGGGGTCAAAGGATAGAATTCCAGGTCATCTCTTCGGTTTCACAAGACTCGCCAAGGCACAACCACAAGTGTAACCCGAGCTAGAGGTAAACAACTGTTCCACACGGGAGTGACGGGGAGGTGTGAAAGAGGGCAGTGCTGCACATGAGACAAATCATCAGGGCTTATTTGGGTACCAGCCATGTCGTAGAAAGGCCCGTTGTCTCAGCTCCTGCATTTGACACCCGCAGGTGACAGATTTCCAGGACTAGTCAGAGTCTGCTGCCTGGATCAGTTTGCTCCGAGGTGCGATAACACGGACGAGAGACAAGAGGGAAGAAACATAATAACATCACACTTCTGCTGGAGACACTGGCCTCAGCTGTAATCCACACTGTCCACCACTGTATCCACAGGTCGGGTACGAAAAGAATGATGCATCACAGACGCTGACATTTTCCAGTGTTAATCCATTATTTCCAAACATTGATTTAAAATTAGAAATCTGCAGTGGCGCTGGGGTGAATACAATACTGCATGATTACATAACTTTATCTTTTCAGCAGGTGTGAATGCAACACATTCGTCACAGCAATCACATCGTAGATGAACTTTTGCCGGGAACGAGGGCTTTTATTTGTGGGTCCAGTCTGTGAGAGTCCTGTGAGACCTGTGAGAGCTCATCCAGGTCAAACGGTTCACACACAGTTCATAGTCTGCACACAGGAGATCCGGGTGGATTGAAAGATCACATTCCTCTGCTGGGACACAGGAGAGGATGGAGACCGTCACATATAGTCCTGCTTTGTTTGACCAGTGGGTTGAAAACACACTTTAGTTGTGCGGGCATTTATGCTGGCTATATATGAAATGTGAAAATATGCCACTGCAGGTAAATTATTTCAGTATCACTTGCTACTTCACAATAAACAAAGAGAGATAAGGAATGATGTGTTTAGGGAGTCAAAACCTGGGGAAAATAAATTCCTGTAAGACCTCTCTAAAGACTAACTGGAGTCAAAATGTACTAAACATGCAGATCTGCTGAAATCTTTTTTCCTTACAACAGAGATGTGTTCACAGGGCCATGACCAACTCAACGTGGATGTGAGCTTGAAAGAAAACATCCCTGATATTATGTATGGCCCAGTTCAGTGCATTTAAAGCTACCTGGACATCTCAACTATCAGAGAAAATCCAACTGCAGCGTGACATTACATTAAAGTAATCGTGTCACTACAACACTAGCTAGATTCATTTTGATGGTTAATGCCCTCCATTAAATCCACACCCCCTTTGGCAACTTTCATACGAGCGGAGAAATTGTTTTTTCCCCTTTAGATAGCTCTCATTACTCCGGCCAGCAAGAGGTTTACCTGACTATAGAATTAAGCTCCTAATCTGTCTTTAGAGAGCAAATGAGACAAATACCAACACAATATTCATTACTGTTTTATAATATGTGACAAGTGAACGAACACTACTGCTGGAGAGGGGCATGCAAAGTAATGTTAATCTAAATTTATCTCAAAGACTTAGTTATTTGAGCAACATTAGGATTTTGCTGCACTTCATTGTGAACATGTCACACTCTGATCCTGAGAGACCCAACAATTCATTCAGCTGTTTGTTGTGGTTGAAATGACAGTTAATCTAAACTTGAACAAACACTTTAGCACCATCAGTGGATGCAACATATTACATATTTACTGGTCATATGTGGACATTCAACAACACCGCATTAGGTCACAGTGTGTTTTTGTCTCTATTAAAACAGTGAAACTCCACTGCTGCACAGTGACTTCACTTCACTGGTTTTGGTGGCAGCTTTGTCTTTCTCATCTCAGCAAGCAAACTTCTATCTGTTGCATTTTCCAAATGTTATCAGTGGACCAAATTTGACCAAAAGACAGTTTTAGGTTCATGTATAAAATCCTGAAGAAGTGAATTTTTCATTATTAAGAAGAAGGCTGTGTGGTTTGGCCCTACAGAGTTTTCTGACTGTAACTTAATGTTTTCAGACACTGGAAACTGCTTTCCTAACCTTAACCAAGTAGTTTCATCAGCAAACCTTAAACTTGCAGTAATTCATTTTTGTCAGCTTGGGGCAGCCTATAAACACAACACTGGGGTATCATCACCGTATAAAGTTGACATGGCAGCAAATGTCTCAGCAAATAATTGCCACTTTACACATCTAGCAGACATGGAGCAACATTAGATTACATTTGAAGTAATGTTTCTGGTCACCTGATGAATGTAAGTCCAATATTCATTAGCTCTTTTGTGGTCTCCACCAACTCTTGAGGGAAATATGAGTATATAACTAGCAACAACGCAATATTTTATATAAACATTGTACTCTTGAGTATTTCTATGTGTCATCAGGCTCAAATACAAATCCTTGCTTATGTTGCCTCCTTATTTGAAAATTTAATATGCATGAAACATCTTTCTTATACAGAAACTCCCTCATGAAAAGTTATTTAGTCTGTTTCAGGCTCCACAAACTGTGAGCATTTATCAAAGAGGCCTTTTCGCATATTTCTACCAAGAAATCCAGTCAGTGTTTGGATGTTATAGGAACTGAAGATGGATGGCAGCTAGAAATAAAATGTGGGAGTTGAGTCTCACTGACACCATCACATCTCAGCACGCTCACTAATCACCCCTCCAAGTGAGCCGTTGCCTTTATATCCCCAAATGGTTGTGGTATTGCTTTACACAAGTTCCATCCCCAACCAGTCAGTGTGTCATGCTGCCTGTGTGGTCTCTTAATGCGATATCTCCACTGGCTCCGCAAAACCAGCATGACAGACTGCAAGCACAGCAGCAACCGCTTTGATTTTTCCAAAGGAGGATGAATCACTCTCAAATGAACACTTAGTGACCCATGGCTTGAAGGCCAGAATTAGCCCCAGCGATCGAAGCTGTCTGGGGTTCATAATTGATAATGGGGGCTGAACATCCTGCAGTTTACCTGAGCTCTCTCCCCTGGTCGACCTATCCAAGTCACAGCGGGCAGAAAGCAACAGGGTAACCAAGACGAATCTGGAGAGCCAGATGAGCTTATGAAGATGATGACTGAGCATTAAAAGAACGATTTAATATTACTTGTTTGCATTCTTGCTGAACTTTAGATAAGAAGATCAGTGCACACTCTCTTATCCGTATGCTAATTATGAAGCTATTGCTGCCTCCTTGTTAGCGTAGCTTAGCATAAAAACTGGAAACAGCCTGCACCTGGGCAAAACCCCCTAGATATCGTTTTGGAAAAATATCACGTTACATGGGTCTTTATAGGTTCCGATCTAAACTAGCCAATGTAAATAACCCAGACACATTGTGTTAACTGGGGTATCTGTAACATGTAAATGTAAAGATTTATTTAATTACAATCTGAAAAGGGCACTGGAGAAGGCAAGACCAGATCTGAATCAATGGTGCTCACTGTCTGTGTCTTCAGCTGTAGAACAAACTCTGTCAGAAAGAACATGTTGCTTTGATTTATTCTTTTTCAAACTATATTTGCTTTACAAAATATTTTTCAAAAGAATTGAATAAATGCAATTCATCTTTAACTGGAATAAAAACCATCCCCAGATTGAGGAAATTATATCTGGAGAGACAAAAAGCAGATGGGAGATTGGCTAGTTGATTTTCCTGTATTGCTCTTTCAACATTCACAAAGTTATTTATTGGGTATCAGATTTTTACCATGGTACTGGACTGAGGATGAGATGGTGCAGTCAATGGTCTGTGCACCATTTTCTCTCATGAAGAAAGTCTGGAATCCTTTCCTCTCCTAATTTGAACACGTCTTTATAGGAAATCCTGAAGCAGAAATTCCCTAAACCCCTTTTCTCTCAGTTTTTTGTTGTGATTTCTTTTTTCCTCTCTCTTATTGTGTCATCAGTGGTTGAGTTAATGGTGTATATGGAGGCTATGATGGCTATGTTGTAATTTGTGTCATCTTCTGATGTAAGTAAATTCATAAGCTGGAAATGTTGCATGAAAAAATTAGGAAATAAATCAGTTCCCAAAATGAGTTCCTGTTTTGCCTCTCATCCAAAGGTCTTCTTCAGTTCTAAGTGACTGGCGGGAAGTCCCAGGCATTTGCCCTCTTTCAGGATCATAGCTCCGCCCAGCATCATGCAAGTCGTTAGGGTCACATGAGTCATGGTTTTAATGGGTTGCTCTGCTTATGTCTGGGTGTTCTGTCCTTAGGGTGGACAAGCTTCTGCCTCAGGGTGTTACTGGACTTGACGTCAACTTGAAAGACCATCACTGAAGAGAGGAGGTGGGCTAAGACACCACTTATCAGTCACTTACAATGCAGTCCTGAGATAGCTCCCCTTACAAGCCATTCACACCTGGACTCACGTGATCCTATTAAGTCATATGATGGGCAGGTGGGTCAACGAGCCACCCATTCTCACCCATCAACACCTATTGAGCCATCAGAGCCATAACTCATGTGACCCTAACAACTCACATGATAGCTGGGTGGAGCTCTGATCCTGCGAGAGGACAAATGCTGGGACCTCCCGCCAGTCAGTCGGATGAGGGGCGAAACGTCTTCCAGAACCACAAGCAAGTCCAGTTGCCTTTTGAAGCACTTAAAAATACCACGACCTGCATGAATGAGAATCTTCACAGACTTACACCGTGTACGCTGAACGTCTCCAAAAGGTGTTCTGGGGCGGAGGGAGTCAAATGAAAGTGTCAGATACAGAAAAGATGTTTGGCTACTTTCAGCCTGAAATAACAGCGGCTGTGTGCTCACAGCTTCCTGTTGTTATCTTCCTGTGCTTTTGTGTTTGTCCTCTAAGTGACACTCACATGTTCTTTGTAAATTGAATCAGACGGGAACACTGCGTACACACTGTGCTCGACTGGAATCTAGATGCTGTGAGCTTCCCATGACTTCTGCAAACTAATTGTAATTGATGAAGCATCAGTTCTTTATTGCTGCATGACTCAATGGGAAAAATTGATTCTGACATTTATATGCCACATATTGCATTCATGTAAGCATTACTGTGTAATTTCTTCAATTTTACTTGGAATGTAACCAGAATTATATCATCCATATAGAGGCAACCTCTGTTTAATCTCTCAGCAACCTCAACCAGTTGGCCTGTGAGTGTGCATAGGTTCTGTCATTGGCAAGATTTAAAAACGTCACCCTCGACATGCTTGAACAACGGAAAGTTGACCAGCCACAGCTGGCACAGTGAAGGTATATTGTCTTTGTCACAGGTCCCTGGACAGCAAGATGTGGATCTCATCTCATAGAGGCTGAATACGTACAGTTCAGCGATGGCACCACTGATGATAAACTACGACCCTCATGTTTTTCTCTGAAAGGTCGCATCATATCTTAAGACAAAAATGCCAATGGAAGTTGCCAAAACCACTTCATACACTAAAATATCTGTGTCAACAAGTGCTAGAAATACATTGCTTTGACTAGACTGAATTCATTTGATTCAGACTCCTGAAACAAAGAAATCCTTTATACCAGGATTATTATATAACGCACTAATATAGTAGCTTTTCAATGTGAGTGTCTTTGGGTGCCTGAGCACTGCCCAGGGTGTCATGGAGGAGTGAAGGGAGGGCTGTGTCACATGCTTGTCAGATAGAAGGCAAGTTCCAGCCAAGTCATTACACACACCATGCACTCCATACCTACACATTCTTTAGCAACTTGTTTGTTCACAGTGATGAAAAAGCAGGTTTTTAACCTCAGAGCTGAGAACATATGCATAGCAATAAAATATACAGTAATGTATGGACAAACAGGCCGCCAATATAATGAATGAAGGAGGAATATAACTTTAAAGAAGGGCTGATTAAATCCATAAATAAAACACCAAGGACATAAGCTACATTTAAACACGTAAAATAAAGCCCATGCTAATGTAGCCATCATATTTGTCATATATGTCATAATTCTAGTGCTTAAATCTCACTGACAGCTGTCTCAAAAGGAAGAATTACTGCACTTACAAAATGAGCCAAAGTTTGACATGCATACCTGTTTCAGTTAAAAAATAAAGGTTTAATGGGCAGTTGTGAAAGAATTCAGTGAAGGGAAAGGAAACGTATTGCTAATAGAGAAGAATGGAAACTCAACTGAGCTATAATTAGGCCTCCAGTAATTAACAGGCATATTGAATTTATTTTCATCCTTTTTTACCAAATGAATTAATTGTATGAATGATTGAATTTCAGATTAATACAAAGGAAAAAAAAGAAATGTAATTATCAGTGATTCCCCTGTGACACCATCCATATCACTCCTCAATACGAGTATGATTATAGGTATCGATGAAGGAAACCTCCTTTAAAATATACTGAAAGATTCTGCCTGTTGCTGCTGGAATTGTGGTTGTTGAAAGCAGCAAGAGTGAAAAATAGAGCAAATGCACTAAAATGCTCCTTAGAGCTGCAGAGTTTTTTTTCTTTTGATTCAGTGTAAACATAGAATATATTGATTATTAACCTCTCAGCAGTCGTACGAGAGATTCGTTGTGTATTTACTGTCAGCAAAATTGTTGCCTGTTGCCAAAATAAACTACAACTCAAATGACCTCCTCACAGTTGTATGCCTCCACCAACCAGTCAAGTTGCATTTACATCTGTGTCTATCCAGACTCATATAATATATGTAGCGAAGAAGGAAGGAAGGAATTTAATCAAAGGTATGAAGTGTGTTTTTGTCACTATATTAACATGTACAATTCCAGTGAATAATTCCCAGTAAGAAACATGCTGTATTCATTTAGGGACAATTTAGCAAGAATGAATATGCGGCGTCCAGTTGCCAATGTCCATTTAGACTTTCAGATAAAGCTTGCTGAGAACAATAATAAACCGTGAGTAACATTGTGAAACTGTCACACTCTGCTTTGAAAATAAGTTTGCTGGTTCTGTTACGTTCTTTTACGTGAAAACAGAATCAACATTCACTTTTGGTTTCACACAGAGACCAATCCCAGTCTCGTTTGTGCATGTCCTGTGCTTCCTCCTCTTTATACTGTGTCACACATGCATGTTGGAAAAATGATGCTAAAGAGCTTCCCAGTGCCCTAAAAAGTGACACCAAGGGGACCTGACCGAGTATCTGTATGTGATATGTTGCGAGTGAGAATGGGTTGGATAGAGCTTCATCACATGGCGCAACAACAATCACCTGAAGCTCAATATCAGCAAAACCAGTGGTTTCATATGTTCATATGTATGTTTCATATATGGATGATGCTGCAAAGAAGCTCCAAGCTGTAAAACCTGGATGGTTCACACACATCTTGAACCCAGCAGCACAGAAGATCTAAACAATCAGCACAGTTTGAAGGTGGTCAGTATCTGACCAAATGTGAAACATGGTCACAACTGACCTTCTGTTCCTGAGTTATGGTATTGAATAATAGTCAAATAATGACGCAATGAAGTTGACCTTTGACCTTTTGGATATAAAATGTCATCACTTCTTTTGATCCTGTGAGATATTTGTGTGAAATTTTGTCCCAATTAACGTTTGAATTCTTGAGTTTTGGCCAAAAACGGTTTGTGTGTAGTGTGACCTTTGACCTTAGACCACCAAAATCAAATCAGTTCATCCTTGAGTTCAAGTGGACGTTTGTGCCAAATTTGAAGAAGTTCCCACAAAGCATTCCTGAGATATTGTGCTCAGATTGGGACGGACAGAAGGACGTACATCCTGAAAACACGCCGCCGCCGCCGCTCAGGACTGTCACAGGCTCTGAGGCATTAGAAACCTGTAACAGCAACAACCATGGAAGCAAGACTCATTTGGATTGACAACATGGTGCTGCATGGCGGCACTGCTTGATTTGGTTTCGAAAAACTCTTGGTCTTATTGCACCTGTTAGAGTAGGCCAAATTACACAACTCTCAGCAAAGCACCACCCAAAACCAGCCGGTGAAGAGGTTTAATCAGCCAAAGGAACTGGAAACATGGCGTGCAGGGATTTTAACTGACAGTTTGAAGTTGCACTGGGGCACCGCATCGTGCCAAGAGCTTCACATTATCGCTCCCTAAATGGGAGTAACGTGCAAAGTGAGCAGAAAATTACATAATCCCATGCTGGCTTCCCACCTGTGAACATTTCCATTTATTGTGTGTCTGCCATGTTTTTACTGCAGGCCACCCGGAACAGCAATACTCAGAAAAAGCAAAGAAAGTTAGCAAATTCAGACACACTTAGAACACATAATTCAAATGCAATTTGTATGTGATAAAGCAGCAATTGTAGAAATACTCATTAGTAAGAAATGATGTTTCAAATCCACAAGCCAACAGCTCACTATATTAAGAATATTAAAGGCAGTGTTTGTTTGGAACAGAGAAGTCTTTCTGCTGTCCAAGTTTCGTGATCAGAACCATGTGTCCGCCACGTAGAGGGTTCACTGTATTTTTTTAAGGCTCAAGGAAAAACAGTTCAATGGCTTTTCGAGGACAAAAGACGGAGGGGGGAGATGAAGTCCGGCTCATACTGAAGAGCACTCCATATTTCAATGTTCAAGAAATACGGTATGCAGCACGAGGATGCAGGGATGTCTGTGCATCTGTTAGTTACAGCGTTTGCATTAAAGTGAAGCGAAAAGAAAAGAACACAAAACACTGGCAGATACAGATAAAATGAAAAGACAGTGAGTCTGGTTTATTAATGGCAGGGGTTGTTTATTTAACTTCTCAGGTGTGGAAAACTTTTGTCATTTTAGGCACATTTTTGTTCTTTGATACAAATAAAGAGGAAACATTCCCAAAAGGGAAAATCTTTCAATAAGAACAGGCTCCAGAGAGCAAAATGATAACAGAAAAAATGTGCCGGTGGTAAACAAATGCTGTTTTAATCATACTCTCATGATGGTCCCCTGTTCCCAAGCTTTCCAGGGGGACACTGGACATGGGCACATTTCATTTCTACTTTCATCATGTTTTATTGAGAGTTTGAATGTTTTATGTTTTTGAAGATTCAAGCTAAAGATTTGAAAGCCAAGGCAGTAAAAAACATTTTGTTCCCCGAAGGGAAATCCTAATAATGCCTTTTCTTTTAAGAAACAAAAGGATGGAACCGATTCCAAAAAAGTTGGGACGCATGTGTAAAACAAGTGAAAACAGAATGCAGTCATTTTGCAGACAAACTGTGTTTACAGACAACAGTTTTACAAAGTGTTCCTGAGCTCATGTAGGAACATCCTTTAAATAATCATGTGTTCACAAAGTGGTGAAGCTCTCTCCATCCTTGCTTGTGAATGACTGAGCCTTTGGAGGATGCCCCTTTCATACCCAACCATGACACTATCACCTGTCACCAATCAACCTGTTTACCTGTGGAATGATCCAAACAGGCGTTTTTGGAGCATTCCACATCTTTCCCAGACAGCTGCTCCTGTGCCAACATGAAACATGTTGCAAGTCACATTCTGTTTTATTTATGTCACACAGCATCCCAACATTTTTCTAACTGCGGTCTGTCATGCTAAAGGCATCATACACCGTCTCTCAACAAAATATTACTCCAGAAACCCTTACTTACACCTTGAGCATGTTTCTTGAGGAAGGGGGTGGCCTCACTCAGGAAAGCAGAGGTGAAGGCTTTTGAATTCATTTGGCTCCTGCTCTCCTTCCAGAAGGGAAGGAGCCAGTGCAGCGATGCCTGGCAGCATCTCTGTGCTTAAATCACATACATTCTCATCTTGGCTGTGCTGTTCTTGATATTTTGGGGAGTCCTGCCAGAGATCTAATCTGCTTCTGCCAGAGCGAGAGAGATTTTGGAAATACACTTAAGATTCAAGGAAGCTTGCAAAATGTTTTATCTCACAGTTAAAAGTCGAGTGACGGTTGACAGCTGGCTTTTCTGTGCAGGAAAAATGAAGATTTGCGTAAATGTTGGACTTGTTGGAATGACAACTAGCCGTGAGTTTGTTGCTGATGAGATGAAAGAAGTTGTCTGATCCTTCCAACTTCATGGCAGAGGAATTATATTATTTTTTTATATTCAGTGCCTGTGAAAGTTTGAAATTTGCAGCTGTTAATTCCCTCCTGTGTTTCATCACATTATCAGTTTGCTTATAACTGTCACTGTATCTCCAAACTTTTTCATGCTTAACACAACAGGGCCTTTGAATTGTGGCACATTTGAGGCTGAGAATAATGTCTGAATTTCAATCACCCATGAGCATCACAAGCACACATCGCATCAACATGTATCCTCCTGTTCTCCATGCAGTGCGGTGGATGGAGACATTAAAAGCACTGCTCGTGTTTACTCTTGACAAATATGGAGGAGGAGACCCTGGTTCCCATGGAGACACTCATTTGCTTTGTACAGACAGTGATCCAGGTGTTGGTGGAGGTCAGCAGAGTCTGAATGAGTGATAATGAACTGTGGGCTGCGCTGCTATGAGATGCAATGAGAGCTGATTAAGTCGATATGACACACACACACATGCATATAAATCTGTTCAGATGCACACACACACAGCTAGTCACAAAGGCAGAGATGCAACCACAGACACACACATTAAAGATTCAGACTTCCTGCCAAGTTGAATGAAAAATCTCTAAAGTCAAGCTGATCTCATTAGTTAAGCTTCAAGGATTATCTGTCCTGTGTGTCTATCCGTGTCCCTGTGTGCATACTGTGTGTGTGTGTGTGCGCCTGTGTGTGTGCCTTCATGTGCATCTTCTCAAATTCACTCTGCGTCATTTTATTCTTATCAAGTACCAAACTAAAAAAAAACAGCTTCACAATGAGAGCAGGAGGCTGATCAGGACAATAAATGCACAGGAAAGTCTTCACCAGGAGGCCAGTCGCTTTCACAATGAGCCCCCGCAGAGAGCTCATATCTCTCAGAAAATATGCCGAAGTACAGTTATAATCCTAATAAGTGTATCAGCGGGCAGGTTGTTTTTCTTTCCGTCTATTGTATCCAGCGGTGGGACCCCTGAGGTGAACCCCCATGGATTACATCAGAGGAAGAGATGCAGTTCTTCCAGTTTATATGTCAGAGGCAGGCCGAAGGTCTCTAAGGAGTGGGCCACAAACATAAATAAAACAGAATGCAGTCATTATGATAATAATCCTTTTCTGACACATACACAACACAACACAACACAACACAACACAACACAACACAACACAACAGCACAAAGACAATACATTTAATGTTTTACCTCATTGAATTCATTAACTTTTGTAAATATATGCTTATTCTGAATTGCATACTTTAAAAAAAGTTGGGACAGGAGCAGCTAAAGACGGGGAAAGTTGTGGAATGCTCCAAAAACACCTGTTTGGAACATTCCACAGGTAAACAGGTTGATTGGTAACAGGTGATAGTATCATGATTGGTATGAAAGGGGCATCCTGGAAAGGCTCAGTCATTCATAAGCAAGGATGGAGAGAGGTTCACCACTTTGTGAACACATGATTGGATAAAGGATTTTACTGCACAGGATCAGGAACACTTCATAAAATGGTCTTGGTACGTGTAAAACAATAGCAAAATGAAAATAAGATTTGATGGTCCTGCACCACCTCTACAGCTCTTCAGGTGACTTTCTGCAGTGTTTCAGTACAGAGTGGATCAGTAGATCAGATTATTCTGATCTGGGGTTTACTGTTCAGCTTCCACTTGATAATCTCTGCCCACAGTAAAGCAAAGGATGTTACTGTACACTGACAACCTGAGAGTTTCAAACCAGGTGAGAGGGCACCTCCGCTGGCAGGCAGAGGTAGAAGAAGCAAGAATGGCAAAAATACTCCACCACACTAAAAAAAATGTCATGCATTCGAAATCTTAAAATCGTAAAAATAAAGAAGCACTATGAAAAAAATGTGCTTAAAAATAAACATAGAAGTATTTCTTTCGCAGAAAAATGGCATTTTTCTGAAGTATTAATTCATTGGGTTGATATTACAAATGCAATAATTGGTAATTGCATTTTCATCTATAAAGACAGTAGTATTGTGTCTATATTAAAATAGCTTGGTCAACTGCAGTGGTATCAGACAAAACACCTCTGATCCTTATTAAAGACACACACACACACACACACACACACACACACACACACACACACACACACACACACAGAAAGAATATTAGAGTGCAGAAATGACACAAGAAAACATCACCCATTGTTTTTAATATCTATGTTATACTCTCCAATATTTAGGGAGAGTTTCAAAGTGAAGCAGCAGGGATTACATTTCGGGAACAGATCTTCCAATGTCAGCATCTGTGCATAATTCAGTCAACTCTGCCAGCTCTTCAACAAGTCATTTCATTATTCCTGAGGCTATTCTGTGACTATTACAAGGAGGATGCAGGAATCAGACCTCCACTTCCATTGCTTTACACTCTGACAACACAAGAAACTGTTTCTATATTAGGTCAAATGTTCAGTGGTCTGGACATCTGTTGATGAGATAAAGCTGATCTACGACAAGAACGTCTGCTTATTCTGTACTTTCAGGACGGTTTTGGAATATTGAAGAGGCCTCAAACGACACTGGATGAAAGAAATGATTCTCTCAACAGTTTAGTTTTCCGTCTGATTTTGTACCCGCTCATTGATTTTTCTGTGACGTCTGCCAGATGCACTCTGCTGATTACAGCAGTTTGACTTAAGAGTCTGGTTCAGCTCCAGATCCAGGACTGGACTAAGTGAGGGGGAAGCCCTCGAGTTAAGTGCTGCTCTGTCGATGCACTTCATCAGTCTAAACGTAGCGTCGTTTTACAAAAATCATAAAAAGCGTCATTCTCATTGGCTTTTATTGCCGCATATTCTCATATTTTATGGGTTATTTGCTGAAATGTAGATAAAATATATAACAGTATTGGAGCTGAGAAGTACCATACATGCCGTCAGTGCATTCAGTGCGTAGAGTAACTCTGGGGAAATAGGATTTGGATAGTTAGCTTAGATTCATTTAAGAAGCTTCTCAAAGCTGTTGAAGGATAAGGTGTACAGAGGAGCAGAGCTCTAATCTTAGTGTGTGCTGTACCTCACTGTGGATTATTACCAGCCGCCAAAACATAGCTGGTATCTTTTTTACCTGTGTGTGTGTCATAATGGCAAAATGTGGTCCTGGAGGCACCTACTCCTGCCACAACTACCACTGAGATGATTTTCAGTACTTCGCCAGGCGTTAATGCATCTGTTTGTGGACATTTTTTGACTGTGAAATTGCACCATCACCATGCAGTTACAAAACTGTGCAGGTGTGTAGTGGAGATCAAAATGAGGCTGAGTTTGAAGATGGGTGTGGTACATGAGTACCAAGTACTGAAGTAATAATGTAGTAATGACCACGTCATGGCTGCGATCATGCCGATGGTCTCTAGTTGTTTGTTTATTTCTGCTAACTAAGTCTCTCAAACATTTATTTTCAGATGGTTTGACTCTCTTCTTCAGACGTACAACAGGAATGCATATTGTTTTCAGACCATTAACTTATTATATGAGTGTTAAAGTAGAGTCAGATGCCTGTTGATGTCTAAATGATGTCATGAAAGATGCAAAATTGTTTAGCAGATTTACAATATACAGCATGGTTTCTTTGCTAGAAATTCATCTTGGCTATAAATCATGTTCATTCTGTTTTTTCTTTCTTTCATTGTTTCTTTTGATCTGTTAGTGTTGGTCTTATTATTATCATCCAATTTACTCTACAGTCTTTATTAAGTTATGTTAATTATGATGTGTTTTTATGTATTCCCTTACAGTCTTTGAGCAACGTCTCAGGAAAAACCCCATTGCCTCATAATCTCAGTACAGTCCTTAATGCTATGGTTCTTGTCTAACAGTAGTAATTGATGGTGTTCATAGTACTTGTGATAACTCAAAATCTTGATAGAGTTGAAGAGCTTGAATCAAAATATTTATTTTAGTGGTATTCTTTCTTTGATTTGTCATTACAGAGTTTCATGTTATTGAAATTGATCCCAAACTGGGCCTCTGTTGCTCTCTAGTGGCCACTGCAGAATATACCATGTACAGTGAGCAGTGGGTGCTTGTTGCTTACGTAGGAATACAAGAGTTTGTTCGATCCACTGTTGCACAAACTACATGTAACTCAGAGTGAAATCAGCCAGAGCATGCATTAGAAGTCAGTATTTTTTTTTTTTATCTGTCCACATAATCTGCATGAAAGATGTCAAATAAGTCGGTGCTTTATTTCAAATACTGGTTTTTAGATGGGAAGTCCAGATGGAAAAGTCTCTCTCCATTAATTTCCATTTAGTCTCTCTCTGCTGTATCCTATATAATGAAGGCAAGAAATAAAAAAAAATGCCCAAAATAAAAGGATGACTACATAATTTCTACAATTTATGTGAGTGGTTGTGAGATGGTTAATGAGACGGGAGGGGAGAATACAAAAAAACATTTTACATTGTTTGTATATTTATTTGTTCCCTTGTCATATCCTTTGTTTTAAATTATTGTTTGTTTTTGTGTCTCTTGTGTTATATTTGTGTGTTTCGCATTGTTTTTGTGTTTTTTCATCTCTGGGCAAACAAGTTGAATATAAACTTGAAATGCATTTATTGCCAGACATCCAGTGTTTGAACGTACAATCTAATGCTGGCAGCTTTTCTGCTACCTTTTTTGAGTTGAAATGATGTGGAGCTGCCTGGTGCTTGACCTGCAGGCTCGAGGATCACCAGAAGGTGGAGCTCTCTGCTGCAAAATAACTGCACACTGTGTGGCACAATAGAGACAGCTGTGTGGTCATATGGATAAAACAGTGGATAAAATCATGTGTGTGTGTGTGTGTGTGTGTGTGTGTGTGTGTGTGTGTGTGTGTGTGTGTGTGTGTGTGTGTGTGAAACTCTGTAATTCTTCCATACAGAGAAGCTCAGAGTGTGACTTCATGTTCTAAACCTAGGCGGGTATAAATTCTTTGGAATCTGGTTTCCATGAACTCTGAATACATTCGAGTGAGGAGGCATGTTGGGACAGGAGCCGGTGGTCTGAGGTATGCCTCCCTGTTTGGATTACTCTTGTCTTCCCTGAGGCAACACATTTCAGCAGTCACTGCTTCATGTTGGACAAAGACAACTCTCCTTTTTGTTTCACAGATTAATTTGACCTTTTCAAAAACTGCTTCAGCTGTCACTTTTCTGCAGCGTAGTAATGTGTAATAATGCTCGTGTTTTTCCATCAGCCAGTCACAAATACACTATGTGCTTAAAGATTACGGACACATTTTAGTCACAGGTCTCCTCCTTCCTATAAGAAGATGATAATCCCGCTGTGTCTTGGCTCTTATATTGGGGGATGTGCTATAATGCATCACTTTGGGAGACATGGGGGAAGTGGTTGGGGGACTTTATCCCCCTCCCCCATATAGGACTACCTGAAATCAGCTCCCACATGAGCCATGACTTGCCACTTGTTTCAGCAAACCCATGTGATTCTGGTAATTGTTGTACCTGTCCTCTTGTCGACCACCCGCTGCATGTGTGTGTGTGTGTGTGTGTGTGTGTGTGTGTGTGTGTGTGTGTGTGTGTGTGTGTGTGTGTGTGCGCGCGACCAGGTATTTATCACGTTGTGGGGACAGAAATCTGTTTACACAGTCACATTGTGGGGACTCGCCTCCCTTATGGGGACAAAATGCAGGTCCCCTTAATGTAAATCATTAAATTTTAGGGTGCAGATTGAGGATAGGGTTACAGGTTAGGTGAGGCTATAGGTTAGGTACAGGGTTAGGAACAGACAAATAGTGGTTAGGGTTAGGGTAAGGCTCCAGGAAATGAATGTAAGTCTATGTAATGTCCCCACAAGTGATATAAACACAACATGTGTGTGTGTGTGTGTGTGTGTGTGTGTGTGTGTGTGTGTGTGTGTGTGTGTGTGTGTGTGTGTGTGTGTGTGTGTGTGTGTGTGAAGCAATAAGAAGAATTCTGTTCTATTCTATCCAAAACTGACCATGATCATTGATTATTCTAACATGTGCTTTCTCTGGTGCCACTGATTTATATAATTCACTGAATTCATCAGCGCTTTGCTCAAAATGACAGATGCTCAGCTAATTCAGGAAATAACTGCACCATCTTTAAAAATGAGTCTGCAGACTTGCAGTGGTGGAATGTGGCTAAGTGCATTTACTCAAACACTGTATTTATGTACAAATTCAAGGTACTTGCACTTGTATTCCCATTCTTGCCTGACGGCTGTGGTTACTAGTTGCTATGCAGATTACAATTTTTCATACACTTCCTGTCCAGTGAAAACAATGTATCTCCAAATCAGGGCATTCTGATTTTTTCTGAAGTGTAACTGAAGAGATACGTCGTTCTCAAAGGACAGCAATGCTACAAACATATGTTGATCTGATACAAAACACTGATAGAGACCATTTTACTGCACAATGAACACTATAAAAACATGCAGTAATAGAAAAGTAATGAGGATTTTATTTTACATGATGTGGAAGAACAATGGCAAGATTCCAAACAAAGCAGATAAAAATAAAACAGTCAAACCCTGAGCAGATTTATACTAGAGGGATAAAAGCTGTGATCCAGAGATTATGTAGTTGAAAGAAATGTCTGAAATGAGATTTCTGTTTAAAAAAAAAAAAAGATATTGTTTTAAAATGTTCATAATATTTACATTGAAGTGACATTCACTGTTTACTCATTTTACTGATTCTGTCATCTTTAATATTCATTTTCATTGTTAAACTGTGAAGTATCCTGCCTCAGTACATTTCTTCAATGACAAATTTAAGGGATCCCAAACCTCTCTTTTCTTTGTGGACTTAGAAAGAATGGAGTGTATTTCCCAACAAATATAAACATACACCAAATATGAAACCTGCAAACATACATGTTGCAAACATCAAGCAAATCTGACTGTGGAAGACAATTCACGGCAAAGACAGCGTTCTTGTTGAGCACAGGCTGGATGGAGTGATTGTCCTAGACATAGTCCCCACCCGACGGGCCTGCAGAGCGGGACGGTGGGTAGCGTGGGGATTTCCCTGAGCCGTCGTTGGAGCAGTTGCAGCAGAGGAAGCCCCCTCCGATAATGGTGAGACAGGCAGCTCCCCATCCAACGTACAGGGCACTTCCAAATTCATACCTGTGAGTAATTCACACATCACACTGACATTTATGAGGACACCTGGAAAAGGCAGAGCCCCAGCTCCACCTCTAGGTCCAGCTGCACACCAGTTCAGGTCAAACCCCAGCCCTAACCCTAACTGTAAGGTCCAGAGAGGTGGAGCTGGACCAGATCCAGGGAGGTGGAGCTGGATCACCCTTTTGGCTCTGTACTGAGCACTGTGTGCAAATGAACAATCATTACGAGCCCTCAAGTCTAAACACAAACTGATCATAATATGCTCAGGTAGGTCTGATTCACAGCAGTGGTATTCAAGCTGTTATGGTAGCTTTCATGAGCAACATGAACATGAGAGTGCTGGAAAATGAAAGTGGTTCGACATTTTGAAAAATGCACTGCTGAGAGTTACATGAGAAGATTGATGCTGCACACGTGTCTTTTCAGTTAATATGAACTACAGATGCTTGTCTTAGCATAGCATAAAAGCTGGAAACAAGGCTAGCAATTTCCCCCTGTTTCCATTCTTTACTGTATGCTAAGCTAAGCTAACCAGCTTCTGTAGGGTCATAAATTCATTTTGATTTTGCAAAGTATTTTTATAGACTTATTATTATGAGTACCACCACTAAAAATGTCAAACTAGTCCTTTAAGTGTGTAGTACTGAATGAAAGCAAAGTAACAGGCAGTTTGTTTGGCAAGTGTCCATCCTCAACATCATTACACGTTGCAGTGATACCTGGTAATTAGTGTGAATTCCAGAGTAAATGGCAAGACGGACGACCTCACCTTGAATTAGTGGGAGTGAATGGGTCATAGAATTCCTGCGCTATTCTGTGGCCATACCAAGACGTTCCCACCAGAGCAAGCAGACCTGGAAAACCAAGAGAAGAGGAGCATTTTCTCTCAAACAGGTTAAAACATGCAGGACTGCGCCCTGTGTCTTTATGAAGTTCAAATAAAAACAAATTCAGTTCAAGCCAAATCATGTTCAAAAGTTGCTGCATTAACAAAACAAAACATATCCCTGCAGGCCAGATGATGTTCAAACCGTGTGTGTGCTGAATGGACTCTGACCGGCGATAATGTAGATAATTCCTCCAGCTAGAGCCACTTTGTCCTTCTGCTGCGGTTGTTCTGCCATACAGGTGGTGCACCTCATGCCCACCACCTCCACCAAGATAGCAATAAAACTCAGCAAGACAGAGCACAGCATCAGCCCTCGTGTGCCCTGTACAATGCCTGGAGACAAAGAGATGACACCAATCACTTGGTTTAAGCTGGTTTCATTTAAATTTGATGCTTTCTAAAGGCTATTTATTTATTTATTTAGCTTTGACTTTTGACCTTATAAAGTTGGGCGTCATCCTTACTCTTACTTCCTCTGTGCCTTTTAATTGCACAAATACATATTAATTGCACTCAGCTCTATTTCTAGTGTATCTAAAATAAGTTTAAAGGTGCTATATGTAAAAAGAAAAAAAAGGCCATCTGCCAAATTCATACTCCCAACGTACAGGGGGCAGCATATCACCAGGGTCACTGTTGTGTTATGAGACAGGATGGACTGAGGCCAGCTGGTTAGCATGCTAATTTAAATAGATACCTGCAACATTCTTCACATCCTTTCATAGATAAAATATCCGATCAAAGTCATCAAGCATGCAGTCTTTTGTATACAGTCAGTTCAGTATTTCTTTACTGAATCTCAGTGTTCATCTTCTTGTTTACAACAGGCACAAGCTTCACATCCAGCTGAAGTGTAATGCAAACACTAAGATTTTGTTTTTGGCTGAGCTGGTATCAGCCTTTTATGATACAAAAATGAAAAATGCATTTACACAGATCCAGTTAAATTTGAAATCCCTCCATCCCTATCTGTTTGAATTAATTTCAAAAGAGGATTTTTTTTTTCTCTCTCTTTTTGATCAGCCAGCTGCTGGTATTTGACTGACATGTCTCTGCATGCAAAGAGGTCTTACAGGGAGAGAAGAGGGCAGTCTCTTAAATCTCTACAGAGGTTTGAATGACCAGAGAGCTTTACACATTCCAGTTTTATAGTGTACACATCCAGGAATCTTAAACTTCATAAACTGAGATATTTCATAAACTCAGAATTTCACCTCAATCAAATGCTGTTTGAGAAATGCACAATTCATTGTCATATGACCCATTTTCCTACTACGTCCATATTTTTTGCAGAATAAGAAATTTGGGGCATTGTAGTACGTTTATGCTATAATATGATCAGTTGTTGCTCTTTCTAAGGGAATCTTATAAGATCTCATATGAACAAGATGTGTAAAACAACATTACCTGGTAGTTGGAGAAGTGAATCATACACTTTACACTGAACCTGACCGGTGCTCTGCGACACACAGCTCTTCCACAGCCCTTCATACAGCGCCTGAGCTGTGATGATGTTGTCTCCTGCATAGGATGAAGCTTTCCATTCCACCATGACTGTGGATGCTATCGAGCCAATGAAGCCCAGGAAGGCCAACGTGAAGCCAAGAAGCTGGATACCTGCATTGGCCATCGTTTGACTGAAGAAACTAAAAATAGGAAATATGTGAAAAGTGGAAAAAGTTCCAAAAAATGTAAAAGTTCCAAAACTTCTCTTGATGTCGTTCCAGCTGGTTTGCTGTGGTGGATTTGGTCCCAAACAGTGCAGTCTACCTGTGCATCA
Source organism: Chaetodon trifascialis (assembly GCF_039877785.1). Lineage (NCBI taxonomy): Eukaryota > Metazoa > Chordata > Actinopteri > Chaetodontiformes > Chaetodontidae > Chaetodon > Chaetodon trifascialis. The sequence goes on from NC_092066.1 coordinate 17,559,481, forward strand.
TCAGGTAACACCCTGGAGGTCAGGGAGGATCCAGGAATACCATCACCTCCGACTCAGATTAGGAGGAGCAAGATGACACCTAGTGGAGGTGATGCTCTCCTACAACTTAACCTCACAGCCTTAGAGTACAACCTGCAGGGAAAATACAAAGCTGAGTCCATGTACTGCCAGTAGTTACACTCAAACATAGCTGAGCAGTGCCAGTTTGTGTGCATTTAAAGTGTATCAGGCAGAATATTACATTATTACATGTACTGTACATAATATATAATGTACACACCTCACTTTTATGAGTCATTTTAAATGGCCAAGTTCTCCCCTTTATGCCTGTCTGGTCCTGGTATACTGTACTCAATTACTCTGCACTGCTGTTTCAACCAGGTCACTTGTAGAGATAACATACAAAAGCCTTGCAGGTTAAACAAATAAAATAAATATTAAAATACAATTATTAGAAGTGGTAGCAATAGTTGTAGTAGTAGCAGTAGTAGTAGCAGCAGTAGTAGTAGTTGTAGTAGAAGTAGTAGTAGTTATTTCTGACTGACCAAAAAAACTCTCTGATCTATTTGCTCTGTTTTGGTAAATAGTGACTCCACCATAAAAAATCAAAATATCTGTTTTTTCTACATGTTGTGCATTATAGCAGCCAATAAAAGTCAACAGTACTCTGCGCCATGAGATGATTTACTGAATTACAGGATTGTCCACTTTTTGTTTGTGAGCAAATGAAACCATGGCACGAGCTGGCTGTTGACCAAAGGTTCTGTCTTGCCTAATTCTGACTTGTTGTCGTTTGCACTTCGTGTCAGCCGGCTTGTAGATCCACAAGGAAATTGACAGGATCCCTGTAACCCGGAGGTATGTTGAATTTCATTTATCTAAACATAGAGGTTGAATGTTACTGACTCCTGTCTTTGTGAATAGATGTCAGCTAAAGACAAACAAACATGAGCATAGTGCATTTCTGCTCCTAAAGCAGTATCGACTTTGGTTTCCTGTTAATTTGTACAAGCTTTCTTCATGTTTTGACAGTGGAAAATGGACAAAGAATTGGGCCTGATTCTGTTCCTGATGCTGTTTCTCTGTCACAAAGGCAACACACACTCACAGACCTTTTGTCCATACAAATGCCACTGTTTCACTCCAGTCCAAGTGCTCTGTGGTGATGGAGGGATGTCATCTTTACCCGGGGACATATCCACAAAGGTTAAGGACTTCATAATAATGTCATCAGACCTTGGATACCTGTTCTCCCACACTTTAGGGGAGAGCCCTCAGCTCACCAAGCTTGTCTTCATTAATAATGCACTGCGAAGTATTCACTCTCAGTCTTTTGAGCATCTGACTGAGCTGCAGGAGCTGGAAATCAGTGGGAACCCTTGGTTGGAGCACTTATTTTTGGGGACGTTTGCAAATCAGGGAAACTTGACTAAACTGATCCTTAACTTCAACAGGTTCAAAACGGTGCTTCCTGGCATGTTTGACTCTCTTAAGCAGCTAGAATTTCTGCAGATGAAGGGCAACATCATCTCAGATCTGCCTACTTTTCTTTTCCTGAATCTCCACAATCTGCGTGTCCTGGATTTGTCCCAAAATAAGCTCCAAGGAGTGGGAAGGGAAACTTTTTCTGGTCTGGCAAGACTGGAGACCCTGAAAATGAACAACAACCTCATCAGCAATCTCACATCAGACACATTCCACAATATGACTCAGCTGATAGAGCTTCACTTGGAGGGGAATAAGATATCAGAGCTTTCAGACAATATCTTCTTTGCATTAACCGAACTGAAGGTGCTGAACCTCCGTGGAAACCTTCTTACCACCTTTAGCGATAAAGTGTTTGGATTCCAGGCCTCAAATCTGAAGGAGCTGAACCTAAAAGGCAACAGACTGACTGAGCTGTCCTCTCTTAGCAGTTTGACATCTCTTTCTGACCTCATTTTGTCCTCTAACCAGCTCTCCAGCCTTCCTGAAGATATTTTTAGAAATGTCACAGTACTGGAGAATCTGGACCTGTCGGAAAACCAGCTCACCTCACTGCCTGAAATGATCTTTAGTGATCTATTTAGCATCAAGGCCATCCACCTAAACAAGAACAACCTGAGCAGGGTGCACACCAGCCTGTTTGAGGACCAGGTGCTCATTCAGCAGCTCTACTTGTCTGACAATGAGCTGGAAACTCTCCCACTGGGCCTCTTTGACACTTTTGCCATCCAGCACACAGTGAGGCTGCACGGAAACCCCTGGAAATGTGACTGCCACATGTGGTACATGCATGACTGGGTACTGAGAAACAGCCAAGACATAGAGATGCTTGACAGGATGCTCTGCGAGAGCCCTGACTTCCTGAGGAGACGGCCAGTTGTGTCCATCAACAAGGACCAGCTGGTGTGTCGGTTGTCTGAAGATGTGCTGCCTGATCGCAGCCGCTGTAGCCAAGAAGCTTCTGGTGATGCTGTGATCATCAAGTGCAAAGTGGATAAATGCTCTCCACTGACAGTGAGGGTACAGTTTCAGCAGGATGATGGCAGTGTTAAGGAGCATGTTTTGAAGAATGAGCCTGAACATTCTCATTGTAGTAATGACACACTGATTGAGAGCCCAGGTTCAGTAGTTCTGTCTGTCAATTAGACTTTGTTCTCTGTGCAAACACGCCCTCATGCGTTTGGCCTGTCCTCACACAGAGAGTCACATTACATGTTCTGACTGTCACAGTCAATACTGTAAACAAAACTCTAACTCAGCAGCTGATAACCAGTTTAAAATCATGCTGCTGAATGATAAGAGGGGTGGATGCACCCCTTTCCTGTAAAGTTCAAAGTTCAATCCACTATTTTTAAGATCCGGCCACTGTTGCAGGGAACTATGAGCAACATGGTGATCATCTGCTAACTCACATGTGTTGAGTCTCCAGCATGTGTCTCTGGTTCCCTTGTTGATGTGCTCTAGGGCTGAATGATGTGCAATAACAAACAAGCAAAATGAATAAATAAAAATCACATTTGGCTTATTTTGACATATATTGCGACCCAATATGAAACATAATTTTAGTGGAATTGGTGTTTTTTTGCAATTCATTTCCCTGGAAAAAAAATGATTTGACTTGGTTTGATTTGGAGCTTTACATGCAAATTGTCAATAAATGCTTCTTGAAATGATTACTTTCAATCAAACATTTCTACCACTTTAAAAAGGCAGGAAACATAGACTGTCCTTTGGACAGTGGTGGAAGAAGTACTCAGTATTCAGATCCTTCACTGAAGTAAAAGTCTCTGTACTGCAATGTAAACTCTATTCCAAGTAAAAGTTTTGCACTCAAGGCTTTATTTGAGTAAAGGTGTGGCAGAAGTACCAGCTAAATGTACCTAAAAGTAGAAACAGAATGTAGAATAGCTCTTGTCTTAGTATTAATGTATATGCAGCATTTTAATGCTAGTTTTGGCTCTTATATACTGTTATCATTGGGTTTGTATGTAAAAATCATAATCTGCAGTGTAACATGTTCATGTAATTGTCAGACACATGTATTGCATCAGAAAGCAGTATGAAATGGACATTATAGTAGAAGTACCTCAAAATTGTACTTGTACATGCAGTTTTTAGTGAATATACATTGTTATATTTTACCCCTGCCGGGGCACACATATTTCTAATTTACACAGGATTGTAGTAGTGAACCACGCTGTCATCTCAGGGTTTCAAAAGTCTTCCTCTGATCACTCCACTGCTCCTGAACACTGGGAAGGATGATAAAGAGTGAGGGAGGAGGGTAGCCTCGACACAACAAGGCACACAGATGGCTACACCTTGAATACAGCACTCTAACCCAGGGTTAATAAGGGTCAAAGGCCAGGGGGTCGATTGGGTCCGAGTTGAATGACATCACAATTCACATGACAAAAAGTCGTGGCTGTCTTACCTCCAAAATTTGGAGGGAGTTGGGGGTAATCCTCACTTGACCAAAATGATGGGACAAACATGATATTTAAAGTGCTGGGTTGTTAGCTAATGAGCAGCAAGACATATGGAAGTTGTTAAGTGCTTATTCATTCAGTGAGGGTGCCAGGGTTCATAGAGATATTACATTTAGAATGGCCAACAGAAAAACTACTAGGAAATACAAAAGGAAAAGCAAACCACATTCTCACATGCAAAATGATGATGAGGTTGGCTTTTAAATTGTGGCTCTAAACCACTTTTCAAGCAGAGCTTGAGCAACCTTTTTTTTTATTGTAATGGTATTTAAAGACTTCTAAAATACTCAATTCAATTGTCAAAATTCCAGATTTGCAATTTAAGTTTGGTTTAGGTTGCCTCTCTAGAGCAAAACTTTCTTAATCCTCAGATGGTTTTGTTACATCACAGTTAACCACATGACCTGCACGACCACCATACAGCAGACAGACACGGTTAGCAACTAACTAGAAAACATAATGGAGCATTTAGAAACTAAAGCAGCCAGATATTTTTCTGAAGAGTCAACAGATGTCAACATGACTGCAAATGAATGCTGCAGTTGCACAGCATATTGTAAAGATGAACCAACTGTTGGAGACAGTTTCAGGGGTTAATAGAGTTATCTTCAGTATCAAACCACCTGTCAGCATCCATCACTGCCACTTACTCTCATACCTTGTAAAACTAACAGCAGCAGGGTGTGAGTGCTGTCCTGCGGCCCGATGAAAAGCAGCTCTTCACCCTCACAGTCAGATCCCATCTCTGTCCTGCTTAGCAGGCATTTAATGCCGGACACCACGCTCCACACAGCACCTCTTCAGATGGGAGAGGGAAGAAACGGAGGGGTGCGGACATTATCTGGTGAGACACAAAATGCCCAAAACAACACAAAGCACTGGGGGGGTTTCCCACAGAGGTTAGACCGGCCGGTGAGGAGGGAGGCGGCGAGGGCAGGGCAGAGTCCTCGGGACAAAGACTAGAGGTCATCTGAGACTCAGTGCCCGGGGCAAGAATTCAAGAGCAGAGTTTTTGATCTGGCAATGCACACTAATTTCAGCTTGCTGTGTATGTGTCCATCACCATTTTTATCATTAATAACACGGGGAATATGTGTCAGTCTTGAGTACAAGAATCACAGATATTAACAGAGCATTTATCTCTATTTACCATGGTCACTTAAATGCTCAGTCAGTCATGGAATGATAACCAACACCAGTTGCTATTATGTGGTCAGGTGTCTATTAGATCCTCTCTCTCAGCCGGGGTGGGAGGGTGACACACATGCTCCATGACATGACGACCTAAACGTCTCAAGAACACAAATAGGTCATTTTGCACACTCAAAATGCGAGCCTTGCTTACAAACAAGGGTCAATATTTACCCCCCAGTGCACCCAGACCCCCGGGTGGAAGCTAAATTGGTGTTGCTGACCAAATTAAGAACAGCTGACCTGATGTGGGTGTTAAGTGGAAGCAGAGATGTCACCAGAATGGTAATCTTTTAGCATTCTGGTACTGGCTTTTGTCTTGTTCATCCCTATTGGAGGATAACAAGAGGCTATAAGCTCCTTATCATCACATAACAATTATGGAGGATGAATCAGGAGCTATGGAACTGCGGACCCTGCTCTCATACGGCTATCCTTGTTTTGTTGTTGAGAGTTTCATTATGCATGCATGCAGCCCTTCATTGTCGTCACTGCAAAACTTTGCTGTTTGTTGCTGCAAAACAATCAGAATCCTTCCCACACTCCAACGTCCAGCAGCAGAAGTAATTTCTGAAGAGGCCATTGTTTCACCAAGGAAAGATGTAGTGAAATGTTGCTTGAGTGCACTTGACAAAGGACGGTTTACTGAAGCACTGCTGAGTAGCATCATTCATGCAAGACTTTAAGAATACATCAGGTCCAAAGCTTGTCACGTCCTTTCACAAGACAACAACACTGGTTTCCTCACATTCTTAAGTGACAAAACTGTTAGGGCGCCCTCTCTCAGCTGTGCTGCAAAAAACAACAATCTGCAGAAAAATATGAACAAGTTGGTGGATTTTGGTCCACATGCTTTGCAGCTGTTTTCCAAAGGGAAGTGCCTGAGGGGACTTTTTGAAGAATTAGAGATCCATCTGAAGACAAGAGGAGAATAAACACCAACCAAAGGGATTTTCATAATCTGGTAGCCTATAAGGTATTTTAAAGTAGTTCCCTTGTTGCTTAGTGTCACTACTGCTCCTCAGCCAATTACATTTTAGGGGCATTTTTTCACACATTCTGCTTCATTCATGCTGAACAATCACTTGCTCATTCATCAGCTGTTTGTCTCCAGGCTGACTCAAATGTCCAATCATGTTCATGTAGGTGCACAGCGTGACCATAAATAACATCATACTTCTCAGTTGTTACCATTGCTGCTGCAGCCTCCTGCAAAATACAACACAGGCGATGCCTTGGTTATATTTTTGTGGGTTGAGTGTGCAGTTTCTTCCTCAGACACTAGTTTTTTCTTTATTATGTATTCAGCTTGCACTTGCCAGCACCTCCAGCCAAGTTTTACAGTACTGTATATAACCAAAGGTCAGAGAGAAGACAGTCATAGAGAGAGAGAGAGAGAGAGAGAGAGAGAGAGAGAGAGAGAGAGAGAGACGTTTTTAAGGAAGACATTGAGGTAAAGATAAGAACACATTTTCGCCAAGTGTAATTTTAGAAATGTCATCAATGAACACCATGATGAGCACAATGTTATCATTACCTGTAAGAGCAACCGACAGATTTCAAAAGCAAGAGCAGAGTTGTAATAAACTAGAATTGTCCTTAAAGCTTCCTGTCAGGTCGGCTCAGTCGATGCCTCACACATTGTCTGTCAGACAAAAAGTTCAGACTGTAATTGGAGCATCTGTATTATGGGATGTCTGACTTCGAAGGGACACCTGCAGTGAGAGTGTATCTTTATGGTCATCTTCATAAGCCATCATGGGCATATGGCCAATAACTACAGAGAAAACAAGACCTCCACCCCCCGTCCCCGACATCCAACACAACACCTCCTTTGAAGATGCGGTGACTCGTGATATAGTACCAAAGTTACTCGCTTTTAATGGTCACACCACCATCACTCTGTGTGGGTCCAAAGCCGTAAATTTCGCACTTCCAGTGTTACCGTGTCACGCTGCTACTAAATTCACCCCCGGAAGCTACACTTCCACCAGTATGTTGTTGAGTTTTTCAAAAACAACCAGCTAAATCAAAAAGGGATGAATTGGAGTGAAGGCACAAAGAGCATTGTTCATTCACCATTGATATCGAGTGCATAATCTATTCATTAGCCTTGATGTGAACCACCGCTGACTACCTCGACCCCCATCAAGCACCATAACAACCCTAAGAGCAATACTACGCCAATTCACCCTCAGAGGCGGAGGCAGTGAGGGTTTCCGGTGAGCGCTGGGGGAAACAAGCAGGGAACCTGTCACCGCTGTCACTGCGTTTGTGAGGGGAGGCCATCAATCAACGAGCAGTGTGAAGGGGCAGACCCTGCCCTGCTTCATGTTTACTATTCTCTGCTTTACAAGGTTTGGGAAAATACTGCATCGAACTGGGGTTTCGATTAGGGAGGGGGGCAGGGAGAGGGGTTAAAAGACAATTAGAGAAAAGAAGGAAGGACACCGGTAAACAGGGCAAAGATCTCAAGACTAATACGTCATCTGTTGAGGCTCCTCCATCAAAACCACTCCAGGTTCTCCATCAGGTGTGGATAGGAGCAACCTGCCAGCACTTCACAGCTCCTCTTATCTCAAGAGAACAGCCTGATCTTAGGAGTTCTCCAAAAGGCTTTAAGACCAGGACCTTTGGAAGAGGGCAACAATAAGCCTTCTTTAGCACAGTGAAAGTGACAGCGTGGTCCTTCCCCCCTCCCAGCCATTAAACCTCTTCCTGGATAAACAAGGGGAAGGCCCTTTATGAAGATGGAGAGGGTCACAAAGAGAGGAGCCATTGAGCCACTGAGGGGCCCGTCTTTGTTTTTGTGTTTCGGAGGGTCTTCTCAAAGGATGCTCTGATAGGAGGGGGAGCTCTATTTTTGTCTTTAAGTCCTCTTTACTGCCAGTCTTCTCTCAGCTGTGCCAAAACAGAGATGTAAACTTAATTGACTGTATCATTTGCACAAAGTGAGCAGTTTCAATAAGTTTTAAAGTGACAGAGGTGATTTGATCTGCATCTATGCTGACGTCCACGTTGAAATGCAGAATTAAAAAATATGTTTAGTATTTTCTCCTTAAAAAGCTGCCACATACAAATAGTACAGATGCAGAGTGTTGTGCACCTATTCCTCAGGGCTTTGGGAAAAAAATCTCTTAAATTCCATGAATATTAAATTAGGAACAACTCAGTGGTCATGGATTGTGTGTGTGTTTGCCTCTGGAGGTGCCACTGTTTGATGCTGTCAAAGGGAGGCCCTGTCTTCTGGTGATGGGCTGCCAGGTCTGTTGATGGGTTGCCAGATTCAGGGCAACATGCTGTTGGAGCTGCGTTTGTCTTTGGAGTGTGAATGAGGGGCACCTGTGACCTCTGGTCACGCTCTGCTTGCGTCCTGTTGTGTGAGCACCACGCTCAGGACACACGCTGGGAGCGTCGGCCCTTCAACTGTCCACTAAATGGACAGTGATTGGACTGGCTCTGCAGGGCTGCTGCAGATATTGTGCAAACACACATATCATCAAATCATATTTACATTCTGCTTTGTGAAAAGGTTGATTTGTTATATGAATGTTAGCAATTTCTCTTCTCGGAGCAGAAGTTGCAGGAAAGACACCTCAGAAAGCACCAACACATGCTTAATCCTTGAGTAATGACAGTATCTTATTTAGTTTGGTCTTCTTTTAGTCCTGTCACTCGCTTCACAATCATGCCCTATCTATTACAGCACGATTTTCCATCTGGCAGGAGCACAGTCAGGCCTGAATGCATGTCAACAGACCCTGCCCCAGCCACCTCGCTGCACTGACGCACACCTTTTTCGCTCAACACAACCTCTTGCGTTGCTTACCTCATTAGAGAGGTAGAATTTGGGATGATCAGGCGTGGACAAGGCATGCAGGAGGGTGGCTATATTTAAACGGCTACTGCACAAGGGATGGTGATCGACTTTCAACAGGTCTGAGATTAAGTCAAAGTGTAACCCATATGATCATGAGTGGACACATGACAGGCTGATTTTGACAGACAATGACAAAGACACCACTGCAGCAAACATTGTAGTAAACAACGTAGAAACATTTTATTCGTCTCAAAAAATACAGTGCTTTTCAAGAGCTTTTCAAGAGCTTTTCAAGGATTTTCTTGACCTCCTGAGGCAAATCAATTGTTCCATATCAAAAACAGAGAAAATCACAGTGAGCAAAGAGGCCAAGAATATCTCCTAATGTCCATATACAAATAACACAAATGAGTGTAAACATCCCTCTCAAGTAGGTATAGAAAACATTTACAAAATGTACAAAAAATATGTTGTATTATGTGATAGTCCTTGAGCGGATTTCCTACCAGGGCCTCCACACAGAGTCTGAGGTGAGCGGAGGTGCAACAGGTGACATGTGATGGCTGTTTTGTGGACTCAGAGGCATGAGAGCTGCACTGGGAACCAGAAAAGCAAACTGTCCATCAGGTGCTGGCACAACCTGGAAGCCGCCGTACAGCTTCATTGCGTCTGGGGAGACATGCATCGCTGAGCCGCTTTTGCAAGGCACCTGTGGAGCGGAAGCAGCTGGGATCTGTGCACCGGTCTGTCCGAGTCCCAGTGCACCTGGGTGAGGCGTATAGAAGTTCACAGCGTTGATTTGGGTCACACAGGCCGCCAGGTGGCTGAGGAGGCGAGTCCTCACCTCCGTGTTCACCCCTTCACACGTGGACAGGAAACGTGTGACCTCTCCGACACACTCACTGAAGCCAGCTCGGTATTTACCCAGGATGGAGGGGTCTGTGTTCACAGCAGCTGGAGAAGAAAACACAAATACTGAAATTAACAGACAGACAGATGATAGGACTATAACGAACATTATACATTTATTGACTAATTTAAATAATAAAAACAGATTTCATTCATGCACTTGAGGCCTTGTGAAATCAATTCTTAAGGGCGAGCACAGCAGCTGTGAGCAGGCAATAAATCTTGGGGACCGTGGGAACATGTTTACCATCTAAAGTTAGACATCCAAGAACGACTGCACACGCACCAACGCAGTCAGTGCAGACATGGTGGTCACATACCAGTCATCTGAAGTCGCTGCAGGTTCCTTAGGTGTTTCACAGTCATCTCCAGGATGTCCGCCTTCTCCAGTTTGGAGTGTCTGGAGCTCTAAACAGAGAAAAGGGACGATAAAGTACCAAATTAGCAAATGTGGCTCCTAAATGTAATCTATCTTGGAATAAAAGTGCAGTGTTTATCTCCTTACATCTTTCTTGAGTGCATCCATGATGAGGGTCTTCAGCTGGCCCAGACTCTCATTGATGCGCGCGCGTCTCCGCTTTTCCATGATTGGTTTAGAGGACTTAAAATAAATAATAATAATAATAATAAGTGCCGAGATGACAGTTTTTAAGATAAAATAGCAGTTGTCAACAATACGAATACTAGCGAAACAATCACTTCATATACCTTTCTATTTTCTGACAGAGTGCGGGGTTTTTCGGGTGTGGAGTCCCCACTTGCCGGTGTGGCAGCCACAGCGGATGGAGACGTCCTCACTAAGGTACCGGCTGGCATCTTCAGGCTCTCAATTAAAAACAGTGGTACAGTCCAAACAAAAACTTTATCAATAGCAGGAAGATGTACAGCAGTGTCGGGTTCAGTCCAGGGCGGTGAGCAGCGCCTTCTCCTGCCAGAGCACAGAGCGGTTCAATGATGACAAAGGAGGAGTGACTTCTGACTCCACGCCGAGCTGCCTGTCCAGTCCGCTCCTGTTTCCAGCGCCTCAGGTCTTATTTATAGGGCCCGAGGCTGCACGCGAGCGGCTCGTGTGCGAGTTTCCTGGGTTTCATTCGTCCGTCCAATGGGCGCCCGGGACGGGCTGCCAGGGAGGCGGCAGGCTCGTGCGACAGGGCGCTCCCATTGGCTACCTGTCAGGATGCTGTGAGACTGTTTTACGCAGAAAAGTGACTTCACAGTCGGAGTGCGAGGACAGCAGCTTCTTCTGCAATTAGGTGTGTTAACGACCTTCATTTAAGGGCGCTGCTGCTGTACTACAGTGCGCCATGCAGACATCTGGATTCAGTCCACCTGTTGAAACCTCATCTGAAACAAATGTGTCATTTCACACACCCGTTTCGCTTGAAAGAGTGGTTACTTTTACAAAGCAGCTGCAGCTACAAATTGAACTTAATGTTGAATCCATTAGTCGATTTGGTGTTTAAATCTTCTACAATGCTGATAATCCATTAATGATGATGATTGATTTTGTCACCTTAAATACCAGTTGTTGATTTTAGTTCATATATAAAAAAAAGTTGTTTCTCCTCCTCATTATAGAATTTGTTTTGGCCTTGGTCAGACTAATTCACTGACATTGCTTTGGGCTGTTGTACCCTGGGATGAACATTTGTGTCATTATTGACCTATTATTACAAAAAGTTAAATGTTTAATTTAATTCTGATCATGTCCAATAAACGAACAAATGAAGTACAGAAAAATTAGATTTTTTTCTTCAAAAAATACTCATCACAAATAACCTAAACGGTCTTTACCATCAGATGTGCAGCAAACACAGATGCAACATGTGGAGGTGAGTTAACCAGAACTACAGTCTCCTCATCATGTTATAACTGAATATTTTATAAACTGTTAAGAGAAATTACTTCACTTGTGTATCCAGTTATACAGCTTCTTTACCTCGGTGTGTGTGTGTGTGTGTGGCGCGCACACACACACACACACACACACACACACACACACACACACACACACACACACACACACACACACACACTCAGTGCTTCAGTTTGAGATGAAGACACACAATCCTCTGACACACTCCAGGCCTGATGTCCAGTGAAGAAGAAAATCTCTGACACACTCAGCGGTCGTCTCACTGCCATGAACTCTGACGTCTCTGCCAGAAAACAAAGCTGAAGAGTTATTTCAAGCCATTTAGAGTTTTTTTTTTTAATTAATTTAGTGAAATATTAACACACATGAAAAGGTTTATCTCCAAAATCCTTTAGGTGAGTGGATCTGTTTTGTGAAAAATCTGAACCTGAATTTATATTTGCACATAAAAGTGTTTTTTTCTTTGGCCATAAACAACTGAGCTGATTGACTGACTTCTATAAAAAGCAATTAAATCTGTCATGTTATATTTTTATAACAATAGTGTCACTGCTTTATTAAAAATGTTTATGATATATCAGTGATTACGAGACAAAGACAAATGCACAGTGCAGGGTTATGGCCTGAATTCTAATGTTTGTGTATCTTATATGAAACCAGTGTTATTGCTTTGGGTTTGCTTTTATTGTCGGGTAACTGTGGCAACATTAAAACTCTCATTTTATTCTAGCTCCTTTCTTGTTACTTTGTTGACACAGGAATCAGCAGCGCCACAGAACAACATAAGACAAACAAACAAAATGTATGGAAAGAGAAAAAAGGGTACCAAATCCTGTGCAAAGCCCTCTTATCATTCCTGTTCTGCTAGACTAATTTCACGACCTTAATGGCTGACAGATGTATGCATAGAAATGGCATTTTTATGGTTGTTACATGTTTTTAAAAAATGTTTTTTTCAAGTGTAGAAAAAAAGTTGAGATAAAAGGAGTCAAAACTTGAAATGAGGTGACTTTCAGACAAAACAAAACAAACAGCGAGGATGTGTTTTTTATATATATGTCACAGTTTATACTACATCTTTTCCTTGTTTCTTTTCTCTTCCCGCTTCCTGATAATTGGTAATTCTGACTGATTCTGATCATTATTGGCTGTTAGTGTGACAGTTGAATCCTCATCAGTTACTTACAAATTAAACCCTTGTCACTAATAACCATGTCCAATATCAATGTGAAGTCCCATCTTCAGGACACATGCTGCTCATTACACTTTTTCTTTGATATGTTTATTTGACAGATGTCTCTGTCTGGTTCAGGTTTATCATCAGATGCTTCTATCCTCCCTGATGGACTTCAAACGCTCTCTGTAAAGCTCCTAATTCCTCAGAGGTGAAATGACCCCAAAAGTCAGGTCAGTTTTTGTGTCTGCGTCTTCCTCTCTGTGTGAGCAAGACAACTTCAAGCACTACCAGCTCCTTGACCTGAGTCAATATTAAATTAAGTCAAATGAAATCAAGCCAAACTCCAGCCAAATTGGGTTTAACCTGCCACATAACTATTTCTTACATTAGTCAAAGTCAAAGATAAGTGACTGTGAAAATGATGCTGTTGTGTCTTTGACCTTGTAGATTTATTTTTCACAAATATTTTTTTTTTCTGTTCTCACTAACACTCTAAACTCGCACACACTGACCGCCTCACACTCTTCAACCAGCTGTTTTTCCGGGGATCACTTTACGTCCTCGGTTAATCTTCTCGCTGGATGTTCTAACAAGATGCTCCTTTAAACTGGGCTCTGCTCACAGCAGATGAGAGGGTTTGCAGCAATAAATTACATCCTATCAGTCTGTTTTCAGTGAGCCCGCCGCGGCGCCACAAACAACCCTTTATTGTGTGGATGGTGATGAGGTTTATAGCACAGCCCTGATCTGTATCAGTGTGGGAACTCTGGGACGGGAGGCTCCACAGAGAGGAGGAAGGTTCAGAGAGCTATCAGGGTCCAGCATGGGACTGATAACCACAAGCTGAGGGAAACAAGGGCAAGAGCCCGTAAGTTATTTTGCTTTGCTTTAGTTTGGTCCATTGACTACGATCTGATGTGTTCATAAAAAACATCACTTTGACTTTGCCCAACTCGGTCCTCTGCTGGAAGATGTAAGAACTGATACCTACAACACGAGCATCACGCTAACCAGTTTGTTTTGTGCTCTGTCAAGTAAAATGTGAAATTCTCAGACAGTCTTATTCTATTTAACTCATCCATTAATAACTCCTGTGTTTTTTATATCTATAAGGCACCACAATAGCTGAATTGTCTGTATAGAAAAAAACAAAGAACTTGAGCAGGTTGCTTTTACATCATCAGTATAAAGTCATTTTACCGTGGCTAAGATGAGCCCATACACCTGAGAAAAAATCTGTGGCTTACTTCAGCTCACCCAGCAGAGACAAATTTGACAGATTTATGTCGAAAAATTGACAGTGCTTAAAATTTGATGAACCTCTCTGGATTAGACACAGAGAGGCCGTCTGCCGGCTGTCACGCTCCTCTCCATCTTCACCTGGTCTGAAAGTTGTGGCCTCTGCGTTTCCCTCCACCCAGCCACCACCTCCATGTGGGCAGTGAAATGACCATCATTTCAACGATCATCAAATACTGCGAAGGTTCCCTTTCAACTGCTGGCATGAAAACATCTCAGGCCAGGAGGGGAGGGCGCAGACAGAGGGGATCACTTAAACATCCCATCCAGTGCTCCGCTTGCTCTCTCCATCCCTCCTTCTCCCTTTGAATTCCCCCTTAAAGAGGCAAGGGGGGCCCTCCCATAGCAACTCGCAGCCCCTGGCTCTGCCCGCCTTTTGTCCCCCTCCCCAACAGCAGTTTCTGCTCCAGAAGCCTTAGACAAGGCCTCCATTAATTGCGGGCCTGTGTGGAATACATGTGGGACAATAGGCCCAACAGAGTGTCCGGCCCCCAGACAAGGCTGGAAACAAGTGGTACAGGAATCCGGCAGAATAGACTCGTCCTGGCTGATGTCACTGAATACATTTACCTACCTCAGAGCGCATTCACTCTGCGCTTTGTTTTATTTGGACAAAAAAAAGAAGGGGTAGGGGGAGGTAGCGGTATCAATGGAGAAGAGGAGCTGGCGGGTGGGGGGGGTCTGAAGGATGGGAAATAACTGGTTGTCATGGTGACTGGCTGAATCAAAAATATGGTTGAGTTTAGCGGAGGCAGAGATGTAAAAAGGGTAGAGGGCATTAGATTAAACCCTGCGTGAGATAAGAGAAGGCTGAAAACAGAGGTTTAGTTTTTCTGGTGTATTCAGCCCTGTTTATACGGCAATAAAGGGCGGATAAAGGAGCGGGAGATTAGCAGACTCATCCAGGCTCATGTTTGTCAACAACAACCTGAGCAGTTTCAAGTCAGCTTATTCCAAGTCAGTACACCAGCAGAGAGGATGCTTAGCTGTGGCAAGCGAAGCTGCGGAGGAAAAGGGGACCATAGCAACTGGTATTTCAGCATAACAACCTGCCATCTGTCACCTAACGTGGTGGTTTCTTTCTTAAAAAAAGCCAGCATTTAGATCTTCAACTTGGAGGCAAAGGCAATGAGACTGAAGTCTTATTGAACTCTGGGTCTCCCCCTTTGAAAAGGGAACCCAGTCATCGCCTTATCCCTCATCAAATTGAAAAACGCTTTTAGAGATTCTAAGAGAGGCCTCACATTTAATTTTTAAAACCCAGACATGAAAGTGTTCCCAAACCACATTCAGCAGTGGAAACTCTTTAAAGGACTAGTTAGCATGTAGATTATATGCATTTCAGTGCATTGTCAAAGTATCTAAGTGTATTTACATGTTAATATGTTCAGGGATACTATCGTCTTGAAAAGGTGTTGGGGGGAGGTTGGTTAACCGTGTGTTTTCTCTCTGTGGACCATGGGAATGTGATTTCTTTGTGCCATCAAGGTTCAAACACATTCCTATAAAGCCATGGATATTATGAGCGTTGATTCCCTGCAGCACAACAACCTCTGAACCTGTTGATCCTGGTTATAAGATGCGCCTCTCGTCCAGAAATATACCGTAAAGTTAACTTAGCTGGTGCTTAAACTCCATCTTTTTTTTCTTTCTGATGGGTAAAAGAAGCCAGAATTGGTTCTTTTATATCACCGCCAAGCCAAAAGGCTTCAACAAGATCCCTGCTGATGCGCTGCCATGTGGTACTTATCCTTATCCATGCTTAGTCCATATCCATGAGTGTGTTTGCATTGGGATTTATGAATGTGAAGATGGCCCATTCTTGCTACTCAAGATGACTCACAAGACCGGCGTTTTGGCCACTTACGCTGTGAAAGCAGCCTGGGGGATGGCCTTTCAGCACTCGAGGACCTCTGGCTGAGTCCCCTTCACACGGGAGATCAGCCTCACTTGGGAAAAAGTCCCTGCTCTTTACAGGGGGAGCTGTCCTGAGGGATGGTGCGCTCCTTGTCCCAGGGCCTCCCTTCTTCACCTGCCGGCTTAGTGCTCATCACTTATGCACATAATCCCTGGTTAGTGCATGTGATCCACCAGCCCGGGCCCAGGCCCCTGGCCCCCGAGCCTCCCCTGCTCACATGCTTGCTGGGTGGCTCCTGGGTGGCCATGGCAACTCTCATCTTCTCATGACAGTTAGGCTTCAGTCATGGCTCTAAGTCCCTCTTCAGCCTCTGTGCGTCTTTTTCTGTCCGCTGCTTTCTGTCTCCTAAAGCCCTCCTCTGTTTGTGTGTCGCTCCATCTATGGCTCTCTGTGTCTCTTTTCTCCCGATTTGGCTGTTCCCATGCTTTGGCCCAGCTCAGGCTGAGAAACCAGCTACAACTCAGCAACAGTGCGGCACCTTCAGGGGCCACAAAAGTGCATCAATGCTATTCTAGTATACATTTAAAGACCGGATTCAGCATCACTGCAGACTGTGGACCAAATGAAGGCCTGACCTCATTTTATTGTGAGTCTGATCTGTAAACTGAGATGGTACGATACACTTGTGCACTTCTTTTCAGCACGGTCACTCCAGGCCTCTGAGTGCAGATCACCTTACCCCGACGCGAAGCCTGCAGCCTCAACCATTAGTTTGTTTAAAGCGCTGAATATCACGCAGGGCGAGAGAGGCGATGTTGTGCGGCCCCACACTAACAAGTGTCACAGTGATCCGGGCCGGTCCTCCCCCTGTGTGAACGCCATGTGAGAGGCGGCTCCATCCATGCCCCTGCCACCTCCGCACAAGGCCCTCCATTGACTTCTAACCTGTTGAGGGACCATGGGAGACAAAGCGCCGCAGGGCGGGGCCCGTCCCTCCGACAAGCCTGTGAACAAACGTTAACACGGCTGCAACTGTCCACCCCCTGAATCACTGAATTTATTGACCAACCACAGAGCCCATTCAGGCCTGGAAGGTCTGATAAAGGAAGGGGGACAGGGACGCCATGAAGGCCCAGGGAAGGAGCCCATGCTTAGGGGACAGGAGGGAGGAGCAGGGCTTTGTGACCGTCTGGTGGGTCACAGACCTTTTACCAGACGTGGGTGCCTTTGTGTCATCTGTAAAATGAGGCCAACCGTAAGTGAACATCAGGTTGGCCTTGTGTCCTGACTATTAATCAAGACAAGGGCCTTATGAGCATCCAACAACCTTCAGAGAAGTCACAGCAGATTGGCGTCTGCTTGTGGACGAGAATCAGTGGAAGAATGTGCGTCCAGTGTTTCCAGACGCACTGAGAAAGCACCTGAAATGACAACTTTTGGTGCAGACAGTGTGTTACTGTGGCCGTTGCTCTGCAATTTATTCTAAGCAGGCCTGATCTCCCTGTGGGGACCGTTGTGAGTAAAGAAACAGTAAACAAAGACTGTGTGCATAGACCCAAATCTTGAAAGTACACAACACAGACAAAAAAACGTATGGGTAAAAGAGAATGGAGATGAAGTCCAAAATGTTTGAAATAGCACACGTCTGAGCGCAAGCTTGAGAAAACCTTTTTGAGCAAGTAGCTAGCTGTGAGGAAGAAAGGGTGTGTGTTTTAGCTTCTTTATGTCTTTCCACCACTCCCCATCTGTTGCTCCACCGATACAAAAGGAATACAGCAGAGGGTACACAAAAACCCATATTGCTTTGTGGAGAGGCAACACTATCCACGAAACTACATCGCAAACACCCATCGAAAGCAAGACATCCCGGCTCTGTACACACCAGTGTTTACCGAAAAGATGATCCGTGCAAGTCAGGGAGACACACATGAATTCATGATGCCTCCTCATCCTCATCATGAATATTCCCAAAAAGGCTCTTCCCTGATCTGTGGGAGATTCTTTTCTTTTTGGTACAAGCGAGGACCCCCTTCCCTCATTCACAGTCCCTCCTAAATCCACCCATTCACTGCCTATAGGCCCTGATCTCCACATGAAATGATACCCTTCTTTCTCCTCCACTCTCGCGCCTTTAAGCGCCCATATGCCAGGCAGCGAGGAGGCTGGGAAAGCCCATAATTGATCAGTAAGTCTTGGCTGAAAAAGTGTGACCAGGGTCAGCCCCCCACGAAGCACGCAAGAGTGGCTTAATATACAGATTTATTGGGGAATGTAATGGGAGTTCTGCAGAGCAAACACGGGGATATTTGCTGACATACACCGAAAACACTTTTGTCACATTGTAGAAATAAGAAAATAAGTAGAAATACTGTATTACAATTTTCACAATCATATTCCCTTTGTGTTTTTTAATAAAGGGGAGATGGCTAATTCTCAGATTTTTCACATTCAATTCATTTTTAACCTTGACTAGAAAAATATGTATATAACAGTCACCAACAGTTCCATCAAAATATCACATAAAAATCAAACATTAAAATCAATGGTTATAAAACTGGCACAGCAGCAAGTGTCTCATTGATTCCTTTTGATTAATTACTTCCGTTAATTACTTAAAACATTATCAGTTATCAGTCGTGTACAGTACCTTAGTGATGAAATTATTTTTTCTTTTCAAACATTAAATTCCAACAACAAAGTCACGTTTTCAGACAAAGAGCATGAAGAGTTCATGATGCATTAAAGGGACACAGAAATGGTTAAGTCAGATTCTCTGGTTAACTAACACACTCTCTTGCTCCCTGCTCTCTCTCTCTCTCTCTCTCTCTCTCTCTCTCTCTCTCACACACACACATATACACACACACACAAATTTTAAAAACAGACACAGAAACTTCTGCTTCTCTCTTCCACGGGAAGAATTCGAACAAAGCGACAGAATTGCAGCAGTGGAAAGCTTCCTGTCTTGGAAATACAACAGTCTCTCGCCCAATAATGTCTCACAACTTTCTAACCTTAAAAGAAGACTGTCTTTACTCACAGTGAAGCAGAAGATTCGTCCAGTGTGTTCAGGCTCAGACCTGACTATACTGTATCTGTATGACGTATCTGGATACTGGATCAGATAATAAAAACAACAAAGAGACCATTCTCAGTGTCCAGTGATGTAGTTGCATTGTGTATGCCAGTGGCACCATGTAGTTAGCAAGACATCCAGTCATCTGAAAGGGACACGTTCACATTTTGGGAAATACACTTATTCACTTCCCTGCTGAGGGTTGGAGTCAGTTAGTTATCTTAGCTTAGCGTAAAGACTGGAAACAGGTAGCATGTATTCTGGTCATCATGTGAGGCTGCCAGGCAAAACCACAATGTGTCATTTCTACACTGCGGATTAAACCAAATCAGATTAAATGTGTTAACGAGTAAGCTTCAGAGGATTTTTCCCTTTGAGCAGAGCCAGTCTTTGTGCTAAGCTAAGTAAGCCAACAGCTGTCACTACCTTCATATTTACCGTACAGACAGGAAAGTGGTATCAATCCTCTTATTTAACTCTCGGCAATAGCGCAAATAAGTGTATTATACTATTATTAGCTTATCCCTTTAACAGGAGCCTGTGGCTCAAGTTCCAGCTTTGTGACATGACAATCCAAGTCCAGTGTGTTTGTCTGTTTGGAAGAGGTGAATCAAATTGATGAGAACTTCACGTATGAGCAGCTCACAGTGTCGTTGCAGTCGGAGGCCTCGGCTTTGAGGCTCCCGGATTTGTCGCTGGCATCCAGCAGGTCTGAGCTGAGCCCAGGCTAAGTGTGCGTTAAGGCTTGTCGGGGGTCTTAGGTTTAGTCTGCGCAGCAGTTAGCCTGTTTGTGCTAGAGGGGAGCAGAGACGTAGGGCTGTGGATCGCTGGCGTAGGTGACAGTGGATGGCCTGGGGGGCCAGTCGGTGTCGTCCTGCAGCTCCAGGGCCAGGTGCATGTAGCGCGCCCTTGGTGGTTTGTTTCTCCGACAGAACAGCCAGGAGAGGAAGGACGAGCCCCAGCGGTCATTGGCCACCTGGGGACACGTAAAGCGTGAACATTAGAAAGAAAGAAATAGTTAGTCAGCCAGTAATGTGGATGTTTGTGCATCATCTCTGCTGAATGCACGAGGAAGCCTCTTCAAAGTCGTAGTTTTGTGATTGAATCACCTGATGATATTACACTTACATACACTACTATTACACTTATATATTACACTTACTGCATTAAGATTAAAAGCTTTCCTCAGATAACTTGTTTATTTTTTTGTTAAGAGACTTTATTAATCACAACAAAATCATAAGTTGCAGTAACTTGTCAAGATCTGTAGTCTGATAGATTTATGAAATGATCCAGAAATGGTGAAAAGGATTCTTTTAGATTTAGTCTCTTGATTACTGATACAGCAGCCACGTGTCACAGGTCATACAAGGAAAACATGAAGCAAGAGTCCCTGTAGGAATGTGCAGAAATCTTTCTATAAAGTGAGAACAGAGTAAAAGAAAAGAGTGTAGTCAAAAGCTTCCAACCTGAGGTGAGCCAGCAGAGGGGGACTCTTTGGGGTGATTTAGCCCCTGATTGCCTCTGAAAATTAGCTTCCACAAGATGATGTCAAGGATCAAAATCTACGGGAGATTTCAGCGGGAACTTGAGAATCAGCTGATCATGACGATTGGATTGCAGCCACAGAAACGCACAAAGAAACAACTCACATAGAAAAAATGATTCATTGACTTCAGTGATCAGGCAGAGGTGCACTACTGAGCACTGAGTCAGTAGGAAAAAACAATCAATGCGTGCAAATCCCAGTTTTCTAATGAAAAAGGGAGATGGGCGATGAGAGCGTGCAGAGCGTGACGTCTCTGAAGCATACCTCCAGCAGGAAAGACACAGCCGCGTTCCCTATGACAATGACGACCAGTGTGACGCGCCAGTCGTGGGGGACACACACGATCTGAGTGGAGGCAGAGCAGCAGGAAGAGCACTGAATGTAACACCACACACACACACATACACACACACTGTTCCTACACCTTTGCTCTTCTGTCAAATGCAGTGTATTTTCGGTTTCGACTTTTCAAATCTAAAGCCTGAACACGAATTATATCTTGTAAACCGTCCTGAAAAATGTGAAAAACAGAGTTTACCTCCAAGGCTCTGTAGATGGCAGGAACAGGGTACAGCATGATGAAGAGGAGAAAAGTACACAGACCAACACAGGACAGCATGAACGGCCCTCATGAGAGAAAAATACAGCAATTCAGCAGGTTATTTCCATCACTCACACTGTATATACAGGAAGGGATTAGTGCGTGTAGAGGCTGTAATTGTCCACAATTGTATATTAAACTAATATTGAAGTGATGAAAAAAATGAATTTAGAAAAGGAAAGGATGCTCGTAGGAAAATTAATGAAAATGCGCCCAGAAAATTTAAGCTCGATTTGTGCCGACAGTCATTTTTCTGCAAACACATCGCGCTGATGGTCCAGGAAGTCTTACAGTTCTTGTAGCTTGGCTGTCTGAAGGGCTTCCCCTTGGACAAAATGATGGCCACAGCCAAATACTGGAAGGAGGAGACGTAGAAGAGGGTGGTGTTCTCGTAGTTCTTGATGTTTTTGTGGTCCTGAGGGGTTGTTGTTGCGTTCGGGCTGGGAGAGAAACTGGAGCTGGAAACGCTGCAGGCGCTACAGGAGACGACAGGAGAGGAGAAGCAGAGTATTAGCACAAAGCAGAAAGCAGATGTGTCAGACACAAAGCCTGATGATGTGACTGAATTTACATTTTTAAAATCTGGAGGCAGTGCACAGAGGTCAGGAGGGTCAAAGCTGGAGAGCAGGCCAAGATGAAAGACTGCGTGAAGTAGCATTTACATACATTTACTGATCGGTGATTGACTGATTCATCCGGCAGGTGCTCGTTTTGGACACGTTACTCACTCTGACTGAGGCGTCCACTTCTCGTACCAGCTCTGCTGCTGGACTAAGAGGAAAGCCAGGACCTGAAACACCAGACAGGTGATGATCTGGGTCAGAACTGAGCAGAGCAGCGGGCCAGAGATCAGGCTGGACGGTGGGCGACGCAACACCAGCTCCTTCCACGCCGGGTTCAGACTCACTGAAGAAAGAAACGATCAGTGAGCGGCTTGAGTTACAGCACATGAGGGACGTAAAGACATTAAATCAGACTGCTTTCATGTCTCTCTCTCCCTCTCCCTCTCTCTCTCTCTCTTCATGCCACTCACTCGTGAAGGCAATGACGAGGATGATGGCGATGTCGATGAAGAGGAACTGGAAGTCTCCCAAGTTGCTGAGAATCTACAAACATCAGAAGAAACATCATATTCAGATCTCAAAGAGGAAAAGTGAACTGCCAAGGGGTTGTTAAAGGTGCTTTAACAAAATGTGGAGCATTGCAATGTTGCAGATAAGTAAGCGTGGAAGAATGAGGAGCAGCGGCGCCTTTACCGAGTAGAGCAGCGTGACACTGAGGTACTGGATGATGCTGCACAGAGCCATGAACTTGAAGACGCAGAACGATGTGATGAGGGCAGCTCGGCCCTCCCTTTGGAGGGAAAGATGCTTTGGTTATATTTCTAAGATGTATACGTCTCTGTTCTGATGTTCCTGAGCGAGCGAGCTGCTACCTGATGAGGTTGGGGACACAGCAGATGTTTGGGGTGGAGGAGGTGAAGGGTGAAGCAACAGAGGCCTCCAGCTCAGACAGGGAGATCCCACTGTGAGCTCTCTTCAAAGCCTGAGACAGAGAGAAAACGCCACGAGTGGAAATCACTTTACAATCCAATATCATCCAGAGGAGGTGGAGCTTTTGTTTTTGTTTTTTGTTTTAATGTTCGCTGAGTGACTTTGACTCCTCTACATTTAGGTGCTTGTTACTTCAAAGAACAGGGTTTTACATGTAATACGTTAAGCATAATAAAGTCATAGAACACACTTACTCCACAGTCATTCGCGCCATCACCACACATGCCAACAGTGTAGCTGGGGGGTAAACAAAGAGAGTGGAAGTTGTACATTTCTCTGTTAATCTATAAAATCGTGAACTCCAACAGACAGAAAGCATCAGCAGATTGAAACCGAAGCCACAGACAGAAGAGAGACTCACTCGATGCTCTGCAGGATCTCCACTAGCTGAGTCTTCTGGTCTGGAGCCATGCGGGCAAACACGGTGCCTCTCAGCACGAGCTGCAGCGCCCCCATGTGGAGAGGCAGAGAAACATCCAAAGAACATTCACTCAAGCACTGTGCCTAAGTACAAATCTGAGGCGCTTGAATATTTTGTTTTCATGCCACTTTCTACTTTTACTCCAGTACATTTCATGTTACTTAAGGACCATTATCAATGCAGGAGTACTTGACAACCTGAGTACTTCCTCTACCACTGTCTGAACGCATGACAGCAGTGGAGTAAGACAGAAACCATCCATCCATCCGTCCATCCATCCATCCATTTTCTATACCGCCTATCCCTTTCGGGGTTGCGGGGGGCTGGAGCCTATCCCAGATGTCAACAGGCGAGAGGCGGGGTACACCCTAGACCAGGCGCCAGTCGATCGCAGGGCAACACACAAGACAGACAGTCATTCACGTTCACACACACCTGAGGGCAATTTAAAGTCACCAATTAACCTAATGAATTAACCTAATGAGCATGTTTTTGGTCTGTGGGAGGAAGCCGGAGTGCCCGGAGAGAACCCACGCATGCATGGGAAGAACATGCAAACTTCAGAGCATACAGAAACAGACAGAAACCAACCTAAACTTATTTGTCTGTAAGAGATTTCGAATACAATTACATTTTGTCATTTGGCAGACGCTTCTATCCAAAGCGACGTACATTCACACACTTTAAAGCTATTTAAACCAAATACTGATCTGAATATGTAAACATTCATGTGTCGGAAGATGGGCCTGTACCTTTTGGACGAGCTGAGGGAAGTGCTCAGTGATAACAGCAAAGGCTCTGCCATTCACAGCAAAGTGATAGTTCTGTTCCTGCTGAGTAACTGGCTTGTCATATGCCTCCTCCTCCAGGTTTATCTCCACCGTCTGTCAGACAGAGGATGAGTCAGTCATCACTAGAACACCGGAAAACCTCCAGACTGTATCAGCTCTCCTGACCAATGTCGCCCTTTGGTCTTTTTTGTCGCCCTGTGCTCTTATCTGACTGATACATGTAGTAACTGGAGAAATGTGAGTAACAAGCTCTGCAACAATGACTGAGTCATCAGTCGCTGTTGGTATGAAAATGATGATGTCTTGGAGAGCCAAGTGAAAGCTGATACATGATCTTTTTCCATCACAGTGTTATTGTGGTTATATAAATGTAATCATGGTGCTGTTAGCCTACTGCCAGACTGCCCTTAATAGAGATGCGTGGCTCCCTTTGTGGGCTGAAGGCTGAAGAGCAAACAGTTTAACTGCGGTGAAAATGCTGTTTTTTGAAGGCTAAAGGCCTGAGGCAGAATATTTGAATATTTAAAAGATCTTTTTTGAATAAATTCTGACTTTTGTACATTACAGCACTGTGGAGGTATTGGAAACTGGACCACACCAACTGGAAACAATCTTACACAGCAGCTTATTCTACAAAAAGTATAACACTAACAATATTATTGTAGCCGAATCTTTCTGTGCAACTGTGAATGAATGAATGAATGAATGAATGAATGAATAGACATGCAAGAGCTTTAATTGATTTCTTCCTTCCTCTGGCTCTGAGGCTTTCTGTCTCACCTGATTGTCTCTGATCGTCTGAGCCGTGTTTTCAGTGTAATGCCATGTGATGCTAGCGGGGTGGAGATCCTTCGGAGGCACAGCATCTACTATAATGACCTTCTCATGTGCACGGACCATCCCGCAGTCTCGAGCCACCGATATCGCCGTCAACATGTTGTCACCTAACAGAGGAGTCATACGATGTCAGGCATTAGCGCGATCATGACACAGCAGGAGAACGAGCGATGAACTGATTTACCTGTGACCATCAAAGTGCGGATGTTGGCTTGTCGCAACTGCAGTAAAACCCCAGCTGTCTCCTCTTTGATTTTGTTCTGCATGATGATCAAACCAAGGAACTCCATGTTGGTTTCTATCAGGTCCCTAAAAGCCACAAAACACACATTTCACCAGCGGACTCCTGGTACTGGCATTCACGAGCATTTACATTTACTTCATTTGTCAGAACGATGGCTAACATGCACAGAAAGGAACTTGTTGCTTTTCATCAAATGATGGTCATGAGGGCTTGTAAATCTCACAGGATAATCATAACAGATCGGATCATAAATCAGATCATAAATATCAGGGCCAGTCCCTGATTACCGTTACGCCCTTTAAAACAAATTGCACCATATCTTGTGGCTGTGTTACATGATGATAAGTTGAGGCTTGTGTTTTGTTAATGCTTCTTCTTCTGTGGAGGATTGCCTGCAAGTTGTTGTGAGTTTTCTCATGTTTCAGATGTTTGGAACATTGTCTTCTCTGCCACAGCAGCAACGTAAATATTTGGACATTTATGTCATTTGGTCTATGTTTGTCCAGTTATCAGTGGAACTGCGTCCTCCTGACATCAATGGTAAGTACAAGCTACAGGCTGGGATGTCTGTGTAATGCATCTGTCAACAGCTACGAGTGCTGCGGTCAGTGAGTAATTACCTGCTAAGGCTCTGGACTTTGTGCCAGGAGAGTTTGGACTCCAGCTGCTGATGTGCCAGGGCAATAACCCTGAACCCCTGCCTAGTGTAGGTCTCCAGAGTCTCTGTGAAACTCTGTGGGACTGAAGAGGAGGACAAAGCCACGTCATCCGGGCCTTTGTTACACGACTTCTGTATGCAGGGATGAGGCATAGAGGCCGTACCCAAAGAAACTGAGTGGTTTTTGTATTTCCTTGTCAATTATTTTGTGTGTCTTTTCAAGATGCTGGATGAATGGAGGGAATATCCAGCCAAACCATTAACATACAGACGTGTCAGACCTGTGTGCGGCTTGCAGAGTCTGGCCACAACCTCCGGTGCTCCTTTCAAGTAAGCGTCCATGTGTTTCTCCCCCAACATGCGGACCACCACACTCATCCTCTGCAGGGCCGAGGAGAAGGGGAACTGACGCACAATACCAATCTCACAGGACTGAGGAGCAAAAGACAGACGTTGAATACACCGATCGGTTTTTACTTCACGGTCAGTTTGATATTGTGGCAAAAGGCTTATTTGGTCTATTGCCAAGCCTGGATCTGTTGAACAAACAGTAATAAAATCTGCCTAACAGCTCCAGGACATCAGTGCTGACAACCAGGAAACAGTCCAGCATATAACGCTCCATAAAACTACAATCTGTTGTTTTTACACTTACACAGAGATGCTGTAAGACAGATTTTGTTACCTTTGGACAGAGCCAGGCTGTTACCCTGCTTCCACTCTTCAGCTAAGCTAAGCTAAGCTAACTCGCAGTTGGCAGCAGGCACGGCGCCAGGATTTCAATTTTGGGTGGGTCACAGTTACTTTGGGTGGGCTTCTTAATTACAAAATGTAACACTGTTTCCAACTGGTAGTCTCACTTAAACAAAAATGACTGGTATGCTGTGGAGGGCGACTAGTACATCTAGCTGATTATGACATGTTCGAAATCTTTTTAAAAAACATTTTCAATGCTCTAGCTTATTATTTCACCGCGACAGTTTGTATTTATTACAAGTGGCACGCGCGGCTTATCTCGTTATCTATATTTTCACTACGGATCAAGTGGTTCAATACATTAATTCATAAGGAAAACAGACATTTAAATGCCTGTTAATTCATTTTTATTTGATCTGACTGGATTACACTTTAAATTGATTGCAAGGAGAGAGAAACAGAGCGATCAGAGTACTGGGTGAGCTACAATGACTTTCAACAGGAGAGAGGGTGTTCATTCATGACCTTTACTGTCTGTGACGGTAGAAGACAAGTCAGGCAGGAGTATTTAGCTCTACCTCCTGTATTGTCTACATTTTCTACAAGTTTTATTTTCGATGGGAAATGCATTTGCAGGTATAGAAAATGAGCATAATGTGTCTGGGGTGACCAATGATGGCCCGCTGTGACTGGACTAGACCTCACGTGATAATAGCCGAATAAGTGTTGTATTTTTATTTTTATTTTCAAATGCAAATGTTTTGTTTTAAAGGTTTTATTAAAATGCTGATTTTAATCATTAAAAATAAATGTTAAGAAAATTCTCCAAGTCATTGAGGGTGGGGGCCCAGGCCTGTCAGACCCAACCCTAACGCCGCGCCTGGTTGGCAGCAGCTTTTTATTTAACGCACAGACATGAGAGCTGTATAAACCTTCTCCTCTAACTCCCGGCAAGAAGATGAACATGGCTATTTCCCAAATTTTCTAGTTGCTTGCTAACTAAAGTAACTAAAATGCTAACTTAATGAAAAAAGAAAAACTTACTGATAATTCAGACAGCTCCTGGAAATAAAAGGATTGAATGAGATTAGAATTGTGAAATCACATAGGAATATATTTCATACACTGCTCATACAATAATGAGACGAACCATGTTCTGAGTCAGTGGGTTCTTCTGATTGGCCTCAGGGGCTGTCTGCTTCGGAGGGCGCACAACTGTGGGCATTATGGGATTGTGGAGAGCAGTCTCTTCCTCTGTGGGCTCCTCCAGGATCTAAAAATGACATCATTTAATATCATGAGTTGATCTTAGAGACGCTATTACACTAAACCCGGTGTGACACTCTCAGTCCCTGCTTCCTCTTGACAGGAGGAGGCATTTTCTGCTGTTCATGCTGGAGTATCCATGGGACCAGACTTGAAACATTTTAGCCAAGAAGAACTGGCTCTGCCAAGGCGACAAGCGTGGTGCTGCATAATTCATGAACAGACTGGTGTCTGTGCTCGTTGCAGTGCAGATGACCGAGCACGCTGGTGTAAACATTGAATCTTTGCTTACCCAGCCCGTAGCGCTGAACATCTTGAGGTCTAAAGGGTCTCCGGAGAGCTCGCCCTCGATCTTGGTCAGTGAGTGGCAGGTGGCCATGCAGGCCACAAATGCAGAGTCCACCAGACTTTCTTTAGCTACATCAGACTCTGGAGGAGAAAAGCTGGAATAGAGAGGGAGGATCTCAAAAACTACAACACATAAACACAATATGTGCTACAGTCACACCCCTCTGGATGTGTAATTCTTATCTGTGTTATGGTTACTCTCAGGAAGCTGATACAGATGTGTGTGCAAAAGACCCAAATCCAAGAGCCTCTGTTACCTGCCATCATCAACTCTCTGAATACCCCACAGGTCCAAACCATCCTCAGTCAGAGTGCCAGTCTGAGGGGAAAAACAGACAGGTAACAATGCACATAAAGGTATCAGCTCAGGTACGCCTGACAGCACGAAATCAATTCTAACACCCGACGAGTCTCAGAAGTACAGAAATGTAATTTTGCACACACACTTTCTGAGGTATACAAATATGACACATGAATTAAGACGACTGTGAGCTTCAACATGTGTCCACAGGAATCCACCACTGTGTGTCCGCTATGCACTGAAAAGTCAAAAGTGTTCCAGGCAGGTATGAAACTGGTTTGGACGATCTGTACGATCACAAACCAAACCTCAACAAACGATTGTTTTCAGCATCAATTCTTCTGTTTGTTTTCTCAGTTAATCACGTGATCTAGGAAATGAAAATGAGGTTTGCAGGAATGAAAGCAGAGCCTGAACTTCTACCTTTTAAAACAGCATTTCCTGAATTCCAGACAAAAACAGAAAAATCACACAGCAAGAGCTGGCAGCTGTGTTCAGACTACCTTGTCAAAGCAAACCAGGTTAAGCTGACCACACATGTTGATCCTCTGAGGACTGATGCAAAAGATGCCGACTTGCTTCAGACGCCGCTGCGCATACACGATACCAGCTGTCATGGCCGCCGGCAAGGCCGGGGGCACGGTGATGGTGATGATGTCCAGGGACTCGACGATGATGGTTGCTGCTGGAACCTGGATGAGATCAAGAAGGAAAAGAGAAGGATTTCTACAGGATGATAGGAACAACCACGGCATCGCCAGCAGAATCAGAGATTTCTCTGAGGAAAAGGTTACTCTTCCTCTGTGAGAGCTGTAATACCTGTTTCATGATACTGAGGACGATGGTGTAGATGAAGCCGATCCCTGCCACCCCCACGAGGCACAACAAGAACAGGTAAGCGTCGCGGTACAGCTTGAAGTCTGTGGGTTTAGGGTAGAGGATGGAGCGCACCAGTTGGCCTTTCTCTGTACTGAAGCCTGCGGGAACACGGAGGCGATGATATTTGTAGGAGCTGAATATGTATTTACAACCCCTGAGGCTGAATATGAATATGAATAGCAAGCTGTTATCCCCATCTGTTTTTTCCATCTCACCTGTTCTGACCACAACAGCCTTCACCAGCTCACCAGTGTAGAAGCGGGTCTGGATAACACTGGTACCACAGAACAGGGTGTATCTCTTGTGTTCCTCCATGTCGTAGCTCACGGCAGCCTCCTCGCCTGAACTGGGCAGACTGGTCTTGGTAACTGGCACGCTCTCTCCTGAAGGTGGAGGGAGAAGTAACAGACATGCATCAAGCAAGCACAACTCAGAACAGGACAAGAGCTGCACAAGTGCAATGAAAATAATTAAGAAAACAAACTATTGCAAAACATAGCAGAACAACTAAGTTGCTGTGGATATAAATATTTACATTAAAGCCTTGAAATGAATTCAACTAATATAACTCTACTTTCACACTGCAAAATGCTCTTTTTGTTCACAGCTATGGTTTAATGTCATGTGAAAGAACTGACACTCTATGTTTTGAGGGAACATCAAGCCAACCAAATTACATTTTGTATTAACATAATGGAGAAATGCTGTGAGTTAACAGAGCTGGCAGGTTGATACTACACATAAGTTCCCTGGCAACATATTTCATTTGTTTACAGGCAATCCTGCCGGACACAAGCCGCTCACAGCATTGTTCAACTTTTTTGTGCTTATGTTTAGACACTGTCAGCACTTGATTAGGGAAAGATCAGTATCAATATCACTATAGTCCTGCACTTTGTATGTCCACCGTCCATCCCGACCACGTCCTTGTGACTCCAGCGTGCTCTATAGATGTGTTTGATTCACTCAAAGACACACTGTCTCTGAACATTGTGGAAACAATTCAGTAATAAAGAAATGTCGAGTATACAGGGCTGCACTGTGTGAGCCAAAAGAGGGCTGCAGATGGACTGACTGAGCTTGTATACAAGAGGACGTCGCCCAGCCCCACCCGCTCACACAGGCAGCAGCAAGGACTGTGCTGATGTGAGGAGGTACGTAGAAATAGGACCTGTCAGCATGCTCTCGTTAACGATGCAGGTTCCATGGATGAGCACAGCGTCGCAGGGCATGATCATCCCATTGGCTGGAATAACGATGACATCACCAGGCACAAGCTCTGTCGACATGGCCTGTTCAATATCTAGGAACAGCATTAAGAAGGAGAAGAGTGAAAATGATATCATATGTAGACTGATTCTCTGCAGGCGAGGATGAGGATCACAGATTAACAACTCATGGATTAGAGAATAATACAGATTTTCACAGCACTAATACACATTAACTCTGCTCGTGCAGTGTTAATGCTAATGTTGTCTGTAGCTCTGCTTTATCTTCACAGAGTGAAACTTGCCTTTATCTCCTCTGCACACGGAGACACGGAGCACGCTGTGCGCTGCCACCATGTCATGCAGCATCACAAATTGCTGGAATCAGAGAGACACTTCATCAAAGAGTGGGGAAAAAAAAACTCGACAAATGCACAAAATGCTGATTTTTCAAGAAATATTATTACAGGAGACTATTTACAGCCTTTCCCTAAAAACTGCTTTTACTGTGAGTTCTTTGTCTCACCTTCTTAACGGTATACAGTGAGGTAGCTATTGATATGACAGACATGATAACTATGGCTGTAGCATAATAGTAGTAGTCATCAGCACACCAGAGAATAACGCTGAAGAGCTGGAAGACGTAGAAAGGATTCAAGACCTGACAGAGGAAAAGAAAGACGATATTATTATTGTTGGCATATGCCAAAAGAGGAGGTGTCAGACGTGATATTACACAAAGAGCTCTAACTCACTTCCTTTATGAGGAGCATGAACAGAGAGGGCACCTGTACATCAATCTCATTCTCCCCGAAAAACAGCGCCCTGCCAAAAAAAAGAATTTGTCACGTTAACACGATCACATGCCTGTGAGGAAGTCAAGCTTCCAGTGAAGATACATGAAGTGTGTGTGCGTGTGTGTGTACCTGTACTCCTGCAGTGTCTTAGACAGACCAGCGCTGTGGTCAGAGTGGATGCTTGCACAGCTCGCCTTCACATCCTCCAAGCCTCTAGAAAAGTCACACACATTCATTTCTACTGTGGTCGTGCAGAGCCAGAGACATGTGTGTACAATGCATGTTGTAGCAGCTACTCGATTATGGAAATTTTGTTTATTTAGCAAAGAAATCTGACACAAGACTGTTAATAGCATTGCTTTTCAGTGGGACTCTTACTTATAAAATTCAAAGGTCTGCATCAGGTCATTCCAGTAGTACGTAACGTTGTGGTGGGTGAAGTAGTGGATCTAAGCGGGGGGGGAAAGCAGAGGTGGAGGAGGTGGTCAGAAATCTGCTGTGCAACAGCGAATGCATATCTTTAAAATGTGAATCTGGAATTATTTCAGTTTGAGGTACCTGAACAGGCTCTCTGTGGGCAAATTTCCCACAATGCTCCTCATGCACAGCGCAGATGCGGAGCTCTCTGTCTCCATTCGGCAGCTGAGCCGTGGGCGGCAGATCCAGGCTGTCGAAGGGTTTCCTCCCTGGAGCCAACATCACGTGTACTTTGGCTCGAAACCACTGCTTGAACTCATCCTGTGATAACAATGTGGAGAGTTACGTTTTTCCTTGGCTGGGAGACTGAATTTATCATTCGTAGTGTAATACGGTATGTGTGCCAAAGAATATAACAGGTGTCAGGATGATTTGTGAACAGCAGCAGCACAAGAGTGAACTCCAAATTGTGTGAAAGAAGAAACGGATTCCCACACATACTGTTTAACACACTACATTTAGCAGTGCTTTTACGAGCGTCTGCAGTGTCAAACAGGTGTTTTCCTTGCATGAAAACAACATACTTGAGGAAAAAAACTCATTAGAAATCCTCTAAAATAAGTAATCTACCATTTTCCTACCGTGGACCTGAGCAGCAGAGTGTGTGCGCCCTTCAGCGAGGTGTGTGTGCAGGTGCCCTTGACGCCCCACTCAGGCAGCCAGTAGAGCAGCAGCAGCAGGAGGCCCCCGGAGCACACGGCACCGACTCCCACCAGGATCATCTTCCACAGACAGGGCTGGTAGCCCCACACCTCCTGCACGGGCAGAGGCTCATGTTAACACGCTGACGGTGGGATGAACACGGGGCTCTGTGGCTTGTGACAGCTGGTGATACATCGGGTTTGTAACTGAATAATGACGATGTTTGGAGCCTGTCTGGCTGTGTGAAGCGGGACTTGTCAGCCTGCTTAAGATAAATCTGTTCTTTTCTGTATTTTCTTGTCAATAGATCATACACAAAGACCAAAACTAACAATATATTTGTGCGCTGTGTGTGTGAAAAGTTACCATTTGATGATGCATTGTTCAACAGAAACGACAATCACTCAGAGAACATAGGTTGCAGATTGGCGGTGATATTTACCATCTCATCCTCGAGGCCCTGGTTTATAATGGTCACCTCTTTTGTCTTCATTTTGCCAGAAGTGCAACAACTACAAAGACAAAGAGATATGACTTTGTTACAAAATCTCCAACAGACGCTTCACATACAGAAGCTTTCTTATCATAGAGGCTGACCCTGTCTGGTCAGCAAAGATGTTGCAACTTCAGTCTCGGTCAACGACATGAAAGGATTCACTTTTTATGGCTTCAGGAGCAAAAACAGGCCAAACGGGGAAAGAAAGTCAGTGATTTACTTGCTTTCTAACTCTAGAAGTTACTATTTGTCAGTGGAGACGAACAGCAGAGGTGGGGTGTGTTTGTATAGCATCAAACATAGAACGATTTCTCCTGAACCTGACTGAAGCCCAGCACCTGAAACACATGAAACCACATGAGAAGACAGTGGGCTCAAAGCCTCTGGCACCGCGCTTAAGAAAACAGCAGCTTCCATCGAGGGTTTCCCTCGTCAGTCTTGACGACTCATGTTTTCCTGGAACATTAGCTGACACAGAAGCTGCTGTTCTGCTTCATTAAGGCTGGATTGCAGATGTTTCTTTTTTTCCACCGTTTCAAAAAAGCATTAGCCGACTTACCTCCTTAGAATAACTGTGATCCCTCTGAACGTATAGTATTGAAAGATGCGTTCACAAGTCCGATCTGAGCCTCACGTTCACCTGTCTGCTCTACGCACATGCGTTGCAATCAATGTGACATTTGGTGTGATATAGTGTTGTGGTGTTAGGCATTGATCCAGTGCAGGATAGGCTGTAATACATAGAAACCTTTGCACTGTGTGCACATTTTATGATCAATAACTACACTTACAGTAATGCATGACTCACAGTCTGACCTGACATCACACCATGAACTGAAAAAAAAGCTTTCCTTCAAAGGGAAAACACATCAATCCAGATTAGGTGAGACACAATTTACTGACTGTTTAAGCACTGACCACATCTACGACAGACCTTAAGCATGGGAGCGTCTATGGCCTCATGAGACAAAAGCTACACTTTCATCCTTCGCTGTAAAAACTATGTAACTCCTCATACCACCGTGAGCACCATCCCCATCACGAGGGCCGGTGGTGACAGCACTATGCCGTGGAGACGCCTTTCTGCAGCTGGTCCTGCAAGACTTGAGGAGGTGACACAGTCAAATAAATGTAGCAAAACTTACGAGGAATCCTGTTTGAACCCCTGCTGCAGTCTGCCAGTGAGCCAGGACTGGGGATAAGATTTGTTTTTCCAGCAAGACAAAGAAGCCAAACATAAAACTTGAAGCTACAGGACTGGCCTCACAACAACTATGTTGAAATCCTCCAGGAGCCAAAGGAGGATTTCAATGCAATCTGGATTTGTGGCAGGCAGTCAGATTTTCTCTTCAGGCCCTGTAGCAACTTGACAGAACTTTCTATATAAATTTTGCTTCGAAGAATTGGGAGGATTTACAGATTCCAGATGTGCAGATCTATCCACGTAGACTGAAGTCGAGACTGATGCACAAGGTGCCTTCACTGACTTCAGATCAGGGGTTTATTCCACTTAAACTAGATTGGTAGAGATTTCATAATAACACTGGTCTGACGTGCCAACAAATCCCAATTAATCAAACACCACTCAGTTATAAATAAATAAAACAAAGTCAAGACGGGCTCACGTTGTTTGGACACTGAATTATTAACCAGGCTATTGCTCCAATGAGAACACAACCTAAAGTTTGCGCTATCCGAGGGGAAAGCAGAGGATTTCCACACTGTTGCAACACTGGATCATTTCACACCAAACACTGACTGAAGCCTTCTCACTCGCAGTTCGTGTCCTCAGACGCAGAGTCTGTTGCTGTTGAGCTCAGATGAAGCTCATGTGTAAACACGGCGCACATAAGCACACGTGATGTCCACAGACAATGAGTCTTTGAGTGAATGGACGGCTTACCGAGCGTCCCTCTCTTCTCTGTCAGCACATCACACGTCGCATAATCAGGTGAGTGAACCGCAGAACAGTCGCTGCATGGAAAGTTTGCTCGGACGTCCGCTGCGCCTCCACGCCGCACAGAGCCACGCTGCGCGCTGACCGGACCGTCCCAAACCGGTCCATTCACAAGGAAGTGGGAAAACAGGATGTGAGGTCATTAGAGGACACCGTGTTTGGGCTGAATTGCTTTATGTTGCCGCAACTCGGAGAGCTGCAGCAACGTGCGCAGGGAGCGGTGAAGCTGCAGGAGTCCGTCCGCGCAGCAGCGCTGCATCGGCTGCACAATGAGGCGTGTTTAGCTGCGAGGCTGGTGTTACTGCAGGTCAGTGGCAGAGGAGGAACAAGTCAGTGACTTGGCGGAGATTTCAGCAAGTCCTCGGATAACCTTTCTTTATCACAGATGTTACAAGTAAACTCAGAAACACAGCTGCTTTTATAATTAGAAAATTACACGTGGATGAAATCTTCATCTTTTCACATAATAGAGCTACATAATGTGAAAATAAATCAGGGTTCTTCCATAATAATGATAGATTTAATGGTTTAAAGTACAAGCGTCACCTTCAATCAGGCGGGACTAACAACAGTTTCCACATTTCCACTTGCACAGTCTGTACATTAAACCAAACTCAGAGGAGACATGACATCATATAGGCCTTCAGATTTAAGAGAGAATCTCTGCAGGATCACTTTTCTCACGAGAGTTAGCCTTTATTTCCCACTGCTTTAACAGCAGCCTGGCCTGCCAGCTCCATGTCCTCCACCCGAAAGAAAAGTATTTTTACTCAAAAGCCATTAAAACCAAACCTGTCAAAAATGAAGGGAAGCCAGTAAAGAGTCATAAACGTAAAGAGTGATGACCAGCACATTTCTCCCTGAACCAAACGCTGGATGGATTTCAGCAAAATATCAACAGGTGAATATCACTAACCAACTTATGCAACAACGCATAAGTTGTTCCGCTTTTATTTAAGCTGGAGTCAGGTTTTTTTTTTTTAGACCGCCTGTGGGCAACAAGCTGCAAATACTGACACATGATCATTTTACAGAGCTCTGGCTTTAGCAAACAAATGCTAAAACATCCATGTTTGAGGTTCACTCCAGGA
Organism: Chaetodon trifascialis; assembly: GCF_039877785.1. Lineage (NCBI taxonomy): Eukaryota > Metazoa > Chordata > Actinopteri > Chaetodontiformes > Chaetodontidae > Chaetodon > Chaetodon trifascialis. Next base: position 17,595,473 of record NC_092066.1, read on the forward strand.
TTCACTCTCTCAGCTCCGTCTTGGTCTCCACCAGCTCCTGAGGGCCAGAGCTGGCTCTTCAAGCGGCTACAGTCCACTGTGTTAGCGGGCTGCTAACTGTGTCTGTGGGCAGGAAGCACTGAGCGGTTCATCGCAGCAGCTGCCTGTTTTGGTGGAGAACAAGCTTGAGTGGAGAGCTGAGGCAGAGCTGTGAGATTAAAACACTTTGGGCCACAAAAACTAAACGAGTTGAAAGATGATGAAACATTGGACAGATGAACTGCAGACTCGGGTTCATCAACCCTGGTGACCCCTTTCACATAACAAGTAGTTATTTAATCCATTTTTAATATAAAACATACTGACAGGTGCAGCTTGAAATCAGATTTTACTCTTTCTCAACTACGAATGACACATTTACAGTGGACTGACATGCCAGTGCAGTTCAAGTGTTACCTCCTCCTCCGCCGACGCCTCTTCCTCCTCTGTCTTTACGGCCTCCTCTGCCAGCCCTCTGACCTGCAGGCTGCCCACCAGGACGCCCTGCCAAGCCTGCTTTGGCACCGGAGGGGTCTTTCTTGGCTTTAGGCTTTGCACAACCCAGAGTCACTTTGCTGCCGTCTCTCTCACAGTCCTCCATGACTCCTCTGGCAGCACTGCAGCTTTCTTCACTCTCAAACTCCACAAAGCCAAACCTGAGAAAAAGAGTCAGTGTAAAGCGAACAGCCCATGGGTTCCAATATTGGTGTAAAGCAGAAAAACTGGACAAACACTGACCATTATTAGACAGTTATGACATAAAAAGAGAGCGTCATGCTACCCACCGTTTGGAAACTCTTGTCTCTTTATCTACAGGTACTCTGGCACTGAGCGCCCCTTCAAAAGCACTTTTCAGAGTCTGTGCAGTCGTCTTCTCAGCGAGGCCCGTCACAAGCAGTGTTTTTGACTGGACTGAGGAGGGAAAAAACAAAACTGTAATATCACCTATTCATTACACACCGTGACTCCAACTGACTTCAGAAACATGATTAACATGACACAAACGATCCCACATACTTTTCAGCTTTTCTCGAATTTCATAGAATTGCGCTATGACCTCCCTTTCGCATAACTTAATCTTCTGGGTCGACTGCAGGGCCTTTTCAGCGTCTGCCACAGTTACAAACTCGACAAACACGTACCTGCAGAGGATCACGTGATATTATAATGTATTATAATATTATAATGTATTATAATATAATATTCAAATGCATCCTTCAGTGGAAACAAAGAGCAGGCTGGTGTTCCTGTGCTCACCCTCTGGATTTGCCGTTTTTTTTTTTTTTTTTTGAGGTATGTCGACGCTGACAGCTTTCGGAAAGACGTTCTTCAGTTTCTTCTCTTTCACGTTGTAAGACAAGTTGATCACAAATAAGGTGTTATTTGGAGGAGCTGGAGCTGTGAGAGAGAAGAAAGGGACAACCACTAAGTTCAGATTTAACCAATCAAGAAAAAGAAAAAACTTTAACGGCTACAGAATCATGTTAGCTACAGACCACATCAGCCATTTATCTTTTGTGTTGTTGTTAGCTTTGGCATCTTTAGACACCTTTGCTTGTCCTACCAAGTCCACAATCAAAACCCCGTCTTGGATCTTGGCTACTTGTTTTTCTGCTGTACTTTCTTCGCAATATTTTTATTTCCAAACTCCACAAAGGCAATGCTGTTGAAAGATCAGGAAATTTCATTCAGTATGATTACAGATCTCTGTATTATCACTCATTTTAAATGCATATTTATATTTTTAAATAAACATAACCATTGCATCACTTAACATGATGAATAATGTATGTTTTCCATATAGACAACACTGTTTACTTAATGCAGGTTTGCAGGCTCTCACCCTGTGATTGGGCTCTGAGCTCTTCCAGGAAACCTGACGGCGACGGCCTTGTGGAAGATGTTCAGAATGTCTTGTTTGCTTGCGCTGTACGGGACGTTCTTCAGAAACAAGCATCTGGCATCTCTGGTTGCTAAAAACAGGACAGTCCTCAAGTCACAATCTAGACGCTTTACATTCGAACGTCATCACGTCATAAATCCATTATTTAAGCAGTTCATGAAGAAAAAACGTGCATCAAAGACGGAAAGTAGAATTTAAATTCATGCGTAATAAACTTGGATTTAGTCGGGTTACCTTTGTTGTCCTCCGCTGAAGCTTTCACCTTCACCTTGTCCACACTTTTACCTTTGCTTTGTCAATCTTCATCAGCTTATCAAGCACCATCTCTCCATTTAACGTCAAGGCTTTGGTCAAGTCCATCTCAGAGGCCAAATCGACGTGTGCATGCTTTCTACAACAGCAAAACATGAATTCTGAGTTTTAATGTGGCAGCAATGTTAATTTGAGGTGGATGAAACAATCAATGTCAAATGCACCACGAGAGGCCAAAGGGGCCTGATGATGAAAGTTAGGGGGCGTCTCAACAGTGGAGCACATTTCCTTTTCCCTTGTACTGCAAGAACTTTAAAAAAAATAATTTCAAGATATCACACGTCATCTACCACATTGATATTTATAGTGCCACAAAGAGGACACTCGTGCCTGTTGCACACCAATCTGAACCAGACTGCTGTGAAAAAATCTGAAAAGAAAAAGACAGAACATCTACTTGAAACAGCTTTATCATTAGTCCTGTTTCCATTTCATTATCCAGTGAATCTGAAGCAAACTTTTGGAGTTTCCCAAAAAAGAAAATGCGAATTAGGTGTACGTCCATCAACTGGAGCAAATACATGTGATCTGGAAACAAAACCAGCTGTTTGTCAACCTCCAATACACCTCAAAGAAGAAGAAGAAGGAACAAAACCAGTCGCCTTCTACAAGAGGAAAATGCCGAGAGGTCTTCTTCTTCTTCTTCTCCCCTCAGTGCAGAAACAGCTGATCAGCTGCGAGTTAAATGTTCGCTACATCAGAACTTATTCAGAAAAAGGGCTTCCATCTCCCTTAAAGTGCATTAACTATGGCCATTGACCACTGGTTATAAACACTTGGAAACATATTTACATGCAGTCTCTTTTATAATCATCTGTTCACCTTTTTTGGTTTTCATCTCTCTGTCCCTCCTCATTCGTCTTCTCCCAGGTTACCGTCACAGTGGGCGTACTTTCATTTTCTTCAGTGTCCATCTGAGATTCTAAAGAGGAAGCTTGGTTACTGGCATTGCTCAGAATTTCACATTTGTGACAGACTGTGCTGCTGTTGTATTTGTAGTACCTCCAGGCTCTGCCATCTCTTGCTTCATCTCTGTCTCTGTGTTTTCTCTGGGAGCGTCCTCTGTGGAGGCGACTGCATCAGCTGAAGAGACGATCACACCTCCTGGCAGAAACAGTCACAATTTAAGTGATGATTTGATATTTAAATAAAGACTACCATAAAACCTGCAACTTGTTGGATTAGGAAAAATGACAGTGAGAGTCATCAAGTCCATGATTTACATACATGTGTTGTATTTCAGCCTAAACTGTTTATAGTGGATGCAGTTTAATTATTTATAGTGGAGATATGGCCTGCTACAGATGTAATAACCCAATTACTTACAAAAAGTAGCATCTTTAAGATTTGAAACATATCAAAGAACAACTCTTTCAGGAAAAAAAGTGATGCAATAGATATTTTCGATTCTTGTAATCGTCCTCACCGCTTTCCGTCATCTGACCGCTGGCATTGGTTCTCTTTTCCAAATCATCCATCTGTCCTTCCTCTTTCTTCTCGTCCCAGGATATGGTTACAGTGCTTCCTTTAACTTCAATGACAGCGTGCATCCGAGAATCTAAAGATGCAGCTTTGTTAGTGGCACAGCTCAGACTTTCAGTTAGACCTCGTGTGTGATGTGTTTGCGGAACCTTGTTCTTCTGGGTTCTCCTCCTCGCCTTTCAGCTCTCCGACAGTCTGTTCAGCTGAAGAGGCAGCCTGGGTCTGTCCTTCTGAAACAATCATTAGTTGAATTATCTTCTGTTATTGCCATCATTAAGTCCAAACAGTCATGTTCAGTGTAATTTCCAGCTGTTAAGTGACTTGCCAGTGTTAACATCGTCCTCTTTTTGTACAGCTTCATTGATGATAACTTTGCTGTCGTTTTCTACGTATTTTAGCCTGAAAGAGAGATTTATAAGATGATGACCCTGTGTGATCGTGTTTTTGATATTTTCAAGATAACTGAACATACAACACGTATAAAGTGATGGAATACGACCATAATGTTTCCCAGAGCCCAGGGTGATGCCTTCAAAGTCAATTGTGTTGTCTGACAAACAGTCCAAAATATTCAAAATATATGTATAAATGCAGGCTGCAACTTGTGGCATTTGAGAAGCGTAAACCACTTAAAGTCTGGTATTATTTCTTTATGAGGTACTGAAAGTTTTAAATGATATGCAAAATTGATGTGGATCAACAAACTGACCACTGGTTCAGTTTAACAGTTTAAAAAAAAACTATGTCAGTGCTTGTAGTTACACCTCTGGCTGTGACCATCAGCAACTGTTAGTTAGCAGCTAGTTAGTTTGCAGCTAGTGAGACCAAACAACGGTGAGCTAAAACAACACACTCAGCGCACGCTGAAGCCTCGTTAAAATAAATGTAATGTAACGTAATTCTTACGTCTGTCTTTACCATATTTCGTGTTTCAAAAACACACAATCATAGAGTGGTAAGATGTGACCCGGACTGTAAATACACGCGCATAGCGCCACACAGTACGCATGCGTGTCCTGTACTACGGGTGCCCACAGGGATTAAAGCGTTTCAACAACAACCACTTTCGGAATCCCCATCTTAACGATTCAATGTCCGGACTTCACTGCCAAGAGCGCGTACTGGGTGAATATTGTGTAACGGTGAAGAATGTTTAGAGAGAGGCGGCATTTTGGTCGATGCTACGCCCAAATGTTATTTCCTGACAGCTAGCCAAGTAGCCAATTAGCTTAACCGAATTCTTGAGTTGGTGAAAACCTACTTCAGGTATGAGTAAGTCCAGCTCTCCAGCTGACTCAAGAGGAAATGAAGTGATTTTGAAGTGAAGCAATGTGTTGACCGGGGCAGGTAGAGCTGGAACTGGACTTCGAAGAATCCACCACAGTCCGAAGGTCGAGTTACAGCCTCATCGCGAGAGCTCAGCCCCTGCAGATAAAGTATTATCGGGTCACGCCACACTTGCAGTAGTCTTCTCACAAGAGCGAAATGAGCTGACCATGGAGGACGTGGGACTGGTTTGAGGACTACTGGGAAGACCTTTTCTACAATGGGAAGTCAGAGAAACGGTTTCAAGAAGGAAAGCTTCATCGTGTCAGTGGACGTCGGAACAACATCTATCAGGTGTCATGTTTATGACAAGGAGGCAACAATCCGAGGATCATGCACCACCGAGGTACTCCTCTGCCTATGGCTCCGCTTTTGGCTCTGTGTGCCTCAAGTACACCACTTACTTACAACATACAGTATAAAGAAACTTTCAGGTTTATTTAAAAGGCTGATTTTTCTGTTATTCTGGTAATACTTTGTCCAGGTTGTCCCCTTGTATCCAGAGGCAACACATGTGGAGATGGACCCAGACGCACTATGGAACGGGTTTATCTATGTGGTCAAGGGAGCTGTGCAAGGTACAGGTGCACCAGTTGTTGTTGTTGTTGCTGCATCTATCCACAACTCTACCGACAGGTTACACAAGATATGATTAATTTCACGTTATTATACACACCCTATGATAAATGGCCATCGGGTGAAACACATGTTGAAACATGCACTGAGATGTTAACCCCAGAGCAGGACATTGGTCTATATGGGGATTTGTCTCATGCAGTTATCTCTCTGTGTGAGTCCCAGTTTCAAAAATCTTTCTCTGTTTCTCACCATAAACATTTGAACGTGTGTGTCTGGGCTCATGATAGATGCAGGAGTACAAATGCGTCAGATAGAGGCCCTCGGCATTTCAACCCTACGAAGCACCTTCACAACGTGGGACAGGTAAAACTAATACAGTGAATCAAATTACTGTTTGATCAAAAAAAAAAAAGTTAATATGACTTGTATTCAAACTTGAGGAGAGTCGTGCAGCACATCTGTTTTTCACATCCTGCCTCTCACTTTGACAGGAGAACTGGGCTTCCTTTCCATAACTTCATCACCTGGCAGGACCAGAGGGCTGCAGACCTGGTGAAGTCCTGGAACAGATCCTGCACTATGAAAGTGAGTCTGGCCACCGTTCATGTACTTTAATAATAAGTTTGCAGTTAAAAGAAGAGTGGCCTTGGTGGAAAAAAAAGTGTTTGACAATGCACAGCTTTGGGATCAGTGCTGGTTATCGTGTCCCTTCATACAGCACGGCTTTGATTGTTTTACGACCACTTTAGGCAATCCATGGCGTGATGAAGGTGCTCTACTTCCTGACCAGGCAAAAGCGGTTGCTTGCAGCAAGTCTTGTCATCTTCTCCACTCAACATGTCACCTTTCGCCTCGTGTGGGCCCTGACACACTACAAACAGGTGTGTTTGTGGGGAAGGGGGGGGGGGGGGGTGAGAGTTTGACCTGTCAACTGATAGGAACTCAAGCCTCAAGCAGCTGTGATCCTCATTGAGCAGTGCTATGAGCTGCAGACGTTAGTATGCCTAAACAACCTTTTTACATTGAAAAATTCAATTGAACGAGTCCAGAAATAGTGAAAACTGACATTGTGTCATCTGATACTACAGCCAATTTAATTTTAAGACTTTGCAATTAACATTTTACGAGGGCTGTAACTACTAACTAACTGACTGTTTTCATTGTCAATTAATCCACTAATGATTTTCTCCATGAATCAGTTTATCGGTTGGTTCATAAAAACAATTTCCAAAGCTCAAGTTTTGCCAAACCAACAGTCCAAATCTCAGAGATATTAAGCAGAGAGAATCCTCACATCACATTTGAGAAGCTCGAACTAGAACTAGACAAAGTTTGGCCTTTTTGCCTGAAAAATGACTGAAACAATAGATTGAGCATTAACATAGTTGCAGAATAACTTTACCTCATTCAGCTAAGAAATTAATCAACCAATTGTTTCTTTTTGTTCTTTTTTTTTTTTTTTTTTCTCGATTATTTTTGGCCATTTCTGCTTTATTTGATAGTGGTAGCTGGAGAGAGAGACAGGAAGGGCAGGGGAGAAAGGGGATGTCATTGAGGAAAGGGCCCGGGCTGGAATGGAACCCGGGCCGCTGTGGTAAAGACTCAGCCATGATACACGGTACTCGCTCCTCCAGGTGAGCTACTGTGGTGCCCCATCGATCAGCTGTTTCAGCCTTTCACCACTCACCTGTCTGCCTGCAAGAGACTAGCACTGAAGTAGAACTTCAATGAGCTGTTCAGGCTCTAGTTAAGGTGCAATGAATGCAAACGTGTGATGTGGCCGTATGGATAATCCTGGTGCAGTGCATGGCAGAGCAGACAGCTGTAACCCTCCAGGGCTGTGTGTTAAAGGGCTCATTAGAAGGGTTAATAAAACCAAGGCAAACAGGGAGCGGCTGCATCATCAGCACAGGCCTCACTTGTCTTTTCAGCCTCATCATATTTCTTTCTTCTTCCAGGTTCGTCAAGCAGTGACTGAGGGCAACTGCTGCTTTGGAACAATAGACACCTGGCTGCTATTCAAACTCACTAAAGGTGCGTTCGGCATGTTAAACTCATGTGAATGCGCCCTGCTCATGAGCACAGCTTCTTTTGAGCAGTCATGTATTAGCTGTCCAGCCGGTTGTATTTCGTATTGTCCAACAGGATTTTAAGACCCAGACAGAATGTTCTTTATTTCCAAGCCTGTTGTGTCACTGATTGGCTGAAATTCCTAAGAAGTGTTTTAGCTAACTCCAGTGAGAGAGGGAGAGTTGAGAAACTTTGGAAATGGATTTTCTTTTTTATTTTCTGTCATTTTTAGGACACATCCACGCTACAGACTACTCTAATGCCAGTGCAACAGGAATGTTCGACTCCTATCAGGTCCGGTGGATGTCGTGTTCGCGTACTGTTTCTGTTGTTTGGTTTTTGTTTTGGTTTGTTTTTTTCATATCACTGTCACGTGACTTTCCTCACAGATGTGTTGGAGTGAGTTTCTCTGCTCTCTTGTGTCTCTGCCTTGCTCCATTTTTCCCAAAGTAGAAAATACAGGGTGAGTAAATATTTACTTAAATATTTATAATATCTTCTGATGTAAAAACATACATGTACAGTGTACTTCTCCCAGTGTTCCACTGGTTTTTAGCTGTTTCCCAGATGTCAGAAGTAATATAGCTAATAATGTATTGCAAGATGATTACGAGGGTAGGAAATCAGAAAAAAGCCTTTCATTTCTTTCTTTTATTTCTTTGAAATACTGCATATTTCTGCCTCTTCAGGCCTCTAAAGCTAAACCATTCTTCAGTTGAACTGCTCACAACTAGTTAAAATAATCAGCAGCTCTGTGTGTGATATGCTATGTGCGATCATTTGGAACATTTCATTAAACTTTGGAGTCATTTCACCACCTCCACATTGTTCTAGTGTCACTGTAAAGCACATCATCATCATCTCAACATAGATCGTGTCGTTGTGATTCCCAGTCTGGTCTGTAGTTGTACATTAGAGTGAGTCAGAGTGTGAGATATTGTCTCTGGTTTCTCCCTCATGTTGTGCCAGCCACGACTTTGGTTCCACAGACCCATCCATCTTCGGCGTGCCCATCCCCATCATGTCAGTGGTGAGTTGTGTGTGGCATCGCACACTCTGTTATCTGTGTGTTATCTGTCGGATTGTGTTTAAGGTCAGCACATCCAGCTTGATGTCGCTGACATTATGTTGTAAAAGGAAATTAAGCCGACTTACTGAGTTAATCAGCAGCAAGGAACACATGTCTTGAGCTTGAGAGTGGAAAGTAGAGTCCTGGTGGAGAGATGCCTGCTTTGAATAATGAGGCATGGAAGCTTTAAGTGACACAGGGTCTTCCTCTTTGTCAAACTTGGACTGTCCCTTATTGGACACCATAGGAGCTTTAGGAATTTCCAGCATTGCTCAGACGAAACTAAACCTGTTTAGGGTTTTCGTTGCCACAACATATGAATGACTTCCTCTGTCCCTGCGTCGTAGATAGCGGACCAGCAGGCGGCCATGTTTGGAGAGTGCTGCTTTAATGTTGGCGATGTGAAGATCACCATGGGAACGGGCACCTTCATGGACATCAACACCGGGAACAAACCACATACGTCTGTAGCAGGTAAAGGAAAGTACACACACATGTGAAGTTGTTCTATCCAGATGTGTCCATGCAGGCACATCACACACCGTGTTTGTTCTCTGTAGGTCTGTATCCTCTGGTGGGGTGGAAGATCGGCTCAGAGGTGGTGTATATGGCCGAGGGCAATGCAGCAGACACAGGCACTGCCATCAACTGGGCACGGGAGCTGGGTGAGTGATGTGTGTTACACAATAGGTCTGATGATTGCTGGTTTTTCACCTTATTTGCAAGAAATTGTGTCTGATTGTTGAAAGGTTTTCTGAAAAAATAATCTTCTTTTGTGTGTGTCTGTGTGTCTGTGTGCCTGTGTGTCTGTGTGTCTGTGTGTTGTTGCAGAGCTCTTCTCTGACGTCCAGGAGACCAGTGCCATGGCTTACAGTGTCAGTGACTCAGACGGAGTGTGTTTCGTCCCGTCCTTCAGTGGCCTGCAGGTACATTGTGCATGTTAGTGTGTCTGTGTCAAGTGATGAATGAATTTGCTTTCATGTACAGTTTGGTATTTGGTTCACATGTATTCACTCTGGCCCATGGTCCACCATTACGTTTCTGCTTATACGTAGTCGTATTTTAAACCAGTGCAGGCATTGATTTACTTTTTTGTGTGTTTGTGTGTGTATGTCTGTCTCTTTGTAACATGTGTCTCTTTTTTTTCTCTGCTCTCCATTGTGAACTGGCCTTTGTAAGTGTGTGTCCTGAATGTTTATTGTTTATTCAGTGCAAAGATGTGATTACAAAGTGAGTTTCCTCATGGTTGCATAATCAAGAGCTAAACACAGTAACTGTGTAAGACAGTGTATCTGCTCTGCAGCTGAGCAGAGGCTGAGTGTCAGTTTGATGCCAAACACACGAGGACCAGTTCATACCTAGACTTTGTGTCAGGTCGGTTTTTCGCTTATTGACATGTTTGTGTGTCACCATATTTATCCAAAGGCTCCTCTGAATGATCCCAAAGCTTGCGCCTCCCTCATGGGCCTCAAACCTTCCACCACTAAAAGTCACCTGGTTCGTGCCATTCTGGAGTCCATCGCCTTCAGGTGAGACATTTTGAACAGGTCGTTTCTGTCTAAATGTCTTTCTCATCCTTTCTATCCGCGCTAACTTGTTTTCTTCTTATTCTTTGCAGAAACAAGCAGCTATATGAGACCATGCTGACAGAAACTTGCATCCCCATCACAAAGATCAGGTACAGATTTTCTCACGTGTGAATTAAACATGATCTGATTGCACAACTCCAAAAAAGTTGGGACACTGTGTCAAAAGTGAGTACAAACAGTGCAGTCGTTTTGAAATCTTTGCACAGGGACGTGATATTTGACGCTCAGACTGATAAACTTTATTGTCACAAATAAACACTCATTCTGAATTTGATGCCTGCAACACGCTCTAGAAAAACTTTGGACAGGGCCTGTTTACCACCGTGTTACATCACCTCTTCTTTTAACAACACTCAGTGACGCTCAGAGTGTCCCTGAAAAACACGTCATCTGGATGGCAGCGTGTTGCCAAAAGTTTGCATTCTGCTTTTATTATCTGTGCGTTTTCCACAGTGTCCCAACTTTTTTGGAATTTTACTGCACATGTGGAGATACCGCAGGCATTTGTCTCAAGTAGTCGTCTCACAGCCCCTTGACATCCCAGCTTACAGTGCAATATCGGACTGAGGGCTTGGATTTTAGCCAGCAAACTGGGTGTAACAGAACAAACTCTTGTGTACCATGCTTCTACTAATGCAATTCAGCTTTTATTGGCAATGCATTAGGCGTATATGTTGCTCTGATACTGTTACGGTAAAGTGAGTTGCCGTGTAATTGAGTGCTCTATCTTTCTGTCTTGCTGTCTCAGGGTGGACGGCGGTGTTTCCTCCAATGACTTCGTCATGCAGCTGACTGCAGACCTGTTTGGCAGAAAGTTAGCCAGACCCCAACACCGTGAAATGTCATGTTTAGGGGCTGCATTTGTCGCTGGACTTGGAGTCGGTATGCACACACACACTTGCACACATTTACACTATGCTGTATGCTTTTTAAATCTGAAACGTTGTATTTATATTAGGTATGATATCGTCACAGCCGCAGTTCTTTTGTGTGAAGCTGCGTGTCCTAAAGAGGCCGCTCAGCACAAACTTTGTAATGTGGACATGAAACGAGCAGCAGCTCTGTCAGGCAGTCAGGCACAGACACCTCAGCGTTACTCTTCATTTGGTGCTTCTTTGATTTTCTCTAAAAATATTACAGCACTCGCTCATGGCATCAAGTCGCATTTGAAGAAGTTCTGATCAAAAGTCCTATTTTTATTCGAGGCACTGGCAGAAGAAGCAAACTGAAATGCTGCTCCTTGTTATGTAACCTTTTTGTTCGCATTATGTAATTAGATTGTTATATATTAGTCAGTGCGTTAATAAAAGCAAACACAAACAAACATGAGACAGGGTTGGGTACACACCACTTTCAGCCATTGATTAATGTATTTGTGGACATTGGACTGCATTTATAGGACTCCCTGTATTATACAAGGGTCGTTTTCAAAGGGTTTGTGTTCATGTTGTTTTACCTCTGTCTTCTGCAGGCTTCTGGAGGTCTAAGGAAGAGCTGAAGAAGCTGCATAGCAGCGACAAGGTGTTCTTGCCCCGAGAAGTACACGAGGAGGGTGCTTGTAGCCCAAGAGGGGAATACGTCCCCATCCTCCAGAGCTGGGAGAGAGCTCTGCGACGCTCCATGAATTGGTACACCAAGCCTTGACACTGGATATACGCACAGGGAGGTCAAATAGGAAGACGGAGACATGAGGATTCGTTCATGCGAAAGCAGACAATAACTAATAATAAAGACATAGCAGCCGTCAGCTGTGTCTCTTGGAAAGGTCCAGTTCAGGTCTGACTCAGGCCATAGCGCCGTCAGCCACCCGCACCACCTGCACAGCCTTGAATTGTTCCTGATACCAACATGACTGCACTGTTTACTTGATTTCTTCGCAATGTAGCAGCTTTATCAGATGAATACTTTACTCATTCCACATCTCAAGCCACTGGTGCCTCTTCAGATGACAGTATTTTATTCATCTGGCATAATATTTGTGCAGTTTCCCACACGAGGGCGCTAATGACTGCTTTTACAGCTTTTAAATTTATGAACTTGCCATAGCAACCACATGCCACATGCTAATAGGAAGCCACAGATTGAAAAAAAAAAAGAGCCAGCACTGATTCTTCTGTTCACAGTGCCACAAGATTTAAAGAGCTCCAAACATGAAGCAGAGCTCAAAGATTTTTAAAATGGTTTCATTCAAGCACAGTTTATTAGCTCCTGAACTAAATTTAAACTGCTCTTTTTATTTAAGTGTTTCTTCTTGATTTAACAGTATTCTAACTTTGTCATTTCTAGGAAATGTTTGTCCCTCAGAGAAAATATCCAGTCACACATGTTGACTTTTGGAAAGCTGGAGCAGCTTTTAGCTTGAATCAGAGCTGCACGCTTTACGCAGTACTTAAACAAATTAAAAACAATTATTCAGTGTGATAATGAGACAATTTAAATGTGACTGGAAGAAAGACTGTGTGTGTGTGTGTGTGTGTGTGTGTGTGTGTGTGTGTGTGTGTGTGTGTGTGTGTGTGTGTGTGTGTGTGTGTGTGTGTGTGTGTGTGTGTGCATGTGTGTGTTGTAATGGATTTTAGTGTTTCTACGCCTCGTTATCAGAAATGCTTCCATTAGAAAGGAATGTTTCATAACGTCGACTGTGAGAAGGATTTTTACAGGTATACGTGGCAGCTCACCCACACATCTCAAACACCTGCGTGTTCTGTTGTTTAGGAACAAGTTGATCAGGGATATAAATATGTATGAAGTGAACTGACCTAAAACAGAATTAGGACACACAGAAGCATGTATGGAGGGGTATTCCTTGTTAGTCCATGTTGTGTGTCCATTATTTCAGTTAGGCATCTGTATATATGGTTGAATTGTTCCACGGGGGGCAGCCATGTTGGTGTCATATGATTAAGTTGTGACTCAAGTCTTTAATTTGACCTGATGAACTCTGATGACTAATTTACGAATACTTATCGCGCTGTGATTAAAAGAAAGGCTCACAAATTAGAGAAGATGTAAACTGTGAATCTCATTCTGAATGTGCTGCACTGCTCAGATGTTGCCTTTCCAAATACTGTCATATCTTTCTGCACATACAAAAAGATTTGTTATGCAAAGTGACTGAATGTGTAATGGAAAAATTAACACCTCAGACAATGACATTCCTTTTCTAACACTTCATTCAGTTCTTGAATGGCTAATGTCCTGCCGAGCTGCTGGGAAATAACAGAGTACGTTTGTGTGGTCATACATTTTGTCTGCATGAAAATACAAAGTGCTCTGTATGATGTGAAAGGGCTCGCATTAAAAACGTGAAGTGCCAGCAGCTGCCTGTGTGATTTGAGTGTCCCGTGCCTCTATACAGTAGGTGTCACTGACATGGTGAGTTAACAGATGCTGCCTGAAGGGTCCTGCCTCCACATGGACCCCGGGGAAATGCCGCTGTCTTGTGCCTGGGGAATTATCACAAACCCAGGCTGTTGGATGAGTGGAGGGATTGCTTCCCATTGATGCGACCAGCCTCGCTGTGAGTGTTGCTATGGTAGCTTGCGGATGGAGTGACTGAGAACAAATGGGGTGTGTTTTCCTGCTCGTGGTGCTGGTATGGTGAAGGGGGCGCTAATTGAGAGCACAGAAAAGGGGGTTTTCCTAAACAATGGGAGGATTGTGTGCTTGTCCTCTCAGAGGAGAAGCAGGAGTTTTGTGTAAGATGCACACAGTATAGTTTTTCTGCATCAACCCCCTCACCCCACCCCTCTTTCCTGCAACGAAACACTTCCTCTATCTGTCAATCTCAGTTTGCTTCTTTTTTTTTTTGCCAGTGGGCTTGGCCTGCAACGGGATGCCTGCACAGTGAAAAATGTGCTGGAGTGAGTGAGACAGACAGGACTAGCCCATGAATCAGTGCTGCCAGCTCTCACACTAATCAGGAAAATGGGTGTGTGTGCTAGCATTGTGCTTGGTACTGCATTGTATGAGTTGTGGTGGACCCTGCCTTGCAACAAATTCAATCTGACAGCAGGAACTGGATGCAGTGTGACCACTACTCCAGGTCCCCCTCCCCCATACAAGCTGAACCCTGCATCAGGGGTCATTATATAACTCCCTCTTCTCTTTTCTCTGTGACACACTGGGATTGTTCAGCAGAGAGTCAGGGGGTTGGAAGTTAAGCTTTTGTCTTCCACCCCCCACCCTCCCACCCCCGTCGGTGTCTCAGCCTCTCCCCCTGCTGCCTGAGCACCTAACTCCTCTCTGTTCATTTCAGTGATTGGCACGACATACATGTGTACAGGCTGGCAAAGCCCGAGCTTGAATACAGATGAGATGAGATGTGATTGTTCTGCAGCTGGTGCTGATTGATCCATAGACAATGTCGGGATGAGGCTCCCCAGAAAAGTGTTGTTGTCTGTTAACTTTGACACATCTGTTTCCAGTCATGCACTATATGTACCTCTCTCTCTCTCTCTCTCTCTCTCTGTGCATTCCTTTCTCTCTCTCTCTGCCTTCCTCTCACACTCACACACACAGTGGTGCTCAATTGCCATAGCAACAAGAATTGGCAAATGCTCCAAATATCTATGCTTAACCAGTCAGTCACACGTAACACACTCATGGGCTTCAAATATGCTGATCAGTGTCATTCATGTACTTATAGGTGTGTGTGTGTGTGTGTGTGTGTGTGTGTGTGTGTGTGTGTGTGTGTGTGTGTGTGTGTGTGTGTGTGTGTGTGTGTGTGTGTGCGCGCGCGCGCGCGCTTTCTGCAGAGAGTGATCAGCACAGCATCCACTGCTGTCGAAATACTCTCCAGCCTTTAGGATTGGTTATTGCTTTGGTGACTCAACGCAGAGGAGCTGTGGTGAACCTCGAGCGAATCAAGATGATAGACAACATCACTTTGATGCCACAGAAGACGACAAGTAGCTTTTAGACCTACAGGTTCACCACAGGCGCACTTTAAGCCTCAGATTTCACACTATAAATGCACATGTCTTGTGTCTGCCGAGGGCTCCCACAGCCTGCAGACACTCTATGTGAAATGGAGACCCCAGCTCGTTCCCAAGCATGTGTCCATTATAATAGAACTGATGATCAGGAAGATAGCGTGCGCTCTATTTATAATATATGCGCGAAACGGCGCGTCTGCGTCCCTCCGTCGTTAGCCAATGTACATCCATCTGGTCGCACTGCATCAGCTGCCACGACGAGGCTTGTGTGGACGTCACTGATTTTTTTCCCTCTCCTTTCCTCACCTTCCTCTTCTCGTTTTTTTTATTCCACCAGAGCATCTCTCTCCTTCTGCTCCCCCCCTTCTCTCCCTCTCTCTCTTCACCGCCCACTCCACTCACCGCCGCCTCGCCGGCTTCTTCGCCTCACCACATCGCCCGCTGCCCTTTTTCTGCATTTTTTCAGGGAGAAGAAACCGCACATTTTGGAGCAAATAAATAAAAAAACAAAAACAGAATCACCATGGCGAGCACCGAAGATAAACCGGCCAACAAGGAGAACACGTCCAGCTGGAGGGACTCCATCTACAACCCGAGGACCGGGGAGGTGCTGGGTCGCACGGCCAGCAGCTGGGGTAAGGATCCCTGTTACACAGCAGTCAATTAGGAGATGTGCTTTGACATTCACGGGGCTTAAACCTAATCTGGTGCGCTCCTCTTCTCATTTTCAAAGCATTAACAGATGCTTGCCTCTTGACTATATGGCCTGCTGTATATTTCTGTGCATATATGGGTAAAAATGAATGCCATGCAGATATGGATTAGCGGAGGAGCCATCACAGGCCTACGTGAAGGTGTAAAGGAGAAGCCTGTACCAAGAGGCTCACGGAGATGAGTGATGCTATCAGAGGTGTGTACCGGCTTGTCTTTGCTGCATAGGCAGAAATCAGCAACCAGGTGATGATCAATCTTAACACGAGAGATTTTTCATATGTATCATCCGCATTAACAGGATTATCAGACAATTGACAGTGAAGACCTCAGCTGATCAAAGCCCTCATTACCTAATCCCATCTGATGAGTGTGCTTCAGCATTCCTGTGCTGAATCTCTGCTTGTTCAGGCCATACATTTTATATAATGATTCCCCAGTTATTTCCAGAGTGAGGGAGTAACTCACGACCCTCCCTCCAGCAGCCAGCTCTTATAGGCTAGCGCTCGCTGTCAGGCTGCCTGGGCCCCTGTGCTGCTGTGCAGTGGGATGCTCCATTGCAGTTGCATGGCCGCCCACATTAGCATGCCTGTCAAGGTCAAATGGGATTCCCTCTCTCCTCTTTCTCTCTCTTTCACGCACTAGGCAGGTGCATTGTGGGATGCTGCTGGAGAGGAATGAGAGGAAGGGGGGATGTACAGCAGGAAGCTGAGGGGTCCATCCCTTTTTTTTCCTTTTTTTTTAAACTTAGAGGGCATCCGTGCTGTGCAAGCTGGATGGTGGCGAACCATTTTGAGTCAGATGTTTCCATAGCTGTGGCTCTTTCTTCCCCTCCTTCCTGCTTTGGGTGAATGAGGCTTCAGATGCTGTGAGCACTGTGGCGTCATCCTTAAAGCATGTGCGATTTGACACTGAGGGGTCTCCAGTGAAAAATGGCCACAGATCTGGTAGCAGGGAGTAGCTCAGCCCCCTTGATCCAAAATGGTTTCTCTGTTAAGGATCGTACACTCAAATGGCAACTTCTCTCAACCCGAAGACGAGGAAAGATGTGGGAAATCAGAAGGCATTTGTCCGAGCTCGAGCGTAGTTAATTATACATGAGCCTTGTCTGTCTCTGTCCGTCATTATGTCCCCTTTCTGTTCCTTTTGCTTCCTCCAGCCCTCATCCTGCTGTTCTACCTGGTTTTCTACTGTTTCCTGGCCGGTATGTTCGCCCTGACCATGTGGGTGCTGCTGCTCACTCTGGATGACTATGTGCCGAGGTACCGAGACCGCGTTCCCTACCCAGGTTAGTGTCTGTGAAACACACATGCCAGGGGAGGGAAACAGGGCTTTCAGCTACTGGAACTTGCAGCATTTCTTTTTGAGTACATCCATTATTCATACTGGCACCACAGAGCCGCTGTCACAATAATGTGCTAACATTACAGCTGCTTTTTGTATCGATCTATTTTGAAGTCTCTTCCTTCTCAGCAGTGCAGCCTGTTTGCTGGATGGAGAATGTTTTCCATCCAGCTGTAATTCGAGACAAGCCCGCCGATGGCTGTGCATCGGGATCATTTACTTCTCTACTCTGTTTGCTTTCTGTCTTTGTTGCAGGGTTGGTGATTCGTCCAAACTCACTGGACATCATGTTCAACAAATCCGACCCGCTCAAGTACGCACAGTATGTCAAGCACTTGGAGTCCTTCCTGCAAAGTAAGTGCACTTCTCCCCAATACGAAGATATATGAACATTAAAAAACGGATCCCGCTCGCCTTCCTCCAGACCTTTTTTTTCCAATGATTTTTTCCATTCATCTGAGCGTGTCTGCACCTCCGTCTCTCAGGATATAACGACACGGAGCAGGAGAAGAATGAGGACTGCCCGCAAGGAGATTATTATGTGCAGGACAACAGCGAGGACATGACAAAGAAGGCTTGTCGCTTCAAGAGAGGCTTCCTGAGTCTGTGCTCTGGCCTCTCTGACACCAACTTTGGATACGCTGAGGGAAAACCCTGCGTGCTGCTGAAAATGAACAGGGTAACACCCGTTTTCACTGACCGACAGCTGCCAAAATTCATAATGAATGCTTTTATCTCTAGTGTTGCTTCTACGCAGTCTCAACCCCTCGTGTTTCCCTCACCTCACAGATCATCGGCCTGAAGCCTCGTGGGGATCCTTACATCAACTGCACAGTAAAAGTAAACATGCCTTTCCACACTCTGCTGTACATGTGCTGTACTTGCTTGTATGTGTATTTTTTTCTTTTCATTTCTCTCATAAAAGATGACCATAACAGTCTCAATGTTTTCTTTCTGTTGATCTTGCTTTCATTTCTTCCTTCTTTTTGTTTGTTTTTGTGTCTGATTTCTTTCTGCATGCTGTCACTGACGGCTTTAGGGTAAGATAATATGCAAATTATGAGGATAAGGCCAGTAGGAGTGTTAACACATTTTTATTATGTAACAGGTTATTATGCAGGTGCCTCTAAACCCATTTTAGTGCCATTTTCAAGTCATCTTAAACTAATCGGTGTAGTTTTAAACCACAAATGTCCTTTTTGCAGATTAAAGCAGAGCACATCATGTTTTCTCTCTCGTATAAGTCTCTTTGCTAACTACACAGGGTCATTCATTTTCCTTTTCTCCATGTCCCATTTCATGTGATCTTGGGGAAGTGTGATTAATTTAACATAATGAAATGCATTTAATATCAAATTTTCATGGACTAACACGTGTTCTTCTTTGTAGAAAGAAAACCCGGTCCAAATGCAGTATTTCCCCAGCGAGGGGCGAATCGATAAGATGTATTTCCCCTACTATGGCAAGAAAGCCCATGTAAGTATTTATCCCTGGTCGGATCACGTCTGCTAACGTCCTCTCAGGGATGTGTTATTGACAGGCTGTCTCTTTCTTGATGCAGGAGAATTACGTGCAGCCTCTGGTGGCTGTGAAGCTGCTGCTCACTAAGGAGGACTACAACAAGGAGCTGCCGGTGGAGTGCAGGGTGGAGGGCTCTGACCTCCGCAACGACGACGAAAGGGACAAGTTCCTGGGCCGCGTCACTTTCAGGATCAAGGTGGTCGAGTGAGAGGGAAGACAGGTGGTAAAAAGAAACCCAATGCAGAGGCTGCCAACATTTGCTAAGGATTTATGTTTAAAAATGTAAAAAAAAAAAAAAAAAAAAGAAAGAAAGGAAGGAAGTGTCAAATACGTCGCAAAGATGGCATTGTCGGGGGGGTATGAGGCCAAACAGTTCGATGTAGATTAGTGTGGCTTCCGGTAGGAGAGCCAGTCAGATACAGATATCGAATGTTGCTTTGAGACTTTTCTGACCCTTCTTTCTTTCATGATTCCTTGCTGACCTCCTCAAAGATCCCCAGAACAAAACACAGGCTCTGCTCCTGCTCTGACCCCATCCACCCACCCACACATCGTTCTGTTCACCTGTTGCACTGCTCATCCCTCACTCCGTTTCTTCTTCTTCTTCTTATTTTTAGCATTGGTGTGATTAGATAACTTATAGCCATTGCAACCAAGCCATTTGGAGCTGTTGTGTAATTGCTGATACAACTTTTTTGAAATGTTTTTTATTTTTTTTTTTTAGATCTGCGTTGTTTTCATCTCTCCAAACTGTATGAACAACTGTATTATTGCTGGTTTTGAGAGGATTTTTATCTTGTTGTATAGTACAAATGAGAAAGTAGAGTATTTCCAACACATCTCCAGAGTATTCACATTATCACATCACGGAGACTTCATAGGAACGTACCTTGATAATCAAGTATAGCCACTGTATCCCTGTATATGAAATGCCAATTACAAAGTCCCTTTCTACATATAAATACATTGTGATCTTTACCATATTTAGGGAGTTATAGATAGATCTTTGCGTTGTGGTCCACGTAGCCACAACCCAGTCTTGTGCTGTCTGTCTGTCTGTCTGCATGTCCGTCCGTCCGTCTGTCTGTCTGTCTGTCTGCCCGTCTTCCTGTTTACTCACCTCTCCACCACAATAGCCAACGTTGTGGGTGAGCCCTCCAGGACCAGATAAGTTGTCTCGCTCCACCTCGCAAGGGTGCTGCGTATTGTGGTGGCTGAGGCGGCACACACACACACACACACACACACACAAACACGCAGAAGGTACAGCGTGAAAACTGCATCAAAGGCGGAGAGGCGCTGGGAAAACATTGCAAAAATAAAAAGTTCACTGTAACTATGTACTGTATATCTTTACGTGATCTGTATATCTATCTGGGTCTCAAAGATTGTTTGTTAGTTTTCTCTCTTCTTCAGCCTGTTGATCTGATTGTCTGCCAATCTATTACTCTTCAATGTATATATATATACACTATCTACCATATTTACTTAATTCACATTGTATTTTTGTCACAAAACACAATGTCTGTGCACTGTAAAGAAATAATTTAAGCAAAGATTTACAGGAAATTATCTTATTCAAAGCTATGTTTACACAGTCTTAAAAGGAACCCACATTTGAAAGAACAACTTGTAACATCTCTTCAGGGTGCCTTAAGACCTGATGAAATAAATTGTGGAATAAAAGTGATTTTGAAGAAAAAAAGAGAGATTTTTCTCCTGTCTGTTTTTGAATTCATTGGGTTTAACTCTTTGGGCCTCGAACAGTCAGTAAAATGAAGCCATCTGAGAAGTTTAGAGGGGACATCAGTCTTTGGTGGGACCGCCAACGACTCAATGATGCTTGAAATGTCATAAGGCGCCTTAACCACCGCTTGTTGTCACAAGCCCAAAAGGTTATGAAATACTGATTAATCTTTAAAAATCTTTCTATATGCTGTATGTTTCATGTATACAAATGTAAAATCTTATTTAAGTTTTCCCTAATACCTAGTACCATCTAATACTCACTGTCCAAGTATTTCAACGCTCTGTTAGGTTGTTCAGCTGGTTTGTCTCTGTTTTTGAGCAAAGTCAGGTCAATGGACGTAAGAAGAATTACAAAACACACAAGAATCTGAACTGCAAGTTGTTTGTGGGCTTCATAACTTGACAGCAGAAAGAAACCAGGCGCACTGAGTGACATTGCTGAGATAATGTCTTGGCCTCCTATCACTGAGCTGTCAGCCTTATTCTCACCATCATTGTGGTAGAAATGAGGCGCCACAGGAGGGAGCCAGAAACATGGCGAGCTGAGGGCGAGAGTGTGGCTCAGACGCTGAGGAGGTTAGTGAAGTGTCTTACATTTCCCAATGCTCTATCTTGTGTCTTTTCTGACAACACAAATCAATGTTGACACTTCCACACAGCAAAACATCCCACTGGTTTCTACAGTATCAGGTGAAATGAGCAAAGAGGGTAAAAGCTGCAGTTTGTTTTTTTCACCTCCACCACTAAAATCACATCCAGTAAACTTGTGTTAAATTGTGTCAGGTACATGGAAATCTCATTTTATTTCAAATTATTTGGAAAATTTGATTTGGTAATATCTCTAAATGAGCCTCTGCTACCTGCGTTTGGTGCGTTTGATCAGTATCAGTGGGCTCACATTTCCCTGTTCAGCACTCACAGGCAATTGGCTGATTCTTAGATTTGTCTTTCTAAAAAAAATTTTAAAAAAGAATCAGATGTCAAAATGTGATGAAATAACATTTCCCAGCTCATTACTGTAGCTGCTGTTTTCTGACCGTCACTTGGCAGTAACATCAAGATACTTCACCTGAGGGGATTTGAAGCTGATTTAAGCAAAGAAGGCGCAAGGATAACACTGGTTATCGCCTTATCAGCTAAGAGGTGAACTTGCCAATTTGCGGCAGCCTGGAGCACAGCCTGGCTGTAGTCAGCATCCTGAAAGGGATTAATGCAGCTGATATTTTTAGGTTTTACTCCAGAGTCCCTGGCAGCACTTTCTCTGTGGTTATATTTAGGCCGGAGAACATGCATAACATGGCACAATTTGAGGCCTTCCCTGACACTGGTGGTACTCTGGAAGCCTTTTTAAGCCCTAACACTGCAACAAATGTATAGAGACGAACACATGAACATTCACAGTCACACAACAGACACACATTTTAAAAGACATATATTTTAATTCAAATGATTCAAGATTCAAGGAAATCTCTGCCTTACTATTTCTATAGTAGCCATTCCTCTCGTGTTATATTTACAAGTACACATATCATATATATTTATATCATATTAACATTAACTGTAAAAACTCAACTCTGCCCAAAATCTGGAAATAATTACCCTGAGACAAGTAAACAAGAATAACAAGGATTTTCTTTTGGACTAACCCAAGTCTCTACACTCAGCTTAATGACCACAACAGTGGAGTCTTTTTTCAGGATCTGGCTAGTTTGAGTTATTCTCACTCATCTCAAACTAAGAAAAGGGCCCTGAAGCATCACAGTGTTTCAGGGCTGCGGACAGGGCAACCTGCACATTCCTGCTGCAGGAAATTATTGCCCAAATCCTCTAATTTGCCTCCTTCATATGCAGCAATGAACGTCTGTTCCTGCACTCATCGCTCTCCCAGCATCTCAGCGATACAGACTCTCCATTTGTCACTGAGTTGAGCCTCATAGCACCAACAGTAGAGCGACTCAGTGAAAGGGTGTTCAGTATTCTTCATTTTCTTTCAAATAAATTCTAAATGACTTACATCTTTGCCTCTCGCTCTCTCTGTGCATAGATATAGATAGATTTCTTTATATACAATAAATACAATCGCAACAATTGCCTTTTATGTTTTATATAAAACTAAAATATGTAGGATGTAAATGCAGTGATCAGCCTTAATTATAAGGTTTAGGATCACAGCATATAGAATTAAATAAGCACTAGAACTATCACTGTCGCATGCTTAAAAATCTTTTGTATTGTAGAAACAGCGTGACCTCATAATGGCATCAATAATGGAGGGGGAGTGCTAAGAAATGATGTAATGTTTGAAAAGTCCACTAGGAGAAACAAACCAAACAGTTTCAAGGTCTAGAGGACGTTTGTTCCAATTGGTTTAAAGCTTAATGTTGAATGTAACAGCATTGTTTCAGCAGGTAATTCTACTGCAAACACTGTCTGAAAATTCACTTCTCAGGCCGTTTGGAATTAGACATTTTCTTCATAAAGTAACATAGTGTTTCTGGCACAAAGCCCTTTAACTTAGCAATCTAACACTAGCATCCTTAATGAAACGATTGTGAATTACTCCTAGCGATCATTTATGTTCAACGTGGTTGCACGTCTACATCATTACATATGTATATTTGCAAGAAAAGCTGTGAACCAGAGAGACAATGCCCAAAATATATCATCACATCTTCCAAGTTTTACTGAACCTTGCCTCAAAAGCAGTAGATCTCTAAACCATGAGCATCCTTACAAGAGAGGGGTGGTACATCTTTCCCAGCATAGAGGCTCATGCTCGCCTCTTCCTGAAACATCTTTTACACCAATGTTAAGTACATCTGACTGATAAACACAAATAATTGAGTGTTATTACTGGTTTCTGACATCAAGCATGTGGCTTCTCACAGCAATATACAC
Organism: Chaetodon trifascialis; assembly: GCF_039877785.1. NCBI lineage: Eukaryota > Metazoa > Chordata > Actinopteri > Chaetodontiformes > Chaetodontidae > Chaetodon > Chaetodon trifascialis. Next base: position 17,618,978 of record NC_092066.1, read on the forward strand.
GTGCCAGACTTCTTTTCATCATCGGGATCTCCTCCACCCTCTTTCCTGTTGGGATCATTAAGCTCATCAAACAGTCCGGTCTCAACCATCTCCTGCTGCCACGGAATGGCCACAGCGCCCGTGCTAAATTCCTTGAAGAATTTATCGTCCTTGGCGTCAAACTCGATGCCCTTGATCTCGGAGAATTCGGCAATGTCGCCGGTGTCCTTAGCATAGACAACGTTGGGCTTGGGCGTCCAAGGAGGATCCACCAGCCCGGCCTCCAGACGGGGGAAGTTGATGGACTTGAACCACTCGTGCTTCCTGGGATCCTCCATGTTGTTCCTAATGAGACAGCAAAAATATACTTCTCCATCAGTGTTTGAAAAGTACACCGCCAGATTTAATGAAGTAAGATGTGGAAACTTTTGGTTACAGTTAAGGTGAACGCGTTGTCAGCTTGATGGTTCCCTTACTCAATCAGATCATTCTTAATAAGCCTGTTGCTCCAAAATTTGAATCATATTCTGTTCATCAATATTCCACACTAATTCCAATAAACCAAAAATTGACAACACGTCAAATTCTCTACGCCACTGAGTGTAGCCACTGCCAACAGCACATGACTTGCTCTTACTTCATGCCAAGGCGCTCTTCGATTTTCTTCTTGAGGAATTGCTGGATGATGTCCTTGGTGACAGCATCAAAGCACCTGTGCTCCCACTTGGGCTCCTCGTTGATAATGCGGCGCTGCACCTCTTCCTTCTCCACCTTCTCCTTCTTACTCTCTGGGCCTTTGAAAGGCGTGTAGCCAGCCACCATCTCATAGATACTGCAGCCCAGGGCCCACCAGTCCACTGATGTCCTGTATGGAGTTTTGTTCAGGAGCTCGGGGGCCATGTATGCTCCAGTACCAGCCTGGAGGAGAGAGAGGAGGGTAGGGGCACTGAATTGAATATGAGGCACATCAATACATCAGGACATGACATGAACATTGCAAACGGTGCATAGCCATGTTCATGAACAGAAAGAACAGAGGTACAGCCTTCTGGATGGACAGAATAATAAAGAACTACTTTCCAACAACGACAATACAACCTTCATTCAAGTGACATTGACGAGTGTTGCATACTGTTCGTCAGTTGCCTGGGTCACTAATAGCTTTACTCTCGTCTTTGCCATCCTCTCTTTCTGTCTCCCTCTGTGTTACTTTGACCTTCGTCTCTCTTGCCTGCTCTGGGCCTGCTCCTTGGTTCCCCTCCCTCTATGACCTGACCTGCATCCTCGAACCAGGAGCTTAATCCTAATGCTAAGCCTACTACCTGTCAAGAGTCATGTGTGTCTACACACTGACAGAGTTGTCCAGCCTCTTATATAAAGTCTGGCCATTTCTGGATGATCCATCCACCAGCAGAAATGCGTAGCACCCAGACAACACACAGACATGCCTCTAATGTATAATTAATGCACATACATGGAAAACTGGTGCGTTGACTGGAGTCAAGAGCTCCTGAAGAAACCCTGCCGCAAAAATCTTTTTCAGGAAAATCCTATGTTAGCACATGAAGTGTTTTAAAGGGACTGCAAGTGCACTGTCCTTTTACAGCACTTTAATATAGCATCACCTAAGAGACATTAGCATGACCGCAAAGCAACTGATTTTGCATTGACACCATCAGACACTGAATCATTTAGCAAGCTCTTACAACTTACAACTGCTACTGTGAGTGTCATGAAAATGTGCACATTGTTGTAGGTTGGGGTTTTTTTGTGTGTTTTTTGCATGACAGATTATGATCATTACACTAATGCGAGAGCTGTCCTTTATGGCATGCAACTCTTTTTGTCCTCATCTTAACTTCCATGCCGCCCGGCATGTAACTCTAAACTGTTGCATTATTTTCAACTTTCCCTGGTGGCTTATTGTAACAACGTTCTGTTCACCTGACGTGTGTATCTGTTGGTAATCAGTTTAACTTCACAAAGAAAGAACCTGCACACTCTGGTCCATTGAAGGGGCAAAGCTCTTTCATGACGGGTGACTAAATGAATCTGATCTGATCTGATCTCACTGATATTTTTCATCCCAGTTGAAGTCACCTTGTTTGCAAAATAATATGTCTAAATATCTTCAACATTCAACAGCTTTTTACTGGGATCTGTCAATCTAATCAGGGACAGACTTGTGTAATGCCCACTAAGAGGATTAGCGGACCAAAGCCAGCCTTGCCTGTAGGAGGTTAGCCCAGCCGTTTTGGCTGGTTGAGGAGCATCAGAGTACTGGATAATGAGCTTACTGGACTTTCATGGAACTGAGAGCTTACTCTTTGCTACTGCAAGTAAGTCCCGAAGAAAGAATACTTTATCTTTCTCAGGTCATCCATAGGTTATGGCATGTCAGGTCTAACATACTGTAGGTGTCATGAGACAAAAATGGAAGATATTTGAAGACAATGTTCTGTACTCTTGCTCATTCTCAAATTCTTCACTCATTTTGTAAGTTTGTGGTCATGCCCCATCTCTATTAAACATTTCTGTCAGCACCTGACAAATTTTTAAGGCATCTGATTTGACAGGCCGTCACGATGTCTGTCACTGACAACCTTTTCTTTTGCATATTGTTGAGTCATCCTCATTTAGATGCAAGAGCCAGTGGTGGAACATCAAGCTGAACTCACTGATGACTGTTACTCTTGCTCATGGCAAGAAGAAGAATTATAGACTAGAGCCTAACTGAAGTGTTCTGCAGATGAGAGGGCACACTGCTGAGGCAGTTCTCTCAAGGTAAGGCCTCTACAGAAATAACTAAATCTCTGTACCCAAGCTGCTGAGAGAAACCTTCTTACATATATTGACTGTGACTGTTACAAGCGCTGGACCTCCGAGGTTTCCAACATAGCCCCTACACAAAATGGTGGCCTATAAATGGCCCGGCTATAATCTGACTGCTTAAGGATCAAATGAGTTACATAATGGATTCAGAGACTCTCATTGCACAGATCTTTAAGCATTCTGTTAATCCCTGTCCGGATTTAAAAGAAAAGCCCCCACCAAGACCGGCAGTCTGTCTAAGAGCCTGAGTCCAGTTTTTAGCTTCATCCTCATCTTCAGATAAATGAACCCAGAGAGGGTGCAGATGTAGATGAGGTGCCACCCAGCAACCAGTGTTTCTTTCTATTTCTTTTCTGTTGCAGTTTGTGTGTATGTGTGCTCTTAAACTTAGTCCAACCCTGCAGATGATGACTTCAAATCCTGCTCGTTTAAAGATCAGCTACGCATAACAGCCTGTCCGCCATTTGGTGTGTGAAAGTTCAAAGACCTTGAATAATAGATGAAATGGCCCTGTAAGCTAGACATCTTTCACCATGATGTAAAGTCTATTATGATTCCCATTATCACTGCTGACATCATCCAGGTCCTCTCATATTAGCAGCAACCTAATGGCTTTGAGAGTGCAATTTAGTGCACTTAGAGCACTTCTTTATTGGGTTTCGAAAGGGAAGAGGCTGGCATTTGCCATTTCAACCAGAATGTCACTGCTACTCACCATCTGTGTAACAGTCTTCTCTGGAGCAAGCTCGATGGCCAGACCCAAATCTGAAAGTCGGCACTGGCCTTGGCTATCCAGCAACACGTTCTCTGGCTTCATGTCACGGTATATGATATTCATGTCGTGCAGATGCAGAATGCCGGTGGTGATCTGCGCTGTGTAGTGGATGATGCGCTTCATCTCAATGCCCTTGTCTGCACCCTTGCCATCATAGCCTATGTTGTAAATGTGGTACTTGAGGTCTCCTCCGTTCATCAGGGTCATGACAAGGCACAGGTGGGTCTTGGTGTCATAAGCGTAGGCCAAGTTGACCAGAAACAGGCTGTTAACCTTCTCCAAGATCTTCTTCTCCAACAGGGCCATCTTCTCCCCACCCTTCTTCTTCAGTCGCTTTTTACACAACTTCTTACAGGCATACATCTGGCCTGTGTTCTTCACCTGAACAGCGCATACCTGGAGAAAGGCATTATTTGTTAAAAAAGATGGGCTTTTGTATTTCCAATGTTTACACAGTTCTCATTGGATATATTAGAGCTAATTTTTCACAGAGCCAAAACATGGTCTGCTGGTACCAGGCTGACAGGCAGGTGTGTGGGCAGCACAGGAAGCACTCTGCTTCACTGATCAGACAACTGAAATTTGATTATAACTTGTCTTGTGTTTGACAGTGTACAAAACTTACAAAACAGAACTTTAGTACAGTACATCAAACAGAATAAATGAGGCTGATACTCTAACTCATCGATCTATGCATCACATTTTTCGTGATATCACCATTGATATAATCACAAAAATGGCCTCTTTTAGAGAAACAGAGGGACGGTGTGTGCTTGCTTTGTCATATTTTAAGATTTCTCTTAAACCTGACCCTGATGTCAAAACCACTGGTTGGACTGAAGGTTGAAGAAGCCAACCTGGCTTGACCCTTGTGTCCCAGCGGAGTCTTGGCACTCCATTTGCCACCTGTCTCACTCACACCTTTAATGTAATGTTTATTTCCTTCTCTATAGGCAGACAATGAGGTTTGTCCACTGCATTTGCACTGCTAAGACAGTTACATGAGCAGTTTCAAACTTTAAACCCCTGTTTTTGCTGCTTTAGAAGAAATTAGCATTTTAGCCACAGTGGATTTAGACAAGGTTTAGTAGCTGCCTTTACCTTTGTTTTAATTAACAATATAGTTAAAAATTACTGAAATCATTTTAGATGTTTAAACTGCTGTCTACACCTGTATTATTGTATTTATCTTAATAACTTTCCTTATTCTGGGATGTATGCTCAAGCTTGTTGCTAAGAGCTTGACTCAGAGAAGAGGTTCCTCAAGGGTCAATTGTGGGCCCTCTCTATGTGCATGTGAGCCATGGTAACTTCTGACAATTTGCCTTTGACTTTTTTCAGACATCTCTCACCAGTCTCAAATCTTTCAGATGATTATCACAACAATGTTTTTCTTTCACCAGAACTCATATCATTTTCGGTCCCTGATATTCTGGCTCTTTTACTATGTTTCCATAACAGTTTGCCTGTCAAAACAGACAAGCCAGAAACCATTCTGGAGTGATTTTATATTCTTAGGTGCTGAGTTATTTTTTTCTGTGCTCTACTGACATCTTCAGGTCCATATTGAAGAAAGGGCTCTTGATCTCAATAAGACAATAACAATCTCTCTTTATCAGCATTTGAACGACCACAGCACTTAAGTAGCTCTATCAAAGCAATATCACTGCTTCCTGCATTGTGGCTTTGTATTTGTTACTTTGCGAAACATCAGCCATGATTTTCTTTAAATTCAAGAGAAAGGCCTGTATGCTACAAGTCCACATGGTCACCTTGAGACAAGGTAAATCCTCACGATTATGTAAGGTATGATCTCTTGTCCTAAAATATCCTTTCTTATGCTTCAAAGCAAATGTTCCTCTGCAGCTTAGAGGTTTCCTAAGAATGGATTGACGCTGGCACTGCATTGTAACACTACTTCTGTAGCTCCATCATTAGAATTCCAAAAGTTGTTATATGCGTATTATTTTGATTTCTTTTTTCTTTTTTCCATACATACTATAAACAATATGATAGTAATACATATTTTTGAAATGGATTATACCATTATATGTAAGGAGCATTTAGAGTCCTGCAACTAAAAGCAGTGTTCAAAGATAAATTGTTTGTCATAGCACATATTTCAACAGACTTGCTTGAAACTATATGTAGGCGTGTTTGCATGCTTACCTCTCCGAAGCCTCCTTTGCCCAGAGTTCTGAACTCATAAAAGTATTTATCACTGATGGGCTGTCTCTCATACTCTTTCCACTGGAGGAATTTATCAAAGAATGGGCTGGCCTGGTAATCTGTGAAGGGTTTGGCTTTTAGATATTCTCTTACACCTTCCATGACTTTGCCTTTCATCACCTCCTCAAAGGTGGCATCTGTCACAGCCTTGCATTTGCCAGCAATCTCATCATTGAGAAAGGACAGGAAGTTCTTGGAGTCAGCCTTGCAGAACTTGTTGATGATGTTTTGGCGTGCCTTGTCTTTTGCTGCACCCTCAGCCAGATCCCAGTCATACAGCTCATCCAGGAAATCAGCAGCAAGCTTATATTCAGGCTTCGTTGCCAGGAAGTCACGGAAATACTTTTTGCCAATAGGCTGCCTTTCACAAAGTGATGTAAAGTCCTTGTCGATGGATGCTCGTACAGAAGCACATTGATCAGGCTTGGGGAGAGACAAGCTGCGACGGCGCTTTCTCATCTCCTTGTCATCGCCACCCTGAGCTTTTAGGTAGGCCGTGTTGGCCACCAGGTTATCCAGTCCCCCCATGTCACACATCTTGGCGGCTGTATGTGGTCTGTCCCCCCTAAGTGACTGGGTTCTTCAGTGGCTCCCCAGGGATGCAACTTCTTTCAGAATGTTTGTGTCTGAGTGAGAGTGCAATTCGCTCCAAAGCCTGCACGCAAATGAGCTCCTTCACCCAGCCTACCTGCAAACCTAAGACACACTGACACACCCAGTAATTACTCATTTAGAATTAAATACCAGGGAGGGATTTTGGCTTAAGGATCTTTGTGTGGTCTATTCAAGGATGCTGTGCACAGAAAGGGAATCGTAAGCGGGCTCTGTCCTAAGAGGCTTTGTTGCTCTCTGTATGTGCGAATGGTGTTCAGTAGTCTCAAACAGTGATCCAATGGGTTCTGTTGACTATGCATTTAAAAAGAAAGAAAACAAAAGGGAGAAAAATGCTCTAGAAAGGAAACTGTCAAAGTAGTGGTTTTGCAGGATCTTCTTATGATCATTGTGAAGTTAGGCATTTACATATTATACTGCAGTATATGGAGAGAAAATAAGACTGTATTTGAAGCCTTTTACAGATTACTGCTGATGAATTTCACTGAGGCAGGCAATATAGTAAACCATGGCTCTACGATATGGTAGAATATCCACCTGGATCCTCATCTTCTCTTTCCTCCTCCCAGCCTCAAAAGAGCAGGTACTTCAGAGAGCTTACTCCTAATCCGTCTGTCTTCTCCTTCTGCCCTCATGCACTCTCTTTCTCACATTTGACTGTGAGTAAATACTTGTTTTTGAAATGTTTCAATTAGTCAGGTCATGTTTACAATACATTAAACATAATTTTTAAAAAAAATTACACATCATTGAACTGAGCAATACTACATTGAGTCATTGTTTAACATATTATAATTATTATTATTATTATTATTATTATTAGTAGTAGTAGTAGTAGTAGTAGTAGTAGTAGTAGTAGTAGTAGTATTGTTGTTGTTGTTGTTGATAATACTACTACTACTACTATTACTACTACTACTACTACTAATAATAATAATAATAATAATAATAATATGTGGCATGTGGAGATCTCTGCTGTATGTCTTTGACATTGAAAGATTCTCTCTGGTCCTTCTCAGTCATGGAATGTGTGTCTTATGTTGGTTAAGTGTACAAAATAATAATGAATTAAAATGAGTGACATTAGGTGCTCAGTGGGATGCAGCCAGTGACATTACAATCACATGGTGATCAAATAAGTGACGTACTGCATAGTGAGTACAAGGCCTCAATAGCTGGTTTCTCTACCATAAAGTACACTTATTCTGCTTCTTTCAGCCACGCTGGATAACAGAGGATCATGTCAATGTGACACCAGACCTTCTTTCTATTAGTTCGTTTGAGAAAAGCCAGAGGAAAATGACCTCATTTATGTGACAGACCTGATTAGACTGTATAAATATGTACTGTTCAATATGGTAATAATGGTAATGAGTTGGCTTTTTCCTTACTTTGTTGCTTTCGCAGTAATCCCAAGTTACAGATATGGCAATGGCTAATTCAGTAAGATAAACCTTGGATAATATTAGCTAATCCTTTCTCAAATGGTCTCAAGCCGTCAGTGCACAAGATCAAGGTCGTTGCTTGCCATGAGAGAGGTCCTGAGACCCTGATACAACAACACAGTGAGAAGGATGGTTGAAAAAAAAAAAAAAAATAGTGACCAATTACATCAAGGAAGGAGAGAATAGAAATATTTATTATATTACTAATATTTCCCAAACTACAACTTCAATTTTAACGAGAACGAGGCAAATATGTCAAATGTCATACAAGCTGTATATGAACAGTGTGTCATAGTGTCAGTAAAGCACTTAATCCTCCTGAGTGGATGAAAAGAGACCACAGGTTTTATCTTAAACTAGGTCAAGGAAGGCAGAGAGGGGTAAGTTGAGGGTTCACCTGCAGCAGCAGCAGCAGCAGCAGCAGCCTTAAACAAATGAACAATGAAAATAAATATGGGATGAAGTGGCAACAATGGAGATTAGAAGAGTTTTTATGTTTGTATTATGTTGCATTTTCTTGTCTTTTTCATGCCACGATTTAAAATTAATTGAATAAATTAATTTTTTATCATTTTGTGTCGATCCAAGGAAGTTTAATGACCACCACAGTTAATGGGGATCCAATTGGAGAATAAAGAGAGAGAGAGAGAGAGAGAGAGAGAGACATTTCTGTTCTTCTTCTTCTCTGTTTTAGATGTTGGATCTTTTCAGATTTAGATGTTCGATCTTTGAGCTGCCTGCTCCTTTAACCTTGGGAGGATTAACCTGGCCTGAGGAGGGAGTAAAGGTTAAGATGTGCAGAGAATTCTCATCCTATTTCCCACATGGTCTGCTACGTGGTCCGCTACGTGGTCTGGCACCAGTCTCTTAAGTCCTCTCTCAAGCTTTCAAGCAAGAGGTGGAAAGTATTCCAGTAGAGGAGTGGGGATTAAATAGAAGAAGGTAGAAATGCATAAACAGGAATGTTTCAGCGAGTGCTTACAAATCAAGTACATGGAACTGGCACAAAAACGCAGCACTGATGAAGTACACACCTGCACGCTTGAAATTCACCTCAAGGTTTCTGTTCTTTCTCATCAGCAAAATCTCCCACCATGCAGGAGAGATACGTGAAAATGATGTTGACAGAGACCATTTGATCTGGCCCGCGAGGAAATCCATAAATAGAAAAAAGCAATTAGTTTTTTCAGCGATAAAGGAGACCAACATTCTTCCATGTGGTCCATGCAGGAAACGTACATGTAGCAGTTGATATCACATCAACGCATCATGCCAACTGTCAGAAAAACCAAATTATATGCAGAGTGTCATGCTTTCCAAGAGAAATGGATAATTACTTAAATTGTTGTACCTTCATAGTGGAGATGAGCTCACAGTGATGAAAAAAAAGGCTTATCTGGAGCATTATTGCAAGGTGAAATGCATTTGGGTAAAATTAACCCTCTTTGCACGGTCTGAATGCCCAACAAGCAGCTTTTACAAGACCACACTCTGACAGAGACAGTGTAATGAAGGCACGTTCTCTGATGCTGAGCTAATAGACAAGAAGCTGAAACCTCATTCAGAAGGAGGATTTGTGAAGGAGTGTCTTGTTGCTGCTGTGGAGCTGCTAACACCAGACAAGGTAAAATTGTTCCAAAGTGTCAGTTTGTCTGGAATAATTCATAGAGATGACGGAAAACCTGACGTATGAACTCAGTGATGGCATAGAGTCAGAGCTGAAGCCTCTCAGCTCTCTGCTGTCAAACATGAAATCATCTGAAGTGAAATTAGGAAAGAGGAAACACTGAATTTTCCTCCTCTGCATGAACAAAAGGCTGCTATGATGTCTGAATATGATGGTGAGTGTGAAATTAACATATTTGCTGCACCATCTAAAGTGGAACCAGCTGATGTGCTGACAGTCTACAACATGAAATCACTGCCTGTGAACATTAAGCTCTGGTGTGACCACAGATCAGATCTCAGGACGGGAAAGTTCTGAACACATACACCCTTTTCCTGTTTACCTGTCGTAACACCATGGAGGATATCGAGCAGCTGGATGAAATTAAGGACCCCACAAACATGAGGGTCATCCTCTCAAAGCTTCCATTCATGGTGAAAGGCAAATGGAGGGTGCAGCCTTTAAAATTCAGGAAAGAAGAGCCAAAGCTGCTTTATCAGCAGAAGACAGCAAGCGGTGTGGAGGAGTCATGGAAGAAAGAGGATGCATATGCACAACACAGATAGAAACAATCACATTATCTTGCTGACCTGTTCTGGTTGGAGACGTGTTTTAATTGGAGTCACGCTCACTGCTTCTTGTAGACATGCCAGGTTTTGATTTTGAATCAGACACTACAGGAGGACAGGCAGCAGCTTGGCGTGGAGTTACTTGGTGAATGGAAAGGTCTCCTCCTTATGACTTCTCATAGAGTGGAAGACTGTTGCTTGCATGTACAACCATTAGGGCAAAGCAGGTCAGGTGAGTTTGGTCAGATACCAAGTAAGGTGGCCACATGGAGTGACGGTTTGCTGGGTATACCTGATTTAGAGCACTCGATTCATAATGATTTCAACTATCATGTCCCAAAAATCAGGCAGTCAGTGACTGAAGTAGCTGCAGATGCAAAAGCCTGGGTGAGAATGGGCCATTACCACTGGCATCTTCTGCCCCCTAGGGGACAGTTTTTCTGTGTGCACTAAACACATAATCCTATCAAAACTAACAGACATTATCTGTGTCTTAAACGAATCCACATCATGATGTAACTGGAACTGACCCACTTTGTCACTTTTATTAACAGTATTACTGACTGTTTTAGTTTTTCACAACTTGAAACCTACAATCATACTATACAGGTACAATAACACAAACGTGGAGGGTGAATCCACCTCAACATCAGTTTATGTGTATTTGTAAATCTTTAAGATGTAACACATCAACAATAACCAGATCAATCAGAACAATTAATTCCATATTCTCAGTAAAAACTTTCTCCTAATTGGTGCAAAAAGTGTACATTGGACTACTGACTGTAATAATAAATCTTATTTTTTGTATTGTCTGTTATTTTCCTTACTGTGATTACAATTGGACATTTTAATTTGTGGGTTTTAAACATTTACCAACATAACACTGCAGATAAGTTTTGTTGTAGTTGTTAAATATCCATTACGTTGGGAACAGTAAAAAATATTCTGGCCAGTTAAAGCCTCAACATCAGCCTCACTGTGGAAACATAAGGCTAATCTAAGAGTTCAACTTCAACAATTAAAAACTTAGGAATGTTTAATTTACTGTCTCTTTCAAAGTGCTACTCTTCCATACTAATAAGAGCTAGATGAAGGAGACTGGGTGACAATGAAGAGCATTCATTATCACATGAATACCTTACCATTACATATGTGTGTCCCATCAGGTATAGTTATCAGGTATAGTCTCATCCTAAAGTGGCAAGCAGATACTGAGGTTTTACTCTGAATTAGTTCATAATTACAAGACACAGACAGGAGAATAGCATACAGGTATTGCTAAAAAAAAAAAAAAAAGAAAAGAAAAAACAACTATATTAAATCTACAACTTATAACGATATTGATATAACAATTTGTATATTACAATGAACTATTATTATATACAAATACTACTTATGTAGAAGATTGACAATCATACCGATCAGTCACACTGAACAAATGCAAAAATGATCATTTCACTTTTGACAAATAAAAGATCAGTATTCTTCTGATAATAAATAAACAACACATTTTAGGTTGAGGCATATCAATATAACAGTAATCCTGAAACACAGAACATATGCAACATCTGACACAAGGATTGACTCAGTGTCTTCTCCTTTACTATTGCTCAGTGCACTGTTCTGTTCTGCGCTGCTGTTTCCACCACAAAGTTGTCCTCCACTGATTGGCCAGACACAGGCATGCTGGAATCAGAGCCAGCCTCTGGTTCAGGATTACGGCCAGGGTCAACACAGTCGGAGGTGGTGTCAAAGGCAGTACCAGTGACGGTGCCAAGGCTTAGATTGGGTATAATGCCTGGGTGAGATTCCTCAGAACCGGATGTCTGGTCTGAATGTGAGCTTTCATCGGGAGATTCCTGTGCCTTTGTATTTGGGTTGGAGACATATTCTTTCTGTTGCTCCTCCAGCTGCAGTCTTCTGCGACTGACCAACTTCTGCAGCTGTAGCTTGCTGGTGAAGAAGATGTTGCACCAGCCCACTTCAGGCACCAGAGACACTACCTCAGCTGAAAGTGTGTTGCAGCAACACCGCACTGCCCACTCCCAAAACTCCTCTGACCCACACAGCTGAAGAACGAAGTAAATTATTACAATAAACACAAGAGCAGATTTTGTTGCATTGATATAATTGCCAATTTTGATCAAATACCTGATGATTTATAATGATGTAGTTACACAACAGACAGAAGGACAGAAGACAAAATGTGTAATGGTGAAACCTTAAATAATAAACTTGATATTTTACATCTAAGGATACAGTTGACTTTTGCCAGCATCTCTGTTTGTGTCTCTGGTTCTAGACAATTTATCATCCCCGAAGTAAGGAGTCAGACAGGCGCTCCAGATGGCCTTTGCACAAATCCTTGGTGTTCTGCAAGAACTGGCGACCGAAAACCATGCTGACCTCACCTTGGAAGAAGCCCATTATTTTAGCTGACATTAGTTCGCCCTCACATACAGTATTCATAAGACATAATCTGAATATAGAGTGATGACACCTAAAGCACTGCATAATAAGAAGAATGCATTTCTGTACAGGTCTACTGTAGACAGAACATGCTAAAAAAAAATCTCTATACAACATTTGAGGCTTATCGAAGCAGCAGCTAAGTAAAGTTTTGATGATAATGACCTATCCACAGGAGCAGAACAGTATTAGTATAGCAGTAGTATTTTAAAAATGTTTAATATATTCAAGCAAAATTGATGGAGTATGTGTCCTCTTTTTAACATCACTTTGCAAAACAGACACAAACCTGTGAACTGGCACAAAACCACTATAGAGGCACCATTAAGAGTTAACAGCTTTTGGGGGGTTTGAGAGCACTCAGAAACACACAATTTACAGATCATAGTAAAAGACCTTTTCACAGCAGATATTTTGGCAAGACAAAAACAGGTGTAACTGATAATGTTAAAAATGACTGCATTCCATTTCTGGTATTGTGCATGCTGGCTCACTGACATGGCTGACTGAGACACAAGTGTGCTTGTGCAACTATGACAAGTCAAAATATCTGCAGTAAAAAAGGTCTGTGTTTTTTTCCATGCCTTTGTTGAAGCCACATATGAAGAAAAAGAGCCACAATTGGTCTTTTCTTTTATCCACAGCAGACCTTTTAACTTGTCAAAAGCACAGGTTTCACAAATAACATCTCCTCTATTCAAGTGTCCCTGTAAGCCATGAAAGTGTGACAGCATGCACAATACCAGGACCCTGAAACTAAAGCAGCTTAATGCAATTCAGCCCATCATTCAGAAATCAGAAAAGCCTTTATTGCCAAGTGCGGTTTTACACATACAAGGAATTCGCTTTGGTGAAGTTGGTGCATGACACATCTAGTAGGGGGGGGGCTTATGGCGTGAGGTTTTGGTCTTGATGGACCGCAGCCTCCTGCCAGAGGGGAGTATCTCAAAGTTTATGTCTGGGGTGGGACGGGTCAGCCACAATCTTTCCTGCACGCCTCAGGGTCCTGGAGGCGTGCAGGTCCTGGAGAGACGGGAGATTGCAGCCAATCACCTTCTCTGCAGACCTAATGACACGCTGCAGTCTCTCCTTGTCCTTGGCGGTGGCAGCAGCGTACCAGATGGTGATGGAGGAGCTGAGGATGGACTCAATGATGGCTGTGTAGAAGTGCACCATCATTGTCTTTGGCAGACTGAATTTCTTCAGTTGCCGTAGGAAGCACATCCTCTGCTGTGCTTTCTTGATGAGGGAGCTGATGTTCAGCTCCCACTTGAGGTCCTGGGAGATGATGGTTCCCAGGAAGCGGAAAGGCTCCACAGTGTCAATAGTGGAGTCACAGAGGGTGATGGGGGCAGGTGACGCTGAGTTCTTCTTGTAGTCCACAACCATCGCCACTGTCTTTAGAGCGTTGAGCTCTAGGTTCTTTTGTTTACACCAGGTCACCAGATGGTCACCTTCCCACCTGTAGGCAGACTCGTCGCCATCAGAGATGAGTCCGATAAGGGTGGTGTCGTCCGCAAACTTCAGGAGCTTGACAGACTGATGACTGGAGGTGCAGCTGTTCGTGTACAGGGAGAAGAGCAGAGGAGAAGGAATGCAGCCCTGGGGGGATCTGGTGCTGATGGTCTTTGTGTCGGAGATGCGTGTTGTCTACAGACCTGTTGGCTTTGTAGACAAACTGCAGGGGTTCCAGGAGAGGGTTGGTGATGTCTTTGAGGTGTGAGAGCACAAGGCGCTCAAAGGACTTCATTACCACAGAGGTCAGGGCAAGGGGTCTGTAGTCATTAAGTCCTTGGTCCTTGGCTTCTCGGGAATTGGGATGATGGTTGAAGACTTGAAGCAGGCTGGCACGTGACATGTCTCCAGTGAGGTGTTAAAAATGTCTGTGAACACTGGAGACAGCTGATCAGCGCAGTGCTTCAAGGCGGTTGGGCAGACAGATCCTGTCCAGCTGCTTTCCGGGGGTCCTGTCTCCTGAAGAGTTTGTTGACGTCCCTCTCATGAATGGAAAGAGTCGTCATTGGAGTGAAAATCTCACTCTGAATTCAGTTCACAACTTGAGAGCCCTGATTTATACAACTTCTCCACAAATGTAGAGATTTTCCCACTGTTTCATGACGCACGAGGCTTCAGTGATTGGTCAGTGAACATTCAAAAGAACAAATACTTATCGATTATTGGACGAAGAGGGGAAGGGCGGCAACAACAGCGCTCCTCTCTACAGACTGTTCATAGACAGACACCTGGCGGCGAGTCTGTGGAACTGCAGACACTTTCAGACTCATCCTTTCTCTGTGTCGTCAAGGGGTGGACAGCCCCTGGTTGAGCTCTGGGGCTTCTCCTCCTCAGGAAGGAATGCAGGTGGAGGAGCTGTGGGAAAATCTTTTGTTGCCTCCTCTTTTTGTTTTGTTTTGTTTTTTTTCCATTTCTTTATTAACAATTACTTTGATAAGATATTATCAGTGAAAAATCGTGTGAAGTCATAACCAGAGAACAGAACGACAGACAATCCAAGACATGAGCATAAGATGATAAATTATATTATAAACAAGAGTAGAAACATACATTGGAAAATGATATTAATTAAAATAAATTAAAAAACAGAAAATTAAATAATTAAGTACAGAAAAAAAAAAGAATGGGGGAGGGGTAGATAAGTATTAATTGATAGTCATTTCATGTAATTTGAATAGAATTGTAGAGCTGGTAAACATTTTTTGTTAGATTCAACAAGCGTTAGGGACTCCAAACTCCTTCTTAGTTCATTTAGAAAAAGAGGAAATGAGGGTGTTGCTTTGGATATTCTAACTTTATGTATATGAAATTTACCCAGTAAAATAAAAAGATTGATTATATTATTGCTTTGAGAAACAGAAACAGAGAATAACATTTGTTTTTTGCTTGTGCTTGATTTTGTTCACGTGCTTTTGTTCTCTACTATATAAGTCATATGAGTCAGTTTTGATCTGGAACATGGTATTTTGTGTCACTATCTAATCATTTTCAGTGGTTTCAAAACCAAAGTCCTTGTTAGACACTGAAACTGGGTAATCTGTGAAAAATACCACAATATGTCGAATCTAACATATATATACAGTATAATGCACATTGACCACAAATTGGCGTAGGTGGGTCAATGTCAGGCCATAAATAGCAGATGGAAGTTCAAAACTGCTATTGCTCACAACAATTTGAGCTGATAAAATGATGAAACACAACATTAGGTGATAATACATATATATTCAAAAAATCAAAACAGTCGCAAAACCTGTAGTTAAAAATCTTTTAATTTATTTATACATATATTTATATATGTACACATTTACTTACCTATTCTTGTAAAGACAAGAAACACATTGTCAAATTTATTGTTAGTCATTGGTGGCACAATAGAGACCATGCTCTGCAGAGACCCAGGCTGACCCAGTAATGCGATCATCCCTACATCAATCTGTTCTTTTCCCTTGCCTTATGTAAAGCAGCCTGAGAGGATCAATATTTCTCCTCTTCCTCCTCTTCTTCACTCCAAAAAAAACTTTTTAATCAGAAGGCAAAGAAGAGAACAGATTTCAAGAGAGTGTGGCAAACACAACTAATATTTCATAAATATTTTGTCTTTTTGCCTAGGCAGGG
Organism: Chaetodon trifascialis; assembly: GCF_039877785.1. Lineage (NCBI taxonomy): Eukaryota > Metazoa > Chordata > Actinopteri > Chaetodontiformes > Chaetodontidae > Chaetodon > Chaetodon trifascialis. The sequence continues at coordinate 17,635,190 of NC_092066.1, forward strand.
TCTGGTAAACCTGTCATTCCCTGTCAAGAGGACAAGTCAAGGGCAACCATGTGAACAACTACTTCACTTGTTCTGAGGAAACCCAATTTGGGTCACACCCACAACCCTGAAGCATCTTAACAGTCTTTCCTTTTGTCTTTACCGTATTCATAAAATATAGTGAATATCTGAAATTTGCTCCTCTGACATCTTCAACCAGCAGGAGGGGTTAATGAGACTATATTTAACAATTTTAACAATGTTTTATAGATTAGGTAGGGTACTGTAAAAGGACAAAGAAATGCTCGTCTTAATGTCTGCACCTCTTGTCTCTTTCCTCCATTTGTGCTCTAGTGAACATGCCTGTCCTTTTACTTGGCGGACTAAAACATACGATGTCTCTGCTGGCCTCATATTTAAGGAGCTGCCCTTGGTTTCAAAGCAAAAGTTAGCCTCTGCTATTTTCACACAATATTGGCAATATTTAAAAGGATAACTAATAGCCTAAGATCAATGCTCCGTCCCATCCACTTGCTTGGGATGGTACTCAGATTCAAAAAGATGTGGATTTGGTTGCTTTGGGTTACAACTTGGATCTGGATTACTAAATCTGGTAACTAAAGGGCAATTTGCACCTTAGTGCCATCATAGAAGCAATTATGGTGAAATAAGAAAAAGAAATCCCTTTTGAGAATGAAATACCTGCATCATCATGGTCGCTTCAAACCACAGATCGTGGATTTGGATGGAACCCTGTTAATAACCTAAAAGTGTATACCCTTACCTATGTAGTCTGTAGTAAGTTTTTTTTCTCCACAAGGTGTGTGTATACTCACCTTTGTTAACTCAGTCCTTGTTATACATAACATGTACTTACTTGTGGTTACAAATGATGATATGCACAGAGCTTACAGTCATAAACAAAAAAGTAAAAAGCATATAATGTATATAGTCCAAACAGTACATTTCCCCTGACAAGAGTCCCTTAGTCTTCAATATAGTCCTTTGTACTCCTTCATAGTGTTGTAAACTTTTTTAATGAAAAAAAAAAGAAGAAAAAGAAGTCTTTTTTTAAAAAACGTACTGCCTCTAATTGCACGGAACGGGTGTGTTGAATATGTGCTGCATGCTGCCATCTGGTGGCGATGAGTGGGAGCTGTGCTACAGAAAAGGGTTGGTGGATGAACCCCCTGAAGGGAATGAACCGGCTGGGGCTCCCGCCTGTAAAAAAAAGAGGGAGACAGCATTTAAGACTTAAGACACCTACAGAAAACATTACTGCAGTGAGATCTAATAGCAATGTTTTTCGTGAAATCTTCAGTTCAAATGTTTTCTTAAGCTGATGAAGCCCCTTCCACAGTACATCCTTTCTTTGACAGTCCTTAAAAAGGTTAAATAACAACACATGCTCACCATGAATGGATTATTGGACATGCCAGGGCCAGCCATGGGCTGCCCAAAGGGCGTCATGGTGGGCTTGTTCTGACCGTAGACCGGGAATGCAGGGCCTAGGGGTGATACATAGAAAGGGATTTACAACAGTGGCTGAGTCCACTCAGGCTATAAAGAATCAAAGATAAAACAATGTTTTCACTAAACTATGGGAGTTATTTATTTAATGTTTTTAATTCTATGGCACTAAGGAGTAAAGAAAAAAAAAAGAGTGAGAGAGAGCCAAGCCCCAGCGCATCACATTGCATTCAGGTGTGAACAGAGCCTTATGGGTGAATCAGATTAGTTCATTATATGTCTGCTCCAGAAGCAGAACCCTAAAGCTTTTCACCCTAAATGCAACCTATTGTCACTGTGCAGTAGCTGCAAATGACAAGTCATTCTTCATTTGCTGCAGTAAGACTTCTAATAATATATACATATAATTAATGCCAATGAAAATGCCGCATGTGACCTTAATCACTGACAGGTACTGCACAGGTGGAACAGGGTAGGAGGACAGAGGGATGTGGAAGGCCACTAACCATTAGACTGAGGGTGGTAGGCCCCAGGTTGAGAGTAAGGGATGGGGGCCTGGCCAGGGAATTGCTGCTGGAAGTTTCCGCTGAAACTGGTCGGGAGGCAGTAGGAAGACGCATTCCCAAAGCCGGCGGGCATGCTCATAGAGCCAGTGCCAAACGAGGCTACAGGACACACGCAGCATGTGTGCACAAACACACACGCATGCACACACACACACACACAACACAACACAACACAAACACACACAAGGAGGAGTAAATTCTAGATACTGTGACAAATCACAAAGCTACTTGGCAAAGTAACTGGGTTACATGAGAGTAACACAAATGCCTAAGTAAAAAAAATGTGGCTTATTAAATACACGTAACTTCAAATACACACACCTGCAGCTGGAGCTCTGCCATTGGTCTGGAAAGGGTTGGTGGCCATCTCCGGGGCAACGGCTGCAGCAACGAAAGGATTTGTGGACGGGACGGCTGGATGAAAGACAGGCAGTAAGTTGCTAAATGAGTCTTTGACCTACATGTGAAAATGTAGCACTCTGAAAATGTATTTTCATTCAGTGTGCATCACTGTAGTAGTAATCACTGTTACAACCTCCAAAGCCAGGCTGCATACTGGGTAACACAGGAGGATTCTGGGCTGGCGATGAACCAAGCACTGGTCCAAATATGTTCCTGTGAAGAAAACGGCCAGAATAAATGTTTTTACATGTATTTAACACACGGCAGACATTAATTCACCTTTGTAAATGATTCACAGATACTGTAAATATTTCTCCCTGTTACTTTTCAACAGGCAGTTTAAAAGCAGTGTGTATGCATGTGTGTGCCAGTCGCTCACCCTTGCACGCTGCTGCCTGTGGAGACAGTGGTGCTGAGCTCGTTGTCTAACTCAGCCAGAGCAGCATAGCGATCCTCTGTGCAGCTTCCTATCTGAGACTGGGCAGGGACGGCACTAGACATAGACGGGATTGGCACGCCTCCCCCTTTCAACAAATTTTTGAAGGGGAAAAAAAAAAAAGAAAGATATTCAAAGATCGAGTGCCACATGCATACACCTGCACTCTCACATAACAAATAAAGAAATAACTAAATGATTTTTGTAAAGGCTTGGTATTTCATAATATATGCACAGTGTGAGGTTGAGGGCTTGATGTCCACTGGGTGTTTCCCCTCACAGCACTTCTGACATGTCTAATCCAAATAGAGGATGAATTGGTGCGTTTCCAAGATTGCGAACAATTCAATATGTCTTAAGTGCTCACTGTGTCTGAGCACTACTCTGAAAACCTTTCAAATCTTATCTAAGAGAAATGTGTTTCTATCAAGTTTTCAAAAGTTGCCAGGCAACAACAGCAGAAAGCATCTATAGAGCACTGCTGGATAGAGAGAGGGCTGCCCAGTGGACATAGTGGATATGAAATGAGTAAGAAAAATACTGAGGTGAGGGTGAGTGTGTGTGAATATGGTGGAGGAAGGACGATGGTGGGGAGGGGGGGTACCTGATGAAAAGGACTTTGAGGGGGGTGACGTGCTCAGATGGGATGAAATTGCAGTGTTTCCAAATGCCTCAAAGTTGGCAAAGTTGGTATTTGAATTACCCTGAGGTGCTGCAGCCACACACAACAGGAAAAATTAACACAGAATAAGAATGTGGAAATAATAACAATGGCAGGGCAATGCATGGGATGGTGACAAACCAAAGGCTGCAAATTTTTTTTTTAATCTGTATTAGTCTGAGTGAACTGGTCAACCATTGAGAGCGAGCCGTCTTACCCGACTGGCTTGGAAAATGTGCAAAGTTGGCAAAGTTTGCAGAGCTGGAAGTTTGAGTGGGTGGAGCAGCAAAGATGTCTCCTCCCAGGTCAGAGAGCAAGTCAAACTTCTTCTCCTGAGCAGCACTGTGAGCCTGGGAACGAGTTAGTCCTGGAGACTGGGCAGCAGCCAGAAGAAAAAAAAAGGGTTAAAACATTTCTCCAACCAAATCCCAGAAGGCATCATGGATGGCTGCTGAACGGGCAGACGGAGAATCAGTGTACATTTTGGTTACCTGGCGCAGCGGGGTCTTGTTGAGCTGCAGGGTTTTGAGGGGTTGGACTTCTGGGGTACTCCCAGTACTGCTAGCTGAGGAGCCGGACACAGAGGCCTGGACACTGACTACTGCCCTTGCCTGGTCTGGAGGAACATACCTAGGCAACCAGGAAAGAAGAACAACACATATGTAAAGACATATTTACAAAAGGAGAACAGATTTTCTCATTTGATCCATGCAGCCACGATGTGAACACAGAGCAACAAATGGCTAAGTCTTCATGTGACTGATCTGATTGGGATAAAAGAAGTATTTTTAGTCTTATCAAATGGGTCCTGCCTTTGAAAAGCACAGGGTTTAAAAGTTGTGCTCTCTCTCTTCCAGCAAAGTGACACGTAGCCATAGACAATGAAGTGCACGCTGTCCAACTAAAACATATGGTTGACTAAATGCACAACTGCAAAATGCTTTTTTGGCAGAGGTAGCACTCAACTCTCAGCACTCTTCTCCTTTGCATCACAGCTGATAGTAACAAGCCAGCATTACTCAATGACCTGCAGAACTTCTTTTAGCTTTATGAAGTATTTACTTGTGTTTCGACCACATTATTTACAGCAGTATGCACCCAAGTATAAAATACTGCTCAACTACTGTTGGTTTAATCCTGACGTGATCTTTTAACTACAGGTTTCACTCATCAAACAAACAATAAAAAAAAAAAAAAAATCAACATGTTTATGTTACCATCTTTTCTTTTCGTATTTTTCCTGAAGAAACTCTTTTACTTTCTGTGGTTCTCGGAAATCTGGAACAACTGATGTCCTGTCGTCATAGAGGCCCAACCAGATGTGTTTACAGACCTACGGGGGGGCAGAGGAATGAGGACAGTGGGAGGTAAGGAGGGGATCGGGGTGGGGGTGGTGGCAAAGCCGAGAGAGAGGTGAGAGTAAGTAAACGGAAGGGGGAGGGGATGGCAAGAAATTTGGAGGGGGGACCAATAAAGCTGATGACACAGGGTTCATAAAAATGCCAAGATGAGCAACTTCTGAGTCAAAACCAGACAGCCATGACTCTTGACAATAATGGTGACATGTGTTCTTTGTTGTAAAGTGTGCATGATACCTCATTGCTGTGTTTCTGTAGGAACTCGATTTCCTGGTGTGTGAACGTGGTCATAGAGATGGACTTCACTCTGTGTGGGGGATTCAGTCCTCGCCTGTGGGTGGAGGAGGTATATGTTAGCTTAAGAACAAGAGAAGCAGGATGCAACCCAATGCTGTTCATGTGATATGAAACAAGCAAACAAAAGACCCAACCACAGATGCACTGACACATTGTCTTTTTGGAGTGTATCTTTGGCACATGGAAACTGAGCAAGTGTGAACATATGAGAGACATTTGTAAAATACAAACCAACAAAACACCAGAGTATCACCGAAAATGACAGAGATTGTCCTCACTGTTACTGCGGACTTAAAGCAGATGCCATCATTACTATATATAGTTATAGTGCCAGCAAAATCTGTAAACTCAAGGTTTTTGACAGATCCGCAGCAAATATACTTGAGTGTCAAAGCTAAAACGAATAACTACAAATTTATCTAAACCAAGTTCAAATATAAAACAAAAAATAAGTAATTGCACAAGTATTTATTTGTGACCAACAAATATTAGACTGTAACTGGTGCAGCCAACTGTTAAAGAAGGCACATAATGAGCCAAAATCAAATCGCCTGCGTGTTGTGAAGTCACTCTGCAACTCAGAGTCAGCAAAATAAACAACAGCTAAATCATTAAACTTTATAAGCTTAAGAAACACATCTGACGAGATTACTCCGTTACTGCTTGTTTAGATAGTGTGGAGGCTTGTGTCCTTAGACCCTCAACACTGATAGGGAAAAAATCCACAGACACTTCAGAGAATAAGATTAACCTTTCATTAAAAACATAGATAAAGAAAATGGTTGCAAGTCTCTCTCAGGCCCTGAGCTCTCAAAATGTGAGGCTTTGTACAAGAGGGACACCAAGGAAGGAGGGCTCCAAGAGGCTTCAGGCAAGTCTGGAGGAGTTTTTACTACAGAGGTGGGAGACAGCGCAGACAACAATTGTTACTTCACCAGTTGCGGCTTTATGGCAGACTGACACAGACAAAACCACTGTTGAAAAAAGAAAAGTCACATGACATCTCGCTCAGGGACGTGGGAGACTCTGAAACAAAAAATTCTACGGTCTGATGAGACAAAAACACGTCATCAGCATCACGCTTGCAATAGCGGCATCGGGCTCTGGGGGGGCTGCTGCAGGCCATGGAAGGCTCGAGGGGGTTCAGATTAAAATGAAGTCAGACACTCAAGACGCATCCTGGACAAAAAACCTGATGCAATCTGTAACAGGACTGGCTGAGAACCAACAACATTTATATCCCAGTGTGGCCAAGTCAGAGTGCAGACCGCCATCCCAACAACAATTTATGGCACGATTTGATTATTGTTGCTCAACGCAACTTGACAGAGCTTTCACAGTGTGGCAAAGAAGAATGAGCAACAAACCACAGTCTCGATGTGCACAGCTGATACAGACCAGGCTGTAACTGTCGCCAAAGATGCCTCTCCTTGTTTCACAAGTGAATACTTGTGAAACAAATAAGTTTTAAGTTGATTTAACATTTAATTGTTTGTCGGTGCATGTCAAAAAGGTCCAATTAAGCCACTAGAATTTACATATGCAAAACAATAAAGAGCACTGCACCGTTCATGCATTTAAAGTTACACCTACTTCCCCAGTGTCACTTTTCCCAACTGATGTGCTACTGTCCTTATTCTGTACAGTGTAATAATGGATATGGGACAGACTCACGCAGCTGGAAAGAACAACACAGTATTTTATCTGTGTCACTTTAGCTGATACATTGATTATGTTCTATGCATACTCCAACAGAATACAAGGCAACATGTGTCGATACTGACACTGGACATACGGCTACAATACACTGTGTGGATGTAAGCTTGCAACACCTTCCCAGTCAAGAAAAACACATGTAACATACTGACAGCAAGATTAGCAGAAGTGTAAGCAGCTAAATAGGCTTGGGCAGTTAAGATATTGCATAAACCGGGTTGGCTGCCTACATCACGGTTATGATTTCATAACGATGAGAGCTTTTGAGGAACAAGAAGTGGTTTCTTGAGGCAGCAGCAGAAGACGACCCACTGCCCTACTTCGTCTTTCAACTCTTTGCCAAATTGAGAGACCCACCCTTCTTTGGCTTATCTCGAGGTGTGTGTTTGCGACATGCCTTGTTGGAGGTCCAGCTAAAGTTCAACTAGAGGAAGTTCCGCTGTGACGTTTTTTAACAAGGTGCTCAAATATTTGACTGGGGTTACATTGAGTGAACGTAGCGTTAAGGCGTGCTAACCTTGACCACACAGGCAGTAAGCCACTGAGACCATCCCTCACACTCAGGCTAAATGTATCTGTAACACCACGTCTTATCACCATGAAGTCACGCTGTAAACAAGATAAACTGTCGACGCTACCAGGCCCAGCCCGACGGCCTCGGGCAGAACCGAGGGCAACGTCAACGTTACCTGTCCCGACTTTAACGCTAGCTAACGAGCTAACGGTACCGCCAAGCCAGCGGTGGACCGCACATACCCATGACCGACAGCGGTGACCTGTCCTTGTCTGGTGGACACTGTTATCAATAACCATGAAACTTTGACCCAAAGGGAAACTCACAGGATCCCAGAGCAGGTGGTACAGACGAAGGAGCCCACTGTCATGTTGACATAGGTCGGGCCGCGCTGGTCACAGTCGAAGCATTTCCTATTCGCGGGCAGGCTAGTCATTTCTCGGAGCATCTTCAGATGAGTCTCCTCCTGCTTTCGCTTCGCACTCGTTGCCATGGCCGAAAACAGCGGACTGGTATCACCGGGGGAGAAGTTCGGTTGAGGGACCCGGGAAAGGGCGGGTGTCTACGGGGCAGACTTGTCGCGTGCGACGGCGGCGGCCGGGCAGACACCTTGTTGAGAGGTCTAGCAGGGAGACTGGGCGACTGACAAACTTCTTCTTCTGCACGCTGAAAGTGTGAAACAGACCAGCCTCACGAGCACAGGCGCCATCTGTTGGTTTGGAATGATGCCCCGTCTTTTCATGAAAAGTAACACTGACTTGGAAATATTATTTGGAAATATTTCAAAGAGGAACTGAAAAATTGCGCTGTAAAAACGCTGCGCTCGTAGGGTTTGCAGTGTTTGACGTAGCCACACAAAAATCACACAAAGAAAAAAATATTAAACAAAGACATTATTTTAATTTTAAAAGGCCAACAGCATTACATACAAAAAGGCAAAATATATATGTGTAGTCTGTGTATTTACAAGCATTAAAAATGGATTGAAACATCTCACTTTCTCTTTTAGTACATGTTTTAAAATTCAAGACTTTGGTCTCTGCCTTGGCATGCTTTCCACAACAGGTGCTCACTGAATATCTAGTGATGAGACATCCCCTGTCTCCAGTTTTGGCTTGGGGGAAGGCCTTCCCGACAGTGATCGCACTGTTCTCTTTCATTGCCGTCCACCGCCTGCTCTGCTTTTCTTGGTGGCTCTGCAGGAAACTGCTGGATACGCTGAAGAACTGCTCAGTGGATTGCATTGTTGCGGACACTGCTGTTAAGACTAGATCTGATTATTGTATTGTCAGTGGGGGTAGAGCTCGTGTGCAGTGGCAAAGACTTGAAGTCAGTGTCTTGAAAGATGCCTGTTTCAGCTCCTTTGGAATGCAGTGGTGGAAAAATGCAGTCCTCCGCCAATGCAAAACTATGACACGACTAAACTAAAGCTGCTGAAACTGTTCAAAACAATCAATTAGTGTTAAAGAAAGTAAAGTTAAAGTGAATGGAAAACCATTTGAGCAGAGGAATAAAGCATGATAGTTTGTCAAAATAAACTCAGAGCAGAAAGCCAAGATCAGTATCCCTGATTTGTCTGTCACTGTAAATGTTTGAGATATCTGGAGGCAGACAGGGTTTAAACAACGTCTTTCCAACTTTCGTGGTGGAGGCAGCAAGCGGCAGATGGCGACGGCCTTATTTTGACTTTGGCTGCTTTCTGTTGCTGCTTAAAGATTCTGCAGCTTCCACAGACTGAGGAAGAAAGAGAACAACTGTTCAGACAGATCAACACACCGCTACTGAAACTAGAGTAGAAATCATTACTGATCCAAATACTTCAAAGGTGCTTTTACACAGCTTTTGAGTGAATTTAATCCTTAGAGCTTTTCATCCTACTGACCAACTTCTGGATCATTTTATTAAGCTTTAAAAATGCTTTGAATTAAAACGGATTTTTGTAGGTGATCATTATGTTACGCTCACCTGATGCCTCTTTCTGGTAACTCTGAAGAAGTCGTCCATGCGAGTCTGCCTGTTACGTCCTGCTGCCATCTCCTTTTCCCTCTCCTCCCGCTTGCTTTCCCGCATCTGACGGAACTTCTCCATTCGACGACGGACCCTGTCCTCCCTAAAAACACACACCAGCATGAACACAGGCATAACTGTCATGAAAGAGACCGAGAAGTATGTGAAGTGAAAGACGAATGAAAACACAGCCATGAGTACGTACTTAATGCGTTTGACATGGCAGAGGAACCCGACCAGGGCTTCTTCATCCGGCTCAGTCCAGGTGAGTTCAGGAGCTACAGTTTGTGGTGCATCCAAGAAAATCTTGCGTGCTTCTTTGTACTTCCAGAATTGCGGCACAGGATGGGTCTGAAGGGCGGCAGATAAAAGTGTGTTATTAGATCTAACACTTTTCTGTAAAGCAACGTACAGCAAGAAAAACAAAGAGCAGTGGTTGTCCATCTAGTACCTTTCTGTTGACATGCAAAACCACATTCTCAATAGTACGGTGCTTCTGGATTAGCGTCAGAGCTCTCTTAGGACCCAAACCAGCGATCTTATCACAGTAGTCACAGCCCAACAAAATACACAGGTCAACAAACTGGTGGCAGAAAATTGCAAGAGGAAAAAGCTTGAGCAGATATTTGTATGCAGTATTTTACATTATGATATTCTATGCTTTCAAAGACATCTTAACACAAGTTTCAGTCTTACCTCCTGGTGAGTAATCTGGAGTTTCTCTAACAACTTGGGTAAACAATATTCAATGACTTCACTGTTAAGAAGAAGAAGAGTGCAGATCAGCCTTTGATCAGTTCAAGTTGAAGTGAGACGGCTCATTGTGGCATCAATACATGAATACTGCTTGAAGCTTACAAGTCCTGTCACCAAAGATCCGTCAGCCGGCCAGCGGCTTGTCAGGCAGAAATCAGCAGGAGCAAACAGAAACATTTCAAGTCAGAGTGTAACATGAAAAAAATAATCTTTGGCGCATTTCCAGTGTTTGACCTCACTCACAGGGTATTTAAGACAACAGGGTGGAGCTCATCTGCATGTCCCACTGCCATTAAAAGTCATTTCCCTCATAACACTAATGGACTGTACGCAGCTCATTTTGGTCCAGCGGGTTACTGCTGTGACCTGCACGATAAAATAAGAAGCACCTAGTTTGTCTTCTTTCGAGAGTCTCTGTGTCTTAAAATACTTCTGTCAGCTTGACCCACTTTGCTGCTGTTCATTTTTGTCTGGCAAGCCACCAGTTGACTGGATGATGTCTGACTCACAGCTTCAGGTGATGCCAAGGTCTCAATATCACTACAGATGAGCAACTTAAGGCCACCTTATGTCAGCAGCTCTAATGCCTAGATTATTGTTTAAATGTATAGAGGACACAAGCTTGTGGGTTTAAATTTCCATTGACAAGGGTCATGTTGCACTTGAGTGCACCAGCCCCAAAGCAACTGTACCACAATGCAAGAGGAGTACAGCTTTACCAAAAATACATCTAAACAAGGCATTTTCTGCAATAGATGAACAGGCCTTGAAAACAGGCGTGCATGTGAATCCTTCAAAGAAATGAATTAAAATGTAAGAAAATTCCAGTACAGTCCTTGGAGCGACAGGTGAATTGCACAGTTCTCACCTGTCCCTCTTGGCATTCAGCTGGCGAATGAGAATACTGGCTCCAAACGGCAGCGTGTCCATGTCCTCGGATGCCACGGCGTCCACAGTCCCCTCTCTCAGCAGCCAGGCACAGAGTGCCTCAGCGTCTCCGGGAGCCTGGTGCACAAGACATGAGAGCAGAACAGGGAGATAAAAATGAACATGCATCATGTGAGGGGAGGATGAAGAGGGACAGCAAGGGAATATGTATATTCAGCAGCTTGTACCTGGATGACAGGTACACCCAGAAGCTTCAGGAGATGGAGACATTCATTGGTCCGCTGTGATGCTGCATTGAGCACAAAAAGGCAAGGATTCATGTGAGAAGACAACATTCAAAGTAAAATTCTAAGTAATGAAATTTCAAACCCTGTGCTTGCAGCGATCAGTGTGTGAAGATGTACCTGTGCCTGTGCGGTTGGGGGAGCTCCAACCAGCTGCCTCAGCTCTCCTCTCAAGCTGCAGGAAAAACAGAGGAGCTTCGATCAGCATGGGAGGCCTGTGGTGTGGACAGGTGTGTGCTGTCTCTATCATATCACACTGGCCCATCGAAGTCACTTTCACATCCGTGTTTCAGATACTTTCCTCAGTCAAAACATGTAAGGAGACCAGTTCTACCTCCATTATGAGCACAGGTCTCTGACCTGTGACTGTCCTACTTGCAACAGGAGGATATGTTTAGTCTCAAGTTGAGACAATAGACACAGGCTTAAAGGTGTCCCTTACAACAGCTGTCTTTTCCCCCGGAGGCTTTCCATCAAATACAAAGACTGGCTTTATGTCATGCTCCAGGAAGGTGAGCGTGCGGAAGAACACACCTGTTAGGGGGCTGCAGAGAAAAAATAAAGGCATTATCTGATGGAAAGCCCTGAAGAGGGAAATTAAGTCAACACACAAACAACTAAGCAGCAGTTTGACTATATTACACAGAAACACTCAAAGTATTTAAAGCATTGAAACTGAATTGAAATTGGAATCAATATATATAATTCATTCGTTGGAGGAAAGAGAGGTGCATGTGTTGCTCCTCTTCAGCAACACCGAATGAGTGCAGGAGGTCACCTGAGTGAAGGCGTCGCTGCTCGGAACTGGTTCACAACAATGGACGTATCCAGTGCTATGACTTTTCCTGTGGAGTCACACAGCAGCAGTAACATGAGCATCACAACACAGACTGTGTGTGCACATCACATGCACTTTCACCCAAGTTCAAATTTAATTCATTACATTCATTTAAGATATTCCACTGTGTTTCAGAGGAAAATATTCAAATTGATATTATTTAAATAATGTAACTGTATTAAGTATTAAGCAGCATTAATAAGTTGTCACTAATGCAGATTTGCATTCATTTAGCTACATGAAATCATCATGGTCTCTATTGAAGCCTCAGATCATCATTTCCATTTAAAGATAAAGCAGCTGTTTACCAGATAACAGAGAGCAATTAAATACTAATGTAGCTTGGAGTTTAATGTAGTATTTAGTTTTAATACTTTTGCAGTGGTGGAAGAAGCATTCAGATGTATTAAAGAAAACTAGGACCTGCAGTCAACATTTTAACTACTTTATCGTATTAAGTATTAATAAGCATTAGTATTAAAATTCGAAACAGAAGTAAAAAGTACGTACTAGCTAAATAACTAAATAAGCTTAATACAAAATAGCAAGAAATTTAGATACTCGGGTAATGTTACGACTAGCTAACGCTGCCACAAACATGTACCTTAACACAGAGTGAATATCATCAGTTTCCATCGCTGTACTTCAGTCAGGTTAGCTCCATCTAACTGGTGACACGTTTAAAGGTCCATTATAAGATTACTGTGAGGTAACGTTGATGCTAGCTAAGCTAGCTACTGGTGACTGTGTGCTGACGTCATCGATTAGCCATCACCGTATAACGTGAGTAAGGTGATCAAAACTGCGCTAAACAGAGAGCGGTAGAAATTTGGGTTTATTACCGGTGTAGTCACTGATATCCTTGTAGGAAACAGCACCAGGAGCTTCTGAGCGGATCAAATCTGCTAGTTTAGTGATCCCCATCGCCCTGCCTGAACAAACGCTTTTCTCCGTACTTCCGGTACAAAATGAAGACGACAGTTCAGTTTAGACTTGCTCCAAAATCATCGGTCATCTGTGGAGGCTCTCTGGTTGTATATATAGACTTACGGACGTTAATCGATACCTCTCCCCTCTTATTCAACGATGCCCACCTCAAACCTCTGAACATCTTCCTGGTGTTGCAAGCCCGCTTACAGGCCAGTAGGGGTCAGCATTGCACAAAGACAGTGGACAGACTAAACATCCATCATTTATTACAGCAAAAATATTAAACAATGAATGTATTCATAAATTACAAAGAAAGTCAAATGTGTAACCTAAAACTCCTACTTTAAGTTGTGGGTACAGCGCTGAACAGAAAACAAATGGTCACTGCAACATTTTGTTTGTGCCTTTGCATTATGTGTGATACACAAACCTCCATGAAATATATATACTTGCATTATTGAAAAATAATGACATCAATGTTTCAAATACTTAGCCATCTATTACACAAGATCATACAGACAGTAGCTCTAAGATTTATATGAGGAATAAAACCACACAGTCCATGCTTTTAATGTGGAAAAACATGAGTGGTCAAATTCTGTGGAAAAAAAGCTCAAACTGTAGAAAGAGCATCAGAAAACAGCATCACTTCACAGATAATACCCTCAGTATTTTTGATGGGACTTCATCAAGTTCATAACATAATCTTTAGGCCAAAGAGGTTAAAAATAAAACAACATTCAGGACAAACTACAGCAAGTCAACAATAGGCTATTCAAGTACTGTACACAAATGTTTTGGGTAATGCAGAACTCAAAAGACAAATGTTATGGCAACTCTAGATTTAGTCATTGTACTTTGACACTTGAAGAACGGTAGTGCTTGACAAAACGGATGAATCTCATTTTGAAACAGCCAGGACAGGTCGTGTCTGAGGCTTGGTCCTGGAACTATAGATCCAGCTGTGGGAAACGTTCCCAAAACATTTGCTGCTGAAGTAAATCCTTGTTTCCCCTCGAATCAATCTTTCTTTTTCATAAATGTACAAAGTTAGTTTTCTCTCACAAAGATGGATGTTGGTGAGCTGCACTACAATGTCTCTTGCTGCTGTGCAAAGGATTTATCAAGCTTGAAAGTGCAACCAGTAGTATTTCCCCAGCTCTTTGCACAAAATAACATATCACGAGAGCACTCATTTACTTTAAACTAGCCCCCATATTCCACAGTAGCTGCACCACATTTAGTTTCTCCTAAACTCCAGTGAACATCAGTGCAGCATTTCAAGTCGATCTTCAACACTGAGAGCTGTCATTCTATTTGTTAGTCAGAAACTGATGCTGTAGCCAGTTTGAACTTCGTAAAGTAAGTAAGTTGTTCCTCTAACATGGCCTCAACTCACCACATCAGAGCAGCTGCAGACATTTGACAAACATCCAGCTCTTGTGTCATTGTGCTTTGTCTTGCTAGTCGTTTGCCAGTTTACACACGAATGAAATACACAGACGAATCTCTGAATGTGAGATATGCGAACTTTAGCTTTACCTCCAGCTCCAGCGCTGATGTTTCCCACCAGCACCAGTTTGTAGTCAGGTGTGAAGGTGTACATGCAAGCCAGTGTGAAATTTACAAGCATCAGTTCGATATTAAACACTGGTGTTTGACTGGTTTTGTAAACATTGGTTGTGTTTACTGCCTCAGGTCTTATTTTGAGAGCACTGAGCTTAAAATTTGTAAGTGTAATCCTGATGTAATCTGCTCTAGAAACATAAAGGGTTGCGGAGGACATTTGCCAGTGATGGAGTTCCCTGTGGATGCCTTCAGATGTAGCAAAGACTTGTATTGTATTGTAATGGTTGCACCTTTAACAAGGAATTGCTTTGGCTTTCAGTGTTTTGGGAGACTCAGTCTTGTCCCGTCTTAGCGACGGAACCAGATCCAGGTGTTAATAAGCCAGAACGCCACAGTAGCAGAATACAGGATCACCTCTCGCTTGGAGCGCTCTTTGTTTTCTTCCTCCAGCAGCTGCAGACGCCGGTTTAACTTCACAATCTGAATGACCACATGAACACAAAAACAATGTATGTGCTGGGTCTGGGTAAGATTTGCACAAGTATATGCATTAGAATAACCACTACCTGGTTTTCAGTTTAAAGTGTGCAAGACGATGTCAAAAGCAGACATAGCAGACCAAATCAAAATCAACAACAGACATGAAGAACCTGGAGCTCTCGTGCTTTTTGTTTTTCTGGGGTTATCGCTTTTGAAATACCATCTTACCAAACAAACTTGTAATGCGTTTCTTTTATTTGTTTGGTGTTTGGCGAGTATCTCACAATGCCAGCTGTAATTTATCGCTGGCTGAGTGCTGCTCTGCCAGCATCCATTTCAAGCAGCCTGATACGGGATACATAAGCTTGTTGTGTCAGCATGTCTTCACTGTACCCTAACAGCTGTAATTGCAAATCTAAAAATAGGAGAAAATGCTCACAACAGGTCCGATCTGACCATAAGAACAGCGGAGAAGCATATTAATGACACAGCAGTCACTGAGACGTGTGATTACCTGTCGTCGTAGTGAGGAGGCGTCCATTAAGCCAGACTCATCAGGGTTTATATCCAGGGCCAGGTCCAGGTGTGTCCTGTGGAGATCAACACACGGCCTCTCAATTTACTAATGACGACAGTGACATGCTTCACAACATTAGTCTCAACTAACAAGAATGTCCTAATTTCATGAATTCCAGCTTTTTATCAGAAACACTTTGTGAATTCAGTGACTTCTGAGAAATTCAGGGACAGAGACGAGAAATCACCTCCGGTGGCTGTCATCCAGCACCTCGAGGACCTGCTGGTACGCCCGGCGTGTTGATGACTGGATGTATGAGAGGAACCCCGCAGCTGTGAACAGGTTGATGTTTGCATCCTCGGGGGAACAGAGAGGGGGACACAAGCGGACTGGGGGGGCAGAAGGGGAAGGGGTTACACTGGCAGAGAGGTAAATGGGAAGAAACGATAAAGAAATAAGATATTTTTTAAACAAAATAGGGCAAAGTAAGAGTAAGAAATGAATTGAGCATGGAAAGGCAGCAGCAGGAAAGCTCTAACAGGTGTGTCATTTGTGGATACGTGCTTACCTGATGTCACCTCTGCCCATGTGACCGCTGTGGCGACTAGACATGTTCTCACTCGCGCTGCGTTCCCTTCGAGACCGAATGTGAAAGTGAGCCTGTGAATATGAAGAGTTAAAGGTTAAAAACGAGGTTTATGACCTGTACTGCACTGCAGCCAGACACCAGGAGGCGATCGAGTGGTTTCGGTTTCGCTTTTAAGGAGCAGTCATGTCTTTATATAGTGTCACTGGTTAAAACATGCTGTGTTATTTTTCACTCCTTTTTTCAGGTAGTAGCGAGTAAACTAGCTACTTCCTGACCAGCTAACCACGACACAGAATTGCTGGGATTGATTACTGATTGGAACAAACCCACAGATTTTGGCCACTTGTAATTGCTGTGTGATGACCGTTTTTGACAGCAAAGGGTAAAGTGAAACTTTCCATATCTGAATTTTTCCAGGAGGGGCTTGAATTTTGAAATGTGCTCTTGTTTTCATTCCCACCGTATTTTCAGAATTGCAAATCGAATGATAAGCAAGAGCAATCTCCATCATTAGGCAACCCGACTACACCCATCAATTTAAAAAACTACCTGGATAAACAATGTTTTTGGTTTCAAGTATGTGTGTAACACCATGTCCTCTTGTTACCACAGTCCCAGCTGCAGGTGGTTGTGTTCTTAGTTGATGTACCATGAAGAGAAGAACTGAAAGGGAACCACACTTTTTTTAGCGTCAAGGGGAAGAGGAGGCGCATAAACAACTGAACTAGAGGAGCTGAGGAATTAACTCTTCTGTTTACAGACACATCTGTGGTGACTATGAGAAAACAAAACTTCCACCTCCAATATTCATATTGGTTCTTGTTTCCCACCTGATAACCTCCAAATAATCAGCTTTATACTCCAATGTAATGGCCTTACAGCACTAATCCGATTAATACCTAAAATATTATTGCATGTGCAATGTTTTCATCAACAAACATAAATCATGAGTGATGTTGTAAAAGCATTATTGGGGATCAACATGCACACAAGAGCCATCTTCAATGATGCTGTGTGTTTAACTCCAGGGAAATCGCAATAAATAAAAATTGCAATTTGCAATATCCAAATTGAGGGAGTTGCAGGTTTCTAATAAAGGTAAAATGTGTCACAACATATATGTGGAAATAAAGCATTGTGGTGCTACAGAGACGCATACAAATATGGCATACAAATCAGATTCTGCAGTTGTGAGGGAACATGCTTGATTGGTGCAGGCACCAGCAAAACATCATCATAATTTTTCTACGCTTTACAGTGAAAATGCAAAAATTACCATTGACACTAAAATCCTGACTCATTGCAATCACATTGTCTTTCAAAATAATCGCATTAATATTTTCTTTTGCGTATTGTTCAGCCCTGGTTTCAAGCTCAGTGAAGTGAGGAACTTCAATTCATTATAAAGAGAAATAAAACACCAAATTAAAGCCTCGACTTGACGCTTACTGGCTGGCTGGGATTGCTCTGTGAAGAGGCAGTTTGTTCAGTTTCAAGGGAGTCCAGTGGCTGTTCTGTAAGGGTGAGGACGCGCGGTGGGGCCTTCATGCTCAGGAGGTCCACAGGCGGGATGGACTGAATCAAGTCTAAGTCTCTGGGACGAGAAAATAGAGGATCATCATCATCACCTGTGGAGGAAGACAGGAGGAGAGGGACAGTTAAATAAAAATGGTTAGCAATAGGAGGTAGGAACATGAAAAGTGTAAACAGTGCCTGCTTCATTTTCAGTGTTAAATGCACATTGTTGTGGATGTGTGGGGTATTTTCTGCAATGCACCCATCAAATGAAGTCCTGTCCTCACCTGCTACGACGATCCTCTCTGGCACCTGCATCAGAGTTGTGTGAATGGGCAGGGGTTGCTGAAGTGGCAGAGCTCCTGCTTGCTTGTCTGGGGCCACCTTGAGGGTCTCTGGGATTCGCATGCGCTGGCTGATCCCCTCTGTGTACTCCAACTCATAATGGATGCGGTTCATCTCAGCCACCTCTGCAGAGGGGGAGGTGAAAGTTGGCCCACTCATCCAGCCTGTGGACACATCAGATGGAGGGAAATGGAAAGACAATTTAGAAATACTCAACGGATAAAAGGTAAGACTAGTGTGCCAGTTAGAGTGTAGACATCTCAGGTGCACTTCAGTCATGCCACTATCAGAGTGTCAAAAGTGAAGTAATAACAGGAAAGCTCCTCTCTGTGAGTCCTGGATGTTTACCATTTCCCTCATGTGAATGACAGTGGCCTGCCTGCAACACCACCCTGCTTTTCTGATTATGACTGAAAGAAGCATCGTTTTGAAATGGCAAATGTAGTCCTTGCTAATTGGCTTAGTGGCTTATAGAGTACTGCCCCAAACATGCTCCCTGGCTCGTGTGAAAGGGCATGTCCCGTAGACGAACCACATAAGAGCCCACAGGGCAGAGGGTAGGAGGTGTACCAGCCAAAGCTAATACATAATATATCAAGAATAACACTTAACGTTGTATTGCATGAAATGACGTAACATCGACGTGAGGTGTAGCTGTTGTTGACACATGGCGTCAATGTCACTGAATGAAAATCCACATAAGACGCCATGTCTTGCATGTACGTTAGCCACCATCGAGCTAATGTACAAGTATATCGGCTCTGACAACCATTAGCTAATGTTATCTTTATCACAACTCGTTAGCTAAGCGGTGCGGTGACAACCACGGTCACAGCCTGGATAAACGCACATATCTGTCGCCTGTAACTACTTACCGCTGTAGTTTTAGCAGCAGAGTTCAAAATGTCATGTGTCACAATGTTGTCCGTTCTGTAATATTTGCATCAGGCAGGACGGACGACGAGGAAAGCCGAGAGACACACCGCTTGCAGCTAGTGTGCGTCCGTGTTGGCGCGAGGAAAATACCCCGTGTGTCCGCGGGGGCGGAGCGTGTGAGCAACACCGTCAGTCCAACCGAGCCGCAGCAGCAGGCGGCACCCAGGTTGGAAAACGAGCGCACACAATTACGACCCTCGAATTAATTAGGTTCACATACAATATCGATGTTAACTGTCTAATTAATACAACATAATGCAAAACCATTATTTTGATTTGTTTTTCCATAGAAGTGAATTGAAGTATTCTAGCGGTAATTCGATTTACCTGTCATAAACAAACGGGGGCGAACTGCTAAATCTCCTCGCTTGCAGACAGAACACAACTTTGAATTTTCTCACATCCGAAATAATCTAAGGCAGGTGTCGAAATTAATTAAAATGCATGCGCATACACATTATTCACTACCTGTAAATTTACAGATAGCCAGAATAAGAGGTCATCTGCATCTGAAAATAATGAAGTTTGACCCCATTTAGAGGTGCAAATTCACTGCAGCAATCAGTTACTGGGCAAGTGGAAGTGATTTCAGTAAAAATATGCACACATCCAAAGAAGTTCAGGTGCATCAGAAGAGCTCTAATATATAGCCAAAGTATGTATTTGGGCGCCCAGCAATATGAATTATCCACTGTGCATTATGCATAAATCAGTGTTATTATAGTCTGTTTGCAGGACATTTCCAGTCTATGATAGGATGAGAGTCAGATAAAGACATACTGCACTATATTATGCAATATTATGTTGACCTGTTACATTGTTCTATTAGGCTACATGACATGCTGAACTATACAGTATTATTTTTCAAGATGAATAGAGACAAAACTGAGTATCGTTACTTTATCATATTTTATTCTCGTGTACACTGTTTATATAAACTGTACATAAGTGACCTTGATATAACTAATCACATCACTATGTCGCTCTTGCATTGTTCTTGTAGTTTCTATTTTTATTTTTATTTGAACGTCATTCATATACTTCTAATTATTTCTTTTTTAATCTACTCATCTGTACTCATTTCTGTCCTTGTGCTATTGCAACACCTGAATTTCCCCCAGGGGATTTTCTTATCTTATCTTAGGTTTGCCAGTTACTCTGCTTTAAATCGATTAAACACAAGTGATCAAAAACACGGTGTAGATACAGTTTTTTTTATGATTTGCTTTAACTAAACAGAACTTAGTTCAGAGCTGTCCACCGCTTGTATTTACGAGGTATATTCTGCTTGTGAATGTCTGGCAGCAACTACACTGAAGAGGCGTTCAGGTCCCTCGGCAGAACAGCCCTTAGAAATACAACTCCCACAATTCCGCACGCGCCAAAACCAGTGCGCATGCGTGCTCCGCCTGGGCCATTATTTTGTCCTCTTGAAGCTTCAAATGAACAACAGGCTAAACGTTCCTTGAAATGAATTAAATATTAATTCACGGAAGGAGCATTTTGTCCCTCTTGTTCATCACCGCCGACATAAATGGAGTCTCTCGGTCAGTAGGTCGTTGTGTCGCCGGGCTCTTCGGTCCTCCGTTGGACTCGGAGGCCGAAAACAGTGCGCGGAGTGACAGCGCCGTTAAAGCCAGCAGATTGGGTGTTTATCTAGGTGGCTAGCGACCTAGCTAGCTTCCTAGACAGCTAAGAGGGAAGGAAAAACCCTGAAAGGACCATTTGATACCTTCGGAAAGAGGGAGCCGTGGCTGTCCCTGTCCCGTCCAGCCTGCAGAGGGGATGGCACACCTTCGAGACATGCAAAACCAGGTACAGAAATGCTCTTTTCAACAACTGTCACCTCCCTGCTCCTTGACCAAGACTAGGCGAACCCTCATGACTGCTAGGCTCTCCATGAATAGGTGGGTGGGGGTCTTCATCAGCCACTACGAACAGGCATACGAATGCCTTTATTTCTCATCTCCTTGCCATTGTCAGCTTCAGGGGGGCACGTTGCCAAAGCAATCGACTAGCTGACAAAACCATGTTATTAGAAACTCTAGATTTCATTTAAAAGGCTTGACTGTGTTAGAATTGTTGATGGTACATGCTATAGATGCTAAATACCTAAAATGTGTTGACTTCTTCACGTTCCTCCTACTCAGTCAAGTCATCACTCATTTCCTGCTGTGATGAAGAGGGAAAACCAGTGAACTTTCAAGTGCCATTCGTCTTGAATTACATTCTGGCTCAAGGTTCAGTCTGGGTGATTATATGGGCTGGGACTCAGATGGG
Organism: Chaetodon trifascialis; assembly: GCF_039877785.1. Lineage (NCBI taxonomy): Eukaryota > Metazoa > Chordata > Actinopteri > Chaetodontiformes > Chaetodontidae > Chaetodon > Chaetodon trifascialis. The sequence goes on from NC_092066.1 coordinate 17,656,523, forward strand.
TATTGACAGAGATAAGAAAGGTTAATCATGCATCGTCTTTTTTTTATTTGAGCAGCGCGTGAGAACATAATTATAAAGGCCAACAGATAGATGCAGCTCCTACTTTCACATCTAATAACCTTTATAAGAGAGCATCTGAATGTGGAACAAGTTCAGTTCTGGTCGCATGCTTTGCAAGGGACAGGTATACACACAAATAAGTGCAGTCTATATGCTCAGTACTTCAATGCTTTCTTTTGCACTGGACCAGAATACCCGATTGGACCCCGAGGAGTACTTCACCAAGCAGGAGCGGATTGGGAAGGGTTCCTTCGGAGAGGTCTACAAAGGCATCAACAACCGCACCAAGGAGGTGGTGGCGATTAAAATTATAGATCTGGAAGAGGCAGAGGATGAGATCGAAGACATTCAACAGGAGATCACAGTGCTGAGCCAGTGTGATAGCCCTTTTGTTACCAAGTATTATGGATCATACCTGAAGGTGAGACCATTACACAGACACTGAAGTGATACATGCACAGGTTAGATGCTGAGAGAGACACACACACACACACGCGCACGCACGCACATACACACACACACACACACACACACACAAACACACACACACACACACACACAGTGCCATATAGGCAAAGGCAAAGCAGTGTTTGAAATCTTAAATTTTATTTCCTCTCAGGGGACCAAGCTGTGGATTATCATGGAGTATTTAGGTGGAGGGTCTGCTCTGGATCTGGTAAGAAGATTTCTGCTTTTATACGGATTACAAAGTTTTATGCAAATCTTGCAAAGTGGCACTTTCTATACTTGAGAAGCCAAACCAGTCCAGCTCCTGGCTTGCTGTCCCAGCTTCCACAGTTTTCTGATTCATTTGTTGCACCCTCATCATCTCCCTTCCTCTCCCTAGCTCCGTCCAGGGCCTCTTGAAGAGACTTACATTGCTACTATACTGAGGGAAATACTGAAGGGGCTGGAGTATCTGCACTCTGAAAGGAAGATCCACAGAGATATCAAAGGTAATAAGCACTCTCTTCATGCAATGAAGAAAAAAAACGATGCCTCTTTTTCATTTGGCGGTTTATAGATATTAGTTCTGTCCTGTTGCAAAGCCACATTTCACACTCATAACTCAGAGTCAGGCTGTGGCAGTATGCTGTATTGAGTGGAGATGCTGCCCATTAAATGGTTTGATTCATGCTTCCTATCAGCAAGTAAATACTGCACTGAGCAAGACACTGATTGTTGAGCAGTGATGAGGGAGCTGCTGAGGAACATGTGCATCCGGTCTTAACCAGATGCTGCACATAATAAGTCCACACACTGAAATATGCTACTGAGATGCATACATTTATGAACACCATCTGTGAGCTCACAACATGCTGTGGGTGATAAATGTGTATCTGTGTGTAGGGTGATTCTTTTTTTGGCACTGTTCTGTTATCTCCTGAAGCTGTTTGAGTTCGCCACAGTGACAATGTTTGCATGCACAAAATAGTCTGGTCGTTGCTTTTATTCTGAAAAAGACAATATTCCCACTAAGATGTTTGCACGGCTAATGAAAAGGAAAATTCTGCTAATATTCCTGTTTCCATGCAGCCGGGTATACTCTGATCAACACAGTGACATTAATGATGACACAACCTTCATTTGTTCAACCACCTTCTTGAAAAGGTCGGCATTGTGACATTTGTGCAAAACCTGTTGATATCCCAGACTCGCATTGTGTGTAAAAGTAGGTGTGTTTCTCCTTCCGACCAGAAATGTGGACTTTTCTTTTGTGCATGCATCTCTGCTACAGCTTTGCAAACTGTTGGGCAATGCACAGAGCTGACCTTAAACAGGCACCAGACTGTGTGTCGCAAACTGCACACTCTGAATGTGCTGGATACATGTCCAAAGAATGCTCTGAAAACCTGAGTAATGGCAGCATATCCCACATGGCTTCATCGGAAAATCTACATTCAGGATATCCAAACACATCAAATTCAGAATATTGTCATATTCAGAATATTAGTGGAAAATTAGTGTGCATGTAAACGCAGTCAGTGAAACAGGGGAAGGGGCTGGAAAGTCCATCCTTCTGTAATGCACAGTATGATAAATAGTTATTGTCCTGACAGTCCAACACTCCAAACTCTCATCCTTCATGCTGGATGATATGTTTATGTGTTATTGTTGCCTTGTTGTTTCCACTGCTTGTATCACTTGTTCCTGTAGGTTGACTGTCTCTGTCTGTCTCTCCTAGCTGCCAATGTGCTCTTGTCGGAGCAGGGCGACGTGAAGCTGGCAGATTTCGGGGTGGCGGGACAGCTGACAGATACCCAGATTAAGAGAAACACATTTGTTGGCACGCCTTTCTGGATGGCTCCAGAGGTTATCAAACAGTCAGCCTACGACTTCAAGGTGGAGTTTTTTTTCTCACTTTTCGGTGTCTCACTTCGGTACTTTGAATTGAGCCCATGAACAGATGAAACACTGATAAGTTGACACTACATACATTTTTCAGCATGGAAAGACTAATTTGATCCACATCACTGTAGTTGGGGAACCGTTTTGTCGTTCCTTACATTGTTTCCAGCGTCTGTTTGTGAAGTTAACACACCTCACTTACACATTTCATTCTCCCCTCAGGCTGATATTTGGTCCCTGGGAATCACTGCCATTGAGCTGGCTAAAGGGGAACCTCCCAACTCAGACCTACACCCTATGAGGGTCCTTTTCCTCATCCCGAAAAACACTCCACCCACACTTGAGGGACCTTACAGCAAGCCCTTCAAAGAGTTTGTGGAGGCTTGTCTAAATAAAGACCCTCGTTTTGTAAGTAATAAACCTGCATCCATCTGCAGGCATTGCAGCAGAACTAAATGGGATCAGACATGCTTGCTCTGGGCTAAATAAGATCAGAAAATTGGAAAATGATTCCAGATTGGCTGTTCTGAGTGTAAGACTTTGGTCATTTGTCCTACCAAATATTTTTGTGATTGGATTAGCATACCTTGTCATTAACAGGAATTATCATTTGCGCCGTGCTTTCTCAAATATGCAAACCCAGTCCAAATCACATTCTTGTTAAATCTAAGCAATGTGATGGTGGACTTGTTCTTTAAGCATGTTATGACTAGACAACTGATCCCAGCTGTCTGGGGCTCTGGGTTTCTTCAGACGACGCCGTCACTTAATGTTCGTCTTTTTGCTGCGTCTGTCTTTGTGCCACGTCTGCACAGAGGCCAACAGCCAAAGAGCTCCTGAAGCACAAGTTCATCACACGTTACACCAAGAAGACGGCCTATCTGACAGAGCTGATTGACCGCTACCGCCGCTGGAAGTCAGAGGGGCACGGGGAGGAATCCAGCTCTGACGACTCAGATATGTGAGTCTCAAGAACACACACGCACACACTCCAGCTGTACTCTGTCAGTTGGCGACCAAGTAGTGTCAAGAATGAACCTTTTCATGTTGCTAAATTTCCATCAGCATACAGCACGGGCGAACCTGCACCTCTTCCTGCTAATAACAGTAAAAAAAAGAGGATATAACACACACAAATACACACACACACATATACGTACACACGTATACATCTATGTATTTCTCTCTTCAGGGATGCTGATGGTGATGTGGATACATGTCCAATGTGGACCTTCCCCACAGTCAGACCCAACTCAATGAACAAGTTACAGAAGGGCTACACACACACAGAGTCTGAGGTAAGATACACACACACACACAGAGTCAGAGGTCAGATACACACAGCACACAGAGACAGATCTTAGCGCTTTTGTTCCTAACACCTTTTTTTTTTTTTGGCTCTTTCCAGTCAGGCGATTCGGTGAAAAGGCAACCCAAGTCACAATGCTTGTCCGCTTTGGTAACACCCATCTTCAGAGAGGTAGGCACAACTGTTGGGGATGGCGATTCTGTAACCTTGAAAGCAGTGACTTTTCAGCCAAGAGCAAGCCTTAATCTAGATGAGTTAATCCTGTCTTTTTGAAAAACATCTTAAACTGGGAGCCGTTACTTCCTGGCTGTTGAGCCCTGGACAAAGTTAAACGAGGTTAATGTGTAAGTCCTCATTAGTGACTGTATGTGCACAGAGCGCTGGCTTGAGGTTGCTCTGAATAACTGACCTGGATCACCGTCATCTGCTGGATTTGGAGGAGAAAAACAGACCGAAATAAGTAGCTAGGAAAAAAAAAGAAGAGGTCTACAAAGAGAATACCACAAACCTTAAAGCTGCCAGCGCATGAGGAGCATTTCCCTCAGTACATTAATTGCATAGATAACACACTGCAGTGCAAGTCTGGGCCTCAGAGTCGATCTGATCTGCACTGCTTTTTCTTTGTGCATGTGAAAGCTGTTCTGGAAACTGATATCATCACATTTATTGAGCAGGACCAATTTCCTAATAATTTGGCCTTCATGTAGTCCCAGAGTCTCTCTGATCTCCTTCAGGAAATTGATCTAGTTTATCCAAGACTGCTCCAAAGCGTGTCTTTATTGAAGAAATTCACTCTGTCGCACCTCCTCCTCCATTGTTGAACCTAGTATCCCAGTAAGAAGGTATAAAAGTGAATCATGATGTGTGTACATGTATCATACATGCACACATACATGCTGTTTTAAAGTATTTTATATTAGAAGGGATAAAACAGAGGAGAGCAGGAACACATGTTACTCTCTCAGAGTAATCTCTGCTTATTATGAATGTTAAAACCAATGAATGTACTGTTGAAATTAGGCTTCAAACAGTCACATTGCACGACATACATCTTACTATTTGATTTCCAGTTGAAGGAGAAGCGGCGGGCGAGTGGCGGGGGTGTAGGAGCCATTGAGGAGCTGGAAAATGCCTTCAACTTGGCCGAGGAGTCGTGTCCGGGCATCTCCGACCGCCTTGTCACACACATGATGGAGAGAGTGTGCAGGTGATTCACCAACCGTTGTCACAGCTGTCCGCTGGGATGTCCATCATGCAGCAGAAAACATTCATTCATGTGAATAAATCGATTTCATGTCTTTCTTCCAGGTTTTCTTTAAATGGTAACACCACCCCGTCTACGCGGTGAAACCCCAGCTGGATGTAACTTAACTCTGCCCCCTTTTCTGTCTCCCAGACCCACCCAACGCCTTAGATAAGGACCACAGAGGACCCCCCCACCCCCACCCCTCGTATCTTTGCACCCTTCCCAGTTCTGTCCCTCAAGAGATCTTTTAATTAGTTATAATTAAATATTTTTACAGTTTTTCTTTAAGAGCGGAGAGTATTTAAGACAAAAAAAGCCATGACATTTAGAGCGTTGTGTATACCTGTTAGACTGAGAAGAAAAAAAAAACTATAATAAAGTCTATGGAAAATGTCCCTTTGTCTTCAGTGTTTGGTGTTTCTCAGATTCTCACTGGCAGGAAAGCAGCATCGCTGGCACCAGGAGTCGTTTGGATCAGAATGCAAAGGACGGCTCACAGGTGTGTGTTTCCACGGCAGGTTTATCGTACTGTGTATCATATCAACATGGCAGCTGTGCCTTATAACTGATTTCGCCCTTTTTGTCTGTGATGCTCACATTCAGACATGTTATCTGCTCAGACATGCTACAGTATGACTCACCTCAGTCTAGGGCAACACATTATACTGCAAAATATACTGGTCTGTAGTAGAGCTATAAAACTATAAATTATTCATAAATATTGTAAGTTTAGCATGTTTAATTTTTTTTTGGTATATTTCTGTTAAAATTATCATTAATTACTATTTTCATTTTCTTGTGTCTATAAAGAGAATGTAAGCTTAGAGTTTGGGGTCATTAACCTGTAATCACTGACAGGGCAGGTTCGCAGTGGTTTTATCTGCCAGATGTAATTAATCTCCCTGAAATGAAGGGAGCAGGAGGCATCAGCTGATGTGTTTGTGGAGAAGCTTCAGGCTCCTCTGTACCAGCTTTTGATGAAGAGCAGGGAGTCTCCAGAGCAAAACCTATTAAAGGATCGTGATGAACCTTGAATAAACACTGACTAACTAAAAAGCTCAAATCACACATGACATCGATTCAGTTTCATAAAACTTTTATTACAATATAATCATCAAAAACAATATTTGGAACTTTTAATATTGGATAAAAACAGCACAGAGAGGAATGTCAAGAACTCACATCTTGGCTGGTGAGGGAAACGTTGGCTACAATGACCTCGTCGGGTCACCTTTAACCTCTGTGGTCATGGAAACCACAAAGTACTGAGCAGTTGGGCCAGGTAAAAGTTTCTACCTCTTAAATCTCACTGCATCAATAAACACATGACAGTTAACGCTCCTGGCACGTGACTTCACTTTACAGTGTGCAGGAGACATGGAGTAATTACATCTAGCTGAATGAAAGCACCAAACTGAGGCGTCGCACCACATCTGCTTGTCCTTCATTTGTCAGGGCTACAGGAAGACTGCAAGAGGTCAAGGGTCACAGTTCATTTAATTCATAATAAACTCAAACGGAGCTTAACAACACTTGAATGCTGTACTTAAAGACACTGATCTGAGACACAGCACTAGAGGGAAATTTCACCTGAAGTTTTACCAGGCATAGTCAAAGAGTTGCATGCAGGTGAGGGGGGTAATGTGATAAACACTGAGCCAGGTGGACCCTCTTTAATGGGGGCGCTTGTGTGGTCGCTTCTAAACCAGAGGGAATATGAAATCATGTTTTCTCTTGGCAGAAAGATTAGAAAAAAAATGGCATAACAATAGCATGAAAAGCTATTTCTGCTACTAGATTTCACCACAGTGGACTCTCCCAATGAAGCTCTTACACAGAGCAAAGGTTCGCATGTGCTTTCAGGGATGTTTCAGGACTGAAAGCAGTGCATACAAGCTGCGATACTTTGGTTTTCTCAATAGCAAAAACAGTATGGGAACAAAAAAACAAGCGTAACAGAACATCCCAATGGGCGTGCGTTAAAGATATACGCCACCATTTTTAAAGATGGGTAACATGACTTCATTTGAGTAACTGGCAAAAGTTTAATAAAAGGAAACAAAATAAAAAATGAACCGTGTGTAAATATATAAACATAACACTGTTTGAATATACTTAACTGTATGTATAACAAAAAAAAAAAAAAAAGACTCCGGATCCGTGTAGGATTGGAATAAAAATAGTGGCAAGCAGTACGAGTCAATAACTGGGTAGACTTCACACTTTCTCTGCTATCATCCGTCTCTCTCTAGTCAAACTCAAGCAGTGGCTCAAACACACCTACAGCAGAAAAGAAAAGAAAAGGTTACATCTCCATTTCCAACTAAACTCAAGCCTCACAGACAAACAGTCTCATCTAGTCAGTAAATACAGTGCAGTGTGTGCAGTGTGTCTGTCGGCGCTGAGTGAATCCATGGGTCTGGCTCCTACCATAGACTTTTCACGCATGGGGACCCTCTCCCTCTCCGTCTCCCTGCTTCTGCATCTGGGCCTGCATCTTGGCGATCATCTCCTGCATTCGTCTCAACTGTGTGACACAGAGCATCAACATGTATGACAGGGACACAATAACTGCGCTTGAAATTGAGAGAAAGGCACATTCACAGAGACGGATGAGATTTTCAATGTGCCAATTCTATTTATAGATTCTTTCCTTTATGTGTTACGATTAATACTGATCGATAGTTACAAATCACTGACTAGAAACAACTGCTCCCACTCCGACTACTACTGACTACTACTGTGAACTCCAATCATTGGCCAGTTAACACGTTTTATGTGTCCAGATATGAGAATGATCAGTCTTGATGGCAAGAAAACAAATAAGTCAAACAAATTATGAAACCTGGCCAATCAAGAAGGATGATGAATGAAAAATGAATTTCTTTTCAATGAGTGTCTAAAATGTCCCACCTCAGCCTCCTTCTCCTGCAGGATCATATCCTTGTCCATCTCCTCCGGCTCCGGTCCCTTTCTGCATCGACGATACAACAGATAGTTAATTTTGACCTTACTGTGGCGACACATGCTGCAGAATCAACCTCTGATATTTGTGCAAAATGTGTGCCAATTAACAAAAGTCAACGCACCGTCAGAGTGATTATACACTGTGTCACTGTGTGTGATGATTTAAGAAGTATCAGAGTGACTGAGTCAGAAGTCTGCGTGTGTGCACAGTGTACCATTTTAAGTAGCATTAGGCAAACATGACAAAAGCCACACTGAGAAAGGGAAGAAGGGGTCAGTGGGTTAGTGGAGTTTTCTTGGCAGAAAGACAGAACAGCTCACAAGAGAAGAGTGGGCATCTACAACAAGTAACTACAAGGAGATGAAAGCAGTAAGACTGGAGAGAGAAGCAGCGAGTGCGAGAGTCAGGGGAACAGCGTTACCTCCCCCCTATGAAAAAGAAAAAGAACAGTACCTCCAACAGTCCACTCATGGGATTGGACAAATCAAGACCAGACAGCCATCATTGGACAGATGGCGAGGCCATGAGAAGGCAGTAAAACCACTCCCTTTATCCTGGGCTGGCTTTAGAGGAACAGCTAAAACATTCTTCCTGGTCTACAGTGAGGGTTAAACGATGATACATCCGCTCTATGTTACATGACACACACAGTAATCCTGTTTACAGCCTCTACACATCTACAGTCACATTACAGATGCCCTAACTAACCATGGAACACCACATCCCACTACAGCCCGCAGCATCTCTTTAATTTCTGCCTCCCTTCCTCTGCCTACCTGATGTAGTTCACATGCAAAATGACGAGTTAGAGCTACAGTACTACAGAATGACACAAGTTCAACCACCTTACACTGAATGGACAGCAGAAGAATAAGTGGAGGTACATGATCCAACATCCAATACAGAAATTCATCCACTAGCTCATCTTCCATATACACTGCATGTTTTAACTTTACTCTAACATCTGCTGTGTGTGTTGTACTCATGTGCCTGTTTTTAATACTACTGTATTTATCATATATGATTAAAGGTCCAGTGTGTAGGATTTAGTGGCATCAAGCAGTGAGGCTGCAAAACACAACTGTTCTTATTTTCAGGTGATTTTAGACAAATGAAAACACACTTCTGAACATTGTATTCCATTTCTGCCAATATACCTGCCTGAATCCTACACACTGGACCTTTAAAGTCTCATCAGAGCTTAGCTGTTTGAGGTGGGGGAGGTGCAGAGAAGCAAGCTGACAGACAAGTACGTACGCAGGAGACAGAGGCAGAATGTAACCATGGGAGGACAACCTGCCACCCCGCTTGAGGCGGTCCGAGCGGAAGTTCTCGTAGTGAAGGTCCTGGGTCACTTCCTGTAGATCCTGCATGTGGGTTCTGTGGAGTTGTGGAAAAGCCACAACCAATAAATCCTCAGACATTTTAAGAAACCACACACATTGGCTCTGCTGTGCCTCTCATGGACAGAGGCCCAAAACTTGTCTGAACCACATTACACTGCTCATGTTTCTGGTGTTTAGTATCTGATCTTTTGTCTTCTTTCCTGCCTCGGCTCAATCCCTTTTCTTATTAGCTACACCTTAGCTTAGACTTGCCCTCATTGTGTTTGAAGGCAGCTTCTCCAAGCAAGTTATGGTTTCTAACATTCTAAACATCTCTAACATTTGAAAGAATAAGTGGGTTTCAGCCTCCTCTCCCACTCACATGAGCATGATCCGCAGCTTGAGGAAATCGTTGTGTTCTGGATTCTCCACCTCCACCACTCCCCAGGGGTACAGGCGGCCCCTCACCTTCTTCCCCTTGGCCTCAATCTGCTGGTTGGATCCCACCACTGCAAATGGGATGCTAGCCTGGAAACGAGGAGTGATTAATGTGTCTGTAGTCATGGTTCAACCACCTGGACACACAATCAGGACACTAAACAAATCCGTAGAGTAATGGGAAGATTTTCAGGATATTTTATTCAGAGGATACAAAGCAGACTGCTTTTATCCTTGGCAAAGTCTCATTCCTATGGTAAAAAAAACAAAACGTCAGGGATGAAAAGCTTTGCAGGGAATAGAATGTTTACCTTCAGGATCCTGGTCTGTTCTTTGAAGTCCTCGTCCTCATCCGACTCAGCATCAGGAAGGTGGTAAATCTTGATACCATGTTCATCGATCTCATCCAGAATCTTAGCACGCAGACAGTGGGAAAACACAGGTTATTATCACTATATCACATCACTGTATCTGTCTCACTGTGGTTTATCTACCTTTTGGTTTTATATATTTAAACTAAAGCCCAGTTTCAATAAAGTACTTTCTGTACAAACACTACTTTCTTACACTGGATGGCTAAAGCAGGGACCGCGAGCACATGATAGCTACTGTTTATTTCAGGAACTGGAAAAGATCCTGAACAATGGGTGACTGTTGTTCTCACCCTGCGCTTGAGCCTCTCCCTCTCTCTGAGGGTGAGCGTGTCTGCCTTGGCGATGACAGGAACCACGTTGACCTTATTGTGAATGGCCTTCATAAACTGAACATCCAGGGGTTTCAGGCTGGTTGGACAGGAAACAGACAGGAAGTCAAAGAGAGACAGAATAGAGGGCGTGACAGATATGTAGTGGTGTAGGGAAATGTAGTTGATCTGGTTTTTATCTGATCATTATCTGATGAAAAACGCAGGTTGAATGATTAAGAACACAGCTTTGCAGAGTGTCTGGTCACATGGTCTGATGGTATCAATTTATGGAATACACCCGAATTCACTGTAATGCCAGATCAAATAAAACAACTGTCAAGAACACAACTCAAGACCCTGAGTTTTGTGATCCTTCAGTGCAACTTTTACTGCCTGGAAAGCCCTGTGTGTGTGTGTGTGTGTGTGTGTGTGTGTGTGTGTGTGTGTGTGTGTGTGTGTGTGTGTGTGTGTGTATTGCAGGACTCACCCATGGCCGAGCGGGGAGATGAAATAGAAGCAGCAGTGAACTCTGTTATCAACAATGTGTCGACGATTTAGGCCGCTCTCATCATGGAGATAGCGCTCAAACTGGTCATCAATGTAGCTGATAATGGTGCTGAAACTAGATGAGAAAAACATCCATTGTACTAAAACAGAGCCACTGTGCTGTCCTTCTGATTTAAAACATTGGAGCAAACATTTATTTCAAACTGTCCAGGGCTAGCGAACCATCACTGTTAAAGATCACAGGACTGACGCTGGGTAATTTAAATTCCAAAAACACCTCATCTACCCATCAGCATACGCCCTGAAAAGGATTTCATACCAGTCTTGGCTGTTGATGGCGTCTCCATATCCTGGTGTGTCGACCACAGTGAGACGGAGTTTCACCCCACGCTCCTCAATTTCTACTGTCGACGCCTCGATCTGAACAGTCCTTTCTATCTTTTCTATTGGAAGAAAAAAAGAGCATACACTAGATTTTCATTAAAAAGCTGTTGATTGTGTGTTTTTAATTTACAGATTTTATTAAGTACTTTACAATAAACACAAAAACAGCTTAAAAAAAGCATCATTGGGTGTGTGTGTGTTTTACCTGCTGCTCCGGGGATGACTCTCTCAGGGTAAAGGTCGGTAAGGAACAGGCTGTTGATCAGGGTAGATTTTCCAAGTCCAGATTCACCTTTTGACAGCAGAGGAAACATCAGAGTGAGAAGTCAAGATCAGACTGAGAAAATGAATAAATATTACAGGTGCTGGTTGGTGCACACCTCTTCTAATATAGAACAAAAGGAGATCCTCAGTGTGCTGCAGGAAAAAAGACGTCTGCACTCTGAGGCACAGCAGGCAGAGCATCACACAGAAATACATGATACTAAATCTGACTTCAGCATTAATCTTTCCCAGAACTATGTCAGGTGGCTGACTAAACAAGCCTAGTGTCAGAGGAAGGAGTGCAAGCGTTGATAATCAGTCAGTATTCAGGTGCTACCAAGTCAAGAAGAGGACCACTGGATAGTTTCACTCTCCCAAATACTACCATCACGATCTGAGAACCTGGATATCCTCCTCTAGCTTGACTCCATCTTTACATGAGAATCTGCGACAAATTAATGAAACTGTGCAGCTAAGATTGAGCCTGTCTCTGCTGAGACCATCTGATCATGAAACATCAACAAAATCTTGACTGGCTGCCTTTTAAATAGACAAAAAGGGAATGATCTTAAAAATACCCACAATCTTCTTCAGCAATCTTCTTCTTCAAATTTTCCATATACCAACAACAGGTGTTAGGCTACCACAAGTGCATGATGATCAGACAAACAAATAAATAATACAATAAGCATCTACATTGTAAGTGATCAAGCTTTAAATAAAAGCTAATGACCTCAGACACAAGTGAGGCCTTTAACCAGACTAAAAATATCTTTCAATTTATTCCCGCAGACCCATTGAGCATTTTATTCTGGCTGTATGCCTAACGTCTGTCTGGCAAATCCATAAAACTAGACAAGCAGTTTATCTTAAGCAACAGCAATGAACAAAAAAGAAACTATATGGGAGAAATTGAAGAAACTTTGTTCCTTAAGTCTCACAGTCAGTCGAGTTACAGATGCGGAGACATAAACAATCTAAAGCCTGTGTGCTTTACCCAGGAATGCTGCTACCATGGTTCCCACCAGAGCCATGCCAAAAGATTCACAGGAGTCTTTAGTATAACCCAACCTGGAAATTTTCCAAAACATGTATGGAAAATCCAAATAAAAAAATAAATAAAAAAACATATATATATTTATATATATTATGTACTACAGTTTCAGGCGCATGTGGAAAAAGCACCGGTGTTTTAGGGTAAGCCTAAAAAGTGATGCATACTCAGCAGAAATTTAGAATTTTCATAGCAAGTATCAGTGGGAGAGGACGGCAGCTATCTACAGGAAGTGTGCAGCAAAACACTGATGTATTTGAGAAGCCGGGTCACACAGAAGGTTAAATAAGCACTCAATGAGTATTCTTGCAGTAGAGGGACCGGCAGGAATTGTCCAGTGTGTGAATCAATCCCTCGAGGCCCACTGGCTACATTCCTCTCTGGTTTATTTTAAAGCAAAAGGATGAGCAGTGTTCAACCCTCCCCCCTTACCAACAAGAAGGAGGTTCACACAGTCACATTGCTGCTGCTGTTGACGCCAGCTGAGCAACTACACTGACGTGACATCTGCCATTTTCTACTCACACAAAGCCTTCACACACACAAAAACACACCTATGCATTACTGAAGTCAAGATCAAAGACAAAGCAACTTGCTTACTCTCAGCATACAAACAAGAGGAATGACAGGCATGACAGAGTTGTAAAACTGTTCTGCAGACAGGCCATTATGAAAAGAAAGCCTATGACTACAACAGCTGTATATTGTGCAGGCGACTGGCCAAGATCCCACCATAAATTAATCATAAAAACAAACTCACAAGAGCCAAAAAACTAAAACACATTCCTCAAATGGCCATTTTTACTCTCACTGTCTAGCATGAACCTTGTTATCACTGATATGCACTATCATTTTCCAAACTAAATAAAACCAGCATCACACAGTGACAAGAGAAAAGGCCTGAAAAACGGCGATGATACACTCACCTACTACCATCAGTGTAAACTCAAATCCTTTTTTCACAGACTTGCGATGAACCTGATTCGGCAGGTTGGCAAAACCGACATACCCCGGGGTCTCAGGGTTGGTGAACTGCCCCTGCTGTAAAGAAAACCAAAGTGATTAGTCAGCAGACTCATCATTTTTAAGAAAATGTTTGGTGACATTAAAAAATTATTATTACTTCAGCTAAAAGTTATTTTGCCACAAGTCTAAATCGGGCTGAGGTTAAACATGGTCTGCCTATCATTAAAATACTAACATGACAGCCAATTATTAGTGCTAGAGCAGAAACCACTGAGGAGACATCTGCTCATGAACAGTCAGGATATTTAAGGGGGGAAACACTGACTTCTCTGGAGTCTATTTGCAAACGACTTTCCATCCATCATTCCAGTGTTTATGGCCCTTTCCTACAGAGCTAGTCAAACCAATGAGAAGCAGGCCAATAGGACATCTTTTAGCCACCCCTGTAGCAATGCTAGGGGTAATTTCAAATCAAATACAAAAGGTACATGTTCCTTATTTAGCTGGCCCATTTTGGCCTCATACTATTGTAAGATCCATAAACCCTCCCTTCCCTGTGCTTTCAGCAGAGGTCATGACTGATAAGCCTGATAAGCAGTGTGTTCTTGCTCTGCCTTTGGGCCTTTCAGCCAACATAAAGCCACAACAGTGAGTCCTGAGGATGGTCAGCAGCACACTGATCGCAGGTTTGACTAACACAGCATTCAATGAACGATAGTGGGGATGCTCAATTAAAGAAAAGTTCTGGACTGAAGTAAAAATAGACGACAGCAGCCTTTTTGTTTGCATTTACAACAACACCAAAATAGCTTTTCACTTGGAGAATAAGAGGAAATAACACCCTCTCTCTCTCACTCACTCGCACGCACGCACGCACGCACGCACGCACACACACACACACACACACACACACACACACACACACACACACACACACAAATAGCTTACTTTCCCATCTCTATTACGGCTTAGCCATTAGTCTAGATGGACAGTCACTGAAGCAGAAGTAGGAACCTGGTACTACTGCTTACTGTAGTGCTTCAGATGTAATTATCTGGTTTCTGACACTCACCTTCATTTTGTCGGCCTGAGACATTGTTTTCCTCGGTGTTAAACCTGAAAGAAAGGACAGACTGCGTCTCACACTGGGGAACAAAAACTATTATTGAAACTCAGTCACATTTCATGCTGCAGTTTTGGCCTCGATAGACCTTTTTTTTTTTCAAATGGAGATAGTTCATATAGACACATACTGACAGGCCTGACTGAAAGAGACAGGAAGTCTGGTTTGTGCTCAGAGAGGTTTGTGAGACTGCAGTGTCTCACCACAAAAAAAACTCCCTTTCCTGCTGAGATAGCTGCATTACAGCTGCGTCCCACTACAGCGCCATGACATCAGGATAAGATTAAGCCATGCTTGTGATATTAATCCCAACGTATGCACAATTGAGATCATATGTTCACTATCTGGTAGCTGGTTGTTGAGTTGTAAGTTGTGTTTTGTTTAAACCCTCCTGATGCAGTCAGCCACGCACAGCACTCAAGAGTGTTAGGATGAAAACGGCTCCATGTATGACTCAATTTGACATGGCTACAGAAAACTGTGTCCAAGCTAGTTCAAAAGCTTTCTGTCTGAGCCAATTCAAGAAGCCTCAACCCCTTCATTAAACATAGCATTATCTGACGCTAACCAAAACAAACATTGCTAGCAAATTTTCTTATATATCCGGGTATTGGAATGGAAAATATTAGCTGGTTAATTAGCTCTTTCCATAACGGTACCAACTTAGTGGGTGTGAAATGTTCTGACGCTACCATCTGCCGCGAAACCCATTATTTTATTGTAATCCTTGTTCTTGAATAGCTGTCAAAACGACCCCAAGTCAAAGCTATTTACCAAGCTACAGCCCTCGATAGCTGTTCAGTAAACTCGCAACATTAACGGTACAAGACCAGCTTAGCATAGCGTTAACCACTAACTAGCCGAGTAGCTTCTCCTGCAGGATGTTCATTAAACAGCTCATGTTAGCGCCGTCGGTTTAACACAGCACAAAGGCAACTCGGTGACGAACAAAGCTAATTCATTAGCCCGAGAAACAAGTTACCTTACAGTCCGCCCGCAGAGGTTACAGCGCAGATAGATACAGAAAGACGGGCCGACGATGAACAGCAGACTTGGCGGACACCTCAAATTCTTCAGATTCCGGTGCAGCAGCTTCCTTTAGCACACAGACCACAATGCACTGGGCGAGAGCATCGGCGGCGCGAGCGCGACGCATGAAGACTTCTCCACTGGTCACACTGAAAGCCAACCCGCATGACTGTGCCAGGGTCATATGTTAGCAAAGACATCATGCAAGGGCAAGGATAGAAATCCTATTGACATTATTTTAATTAGCTTGAGTTATTCATGTAGCCCCGGTGAAACATAAGTTACATGCAGTGCAACATGCAGCTGCAGTGTTTAAGGTCCATTTGTATGGTCCTGAAATCATCACCCATAAGTAGTCAGAAAATGCTAAACACACTGTAATATGAATAATTATTATAGATTCCCTTATAGGTAAAATATTTTTCATAGTTAAAGTTTAAAGAGAAGGGGAGATCAGTGCCAATAGAGGAAGATTAATACAATTAAAAGATGCAGAAAGGGTACAGAATGGACTTAAGAATGGAGATTATTTAAAGTTTGGTTCAGTCCTGATGTCCTGAGCATGTTCCTTTGATGTCCCACAATATCTGAAAAATATTATAGTTGGTGGTGGAGGTGGAGGAAGCACTCAGATCTTTAGCTTAAGATGAAGCATCAATACCACAGTGCAGAAATACTCTGCTACAAATAAAAACCCTGCATACGACATTTTTAACATTTTCTAACTAGCACATTACTTGCCATCTTTGCCATCGTCAGTTGGTAATCCCTTGAGTTATCATTTAGCGCCATCATCAGGTCAACACTTGAATTTGTCCAATATTTTGCACTTTTGTTAAGGGTTAATTAAACCAATCTAAGCATGCTAACATGCTAAACTAAGAAGGAGGATATGATAAATAGTATATCTCACTTTCCAGGTTAAATAAAGGGTATATTTAGAACACAGAAAGCTACAGGATGTGATCTTTACCTCTGTTCAATTTAGGTTGTCTTTTTCAAATAGTAGCCAATTTAAGTTTGAGACATAATTCGCTTTCTCAAAAGCCACTTCACTTGGATGTTTAGGCCTAAGTAGGCACAGAGCCCTGGGTCAACCATCGGTTTGGCTCGGCTCCTGGATTTGACTGAGAATTTTCAGATTTGAAGTATCCACACAAGGAACAGAAAACCAGATTTTTTCTGTCTGGCATTTGTTTGAGGCAGAAATAACCGGCTGATCTGTCAGTGGCTATTCTGTTGGTGCGTGACCACTGGTCAGTCTTTTCAAATGCAAATTGAAGTTTCTTTTTTTTTGTTAAGCAAAACCATGATTCTAACATCATTCATCTGTGCAGTGCCAGATGCAGAGGCCAGAGGCAAAAAGAGTCACTGCAGCCATCCTATCGGACACTCTGGTGTGATACCAGTGGTGTGGTACACTGGTGAATGTGAATATATTGAGGTTCTGATGATTTCAGGATGATGTAGAGCATCGTGGAGTCTGACTCGCTCTCATCAGACCACCTAAGCCTCTGAGCAGCAGCCTCCTGCTCCTCGCTCTCTTCCCTGCCCCTCCATGTGGAGGAGCAGAGGCCAGACGTTTAGGGAGATTGAGGTCCTTCTTTCAGGTGGCTATTACTGCTGAAGACACTTCCTCTGTAGAGAGTAGCCCAATGGTCTGAGTGTAACTGAGACCAAACACATCAGGTTCACGGATCTCAATCCCATCCACATCAGCAATACCAGCAGGACCTTGTTGTCTTCAGTCCATCTCAAAGATCAGTTGTGGGAACTGCTGAAGTGGAGCAGAGGGAGGTCTGGCATTTCGATCTTCATTGTGATTCACTTCTTCTCTTGTCTCCTATCCCGCTGTTGCCCCTCTCGGAGCTGCCATGATCGTCATCGTCTCCATCAGCTCCCCAAGGCTCAACTACCTGAAGCACATCCTCATCATCCACATCAACACCGTCTATCTCTTCTTGCTTTTCCTGGTCATCAGGGGGCAGTAGAGGATCGTTTATGACCCTGTTCCCTTCTGGTCTTCCAGCATCAGGGGGCTCAATGCTGTCATTCAAAGGCTAGAAGAAGCCACATGAGCAGGTACAAAGAATAAAATCTAAAATACTTTTTAAGCAAAAATTAGGCTTAAAGGCTGAATTAATAATTTTTTTGAACCAAAAAAACTCTCTATGTCTGTAACAAACATAGAGAGTCATGCCAGGAAATCCAGATGTATGTGAACATCAGATCTAAGATTTTTTTTTACTTACTTTTTTACTTTTTTGGGATGCCTTGGAGTCAGTTACTCTCTAATGAACCTAAAAACAAAAACAAAAGGAAAACAAGAATAACAAGGATCATGCTTCCTTTATTAAATTACAAGAAATAAAAACTGTCAAAATTAAGTCTGTCACTCAGATTGTGGGCACATGCTCTCTTTTTTGTGATCTTCCTTTAGGCTCCATTAGACTTACATGAATAAATACAATAACTTCACAGAAATAAAATCTACAGGTGACAAATATTAAGAAGAAAAATATTAACAATAACAGACTTTTTAGAAGGACACCACTCCCAAACTATCCTGAACCTCTTCAACACATTTCAGAATTGTATGTGAGGAAACAGTAATTCTATGGAACTACAGCTGAGCTGCCTCCTGCTGGCAGAGCTGCTAACTGTTCTTCATCCACATGAGTAAATACAGAACGATGATGAATCAGCCATCAGACAGAAGAGCAGCACACTACGGGTTCTTTAACTTCCTGCTGCTGCTGCTGCTCACAGAGCTGGAACGTCTGGAGGTGGTGAGAGGAGGGGAGGCAACAGTCAGGTCCAAGCCCAGCTCCACAGTCTTCAGGACGGGGGAGTGAAGTGCAGAGGCCCTGGGGCTGCTGCTGGCTGAGGACGCAGGAGACCTGCAGTACAGAGACGGAACGACACCATAAAGATACAGATTCAGAGCGTGGAGCATCTCAGGGCAACCGCAGCTTATATTGACAGAAGAGCAGTTTTCAATCACTTTAGAATCAGTGCAATCGTTCAAACTGATGGCCATCTGACAGCAAGCGCTCATTATTTCTCTAACCTGGACGACCACCCTCTGTGGAGAAAAGGTTTTATCATGAAGTCTGACCTGAGAGAGGCGGAGCTGCGGGCGGAGTTTGTCTTGGAGCTCCGGTTACTGCAAGGAGTGGAAGACGGAGATGGAAGAGACAGATTGGCCTGAAAGGAACAGCAGAAAAAGAGACCAAAACGTTTAGGAAACCTGCTTTTAGCACTGCAGATCCTTCATATTTCATCTTAAACCACTTCAGAAGTGACAGTAAGCACAGCCTGTCACGACGTCATGCTCAACGAATCCTCTGATTGTAAAATATGCAGTTTTCATTGTTTCATACCTGCAGGAAGTATCTCTCCAACACTGATCTGAGGTCAGCTTTGTCCTCCATGGCCTCATTCAGCATCTTGTCCACACTCTTGTTGAATTCCTTCAACTCCCTCAGCTTAATGTCTTTCTCCTCAAAAGTCTCCGTCTTGGTGTTTTTGGCTGAGCGGATCTCTTTGATCAGCTTAGAGCTCTAACAAACAGCAGGACGACACAAAAAGAAAACATGACAGCTGCTAATTCATGTTTGTGTTCCAGGTTACCTGCACTGCTCTGGATATATGACGTTGAACGTGTTGAGAAAAAGTGGGAAAGGAGACGTCAAACCTGCTTTGTGGCTCTGTCAATCTTCTCTCGCTGGGAAGCGATTTCTTTCTTCAGTTTACTGATGAGCAACTGTTTGTGCTCCATCTTCTCTTTCTCCACCTGCTCTTCTTGCAGCAGACTCTCTGAGGTATTGTTCATGTCCTGAAATGGAGAGCAGCACACACACCAACACACACACACACACACACACACACACACACACACACACACACACACACACACACACACACACACACACACACACACACACACACACAGAGTTTATATACGACCTCATGATATTCTTGCAGTAACTAAATAATACAACTAGCTACTCTGTGCTGCTGATGAGGAGAGACAGAAAACAAGAATGGAGGACGAGTGAACACAGCGATGAAGTGGTAATTCAGATTTTTTACTTCATGCTGTTAATTATTATGATCGTCAGCAGGTCGACCATCACGCTAATGAGGAATAAAGATAAAATTTGTTTGACGAGAGACTTCAGCTGGTTAGATGTTGGGGCATGTTTTCCAAAAGTTAATGTGCTGCAGTCTGTCACTGATGGAGGATGAGACGTTTGGCACTGAGGAACTAACAGCTCAGCACTCGGCTGTGAATAGGACTCACCTGTACGTCCTGTTGGAGCTCTTGGATCTGTCTTTTCTTATGTTTCAGTGTCTCTTCAGCCGCCCTCAGCTGCTCCTCCAGCTTCAGTTTTTCCTCATACTCTGGACCTGAAACAAGAACAGTCCGATCACTTTGTGATCACTGACAGCTGCTCTGTTGATTCCAGCAGAGGAAGAGAAAAAACACGGAAGTCAGAAAACTTCCTGCTGACGATCTCTGATGAGAGTGCAGCTGCTGAGGTTTGCTCTCGCTCAGTCCACCTGCTCGAACGTACTGGATTCATTTGCTTTGTTGAGCGATTTGCGAAACGCTGAGTTGCTGTTGTTGAACAGCTGAATGGTGTTCTCCAGAGCTCGATTTTCCAGCTCCATCTTGCGGATTTTAGCATCCAGACCGTCTCCCTTCCGCTTCAGCTCCTCTTTCTCTTGTGCAGCCTGATGAAAAGCACACAGCAGTGAGTCGATGTGCTGCTGTGCACTGCAGGAACTAATCTAACCTTGTTCAGCTTCAACAGACTCTGCGTGTAACATGACACTGTGTTTAAAGGCCTCTTACCTTTGTGATGTAGTACGCCTGTGATTTCTCCTCGTCCCCCTCAGGAGCCGCCATTGAAAGCATCAAGACCTCAAAGCGTTTCTTCATCATGTCGATCTTGGACAGTTTGTCATTCAGTTCAGCGCTGAGACAGAATCAGTCGCTACAATTAAGGGATCTTTTCCTGTAAAACTAGTCTGAACAGATGTGATGTAGCTCGGTATTGACCCTCCTTTATGTTAGAAACATACAAGTATGACATGAAACACCAGTGAGAGCGAAGTTTTCCTGTTTGACCTCACAGGAAAGTCAAACTGGGGATTTCACCTGAGTCTCTGTCTCTCCTGCTCGCTGATCTTCAGCTGCTGGTTGAGCATTTCTCTGTAGACCTTGATCTCATCCTCCCTCTCCTTCATGGCTTTCTGCAGCTCCAGCTTCCTCTTCTCCAGCGACAGCATGCTGTCCGCCTTGTTGTACAGCAGGTCCCTCATACGCTTCACCTCCATCTTCATGATGTTGTGCTCCACCATGTTGTCCTGATGAGGAACACGACTAAAAATGCAAACATCCGCTTTTCCCTGTTTTCTATCTTTGTAAACTCAATATTTGAGTGTTGGACTGTCGGTCAGGTCACCTTTGGCTCTGGGAAACTGCGACAGCACAGTTTTAACTATTTACTGCCATCTACAAGCTAAACTCTTCATCTATTGAAAGAAGAAGTGAAAGATTGATTGATAATAAAAGTAACTGCCAGAATCAAAAACAGGACCTTGAAATAAACTTCCTGTGATGAGGATCATTTCCTGATACCTGCTGTGACATCAGCTCGTTACCTGTTTCCTCAGCCTGAGTCTCTTCAGCTCCTTTTCATTGGTGTTACGGAGCAGCATGAGCTCCTCCACCTTGTTGGTCAGATCTCTCTTTTGAGCTTTTGACTTCTCCATCTCTTTCCTCAAAGAGCGAACGTCATCCTGTCAGAGACAAAGACTCGAGTGAGCTGGATTTATGTCACTGGTTCAGTGTGTGAGACGTGCAGAACAGGCGGTGAGGAAAACACAATCAGACTGACCTCAGACTCTCTGAGCGTCTTGGTGAGCATGTCGGCTGTCCTCTTCTTCTCCTCCATGGCTTCAGTCAGCTCAGCGATCTTCATGTCCAGCATTTGCTTTTCATTTGAGTGACTGTCATCTTGCAGCCGTGCCAGTTTTGTATCCAGGCAGAAGATCTGGTAGTCCTACAAAGAGCAGGAAGGTGAAAGGAAAATGAGTCTCACACAAAGTTGGGACAGTGTGATTGTCGAGGGTCACGTCTGTGTGTGTTTTCTGGTCGCGTGCCTGTGTACTCATGGTCTTCTGCTGTCTTAGTAATTCCTGCTCCAGTTTTCTGAGCTGGCTGTTCAGGCTTTTGATGGTGGCTTTACTGCTTGAAACCTGGGCAATAGAATCCTTCTCCTTAGTCTTCAGGGCCTGCAAATGTTCTTTACGATGAAAAAGCTCCTCCCTGCAGTCACGCAGCTGGACATCCAACTCCTACAGCAAAGCAACGGCAGAACAGGGTCACACAGTCGGATCACAGCAAAGAGCTGTGTCGCTTTGAGCTTTGACATATCTAACACTGATTCCTGAAGAACAACATCTTTATTAGTGCAGTGTGGGGGGACAATGAAACTGGAGGTCTTAGATAGATTCATATCAGCCTGGCATGATGAAATGATCTATAATGATTCAATTAGTTATCATGCTTCCCATAATAATGGCAGTAGAATATATGGTGCTGTATCCTTAATGCACTGTCACTAGTCTAATTTCTATGTGTTTACTGTTTGTACAGTGCCTGCAGTTCTTCCTGTGAGGACACATACAGCCCAAACAACCTCCACCAATCACTTTTTTCACTGTTTGAAACTATAAAAGCCTGATGTTGCTCAGGGCAGCTTTAAATTCACACCAACACCAACATTCAGTAGTTTCTGTCAGTAGTTGCTTTCAGCAAAAACAGTAATCAGCATGTGCTCCCTTCCCTTCCAGCTGCCTCCACAGCAAACGAACAGGACGAGGTTCAGGACTGTCGGGCTGCTGACCTTGATTGTCAGCTCCTCATCCTTGAGGAACTGGTCCATCTGTGCAGCTCTCTCCTCCTCACTGAGGGCCGTCTGAGTCACAGCTTTCAGCTTCTCCTCCAGGGCCACATTGTAGGCTCTGGCCTCCTCAAGCCTACAACACACACACATACACAGACAGAGCTTGTGTGCTGAAGCTAGAGCTGTAATTTAGAAACACACACGTGCTGTAAGATCTCACTGACTTCTTATTGTTATCCTGGATGTCTTTCTTCATTCTGGACATGTGAGCCATCACAGACTGGACATCAGAGGTCGCTCTGTCTCGTGTACCTTTGCAACTCTCCAGCTGTGAGACACATGAGAGTCAGTTCACCCCACTCTGCCAATGACTGAAAATATTAGTTAGTGGTAGCTCAAAGCTGTCCATGCTTTGGGAAGCCGACCTCATCCTGCAGCCCGCTGCAGTTTTCCTCCTGCTCCTTCAAATGCTGCCGCAGCTTCACGGCCTGTCGGTTGGCTGTGCTTATCTTCCTCTCAGTTTCCTTGTTGTTGTTCCTCTGAGTCTCCAGCAGGTGCTTCCTCTCCGTCAGGGCGGCATTCCTTTCCCTAATGGTCTGGTTGGCTTGGGCGAGTTGCTGGATGGATGAAGGGACAAGACAGGAACACAAACACTTCTGTTCACGTTCTGTTGGCTTTTATGTGCACGAGTTTATACACTTTAGAGTCAGCACGCCTTTCATCAGCAGGAGGTCACAGACTTTACCAGCGCGCACTGCTGCATCTCAGCATCTCGCTGCTTCATCTGCTTGATGGTATTTTCCCATTGGTGGATGAGCTGCTGCGTCTCCACGTGGGCCTGCTGCAGATTCTCTGTAGTTTTATCCAAAGCAAGCTGTTGGAAAGCAGAGGAAGATTGTTTTCCCGTAGACAGTGTGTGGCTTAAAGGCGTCACACATTTTACATGGGAGTGATGTTCAAGAACAACATGACGTAAATTTATACTAAAGCAAAACAAAGTCAGATGATTGAGTGGAATCATGACGGATGCACAGATGAATGAGAGAAGCCAGATTGTCACATGTCACAGACATCCTGAGGGAAATGTACGTATAAGTTCAAGTGCTTTTCTCTGCCTGACAAGCATGTCATTTCTGTAATTAGTTTGTTCTACGAACATGACACATTGACCACCTTTTCCTCTTCCTTTTCCCTCTCAACAATGCAGAATGTCCTTCTCTAAAGCATCAAATGTCCATCATGCGCTCAGTTTCTTGTTCTGAATCTAAGAGAAATCCAGCTGGTCTTGGCCTCTAGTTGCTATTATAAGAATGTCACTGCTGCTGCACAAGAAAAATAAAATGTGTGAAGTTCTTCCAGCCAATAGTTTGTCACTTGACACTTTTTCCCTCTTTCATCCATAAAAACAGTGAGAATATTTTCTTACAGTACCTGTGCAGTTACAGTCTCAGTCAGTTCTTTGTCAAGTGCTTTGTGCTTTTCATTGGCCTCCAGCGTCTTCTTCTCTATCGCCAGAGTGAGCGACTGTATCAGGAGAGATAATGAAGCTGTTAGCTCAGGATGAGTCAGCAGTTTAGTTTGGATGGAACTGCTGCTGAAAACTCATTAGATGTACGGCCTGTTGGATCTTTTCCTCCTCACCTTGATCCTCTGCTCGTCTTGCTGGGCGTACTTGATGATGGACATTGTGTCCTCGTCTTTGTGCGCTGACTCCTCTAAAAAGGCATCCATGGTGTGCTGGTCCCAGTTCATCTGGTTCCTAAACTCCTCCAGCTTCTGTTTGGCCTTGAAGATGTGGTTCTGAGGACGTGGACAAAAGTTAAGTGGCACATTTTGGCAAAAAGAGCTGCAGCTGTTTCTGTGTTTAAGGTCAACATGTTGAGGATGGTATGGACCTCTAGCATGTTCCTCCTCTCTGCTAAAGATCTAAGGTTGTTCTCCATCTTTGCAGTCTCCTGCGCCAGGCGACCTGTCTCCCTTTCTGCGAGGGCTGTGAGATGTTTCTCCAGCTCTTCTTCTCTTTCCTTCGCCCTGCACAGAGCCTACGTGGAGAAAAATCAAAATGGGAAGTTAACAACACACCGTGAAGAGACGCTGGCTCTCTGACTCACACTCAGTGAACAAAGTATCCTGACACACCGACCTCAGTGTTTTCCAGCTGTTGTTTAACATCTTTGAGGTGATCGGTCATGATCTGCTTTTGATCCTTGTTTCTCTCCAGTTTGTTTTCCAGCTGCACCAACTCCATCTCTTTCTTACGGATCTGTTATTGAGGAAGGGATCAGATTAAAAGCACAACATCTATTACATGAACTCTGCAGCATGTTTGTTCTTGTGAGCTGTCTCCTGTGGTTTGGCCATCAGTCCCTGCAGAACGCTTGTTTTATGACACATGAACAGATTTACCTGGAACACTTCATGAGTTGCTTTTCTGCACTGACATCAAACTTTACAGCTTGTTGTTGGAGCCACGTGGTCTCAGTGTTTACTGTGTAGTAACTACAATATCAGTGCAGTGTCATTTTTTTAATTTACATGGTCCTAAAAATAAAATATAATAGTAACTGATGAAGCTCATGTGAGCCTGTGTAAGAGATTCTGATAAAGCACCACTTGACCTGGAATCTATAAATCCCAAAAGCAAACAAACAACAAGAAAAACAACTTAATGCAAAAGTAAAAACATGCATCACTGAACACGTCATGAGTTCAGTGCAAAGCAACTGAGAAACATGACTCCAGAAATATGGAGAAAAACATCTGATAATTAATATGCATACATTCAGTATGTTCACCTCTACAAATATGTAAACATTTTGTAATAATCACATTTTAAAGGTTAACCTCTGATCTCTGTCACATGACTTGTTCACTAATTTCTGAACACTGCTGCTTGTTTGGAGGAAGTCAAACATGAAACTAGTCTGACCTCGTCAGATTCATTCACAGCACATCAGCGACCATTAAAACAACGAACATTTTATTAGTGCTGGTGTCATAAATTCATGTAACCTCCGCACTCACCTCTTCTATCAAAGCCTTGTTTTCAGCGTTGGCTTCGGGGATCGCAAAGCGCTCGTCCCAGCCCACCTCAGATAAAACTGTATGAAGATTCGACATTTTCCTGCCCTGAACAAGAAGTCTGCAGAGAAACGAGAGGAGGATTCACAGTGATGGTGGTTTCCTGCTTCACAATCAACAGCCGCGAGCAGCAGTTTGTCTCCTGTTCTCTCTAACTGCTGCCTCCGCTGTTTGTTGTCAGTCGCCCTTAGCAACCGCACGAGGCTTTAAAAGATAGAGCGGGCTTGGTGCGTGAGAAACACCTGAAGCGATAAACCCCTATTTTAAGTAGAACTGCTGATATTGTCTCTTAAATGCAGCTTTCTTTTTATTGGAAGTTGTAAGCTCTTCTTCTGTCTCATCAGTTGACCTTTTCCCCTTTCCGAAGAAGCTCTCCAAAGACATTTGTATTTTACTCATTTTTGCTAGCTTGTGGGCTTACTTTTTTTAACTACCGTATCACGTGACCGAGACGAGCAGTTTGACGCGTGTACACAGGCGGATTTTTAAAATAAAATTTCTTTCAGAATCTGATGATCAACAAAATATTTTTTGTTCAGTCTCTCTGTACCAAATGACCCCGGTGGTTGGGGACCGCTGGTCTAGAGCACACCGCAGGTTCTGGCTGATGCCTTGAAGGAGCGTCACCATTGGTTCATCATTATGCTGGACACACACACAGAACAGGTGATCGGACAAGCTGCAATGGTGTCATTTGTCCACCAAGTGTCAGGCCTTCCCCTCAAAGCCACATCAGAAGACCTGAATACCTGATACCTAAAAGCACATCTCGAGAAAGAGGTCAGTAGTGTGTTTTCATCGAAAGGTCGGGTGACCAAAGAGCAAAATGCTAAACAAGGGCCAAATAGGCAGCACTTAATGAGTCCCAACTTGATTCAAACTGAACTGCAACAATTTTTCTGTTGGAGCTTTGAACTGCAACTGCAGTACAAAGTCAGAATATGTATGTGTGTGTTTGTCCTGTGCAGCTGTGACTGTTTCAGCATTGATATCATTCTCCTACAGCAATACTACTAAACCTGTTGTCTGCTGCAACCAAACAGTGAAGGTGTTCAGAGCGTGAGTTGTTGATCAGGGTCTTACTGGGTGTGGAGGAACAGCAGGGTGACTGACGGCTGCTGCTGTGGGGACCTCATCTACAGTCTATTCTGTAAGACTCTCAGTGTGGAGAGATTCTGTTTGCCTGCTCAGACACAGAGCGTATCATCCTTGAGTGTTCGAATCTTCACCAAATCACCTGTATGATAATGAGGAGGCTGTATTACCAACAAACATTAAAGCGATAACTAAAGGCTTACCACAGGGAAGGGTGCCATCTGAAACTGCAGAAAAGTGCAGGTGGTCAGGCTCTTAATCAGCTGTCTCCTTTGTTTGGTTCAGTGTGATATGTCTTGAATCTGTGCTCACGAGAAGGATATTTTACTAAGGCTTGCAACTAATACTTAAGATTTTCATTATTAATGAATTTGCAGATTGTTGGGATTAATCATCTGGTCTTTAAGATGTCAGAAAGAAGTGGAAAATGAACAGGAAAAACAGTCAAAAACCAAAAGATATTCAGTTTACAATGATATAAAACACAAAAGCAGAAAATTGGAACATTTGAAAAGCTAGAGCCAATGAATGTTTGGCATTTTTGCCCGAAAGAAAATAGGTGTAGAATAGAATCAAAATAGGTGCTGATTAATTTTCTGTCCAGCGACTAATCAATAAAATGTCTCAGCTCTAGTGATCACCAATAAATGTTTGGCCTCATTATATCACTGCACCAAGCTCTTTTGAAGCATTGCTTTTGAATTATGACTAAATGGCAGGTATTACGTTTATTGATCAGCAGAGCCTCACAGCACACATTTGAATGGACAACAAAGTGATCTCATATTAAGATGAACTGTTTTTCTTGCAAAACTTTGGCTTAAAGTATCCACCACTGACAAATATCTGTATCAGTACAGGTATCCCTGACCTATGTTTAATGGCTTATCTGTCTCTGGCTCAGAGCACCTGCCTCACTGTGGTGAGGTGACCTGGCTGCATGGTGTCTTTTTGTCCCAGTTGTCCATTGTACAAACTCTGCTCTGCACTTCTTGGTGGTGGCAGAGATGATTTGTGTGCTGTCTGCTTACAGCTTGTGGTCTCAGAAGAAAGACTCCGTCCGATTGCGTCAGGTGGTTCCTGGACTCCTGTCACACACTGATAGGGTGCTGCTTTAGAGACACTTTTTAAGAGGAGTAACATCATATGCAGTATTATCATTATTATCCTTGTTTAGGGATATGTACAGTAGTTTGTTCACTGCATTAATGTGCTATAGTTACTAGTAATTTTGCAGATTTAGATTTTGTGAACAAAATATCCGATCAGTTCGGAAAGTGATGCTTTGCTATGGATTTAACTGTCAGCAATATATAAAGTTGTTATTGTTGGCTTCGCCTGGACCAACTATGACATTAAAAGTCTGTTTACATGTTCATGCATCAATAAATATACTGCAATATTACAATGCATATAATAATATAGACAGGATACATGATGATGATGATGAGTACTTTTACTTCAGTAAGATTTGAAGGATGTTTACTTGTCCAATGAGGTTTTTTATGTCATGATATTGGCATATTTATTTCAGTAAAACAACTTAATATCAGAGGTGTACATTCACTGAAATGGTGTACTTAATAGTTTACAATTTTGAGGTGCTTGCGTATTTTCAGTATTTCCATTTTGCCCCTTTAGGTTCTATTTTTAGCATGTGTAAACGAAGTGTCCTTCTCAACCAGCTCCAGCATTAAAAAATGCTGCTCACAAGTTCATGCAGCCAGATTCATAATTTCATACGATAACAGCCTCTGAGTGGGGCCATTATGAAGCATTGTGAGTATTTCCAACAGTTACTTTGTATACTTCAAATACATTTTGCTGATACTTATGTACTTGTTTTTAAGAAAAAAATATTGAATTCACATGTAGTATTTTCAACATTATTAAGGCTAAGGTCAAATTACCCATGAAGTATAAACTGCTTATGTTTTCAATGACATCTGACCTAACTGAAGTCAAGTCAATCTTCATATTTATTAAAGAAGTGATACAAGCTCCAAATCATAACCTTCAGTATTTTTTAACCAGGGGTTACTGAGGACTTCACAGAGAGACAGACAAAGGCCTGGCAGCTTTAAAGATACCAAATTGAAACATTTATTTTATCTTTATACATTTGTGTTTAGACAAACAGCATTATGCTTAAAAAATTACAATCAATGTTTTATACTGACTTGTCGCACAAATGTATCATAAAACAAAAACAAAATCAGGAATGCACACAAGAGTATTAAAATTCAATATTTAAAGAACAACATCCCCTCGCGAACCCTCATGTTTAGATTAATGACTATTCAAAAGTGTGTCTATCTACCTGCTTTTGAGTGGAGCCCAAACACATCCATGAACCATGTGGGCCAAGGTGGCGACTCCTCTCTAATTGGCTTGAGCGCACACAAAAAACCCAATACTTTTAAGTTCCAAATCACCACAAGTTGACCAACAAAGAGATATGCCTTTTTTATATATGTAAATACACACACACACATATATAAAGTCTCTGCTGTGTGAAATATTACAGTCCTGAGGGTTGAAAAGGCAACATAGTTCTCAGCTCAGTGCAGTCCCCTTGTCCTCTGTTCACTGCGCTCTGTGTTGTAGAAAGCTCACATGGATGATCCGTGTGCGAGAGCAGCCCTTATACTGCTGTGCTTTTGGTCCCGATGTGTGGCCGTGCAAACTCCACAAATTCATCAATAAGGACAGGCCATGCTCCTATTGAACAACAGACACAACGAATTAAATGAGCTGACTCCACCTTTGGTGAAGGCATGATTATGATAACTGATATTCCACAACTGTACAAACCTTCCTCATCATAATTCGACATGTCATCTGTGATCATTGTGCTGAAGTCTAGTAAGAGGTTCCAAGTGTCCTTAGGAATTGATCTCTTCTGGTGTTCCTGTAAACAATGTCAGATACAACACAATGAGAAGCAATACTATCTTCATTTTAAGAGCAATTGTGAGTGTGATAATCAAACTTACAACTAAAAATTTGTTCCACAAGTCCAGGAACTTGAATCTTCCAGCCAGTACTAAATTCCAATATGCAATTGCCATTTCTAAATCTACAAGAAAAAAACAGAAATAGGTTGATACACATTCAAGAAATAAACAGGAAATATGATGAGCAGCGACAGACTCTTACCCAAAACTTTCTGACCAGGATTCTTTGCAAAATTAAATGTAAACTGGTAAAAGTCTTTAAATTTCCCATGGTCCTTTAACTCTTGCTCCATCTTTGGCAGCTGAGCTTTTAGCTTCTCTATGCTGTCACATCTGAGGAAACATAAAACAGACAAAGAGAAATGTTCTTTTTCAGTGACGTACATTCATGTCTGCTGTCAGGCTAAACCGTTAATAAGAGTCATGTATAAAACTGTGGTAGCAGTAACAGAAAATTAACTACTATATATTACATCTGACATCTTTAAGACCAAGCCTGGAACCTCTACACTGAGAAAGCAATGTTTGCCACACACTGTACGCGTACATGCAATGACTTTCAAGATGTTTCTGAAAAGACGTTCCTACCCCTGTTCTGCCATGCCATCCATGAACTCCTGTTTCGAGAACTCGCACTGTGTTGCTGCCCTGAACTTCCAGGCTATGAGGAGGACACTTATACTGGCTGGGTCCAGAGTCAGGTCGTCACAGAACTGCTGGATCCCGTCAATGCCGATCTTGTTGTCATCATGAGGATCTAAGTAGATGAGTGTGAAGAGTGAGTTGAGTTTCTGAATTCACAGCCAAAAGGAAAATGTTTTCAATGGATAATGCAATATTCTCTG
Source organism: Chaetodon trifascialis (assembly GCF_039877785.1). Lineage (NCBI taxonomy): Eukaryota > Metazoa > Chordata > Actinopteri > Chaetodontiformes > Chaetodontidae > Chaetodon > Chaetodon trifascialis. The sequence goes on from NC_092066.1 coordinate 17,687,128, forward strand.
TGTTGTCAGATTTATTCCTCTATGGTAAATAAATCTGTAACAAGCTGAAAATCGCAGTGAAAGTTAGTGGTGCTTTATTCTTCCACATTACTTTCCATACCTCTGTATCTGTTGTACAGCTGCTCGAGCTTCTTCTTGTCTAAGGCTCCCTTTAGATTTGGAACGTAGAGCTCTGGATTCTGGAAAAACTTGTCGGTGGCAACATCTAGTTTCCAGTCATTCTGTGACAAACAGGTCAGCGCGGTCTTCTCATTGGACTGTGTGAAAATCATGAACTGGCGAACTTTATCCTTCTGTGAGGACTTCAGCTTGTTCTGCACAAAGACACAATAAACACACAAAACACCTGTTACAATAATACTCGACTAGACTAGTGTATGGAACAGCAATTAGAAAACCAGACAGTATGTATGAGACGTTGATGTAATAAGTATGTTAGTCACTTGTCAGCAGTAAACTTCATGTCACTGCAGGACCCCTACGATCCAAAATTGTGGTTCGTGGTTATTATTAAACATAACAACCACGAAGGGTTAGCTACTAAAGACAGAACCATGGTTAAACATCGCAGCAAAAAAAAAAAAAAAAAAAAAAAAAAAAGAACTAGCAACAACAAGCTAATATGACAGCAGTGTCTGACTTTCAATGTGTTGACTGTCAGCTAGCTGGTATCTTTAACTTTACGATAATATTTAACAAGCAACACAGTCACAAAATCCCATCGACGGCAATTCATAGTTTACACGCCTGTGGTGGATGTAGCTAATTTTGTTTGTCAGTTGGCTTAAAGGCTGACAAGTTTAGCAAGCTAACTGGCGAGCTGGCTCGTCTCTCCGTGAGCTAGTTAGCTAATGCTAACGTCGAGAGCTACGTTTGTGTTCATAATTTTAACGGGGAATATACGGACATCGGTGCAGCCTCTGAACTATATCGATCGCCTTAAAGTCATATTTTATGTGTGTGAGCAGTGGTTATGTTTGCATCACCACACCAGAATAAAAAGAGTCAATTCTTACCATGTTTGTCTTTGCCCGACTACCTTTCCTCCCATCCAGCTGGCTAATACGTGTAAAGTTTTCACAATGCACGTAAAAAGTGCTTCCGGTTAAAGCATCGCTATCAAAAATAAGAGTATAAACTCAACCGCTTCTCGATCCTCAGTAATCATAAATTGTGAAATTATTTAATATCTCATGCAGTATCTAACGCTTTATAATAATTTATGGTTAAGCTGAAAAAAAATTCTGCAACAAATCAGGAAATATTAACACGTGTCCTATTTATTTTGGAGCACGTTGTCGGAAGTGCCTCAAGAATCCAGGAAAATAAACTGAATCTTCTATGTCCGACCTATCAGCCGTCCTGTATGTTTAGATCTGCTCTAAGAAGATTTCAGAACAAATGGAGATCGTACAGACACAGGTTTGTACCCTGGGTTGTATTGAATTTGTCTAAAAATGAGAAAACTCTGCGTCAGGTCACGCAGCGCTCGAAAGACAAACTGCTCCTGGATGAGGAGGTTTCACAGAGGCTACTGAGGTTCTTCAGAGTCCTGCTCAGGAGTCATTGGACGAATCATGGCGAACTCCGAGCAGCTCAAACTCACTTTCTCCGGCGGGTAACAAGTGAAGAACACCAGTGTGAAGAAAACCCGGTGTGTGGAGATGATGCCATGTTACAGTCTCTGGGGTTCTGTATTGACCGGAAGCCAAGCACTTTGCCCCATGCAGGAACTGGAGTGTTTGTCACCAAGGGGTTGGTGCCCAAAGGAGCTGTAGTTGCCATGTACCCTGGCACGGTCTACCAAGCCTATGAGCCAATTCTCCTCCAGTCCATCAGAAACCCCTTTGTATTCAGGTGTATTGATGGTGTCTTGATTGATGGGAATGACAAAGGCATCTCCAAAATGGTGTTCAGGTCATGCAGTGGCAGGGACAGACTGGGGCCTTTCATGATGAGTGAGACCAGCTGGCTGACAGAAAGTCCACAAAATCCACTTGCTGTTGGTCAGTATGTGAACAACTGCTCCAACGAGTGGCCTGCTAACGTGTGCTACCAGGAGTATGACGTGCCTGACAACTTTCCCATCGAGCTCCGCCAATATCTGCCTAATGTCAACTACAGCCAGGACACACCGAGGCCTCTGCGCTGTGTTATCCTTGTGTCCCTCAGAGACATTACAGCAGGGGAAGAACTCTTTTCTAACTACTACACCATTGTGCATTAGAGTCACAGTACTCCCCTCTGTTTGGTTGTGGTGTCAGAACTGAACAATGTGCATTTTTCAATTTTAAACAGTATCATTATTATCATTGCCTTTTCAAAAAGATTTCCCTTTGTATTCTCAGCATTGCAGTAGAATATAGGTGAAACGTCCTGTAAAGTTTACTGTAACATGCAAGAAACAAAACTGCTCTTATTTGCCAGCGTTGATACTGAGACAGATCCTACATGAATTGTTCCAGGGAAACAGGCCAGAGCCCAGTAGTGGAAGAGGTATCCACCGTCTTAAGTAAAAGTAGCAGTACTGTAACTTAAAAGTACTCCATACTGTACGAGTAAAGGTTCTGCATTCAAAATGTCACATAAGTAAAAATATGTGTTTTTCAGTTTATCAGCTGATATAGCCAGAACTAAAAATGCATAGTATGCAGAATAGCTGATTTAAGAGTGCTGGTTATTAAATAAAAATTAGATTTTACATAAATGGACTGTGATTACTCTGGCATGGATGTGTGAGAAGCGTGCTGTGATAGAGGTGGAGCAAATGCAGCTGGGAGGTTTATTTTTGGATGTAAACTTTGACCTTCAAACTAACTAGTAACTCTAGGAGCATTAACCTGAACTGTAAAATATGAATACCTCAAAACTGTACTTAACTATAATGCTTGAGGAAATGTACATGGTCTCGTTCCACCACTGCCTCGTCATGGAAACCTACAGGAGGACAGATCAGAGCACCAATCAAAACTGGTCATTCACTAGCTTTGTTGTGGGGCTCTGGATCAAATGCTCAGATTCAACCTCATTTTAAATGTATATTAACTTCAACATGTTCATCCACATCTAGGGAACAAAAACGCTACAGGTGACAATCTACATAAACATCCAAGGTTAAACTGACTCTAAAACAAAAGGGTGCAGCTCCTTCAAGTATCATGAGTAATACAGAGATCGACTCATTCAAGCAAAAGAAATATATACCAAATTTGGGCAAAAGAGAAAGGAGATGGAGGAATCACCAGACACACAGACAGTTGGAGCGTGGACAACACAGAAAAAAGGTCATTAATTGGTCGTAGTGGGCTTTTTTTTTCTTCTTCTTCTATTACTATAGGTCATTAATTTCATCGGCCTCACACGAACCCTCTTTTCTAAAATGTTGCGCAACCTTGTCGGATGAATTTTGACCTGTCAGAGACACTGTAGCAGCCCTGGCAGCCCAAGCACCACTTATTACTGCAATATCCTTCCGCTGATAAATGTAGTCTGGAACAATTTTCACATTTTTTTGGTTATTGAAATATATATTTGTATATAGGAGGACACTGAATGAAATGTAGTATTGTCCAGATATTAAGTCAGTCAACTGAGACTATATTGTCAACCAAACTCAGCATTAAGTTCATCAGTTAAATAAGTCCGGCTGCATAAAGGCAGTTGGCATCGCCATCAGCGATCTTTCCAGTCGCATGCTGAAGTTGTGCACGGATCATGTCTAGCGATTCTGCTGATTACAACAGGTAATATCGTACATTTGGTCACCTTTTTAGACAATACTCCATGTTTAGATGTACGTTATCGTGTCATGCCGGTGTACACTCTATGTGATGCCGAATTTGTGATTATTTAGCTATCCAGTGTTAGGCCGCAACCGCTGTGAAGGCGATGGGTTGCTAACGGTTAGCTTTGTGACACCTTTCCACCGCAGTTCCATATTGCCGTTACTTGACATTTCGATTTAAGGGGTTTCATTTTTCTAATATCTAACTTGAAATCCATCAAGACCGGGTCATGTTCCTAAACTTTTCGCTGTCGTGGCCAGTGGTTGACTAAATTAGGGAAACCGTCGGGCCCGGCTACAGCTCGGCCTAGCAGGCAGCAGAAGCCACCGTTGGTAGTCAGGCCCAATTGTCGGACATATTGGCTAGCTGTGAGGGAAGCTGCGCTCCATGTTGAGATTTTGCCGAAGGTGTGACGTTTAAGATACACCTATGTTAGGTAATTGACATGAATCACACCGTGAGTGTGAACAGATGTGTAACCGTTCGAGGTTAGACAGGAATTTCAGGTGGGACAGGTCGTCCAGCTGTGCTCGTGGAATTTACACGTGCTCCCGGCGCAGCGCCGGACTCTGTAATGAGACACTCTGGGCGTAACCCGGACCATCGAAGACCCGCTCACTACACATTTGACGTAGTTTTTACGTTTTAATCGTTAGTTAACGTGAAATAGGCGGTTTATTACATTAGGAGCTACATGACACGTGATGGCTGCATTTGGCCGTTTTTAGTAGTCTGTCGTCTAGTATGTCTTTTTGTGTTATGGTGATACGTCAAGTTGCCTTCAAGTGAGATTTGACCTGTATCACTTTTCTTTTACAGCTCAAAAGATAGAGACCATGGGGGGCCAGATGGAATGGAGCCTGATGGTGTCATCGAGGTATGTACATGACATTAGTCTTTTCACAGCGGAAAAAGATGGATTTTGAATAGAATTTTTGTGCTTAATGTGACTTTCATTCACAAACCACTGTTCCCCTTTGATTCAGAGCAACTGGAGTGAGATTACGGACAACTTTGATGATATGAACCTGAAGGAGACTCTTCTCAGGGGAATATATGCATATGGTTTTGAAAAGCCATCTGCCATTCAACAAAGGGCGATCATTCCTTGCATCAAAGGTACAGAAATCATACTTCACTTAGAAATGGATTGTTTATCGACTGAGTGAGATGATGCTTTACCATCTTTCGGGACTTACCCATTAATGGGGATAACTTTGTTTCCACTGATCACTCAATACCATTCAATTGTTATAAATGTCATCTCTTTTGTTAACTGCTTCTGAGGTAGTCTAACTTGACAGTTTCTCATATTCAGACTAATTTTCTTTTCAATTTGAGTTGGAAGACACATTTCCTTACAGCAAATATTTGTCCCTCTGCTATTAGGATATGATGTCATTGCCCAGGCCCAGTCAGGCACTGGCAAGACGGCCACGTTTGCCATCTCTATCTTGCAGCAGCTGGACATTGAGCAGAAGGAGACTCAGGCTCTGGTGTTGGCTCCCACCAGAGAGCTGGCTCAGCAGGTATGCTGTTCCTGAGGTCACGATAACCTCAGTGTCTCAGACCTAAACAGCACATTGAGGACACTGATTCAAGTACGAAGGTACAATTTCTTCTTAAAAAATACTGTTCAATCTGAAATTGTGAAACAAAGTATTCTCTTAGGATTGGTGTAGTCTCTCTCCATGGCTGCATTGGTCTAAAAGGTGATTTGGCTTCATTGGATTGATTGTGATTGAAATGTATCTCGCTGTAGAAAACTGGGTGACATGATGGCATACCATCTTTCGGGACTGACTCTTGAAATGGAGAGTTCGTTTTTACTTTACTGATCACTTCAACAGTTGTTCTACACTCCCGTGTTTAAAATATCCTGCCATACTCTCTGTACCACATTATCCTGAACAGTTTTTGTTTGTTTCGTCCGTCTCCCCTCATTAGATCCAGAAGGTCATTCTGGCTCTGGGTGACTACATGGGGGCAGCCTGCCATGCCTGTATTGGAGGGACCAATCTCCGTAGTGAAATACAGAAGCTCCAGGCTGAGGCCCCTCACATAGTGGTGGGCACACCTGGACGTGTGTTCGACATGCTTAGCAGGGGACACCTGTGTAAGTAGCACAGGTCTTGTTCAAAGCATTTTCAATTGGTTGCAGTTCATTTCACATAAAAAAGTTTGACTTTTATTGCCATATTTCTGTGCAGCCCCAAAATGGATCAAGATGTTTGTTCTTGATGAAGCTGATGAGATGTTGAGTCGAGGGTTCAAGGATCAGATCTATGAGATCTTCCAGAAACTGAGCACAAACATTCAAGTATGTATCTTTTTGAGTACTAGCACTGCACAGACAGTTGATGGCATCCTTCTGCATTTACAGAAGTCTGCTATAATTGTGTGATTCAGATTTGATCTGTTTCATGCAGTAATGCTAGCAGAGTATTACGTGGAAGGAGATCATTGTGCACTGTACTGTAAATGAGATGTTGTCGAACCTCTTTCTTAATGTTCATTGGCTTCTGTCTCAAGGTGCAGTGCCACACTTAGGTCTGCATTTAAAAGTTTTGAATGTTTTACTTTGGAAACAGTGCACAGAGTTTTGATATGGTGATTTAGTCTTTTGGATCTTATCGTAATATGACGCGTCTTCTCCAGGTGGTCCTGCTCTCTGCCACCATGCCAGCAGAGGTATTGGAGGTGACCAAGAAGTTCATGCGAGACCCCATTCGCATCTTGGTGAAGAAAGAAGAGCTTACCCTTGAGGGTATCAAGCAGTTCTACATAAATGTTGAGCGAGAGGTGGGTTCACGTGTTTGTAACACTATGCAACACTCTAGTCAGTAACATCATCAAATGTCCCTTCTCTCTAAAGCACCCTGCTAAAACTGCAGGAGCCAAGCCTCGCAGGTTTAGCTCATGTGGCCGTGTAAGCATGGGTACACCAGGGAAGGAGATTAAAGGCACAGTATTGGAAATGAGGCTCGGAGGGACCTCTTTCTAAATGTCCAGTGTCCCTTGTCTCAAGATCCTGTGTTACACATTATCTGCTCCTTATATATATATATATATATATATATATATATATATATATATATATATATATATATATATATATATATATATATATATATATATATTTTTTTTTTTCAATGTGGAGTTTAATAGATGATAAATGGCCTTGTTCCTGGCTTACAATATGTCAAGTTAACTCTTCAGCTGTCAACGCATTGCTTGACTTAACTTTTTGTTCATGAATGTCTCCAGGAGTGGAAGCTGGACACCCTGTGTGATCTGTATGAAACACTGACAATCACCCAGGCTGTCATCTTCCTCAACACCAGGAGAAAAGTCGACTGGTTGACTGAGAAGATGCATGCTAGAGACTTCACCGTCTCTGCTCTGGTAGGTTCTGTTCTTTACCTTATTGGTTCACTAACTGTTGGCAAGGCTTATCCATATTAGTGCTGCACATTTCCCTAATTCAAATACTTTTTGGTTCACAGCATGGAGATATGGACCAGAAGGAGCGAGATGTGATTATGAGGGAGTTCAGATCTGGCTCAAGCAGAGTGTTGATCACTACAGATCTTCTGGTTAGTATAAGATGCAGTGTGTTGTGTGATGATGGCTGAAGTGTAAGAAATGTCAGATGATCAATTGCGATGTTAAAATCCAAATGTTTTTAATGCTGCAACAGTCCCTAAATGACCAAGCAGTCCAAACGTTTGGGAGATCAGGGCTCGTTCTCCACAATGGGTTCTTCTAACGTAGGAATCTGTTACTTATATACGAGCGACATCACTTTGTGCACATTAAATGTGTGCACAGTCTGTCTCTTAGACCTGAATATAATTGAAATGCCTTTTCCTACTCAGGCTCGTGGGATTGATGTCCAGCAGGTTTCCCTGGTCATTAACTATGACCTTCCTACAAATCGAGAGAACTACATTCATAGGTCAGTTTTGTCATGTTTTGCACCGCTACGTGCACCTCAGTGTCTTGTGTGTGTCTAAAGTGGCTCATCTTTAATCTTTGCAGAATTGGACGTGGTGGCCGTTTTGGCAGAAAAGGAGTTGCTATCAACTTCGTCACCGAGGAGGACAAGAGGATTCTTCGAGACATTGAGACGTTTTACAATACAACTGTGGAGGAGATGCCTATGAATGTGGCTGACCTGATTTGAGCTCTGAGATTTCTTTAAAAAAAAAAAAAACGCAGTGATAGCGATCGTCCACTTGCATTGTGCTTATATATTCGAGGGGGAAAAACTTCTCAATGCTAAACCTTGGATCAGAATTTTGGTATGTGTTAAAAGCGAGGTGACTTCTATGGTGGTCCCTCTCGGACAGTTGTAGATTCTAACCTCGACAGCAGCCTGGTTGGAGCTACAAAGCCATGGGGTCTGTAAACATAACGGTCCTTATCAGGTATTTCTTTCCATGTTCAATTAAAATGTGTGTATTTGATGTTCTCCACCATTTAGTAACTTACTTGTGGACTAAAAGGTATAAGTGCTGTATAAAGTCTGCAAATTATGTTATGCTAACATATGTACGATGTATTGTGGGCCTGCTTCATAGAGGCACTTGTCATGTTTTACTGTAGATTCACTTGCTTTTTATCTTTTGTGAATGTTATAATTTAAATGTACTTTTTCTTTTTTTATTATCCCACTTGCTCAGAATTCCTCACTGGTTGGCCATATTTTGCTGACGTGGTTTTACCCTAACCAGAGTATATTGCTATTTTACCCCCTTGACTACTTTTCAGATTTCCTCCTCCCGAGAATTGTATGAATGTCTTAATAAACTGAAATTGCTGTAAGTAAACATGCTGTCTTGTCTGTCCTAAAATAATGTTCTTGCATGTTCTCAATAAGTTGAGTTACCAGCTGATTAAATCAGGCAACAACTATGCCGAAGTGTTCTGAAGATGGATGCAGTCTAAAAGAAATGTGCACGGAGAAGCAACATGTGAGGTGCTTGAAGCAGCAGGGACGGTCAGTCCGCACGGATGAAGAGCTGTGACATAGTGCCACCTACTGGTAAAGCAGCAGACTTCAACGCTGTGAGAACCGGTCAGATGAGAGAAAAGGTACATTTGATGCCACAGAAGGTCTAGATTCGCTGACAGTTTTAAGAGATTTTTAGGTGTCAGATGCTTAAAAATCTCAACATTTCTGTGCATGCTTTACTTTTCCCTCATTGGATAATTCATTTGCTTCCTGGAGAAAAAAATCAATAAAAAAAATCTTGTGTAAATATCATGTAAATTGTTTTCAGTCGTGTCGTAATTAAGCAAATTTTTCCCTTGTTTTGATAGAAAATACATTTTAAAGAGAATATATTCCTTGTTTTGACACAATGGGTAAAAAAAAAAACTGAACTTTGTTCTGGGACTGTGCAGTTTTAGATACGTTGTGGACAATCGATTGGAGTATGAGCAAAAAAAAAAAAAAAAAAAAAGAAACTCACAGTTGCACTTTCTATTTGACCACCCACCAAATATTTAAAATAAGGCAATATCGACAGTGTGCAGAACGTGGTGAGGGGCAATTTGAGTGGCACTGTTGTGAAGCTATATGACATGAAGGCATGAAAAGCAGAACCTAATATACTGTGCAGAAAAGTACGATAAGACAGTAGACCACAGTAAATGGAGCATACATTCAGCAAACTCAGTGCTCTGGCTGGCCCATCATGGTGGCACTTTGATGTGTAAAATTTGTGGAGTTCCATTTAAACCAGCCCAGAAACACAAAACCAAAAGTTCATCAGTCTCTCTCATCATCTTTATCATGCTCTGTTGGACCTCATCTGCATTCAGCTTCCGCAAGGTCTCATTCTCTGACACAGGAATCTGAATTCAATCAGTGAGATTCTTATCTTGCTATTGTGTGGTTCCTGTTTCAACATTTGTCGAGGTCCTGAGGAAGTAGTTTGTTCACTTATCTATAGTTATAAAAAATACATGGAATTTAACACAACAGATGTGGCAATGGTAAAAAGTTCGGTACCCAAAGTAGAAATTAAGGGAGAAGCTTTCGAATCCCTTTCATGACATGTGTACATCAGACAGGAAGTCAGTGTGGGTGTTCTTCTCCAAGGTGGCCCGTCTTGACTAACGTCTCAAAGAACATAAGTTAGGACATCTGCAAATTGTACAAGAATTAAGTGTCTGTTAAGGATGAACACATACAGGTAACGAATTTGTCATTTTGGTATTGCTTCACGAGTTTAATGCCATCACGTTTCACAATGGTGACTGTTAGATTTTGGCTAGTTAAAACATGGCGAAACACTGAGGATTTTATGCTCATTTCAGTAATAATCCAAAGCAAATAGCATCATGGAGTCTTTAAAAAGTTCCTCCAGTTTTATGCTTAAAACATTTCCTTCCTGTATTATCTAGTTTAAAGAGTTGCTAACCTATGAACTAACCTACAAGCGATAGGTTGCTGTGGTTTGTGGAAACTATTCACTCAGTGACTTAAGAATTTTGACCCATTTATCACCATTTCGTCCTAGTTAGATGTTTAAGTTTGCTGTCTGTGGTTGATGCGGCTTAAGAACTGTTTTTTTTCTTTCCTGTGCACAGCGTTTCCTGGTCCTCAAAATGGGTTTTTTCAAAACTTGATCTTGTGAGTATAAATGGTTAAAATCGACCCAGTCACAAATGTACATGCACAGAGAACCACATTTCCCAAAACTTAACTTAAAAACCAAAAGTTAAGCTCCTATATACACATACAGAAAACACTATAATGCAGTTAGCTTTGCATTAGGGATCTTTTTGCCACATCTTGGCTTCAAATGACTTTCGTAAGCTGGTCCACACCCTGCTTTTTCAAAGCCTGAACATGAGCAGTGTAGAATAAACCTGTTCCACTGCTTTCTCCTGGTCGCTGTTAATTTGAGACAAGCACAAGTCACCTGTTACTTTGCCATGGAGGCATACAGTGTATAATAGGGAGCTTAAGAGGTGCAGGTAGGCAGGCTTTTGTTACCACTGGACAGAGCCACTTGCTCTTTCGCCCTGTTTCAGGTTTTTATGCAAAGCTAAAATATCTTAATGTTTAATCTGTCCATATGGGAGTCACGAGTGACATTTTTTTAGTTTAGTTTGAAATGAACCCAAATCTTGTTCCTTGTGACCAGGGTATTTAAAACACTGAGCTTTAGTTTTGTTCTCTTCTAGCCTTTTAATGAACCAAATGAGTCCTGTGTCAGTAAACCTGAAGTCCTTGATTCACTCACTCATGCAGTGTATGTACACAGTGTCGCTGTGCTGGCTAATATACAAAAGACATGATTTTAGGGATTTGCCCTTTTGATGAATAGTTTGACATTTTGGAAAATCTGCTTATTTTCTTTACTTTGAGTCAGATCAGAGGACCACTCTCATATCTGCATGCAAGAGTCTGCAGGCGCTTAGCTTAGCTTAGCATACAGACTGGATATGGGCAAACAGCCTGGCTTTGTTCACAGGTGAAAAAAGGCAGCCTATCAGGTTCAAAGTTGGGTTTTTGTTGAACAAAAATGTTTTGCTGCTGTCAGACAGAGCCAGGCTAACTCCTTCCAGTCTTAATGCTAAGCTAAGCCAAGCTAACCAGCTCTGCTGGCTGTCGCTTAATATTTAGCGTACAGTCATGAGAGAGGTATCAGTTTCCTCAACTAACTCAGTGAGAGAGCAAACAAGTGCATTTCATAAGATGTTGCTCTATTCTTTTAAGTCACTGGAATTTACCTGGTTTACTTTGGCAGATAACTTATGTAAACATCATTGGCAAAGATGCTGCTAGGATGTAAACTTGGCAGCATCCATGAAGGCTATTAAAAACTTAGGAAGTGTGTTCATCTTGAGCAAGCTTATTCTCCCTAACCAGGAAACAGACAGATTTCTCCACACTGGTAAATCCTCTCTATGCTTGCTATATTTGGCCTTGGGTTACATTTTACCAGTTTCCGTGGAGAGTAATTATTTTTTCATAAGCTATGGTAATAGCTTGCCTGTGGGGCTCAGCTGGTGCATTGACCAGCACCGTCTGCAACTATATTTGGCATGTCAACTTTGGAACGCAATTATGTTGCAATGCCACCTCATGGGAGATGACTAAAGATGACCTTCATTGTTCTGATGACTAAAGTCAGCGGCTGAATCCTCGTGGGTCATTTCTCAGGGATGATCACTTGAGTAAATCTAAAAATAACAAACTAGTTTCTGTTCCCAAGGGAAATTAGACTAAACAGCTCATGTATTGTACGTGACATTATCAGATTTTCTCATTTAAATGAGTGTAATTCATATTTACCCTCTTTAAATCCACCTCTTAATATCAACAATCAAAGGCAATTTCAAAAAGCTGCCAGTTGCAGCAGTTTGGTGAGCAGGCGGATGCAGGCAGCTGGTTGTGTTTTTAGGCTCATCTAAATCCTTTGTGTGAATTATTCTTCTTTAGGCGTTGCCGTGGAAACAGAGCAGCTGTTTGGAGAACAGCTAATCCAGGCAACATCGCATTTCAGGACCAAGTTCCATAAATAAACATATGGACAACTCACAGTGAGTGGAGGTGAAGTGAGGAGAGGGCGACATTTTCATGACCTTAAACTGGATGTTTACTCCCTGATGTGAAAAGAAAAACTGAATATTTACTGCAGTGAGATTTGGGGAAATCCAGTATTGTCAGAGAGGAAACCTGAGTGCTGATGCAGTGCAAAGAGCACATGGAGTACAGAAGGAACTGAACAAAGCAGATTAATACAGAAAGCCACTCTGAAATCAGAATCTGAAATATTTCCTCCTGCCTGATTTGATCAGTCACATAACTGAAGCATGACCCCCCGGTTTTGTTTGTCTGGGAAGGTTTATGACATTTATCTTGAGCACTGACCCAGGACCAGCCTCGGTTAATGCTGTTAGCAGCGTGCCACATGCCTCCGTGGATCAGACCCTCTGAGGACACTGTTGACTTTCTGGCCAATGTCGGGGGTATTTTTGGCTCTATGTATCACATGTCAGGTGGAAAAATCTAAATTGTGGTGAGCAGTGTTTCAGTGCACACACTCAGCCGAAGCCCATTCCTTCACGTATAAAAATGTGTTTGGGCAGAAAGTCGTGAAATGCTTTCATGCAGGATGCTTACGCTTCCACTCTGCTGAGACTTGTGGCTCCTGACACCTGCTCTGCTGCTCAGCAAACTGTTGCTGTGGGGAGGGAAGGCAAACACATGGAGGGCCACAATGTGGTGTCAGGCTGGTTCGTGCAGTAACTGGTGGCTCACACACACACTGCTTCGTATGCATGCAGTGCATGCACGCTGCACTGTGGTTCAGTGCTGCTTGCAAGCAGACTTATGACTGTGGAAATGTGCTGTCTGTCTTCATGACAATTAGATGAAACACATGTTGTTTTTGTATTCATTTTGTGCCTTATGTAACTCGAAAAAACACTTTTGATGACAGTTGTCACACAAGATAGTAGTTCTTTATCTTGACTTTCATTTGATTTAATTGGGAGAAGCATTTTTTGTTATACTCGTTATAATATTAGATTTGTCTCCTTGTGTCTTTAGCAGGGAAATGACACTCTGCTTAACAAACTTACACAAGTTGCTGACAACAAAAGTTTGAACCTTGAACTTTGCTCTAGAAAAACATCCAGATTATAGGAATTGACAAATGAGATATGACCTTTTAATTTTTGGGCTTTAGAGCTGCTGGCAGGTGGATTTTGTTGCCTTTGGGTGGAAGCTGGCGAGCTGTTTCCAATCAATGTGCTAAACTATGCTAACCAGCTGGAAGTACAGCCAAAGTGAAAAAACAATAAATTGTAGTTTTACCTATGCGTTGAACTGTTTCTTGGCCAGGTGCAGTAACTTCCTCTGTAACCAGCAGAAACTTGAGGAAGTGACTTGTATCTCCTTTTTAACATTTTTTTTAAAACAGAAGTCATGAAAGGGTTGTGATGTTCTGTGGTTGTAATGGTTCTACAAGTTGTGCAGTCAAAGCAGTGAAATCCTCAACTGTTCTACGGTTTCACAATGCACGTTTCTTGAGCTCACGTTTCCTGACCCACAAACGGACTTTATTCATGACTACCTCTAGCAAAAATAATAAGAAACACTTAACTTTGGAGATTTTATTTATTAAATAAAAAACATATTTCACAATTTTAAATACAAAAAAATGACATTATAACAACAAAAGCATCAATTTAGAACACTTTGTTGCACATTACTTCATCATTATCTCAGCATGGGAGCTGTTGGTGAAGTCTTTGCAGTTACACATCAATTCTGCTTCACTGTGGGGAATTTTCCACTTCATGACATAGAGACACTTTTAGATTTGAGACATCACTGACCTACAGTATATTTTTTTTACATTGACTCACACATCAGAAAAACCCCAGTGTTACTTCCCCTCTACATCATCACTTTAGACCCACAGACCTCCTATAGGTCCCTCAATAGTTTCAAAAGGTCTGTTTATTTAAGTGAGAATGTTACAGTATGTTCTTATATCATTAAAAAGCTTTGGTGATCCTTTGCGTATCATAGTAAGAGAAGATTGCAAACTTCAAGGCAAAGAGGAGGAACAAATGGCTGAGACTGAAAATTAATGAGTTCATCAAGTAAAATATTGAGAGCGCGGTGGGTTTGAGTTGGGACCGACTTTTTAACACATTCTGTTGTCAATGCAAAGCCAGTGTCATTAAACCACAAAGACTTGATGTGTTGGTGATCTCACACACACTCACACACAGTGACAAACATGAACAGCTCCAGTGTGTAGACATGGGTGTCCGACTAAAAGGACTGAGGTAATATTCGCAGCGATGATCGTCTTTACGTTATGACCTATGACTCCCTGTCTCCCTGTCACACGCTCAAACCTGATGTAATATTACAAAAATGCTGCTTTGCAAGGGTAGGTGTTAAAATAGTAAGGATTACAAAGGAGAGACATTTTCACAGCTGTGCAGTACAGCCTCCCTTTGAGCCCAGAGGTCCTCTGTTTCACCTGTGGGTGGGTTGCTGCCTTCCACAGGTCATAGATATCCTCCACGTGACCATGTGAGGTCATCATCTGGTCATAGATGCACAGATGGTAGGGCGCTTTGCCCTCACCTGAGAAATACATATGCTCCTGCGGTGACACACCGATGGCGTTGGCACAGATGCCCATGAACACGTCGTCTATGTAAAGAGTGGCATTCAGGGTCAGTGTGGCTTGGTAGACTTTGTCCGCTACGTCCCTGGAGACGACGTACCCAGCCCCAGCTGTGTAGTCAGGGTATGACAACCACTGGTACATCTCAAAGGACACATAGTACTTACTGTCTTTGCTGCGGATTGGCGGCGCCCCTCTGTGCACTCGACCAATCCAGAAGTCTGTGACGCCTCTGCGGCTCATGTCCTGCAGATAGGTCACCAGGTTGGGCATGTGGACAAAGACGTCGTCGTCAGCAGTCATGAGGAAGCGGGCGTGTGAGCAACGGCTGTGCATCCAGTGGAACTGCAGGATCAGCTTCAGGGTCAGGTTGTGGAAGGAGTCTACAAAGTCTTGTTGGATCAAATCGCCGTGGAGACGATCCTCCTGGATGAGCTGCTCCTGAAAACCAACCCTGTTCCTCTTGCTCCATGACAGCTCCGCCTTCTTGGTCTGAGGTGCTCCTAAAGCGAACACCACCTTGACTGTCACTCCCAGCACATCCTGGATGTAGGTCTCATTACCCCAAGTGGATCTGATGGCGTTTCTTCTCTCAATGTTCTCTGGGGACGTTTTGACAAAGAGGAGGAGGAGGACGTCCTTGTTGGCGCACTTATCCGGGTGGTCCAGCAGGTAGTGGAAGTTGCTGAAGCTCCTGGCTTGCTCGCGAGGGATGGTGAGGCTCTTGTTGATGTAGGCGAAGCGGTTGACCAGGTAGCGGAAGGAGTAAGATTTGACATGGCTGACGACGCTGTTGTCCATCTGCTCCCAGCATACCATTACCACTGACAGCACCAAGCAGGTGGTCATCAGCTGCACACACTGGCATCTTCGTATCCGGCGGAAATTCAAAAACATCCTGGAATCTTGTCACCAGGTGGCAGTGGTCCCTGTCTGGTTGGTGGTGGTGGTGAAGCAGGTGGTGTGCGCGAAGGAGGAGGCGAGATGATTGAGGTTTCGGAGGTTAAGAGTGTTGTTCCAGTGACGCAGAGCAGCGCTTGGTGGGTCTTCCATCCTAGGCTTTCAACATTTAGCGGGAGGCACAAGCGTTGGTGGGAGTCACTGTGTCTGCCGGGAAACGCCCTCCATTACACTCAGAGTCATCCAGCAGCTGGAGACTCATCTTTCACCCATGAGGCTGTCGTCCTGAAGTAGTGAAAGCAGAGAGCACATTTACTATTGTGACAGAGCTGGACGGATGCTTTGTTGAAACACTGGTGAAACCTCAGCTTCTTTTTGTTTAGAAATGAGGAAGTGGAAATGTAAAATACACATTTCTTAATGTCTGCTCACTAATATCCTAACATTTTTCTGTTCTAAGGTCATGTTTTACAAATATGTGCTTTCTCATGACGTGTTCCCTCATGTGCAGCGTTTTGTTTTGTTGTTAGATTAACCTATAGGTGTAGAAACAAATAGAGATTCTAACCATTTTGATTCAATTTAATATCTTCAAACAAATAAAAAAAAAGAGTCAGAAAGAGGACGCATGTATTCACACCATTTACTCTTTCAGAGACACAAATGAAACCACATTAAACTTTTGTGGTCAGATCTGAACTTGGAATTTGACACCATCCACTTGCATTCAGTGTTTCTGTGCAAGAGTAGTAACGTTCGCTGAAAAGTCAAAAGTTAGTGGGTGGGGCAGAGGGGAGGGGCGGGGCGGGGGAGTGCGATTGAATACAAAAGCCAACACAGCAAATGTGGCGATGCAAGCCAGTCCATAATGGAGGGGTTTAAGGTTCAGACCCAGTGAAATCGCTGAGAGTCATGGAAAGCTTTTGGACACAATGGGCAGCGTCAGAATAGCTCGGCAGTACAATGCGGGACGAGAATAACCTGCTTCCGGCTGGGCCTGGGCTGAAACCAAGGGGGGATCATGATGTGCCCAGGGCCTGGGACTCCCACCGCACCCCAAGAGCTTTTTAAGCATCATTGGATGGCCTGTGCCTAATGGGGTCACTGGCTCAGAATGGCTCTCTTTTCTCTCTGGCTGAAAATGAGAAACTCTGCCTCACCTGTTCTTACACAGAAGCACTTATTGTTATATATTTTCCAGCCTACCTGTCATGAAGCAGATGCCAGTTCTATTGTTCCTGTTCGATTACGTTCAGATTTTTTAGCGGGTAATTTTACTGGCCAGTATGGAGATGAGCACACATACAAGGTGGACTGTGACTGACACATATAACATGTTAATGTAAGAGTATAAAAGAGGGTTCTTGGGCATGAAATGGGGCAAGACAACTGGACATACCTCATCCTATAAGGGTTGGTTCAAAAAATTGCAAAAACAGCTTGTTTTTCTCACTTACCTCTTGTGTTATCTGCTGATACTACGCAGGTGGTTTAATGTGCCTGTTTTGAAATATCAGCCTGTGAGGTTTCTTTCTTTACCCAAACATCCCCAAATCCTGGGAAATCAAGATACACTTAAAGTGCATGAAACTGGCCCTTTAAGAATGAGGCATGTCCAGCTGTCCAAGCCCATAACATGCCTTTGTTTGCCTGTTGCCTTTTTGATCATGTATACATATACAAACACCAGCTTATTGCAGTATACAGAAATTTTCCATCAATATTCTGGTGCACGTGATTTGCATGAAAAATTGTGGTCCGGGGGATTACATATTAACTTCCTGAAAACATGCAAAATACAGACTATACGAATGAGCCGGAGAGACGGGGCTTGTGTAACAGGTGCACACCCAACAGCGTGACTGTGATTGATGGATATGGCCTTTATCTAACATTGGATATTGTGTGCTGCTCTGTACCTCTTTTAAATATTCCCAATTTTTAATATTTCTTTGTGGTTTTCCTGAGATGATTCTTATTTTTTGGATTTCTGTAGTCTACTAATAGTTGCTTTTGATTATTGACTAAAGGAGTTGCCACTATGAAACCCTTTAAACAGGTTACTGTGCTGTGACTCTGTCCGGGTGCACGCTACACTGTCCAACGCGGGGCGGGAGCTCAAACACAAGTGTTGATCCTCACTCTTCTGTCTCAGTTGCATCTAAAACAAGCGTTGTGAAAGTGAACCACCCAACTAGCATATTTCCAAAGTCACTATTTGTATAAATAGACTTGAAACACAGAAGGAGGGAGGGAGGGAGGGAGGGAAGGAGGAAAAGCACACCATCACTCGACCGATCATTCATACACTCACCGGCATACACTCTCTGTGTGAATCCGAGACAGAGGTGGCAACAGTTTCCTTTGCCCAGTCCAGTCCTCTCCCGTGCTGCACAGATCCTCTTCTCCGCTCCAAGTTTACTTTTCCCTCAGATGACAGGGAGGTAACGATTATCAGCAGCCAGATCAGTCCCTTGTAAAGCCCCCTGTGTGTGTGTCTGCGTGGATATCTGAGCAAGTGTTCCTTCTGATCCTGCCTCTGCCCTCTGAGTGTGTGTGACTGTAAGTTGCTTGTTCATGTGCTGGTTGCCTTGGTTCCTCTCTCTCTCTCTCTCTCTCTCTCTCTCTCTCTCTCTCTCTCTCTCTCTCTCTCCCCCCCCCCCCCTTCCTCTTTAGTGTGGGGGTGGCCTGCAGGCTGTGTAGGTGTTAGTACAGAGAAGAGGGGGGAGGAAATGATGAGAGAAAGGTCTGCCCTCTGAGCCTCATCTGTGTCTGAGTGACATGCAAATGGTGGAATGACAGAAGAGTATCAGACTCAACCCCTGCCAGATTAGCCGTCTTTTCAAAATGATCCACCAAACTACAGTGGCATCATAACTATTTGCCTTCTGCCATGATTTCTTCTGTTTTTGCATATTTGTCAGGCTCGCATGCAAAGTATGTGTTCACAGCATCCTCCATTTCTCTACTTTGAATGTCCTGGTGCGTGACACAACATCTTCGGAAGCCGTCAGAGACTGGAAAAACACTATACTCTCTATATTCTGCATTCTCTCTCAATCAGCTATCAGAAAATGCTTTCCAAATCCATCAGAGCCGCTCTCCTCTCAGACTGCATGTTTCTCAGCATGAAGGGGCTGAAGGAATAAATAGCTCAACATCTGCAAGATGGACCAGCTCAAAGTCTGCTGACTTTTCCACAAGTGCCACCATGAGGGTGACATTCATGGTTTTAAATGAAATATCTCAGTGTTTGGATCAAGTACCATGAAACTTGGTACAGACAGTCAGGTCAAAATTAAAATTTTCTTTATGACTTAATACTTACAAAACTAATGGCATTCCCATCAGCCTCACATGCACTTTGTGCTAACCTACGATGGTGAACATGGTAAACTTCCTACTGGTTAAAACATTGCATTGTCATCATGTTTGCAAGCTAAGATTAGCATTTAGCTCAAGTCTCATGGAGATGGCTGTAGACTGGCCAAACGTTATACTATAACATATATAAATGGAAGTGTACCAAATGACAAATTCCTTCCCAGGAACCGAGGTAAGAAGACACAGTTTCATATCATTTTACATTTGGTGCACTGTGTGATGTGAGCTTCTCTGGCTTTATGACCTTAATGTGACATCCCAGTCAAACAATTTGCACGCCCTAATGTGTTCACAGATTTGTCAACGTGTACGTAATGAAACTAAAGTAGCTCAGTGTGTGTAAATGCACAAAAATGGAAAATACTGCACATGGTATTCAGAAGTCCTGTGTAGTAAAACACAGTAAAAAATGCATTTATTTAATTTAATGCTGAATGTGTTTTAGTGGAAACCTGAGAGCACACAGAGAACAGTATGGACATACCAAAATAAACACACCACCTTCAAACAGTGAGTGACAGTGTTCCCAGCACACCGCGACTGAGCGAACTGGTTTGCATCAGAAATGGTATAAGGGTTTTGCCTCCACGTACTTTTGAGTCAGTGCAGACAGAACAGACAAGCAGCTTCCAAACAGTCAAACCTCATTCAGTGCAGCTGCCCAGAATTTCACCTGAGAGTTTGGCAACCGACCGGTACAGTAGATGAACATCCAAAAATATACCGCATGACCTGATTAGATGAAATGCTTGTCAGGAGGTCACAGATGAGAAGACTGCGGTGCAAAACCGTCAGGTCCTGCCAAGCACATGACTGATGCATCATGGGATGTGTCAAGGAAAGTGCAAAAGAAGAGGTAAGTGAAGCTGGTGTGCACATTTGCTCACACACATGCAGAAATACACACATACAAAATAAAACTTGCTTTCAGATGATTTATTTCAGGTTTTTCTGCCTGAATAAAAACTTTAGAGCTGCTGAAAAATGGGTTTGGATTCATTCATTGTCTGTGTCAATACAGTATTCACATGATGTATGTGGAAGGTGTTATTAGTACTGAGTACCTCCTCTGCATACTGGCCATGACATGATCACTTCCTGGTCCAACTCTGATGTACAGTAAGAGATGGGCGAGTCCGCCGTCCTCTGTCTGTGTGAAAATGAACTCAGTAGATCAGCAGAAGATAATGAGTCAAATCAACTTGAACAATTTTAATATGAAATCCCCTCTTTGTGTTTGCCTAGACTCTGTAGCACAGAGGTAGAAGAGGGATTTTTATGCTGTAAAGGCTCACTTAGGAAGCTTGATTTGGCTGAGGTACTCAGACCGCTGGAGGCTCAAATTACATTCATTGGATTCATGTTAAGGAGAGTTCAATTCAAAGCCAGTGTGGATCAGTGTAAATGATCACAGCAACTAAAATCATATTATGATAGCCTTGGAGAATATCCAAATCTCTCCTTTAACATCACACTGGCAGCAGTGAGATTATCCTCGCATCAATCCGAGTGCGCTGAGACAAAAGAAAGCAGAGGGAGAGGGTGCAGAGACAGAGAGAATGTAAACAATGAGTGAGCATGATGACATGTCCTCCTGACTGAACGTCCACTAAGCTTCATTCAGCTTCCAGCTAGCATATATGCAGCACACTGGCTGTCTGAGTAAACACAAGCAGTACAGCAATCAATGCACACAAGCAAGCATTAGCTTCGCTCTGTCTGAACACATCTTCAGTCATAGTGTCAGCTGCACTGCTGCTTTCATGCCAAATGCAAACATACGGGCGTCAATATGAACACAAGTAATATTAACTCACCTAGCTGACAAATCTCTTGCATAACAAAACACTGATGGCTGCCGCAAAGAGAGAAATTTAAACACTGAATGACATTATGATTCAGCTGTATCATAAAATAAGAAAAAAACCTGTGTGATCGATAGAGCACTGGAGCTATTAAATTAACATTGCATTACTCTGAATCAAATATTTAGGCTAACCTGAGGCATCGAGTGGGTTTGCCTTTTCTTGCATTATTTAGCAGCAACTCTGAAACATCACAGCTTTCACAGATGTCTGAGTTTTAAGTCACACTGGTGATGGAAACTGGTGAAGTCCCACATCATATGAATGTGGGGTCGCCAAAGCATGAACAACCAAGGAACAAGCAAACGTCTCAGAGATCACCTACAGTGCCCGAACAAAAATCTGCTACGAGAGACGTGTGTTAGTTAGCTTAGCTGGTACATTTCCTACAGACATTCAGCATTTATGGTGTGACTAGTAGTTGCTGTAAAGGCCAAGTGGCCAAGAATTTCCTACATGGGTTGACCACAAACACAAACAGACATGTGATGACAGTGAATTTAGTGGTGCGTGTGTGTGTGTGTGTGTGTGTGTGTGTGTGTGTGTGTGTGTGTGTGTGTGTGTGTGTGTGTGTGTGTGTGCATGAGTCACTAATGACACCAATAGATGACAAAAAGAGCAAATAAGGTGAAGTTTACTCATGTAGCTGAGTCAGAGACATCCTCTGAGCTATGGCTTAATATTAGATTCTAGGGAAGATCCCAAAGTTTCCAAAGACACCAGATATGTCAGGCTACATTTTGGGAACATATTTCATTTAAGTGTAAATATATTACAGCTTCAATGAAGTTCTTGTGTTACCTCGGACGATACTGACAGACAGAGATGCAAAACAGGTTTTTTGCAAATCATCCGGCGGTTGTGTTCATTCTTTGTGAACTGGCTTCTCATTTTCCTACCATAAATGTACCAGCATGCTGCGAGCATGGATTTTTAAAATAGGAGAGCCTCCAGGGCCGAATCCACACATACTATCCACACAGAATGTCATTATCTCTAGATAGCAACAACAGCAGCAGCACTGACAAAAGGCTAAGTGAGGAACCTGCGCAAAGTGTGAGGAAAAGAGCAGGAAGTAGAAGATGAACTCCTGTCTAATGTCTCTTTTAAGTGCTTTCTGATCTAAATGACATTCAAAAAGGCTGCTAAAAGCATATTTAGCCTGTTGAACTTTTTCAGCGGCTCATTGTGCAAAGTAAAACAGCAGAGGAGGTGCTTGTTGCCTGTTACCACATAATTTGAACATGGCTGAGAGTGTAAATCCAGCAGCTGTGAGGCTCAGTTTAGAGCCCAGAGGTGCTTTGGGCTAAAGGCTAACATGCTGAGGTTTAGCAGCTTAATGTTGACCATGTTCACCATCATAGTGTGTTAGCATGCATTCACCAATCAGCACTAAACACAAAGTTCAGCTGAAGACATTATGTCATGAGTTGATACATACACGACACGGCGTCAGTGCAGCAAATTAAAAGCAACCACGTTGATATTATCAAAATAGATTTTATTCTAGACCTTGAAATCTGAGTGATATTACAACAGTCAGATCAGGAGGCTGCAGACTGCAACCACGTGAGTGAGAGAGAAAGAGAGTACAACAAAGGTGATGGCAAAGACAACACAACAAAAAAAATCTGCAAATTGGTATTTACATATTCTGTGTTATAATACATCAACAATTAAATCCAGATTTTAGATTTTTGTTCATTTTGTGTTTGTAACTACAAATAAATCAGATTTACAAAAGTTTTGAGAAGTACAAAACCTTCAAGGGTTCTCCAACATAGCAAAGATAGAATTAACGTTAGTACTTTCGGTAGGAACAAAAAATAGCAAACGCGCTTGAATGCAGTGTAAAAAGCTTATCGTCTAAAAACACAACATTATAAAATACCATTCCACTGTCATAGACATCATTTGAAATAGTGTCTTTGTGGTACAGTCCAATCACTGCTGACTGTGTTAAAGCAAACTTCAAAATAGTCTTTAGCTTCAGTACAAAATTTTTTAAAACAGGAACATTCTGAACAAAACCTCTGAAATGTCCGATGTGTGTGTGTGTGTGTGTATATGCGTGCGTGCGTGTATCAAGCCGTTGGTGAGATGAGACCTGGAATGCCGTGAAGTTGGCTTGGTTCGATTTTGGCGTACCCAGACGGGACACCACCCACCCTCACTTGCCGACTGGAACAATGCACATTTTCTGCATCAATTCTGATTCACCTTTAAGAGCGTTTCAAACATCAGATGTGTCCACGATGGCTTGAATAAACACACCTCCCTGTTTCTCCATTTTTAGTCTAAAGTGCAGAAAAAAACACCCTTCCAAGGGCTGCTCTTTTTTTTTTATTTCGCTATGACTGTTTAATGGTATTTTATAAAAAACCATTCCTCATGGTCGCGACCCCCCAGTGACGCAACACCATCACGTACTGTATTTCAAGCGTCTTCAAAAAGTAACTTTAAAATCCACCCTTGGCGCACAAGTGGCATACAAAAGAATCCCCTGTGATAGCACAGATATATATTTATATTTTTATATATATATATATATTATATGCAGATACCATGTTACATCAAGTCATATGCTGCGAGTCTGCTTTTTAACAACAAGCACAGACTTGCCTCAAAACGCCAACTCTGAACACTACAAACAAAAGCGCCTATCGGTGCATAGGCCTGAACACAGCCCGTCTCCAGAGTGTGTGTGTGTGTGTGTGTGTGTGTGTGTGTGTGTGTGTGTGTGTGTGTGTGTGTGTGTGTTAATGCTGGACTGCCTGACAACTGCAAACCAAAGCAGGGACTGTAGTGTGTACTTCGGTCAGTGCTGGACATGAAAGCTGCACGTGTAGCTCGAGAAGCGACTGCCCGACAAGACAAACTGCGATATGACCTCCAGCATCGCGGAGCAGCCGTCTCGGCGGTGACGTTGAGCAAACGTCGAGCCATGTTTAAAAAGGTGCGATCAAAGACCCTGTGCCTGCAGAGGAAGTGATACTCCAGACGATGTCCTGATGTTTAATGACCGAGCAGGGGAAACAGGACACAATTAGAACGGCTTAGTCTGATTATCTTTCAGCATTGGTTAGCAACAAGCCATAAATTGAGGAAACAAACGCAATTATGCTTATTAATTGTTGACGTCACATGGATCCAAGCGGTTATGGGCCTGTTTTCCCATCTCTCTCTCTTTCTCTCTTCCCCACAGAGCCCAGAAGCTGCAGTAGCACCAGGAAGTGAGCTATTCCTGTGCCACCTTACCTCACTGACAATAAAGCACGGCCGTCTACACGTGAGCTCGAGACACAGATCCTGGATGAGCTCAGCCACGGAAACCTGAAGCTGACTGCACAATGGCGTCGCTGTCTTTCTGCTCAGCACGTGGTGAGAACATGAGATCGACAAGGTGTTTGAACAGCTACAGAGATTATCTTTCAGCCAAGAGGTTTGGAATTCTTTAGAGCTCTATATTAACCTGATGAATCGTGAACACCTGAAAACCATTTCTGAGGATAACAGTTGCAAAAAACAAAGGACAGTTCACCCTTTGATTAACTGCTTTATACTTTTGTTAAAAAATGGCAAAACTGGAACAAACCTACTGGATAAAAATAGAGTTGACAAAATTCAAAATCATTTTGTCTTCTATGCTATACAGCTGCATTTTTTTTTAAACCTTAAAGAGTGCCGAGAAGTAGATGAATGGATCTCCCAATGAACAGCTTGAAACCCCATTGTAAAAAACAAACAATGCTCAACACCCCCCCTCTTCTCTCCCACCCCACATGTAATATAAAACCCACAGAGATCAGTAAAATCCAAAAACAATGTCCACAGGACACCAAATGCTGACATATGCAATATGCACACACCAACAGAGAACAGAAATCTTTAAAATTCTGGTACAAAGGATAAAAAGAGGAAAGCAAGAAGAATCCTGGTGTTTTGGTTTGTATGTGACGGGTCCAACAGGTGTGTACTGTGTGAGAGCAGAGCGATGCTTCTTCCTGCAGGTGTGTCCAAGCAGTGTCCATACAGACCTGTTGTATGTCCGACACATGCATAAGACCTGTATCTGGCAATGGTGTGGTCCTTGTGTGCGCATATGAGGAAAGGTGGGGGTGGGGGGGGCTCCATCTGGCTGTAATGGCGGGCCATGGCATCGGATGGGACTACAGCAGTGTGGTGGACAGGCAGGGACAGTCAATCATTTTGGCTATGTACACATTCGTAGTCGGTCCATGGCTCCCCCAGACGAGTGTCATTTCCTCAGGTCTAATACACAAACCTGGAGAAACAGGAAGGACGACACGGTTAGACATACTGTGACTGATCTCAGCCACCACAGTTTCACTTTGGGCCTGTTCAGAGTTTAGTCCCTTTCAGCGAAAGCGTTTCGTCCAGGTTTTCACCTTGTGATCAGCTGACATTCTTACTACAGCTCTGTGTAATAGCAGCGTGTAGACTGCTGGGCCAAGAACAAACGTCGTCTTGCAGAAAATGTGTTCTGGCAAACCAATCAGAGAAGATGGCGGAGGGTCATACTTGATCCTGTGACTTCAAGTCAAGCAACCGTGTGCAACACGAGTTTAACACTGGAACACCTGTTCTGTATTGTTGCTAGCTGCGGCAGCATGGCTTGTTTTCACCTTGTATCTGTGTGTGTGTGTGCGTAGCACGAACTAGCACAGACGTGGTTTTGAGAACTTTTACATACACAGTCTGAGATTTTGTTAACATAACAGCATCACAACAATGCAAAGTGCAGGGATCAGGAGAGATCAGGGATGGGTGTGGTCAAAGCAAGTCGGTAATCAGTGTATCCCTGTTTCAATCACTCATGTCCACTCTAAGACATTAGACTTAACTAGAGACCATGTTTCCATGGAACTCATACCAGCATTTCATTTATCGATTACTGTCAGGATGTAAAGACAATTTCAACAAATGTTACAAATAATTCAGAGAACCATGTTAGCTCGAAAACTTTAAGTCCGGCAGGCTACTCGACTGTATTAATTTTGGAAGTTGAGATTGGCTCGTTTGTGTACATTTTACGCCCACTAGGCTCCGCTTCAGATGTTCGAATTCAATGCGAGCCTAATCGTAGAAAAGCAGCCTATGTGTGTATGCAAACACACAGAGTCGTCTCCAGTGTTTGACAAATACTAACAAAAGAAAAGATGACAAAACACGCTAAGAATTGCACTGATGGCACAGACGGGGGGGGGAAACCCTCATGAGACGTGTGGCTTTGGAAAACACCGGAAAACAGCAACT
Organism: Chaetodon trifascialis; assembly: GCF_039877785.1. Lineage (NCBI taxonomy): Eukaryota > Metazoa > Chordata > Actinopteri > Chaetodontiformes > Chaetodontidae > Chaetodon > Chaetodon trifascialis. The sequence goes on from NC_092066.1 coordinate 17,713,513, forward strand.
TGATGATTGCACACGATTCCCCTGAAAGTGCTGCATGTTCCACATAGATGTCTATGGGCTTAATGAATGAACGAATGCATTTTCTAGATTTGCACTGCGCTCCTTACAGCAGAGCCATCTCTAAGATGCACTACAAACACATTAAAACAGGCAATGTTGCTTCTATGCTTCAGCCTCTGGAAATGTTTCTCTTGGTGGAGAGGCGGGGGGCCAACAACATGTTAGTATTGACGTATTTATGTGTTTTGCTGAAATATTCCCTCGTTTGATACAAGGACTGTACAACATTAAACATGGTTAGTCGTGAATCTAGAATGTGTCATTATTGACAAGCGACAGATGATCAGTTGTGCAAGAACCTGAATTTACAGTATGTTGGTCTGTCTTCTCTGTCTGTCTGTCTGTCTGTGGACAGATTTTGTTACAACCATGAAAGATGCAGTCAGGAAAGTGTACAGGTGTGTAGCTGAGATCAAACTGAGGCTGGGTCAGAACATCAACACGTTGCTGGTGCGATTCCATCTACAGTAGGGCAGATGGACCAGAACCCACAGAGTGGAGAAGATTAGTGAGGACAGTAACATGAGTAGAAACCTGGCCTGAACCTCATCCCCCATTGAGGTCATTCACAGCATGCCTTGTACAATCAATCTCATGTGTACACATACCACCAAACCCACACTCCAAGCAGCCCACACCTCAGTGGTTACACAAAGTCATGCTTTACAAACTAGAGTAATGCATGAGGGTCACACAGCAGCAAACATGAATGAGATGTTTCAGACTAGAAAGGGGGCTCGCAACCACCGACATGGTTACGCATACCGGCGCTGACATGGTAGCAGCTACACAGCTGGTCAACTTCAAACACGGTCAGCATTTTGCACACATCATCAACCTCGCTGCACAGAGAGCTCTAAAGCTGCCGCCCGTGTCACAACTCCAGGGGGGGATTGGGAGAATCACGGGATTCTTTTCCACCGCAGCACCAGCGCAAATCATGGCATCCAGCAGAGGCATAAACTTTTGGAGATACCAGCCCAGAAGTTGAAGGCCAGTCTGCCAGTCCCTGTTAAGAGGCATATTCATAGCATGAAGCCTTCTCAAAGGGAACTGATTCACCAGGTGATTAACCCCGGCAGACCTCAGCATTAACACCAAAAAGGGGACATCAATCAGATTCTTTAATTATGTCCATCAGATTCTCTTTTCAACCTTACTTGGCACACAACCACACGGCTGTAATGTCCCTTTAACTCTGCAGGACTTTCTGTCTCGCCACTCGACCATAAATGCCTGACTGATGGAGTGTTGCAGTAACCTCCCTGATCTCAGCCGCTCCTGCCTGGTTGCTGTGTTCGGCTGGACAGTCAAACACTCCTCAGGTCAATGCTGTAAACTTGTTCCACCTCAAAGGCTTTGTCAAGCGCTCTTGGGAATTTGGCTTGCTAGAAACCTTTCTCAGAGCTCAATATGCTTACTCACTGCAGAGTGCTGACGTGTAGAAATATAATCAAAAATGAAGTCAATATATCTGATTATACTGGCTTTATTATTGTTACTTATGTTTAGCACAAGATCCTAATACAAAAAAGTGAAAAAGTGGAAAGGTTTGAGTATTTTCCAAAGCATATATGGATGGTTTTTATTTCAGGCTGTTGGTTATTAATGACAGCACTGGGCAGTGGCTCATTTCTCTGACACTAATAGCTCCATCTAGTGTTCACTAACGGTACTGCAACACCAACTATTCCATTACAATTTCATGGCATTTTTGAGGCCGTCAGCTCAGGTTAAGCTCCTGCACTCACCACAGCCCTGTTCAAATGCTGCTCAGTCGGTCAACAATCTCGTGCACATGATGCGCCTCTGAGCCACATGCACATGGCCTGAAACAAGGAAGGCTCACGCCCTCAAGTCAAGCACTGAAGTTTTATACCCAGCGGAGCCGGGTGTGACCTCAGTGTTGTCCCTGAGTCCACCGGAGGCATTTTCTGGTGTCAGCTTACCTGGCTCAAACCTTAAATACACACAGCTGACTTCCTGGGTCAGCAGTCTGCTGTGGAAGTTGTACGTAAGGGGCCAAAGTGTGTGTGAGTGGCTGCTACTTTCAGTTTACGATGTGTGTGATTGAGAGCTAAGGCAGCATAACTCACCGATCCATCTGACGCGCTGGCTCCTACTTTGTCCCCTGTGGCGTTCCAGCACACCTCGAAGATCCCTCCTGTCCCCCGATAGCTGTGGACTAAAGCCCCCGTCTAAAAAAACCACATACAAATACACACGCGGTAGCAACGTTAGGTAACACGTTTATCCTGTTCAATGGCTGATGTTTATTGGTGTGTGTGGTTATAATCTCAAAGTATTATCCCACACCTGAGTGTTCCAGATGTGGACACACTTGTCGAAGGAGCCGCTGGCGAGGTGCCTGCCATCAGGGCTGAAGGCCACGCTGTAGACGGGCTCCTGGTGGCGGGTCAGTGTGTGGATACACACCCCACGCTCCACGTCCCACAGGCGCACCGTGGAGTCAAATGATGCGCTGGAAAGAGGGAACAAGAGAAGCAGTGAGCTACATGTCCAAGTCAGTCACTGGTTGATGCACAAATACTTGGCTGCAAAAAAAAAATAAAAAAAATAAAACATATCTTCTTTTCAACTGTATGCGTCATCTGTCTCCCAATCCCCAACAGTATCTTGGAAGGTCAACATGATACAGTCTTTCAGCAATATGCCACTGATGCCATGGTCAGTTTGTCGACTCTGCTCAGGCACCTTAGGATTTAGGTTTGTTCAGGTGGAAAGCCCACCCTGAGCTGCTTGACCCCGTGTCATTTCCTCAGGGTCAGTGGAGCCACTGCGGCATCCTTCAGATGCTACAGACTGTGTGTCTGAGAGGCGTTGGAGCTGGCGGCGTTGCACACCCTGGCTCCATGTGCACGTCTCTTCTTCAGATGGTGTTTCAGCCCTCAGGGTTGGTTTGCTGATAATATATACACTGTGGTGGTAATCTCAGTCCTGACTGTTAAAGCTACTTGCGATGTGAACAACAACATCAACAGCAACAGCATAGTCTTATTAATACAAATGCTACTATCAAGTCACACTCATATCAAAAGTAGAAATATCAACATCAAAAATCCACCAAGCGTATGACAGTAACACCTGAGTTTCCTCAGCTACTCTAATTCTAATTCATCTACTGATGATATCAGAGAACATGATCAGGTGGTTTATTTATTCCTATTTACCAGTAACAGTACTGATCGAACAGAGGCACAGCTCGCCTAAGCTCACATGTGATAACCGTGTAACCTCGGACTTTATTATTGCAGATCTTTAAGGGCCTGAGGGCTGAAACATCATCTGAATAAGAGACAAGCACATGGAGCCAGAGTGTGCAATGCTTCTTTTCTACTCTCGGGTTTACTTTCAGTGCTCAGCACCTCACAACAACCGCTGGTGTGCGTTACTTTTCCATTCTAGACTCACAACAGTCAGCCAGCCAACAGCTAAAGACATAACTGAGTGATACGAACACCTGCAGAGCCAATACTGGTGGCACAGTTGCAGAGTCCAAGTCAAACTTGTTAGAGCAAGTAAAGCCTAAATATTACATGAGCAGCAGCCCTGAGGTCACTGTCAAATATTTTATTGATGAAGCTCTATCAAGGAATGGGACTGCTACCAAGAGACGTGGACAGAGAACTTGTACAGGTTATTAAAGATTCAGCAGTACAGAGTCATTAAGATTATCTAAGTATCCTGATATTTCCTCAAAATGATGGGAAAATGTATCATTAGAAAGAAAGAAACTGCAGATTTCTTTATTTTTCCAATTTAAGAACACAGAACGACACACAGCATTTGTGTCATCTTCCCTCTGTGAATACAAACATACACTGTAGCATATGAGGTCAAAATGATGCAGGAGAGTGAGGGTAGTGTTCAGCCGCTACACTGTGGTCTCACCTGGCCAGCATGAGATTGGCGCTAGGGTTGTTGGTCCCGGGGCCTGTGGGGCTCCATTTGATGGTATAGATTTCTTTACTGTGGGCTTGGAGGTCATGAACACACGAGTCCTGCTTCATACTCCAGATCTATGCCAGACAGGAAGAAGCTGTTAGTATGGTGTTTATCAAGCACATCAACACATTCAATCAGATATTTGTGTAACTCGGGCTCTTTTTTGTGCTTATCTTAGCCGCTGACATGTGCTACGTCTGCATGTTATGTGGACTGACCTTCAGTGTCATGTCGTCTGAGCAGGAGGCCAGCAAGCTGCCGGTGGGATCCCACTTGATGGCGTTCACCTCGTTCTACGGTGAGTAAGATGAGTGTTAGAAAACACAGCATATTTGACTGATGCACATGGACAACACAACAAATGAAAGAAATAATATAAACTTCTGTGTTTATACTTTAGGCTGGGCTCAGACTACAGGAGTTTAGGAGTGGTTAATCACTGATTCCCCCTTCTGACAATGGGAGGAGAGATGTGGTCTGGGACCTTGGTCAGTACCGATCTTCATCTTAAACCTCCCAAACAGCTCGCAAACTCCTCTGGGCCACCGCAATAATTTCAAACATGTTTGATATTTGGGAGTTAAAATGTGGATGTTTATGTCAGCACTTTCCAAGCAAGCTAACGCCGTCCCGGAGCAGCTGATGGTGTTGCCAAGCAAAAGTGAAAATTCTAGACCTTGAGGCTAACATTAGCTAGCATACTACTGTTGACAGATATCAAAACTGACTGTTGTACTCTCACCTCCAGTTCTTGCTGAAGAATAGACAACCTGTGCTAACTGTGTCATCCAGATCCGTTCAGAGTTATACTTTTGCTTTTTCTCACTGCAAACCAATACTACAGCAAGTTGTTGAGTCACATCAGTATCCATTTTTCATGTGAGATCACATGAGGCAGCTGCTCCCTGTGGCATGATAATAATATTCTGTAGTGTGTCATGCACCATGCTTTTCTTATCTTGGAGTGTGAGCATGTTTGAGATTAGAGAGAAGAACATCTATGTGCACGATGCAATCAGGTTTTAAGACACCTGTAGTCTGAAGTGTGTGTGCTGGTTTGTTACTAAGTTATTAGAGTTGTGAATGCATTTACCTTAAGAGCGCTAACAACATCAGAAGCTACAGCGAGTCAGAGCCTGACATCAGATTATCCTAAATTATCCAACAGCACCGAATAGAATATATAAATATATTATATATTTTCAGGTGGTTTCCATTTCCCTCCCCGTCACAAAGCTCACACACGGGACTTCTGTCTTACCGTGTGTCCCTGGAAGGTCTTGACAGGTCTGTCCTGACCCAGCTTACACACATGGATGCACATGTCTGTGCTGCAGGAGGCAAACGTGTTGTTGCTCTGCCAGTCCACGTCCAGAGCCGGTGCTAGAGGAAGAGGCAGAGAGCTTAGGGCTGCTGCAGCAGCGAAAAGATGGTCTGAACGTAGATTTCTTATTGCCACATTGGATCTGATATTCCACTGTAACAATACTCCATGTGCAGATAGTCTCGTTTGTCAATGTCACACTCCAAAAACGCAGAACTGTTCAGCAAAATGTGTTAAGATAAGGTAAGGTAGGTGCAGTCATTGATATTAGTGGCAATGTGTGAAAGGACTCCATGACAGAAAAAATTGAATTCATCATCACTGTGGTCTCCACAGAGACGGAACAGAAAGACTCTTCCATGAAAAGTCACATGGAGCGATCCAACAGACTCCTGTCACTCACCCGAGTGGAAAGGAAATTGCTGCTTCGCTTCTCCCGTGTGGGCGTCCCAAATAATTGTGGTCTGTGAGAAAGAGGACATTTTCATTACTTGTACTAAAGCAGTATCGCTCATGTAAGTGCATCTATACAATTAGCGCATACAATATGATAATGTATGCTATTATAATCCTATTATAAAAATGCTGCAAGTCACAATCAGTTAATGTAATGTGCACAAGTTGAGGAGGAGGTATACAGAGAAGTTAATAGATAACATGCACATCAGGCCTTTTTACACCTGCAGCACATCAGCACTTGGGTATCAATATGTATGCTGAAGGTGACGCTGTGTGTCATCCTACTTCAGTCCACTAGATGGCAATGTTGAACAATGTCCATACATTCCTGTCATTTTGTGACAGGATGCTGTCGACTTGACTCTCACCTGTCAGTCCTGACATTTGGTGATAGTGTAAACAGACCCTGACATGCAAGTATTCACTGAGGACAGCTCACAGTATCTGCACAGACCTGTCTGTGGTCGACATGCATGCCATCCATATCCTGTGCCTTTCCCAAAATGACCTTTATTTTAATGCCAAAAATAAAACCAAATGTCCATTCATTTGGAAAATGATCTATGATGTGCGTTTGTGGCCTCTGTGTCATTGCCTGGGAAACTCTTGATGTGATCAGAGTGCTACTACCACTGTTTCTCCTATATTCATTCTGCAGCCAAATGAGTGCTGCGAAAATTTCACACGACCATTAATATCCTCTGCTCTCGTGTTTCACCCAGGGTGGGGTTAGCCCCTCTCTCACACACACACACACACACACACACACACACACACACACACACACACACACACACACACACACACACACACACACACACACACACACACACACACACACACACACACACAGGAAGTGAAGATGAACCGTCATGCTAAAATGCTGATGGATCCTGTGTTTTTATCTGAACTACACTAGAGAATATTCAGTAAAACAGATCGCTGATGCTGTTCTGCCCTCACTGTTCTTTGTGAGGTTTTGCTGGTGATGTAATGCAGCCCCAGTGTGTTTTATGTGGAGTGACCATGGCGCCAGACACCGCTTAAAAAATGGCCTTTTACATACTAGATCGCTTGTCAGCAACTACTCATACGGTAACTTAGGAGGCACTCTGGCCTTGTGTGCTTTGATTCATTTGGCAGGGAGTTAACACACAGTCATAATTTTGTTTAAATGAAATCTCAACTCCCGACATTTGCTCTGAGTGTTCTTTATCACTGTTTTGGAAGAAGGAAATAATGGGAGTAACGGACGAACAAGCTTTAAAAGTCTTACCTTGTCTACACCGGCACTGAGGATGAAGTTTCCTTTCTTATTCCACTTGAGTGCAAATATAGGACCTTTATGCTGACCCAGAGTACTGGCCAGGTTACCTGTAAATATAAAAAACCCAACACGTCAGTAAGAGAGCAGAGTTCACCATCCATGCATCCTTTCAAGGCCATGATGTAGCAGAAATTAAGACTCTTACCATCTTTTGTCCATATTCTGGCAAAACCATCATATGAACCAGTTGCTAGCAACGTTCCCTCACTCTGAAAAGAGGGAGAGATACAATCCTCATTAGTTTGAAATCAATTGCTTTTAATCTTTCTCAGCTTTACTCGCATATTCAGGCAGAATTGTGTCTAATTTCAGAGTTACATTCTGGTTTGTTTAACAACGAGGCTCAAATTAAGAAGCGAGTCGTTAATGACAGATCAAATATTAGTTCTGATTTAGCCTTGTGCACTGACTTCCACTACTCGGGGAAAAAACAGTTTGCAGATGAGCAGTATGAAAAGCCTTTTCCCCCGTGGGAGTGACTCGCCCCCATATGTCTGGGTGGAAGGAATGCCTTCAGCAGAACTAGTGGTCACATGGATGCACACACACACACACACACACACACACACACACACACACACACACACACACACACACACACACACACACTATATTAGATTACTAAAAACTGTGCTCAGTGAAACAGACACACAATCATAATGTTCATCTACACACGCACGCACGCACGCACACACACACACACACTCACATTCCAGTCTAGTGAGGTGACGTCTTTGTTGCTGGGTACGTCCTGGCCCCCTTCCCGTATGCAGTGCCTCAGAACCAGCTGGGTGGATCCGCCTGTGCTGTTCTCACTCAGGTTCCAGATCCGTGCTGTTGAGTCCCCAGACCTGCCCGAGCCAAGACACACAGACACATAAGCCTCTTTCACACATGGTTCCCGGTAAATTGCTGGGATAACCTTCCAGGCAGCGTTGCTGCTTTTCACTATTCACACATGGAGCTACGTTCAGGAACATTTACGTCTCGTGCCTTTTCACACATGCTGTGGCACCGCTGGAATAGACGACAGTCCAGCAGATGGTGGTAATACAAAACTGATGGATGCCAACTGCCGTGAAACTCAATAGAAGAAGAAGATGGGGCAGGGCTGGGTGTATGTGTACGCGGTGGAAGGCGTCTGTATTTTCAGGAACAAGGGTGGCGATGAGCTGTTTTTGCCCCGTGTTCTTGTAGCGTATTTAATAGTTGAGTTATGGATTGAAAATCGTAATCAGTTGAGTCTTGTGATTAGTTCGCTCGCTCCATGTGAACGCGCCTTTTTAATCAGACGGACGTAACCCTCTACGTGCCTATCCCTGCCAGGTTACTGCTTTCAATCACAACACAGTCGTACTGGCATTTTCCCTGTTAGCCGGTCTTGAGATGGGAAACCAGAATATCAACATCTTCTCCCACTCAAACATGAACCCATGCAGGAAATGTTCCTGGACATTTCAGGGATAGAAGATTATATGCACAAAAGATATTTACTTTTAAATTGTTTGCGTGGATAGTTTCCTATATGTAGCCCCCCTTAAATTACAGGACTGTGCCACAAGTAATCCCATTTTTGTCCAGTGTGTCCATGCTTAGGAGCAGGACTGCTGAAAATCCAGTGTGCGTACCCAGCTGAATGCTCACCTCTGCTCGGTTTATAAATGAGCACTTGATTGTTGATTTAGGCTGGAGAAAATCTAATGACAGTTTAGAAGGATGATGAATCATTCTGGTTCTTGCTTTAGTTTAGTTTGACAACACTGAATCACTTCTTCCAACTGACAAAGAGCTCTGATCCAGAAATGAATGTTATGAATGAACACGTATCTGTTAATTATGGTTTTAGGTAAGGACCATTTTACAGTTAAACAGGATTGAGGGGGCAATGAACTCATCACACAAATGCACACTTGACCCCAAGCTAGAGTCCAGAGCATCTACTGTTATTTGATCTGATGGGAAGTGAAAGCTGTAAAGAGAAGACCGGCTGGAGCATCTTGTCCAATCACATGTCTTTTGCTTCTTTTCCTGATGTCTGACTGCTCCGATATAAAGGGATCTCCCTCAGCCATGTTGACAAACATACTGGATAGAAAGGTGGAGATGTAACTGTATGACATCATGGGAGGAGATAGTTGCGGTCTGGTTTGTGCAGGTGCGTAGTGAACCCAAACCTACTCTTGAGGCTATCTGTCTGAGTCAATAGTCAAACGATGGTCAAACTGCAACAAACTTCTGGTTTGACATGTGGCACTTCAAACTGGTGTATAAGAACAAATGGCTGCTACAGACATAATTCTGAAGCTGTACCCTCTTTGTCAACTGATCTGTCAGCACAGTCTTGATTGACTAATAACTGCTGGTTGACCTGTTGCACAATAAGCCATTAGTCATTCTTTTTACTGGAAAAGCTGTCACATGGCCATTTTGAGTATCAAAATGAAATATGCTTTCCTCTTTAATAAACACTACTCTGTAAGACATTTTCCACATTCATCAGGACAGAGATAACAACGCTGAAGAAACAATAACTTCAGTCAACAAAGATTTGTTTCGTGGTTGTGTCTTTGTCCAGGAGGCAGACACTGTCCCTACATATAAGAGTAGGTTCAAAACTTTCCTTTTTTGACAAGCTTACAGTTAGGGCTGGCTCAGGCTTGCCTTGGACCAGCCCTAACTTATGCTGCTATAGGATTAGACTGTCAGGAATTGACCAATGATACACCAGGCTCCTCTGTTCTTCTCTCCCTCTGCATCCGTATGCTTTCAACAGCTACTACTAGTGCTGTATTGCATACCCATACTATATAATCATATATACATCTGCCCCGCCCCATCTCTCTCTCTGTGGATTTGTAATTTGTATTAGCAGACACGGATTTGTGTCAACAGTAATTTTCTATGTTATGCTGTGTTAAATGAACAGAATTTAAGGTATTTAGAGAAGGAGAGAATCCCACTATCCCTGCAAGAAAGCAGTCGTATTGTTACTGCAGTCAAACAGTATCTCCAGCTCAGACAAGCTTGATCTGTGATTTGTCGAGTTAGATTGCGGCTAATTTGTGAACAGGACTTAAATTCATAGGTCTGAATAACTTTCAAGGGGAAAAAAGTTACAATTCTCTGATTCCAACTTTTTAAATGTGTATAATCTCTGTTTTTTTCACTCCTCTGTGACAGTAAACTGAATATCTTTAAGTTGTGGACAAAAGAAGACATTTGAGGACATCACCTTGAGCTTTGGGAGAGATTTTTCACAATTTTACAGACCAAACAACGAATGGATTAATTTAGAAAACAGCTGACAGATGAATCCACAGAGAAAATAATCATTAGTAGCGGAGTAGTTGACGACTACTAAAATGCAACAGTAGTGAATGCCCTCAGAGAAACTGCACGACCAGAGCAGACCAGTGAAAACCACAGGGAAGAGCACGATGATACTGACCCAGAGGCGAGGAGGTCATTCACTGGGTTCCAGGCACAGATAAAAACTTCGGATTCGTGGCCCCTCAGGACCATGGCTTTACTCTGGGGGATCTCCACGTCCCTGTCCACCTCCATCATCACTGAGTGGTGATCTACAGGAAGGAGTGAGAAAGCTCAAAGTTTACATAACACTGTTCATAAAGTACTGTCTAAACGTCATGAAGGTGAGGAGGAACTGCAACGGGTTTCAAATGCAATACAAAATAAATAAAACATAATGAAAAACAGCTTCTAGCAAATAGCGTATTACTTTTTAAATGAATTACCAGTGATTCCCCACACAAAGGCTTATTTGGTGGAACAGAAAGTATATTAACAACCAGGCAAGCAAGCAGCATTCATTTCAGCAACAGCAGATGTCTGACATCATCTAATTTTCTACAAACCAGACCAGTCCCACAGCAGCGCACATGTACGTCATCGTCTGATCTCGTTAATTCAAGCAGAATGGCTACGCCACCGTTTCTTGACAGGGCGCAAGTAAGCGGTGCTGCACCGAGTGAACACCAGACTGAACAGCTGACAGTTGTGGAATTAAAGAACAGACTGTGCTGTTGTTGAATGACCAAGAGTGTTTGTACCAAAGCACAGCCTGTCCAAAAGTAGGCTCTGTGCAAAACAACAGCTATTGAGCCGTTGCATTTCAGTAAGCTCCTATTGGACTCATCTTTAGCCCACGAGAGCCTGAATCTACCTCAGTAGCACTCTGAAATTTGATTGTGAGGCCCACTGCATTATTGTAATTAAAATCTGTTGGGAAAGGAACGAGGTTTTGAGGGAAAACAAACAGACCGCACGTATCCTTTTACACTAAAAAACAAACAAACAATTGTATGGTCGGAAAAGGTGAGCAAAGACATGTAGACAGTGCTGCCATGAGGAAACACGCGCGGGTGTAAGGAAACCAGAAAAGCTTTATGCAATGCCAGGCAGGCCACAGACATTTCCAAAACAAAATCCCAAAGTTGTACTGTGACTGTCATGAGAAAGGCAAATCTCACACACACAGACACAGTTAAGAGGGGTGCTGAGCTTCATTCATTTCACCCAGCCACACTTTGTATAATTCATTTTTTTTTCCTTTTTGGCTTCGATAAAACTTTGTCTCTTTCTGCTGTGGAATTATTTAACACCACGCCTTTTATTTAACTGTCTCCAGTATTGAGCAAAACTCAAATCTGTGACACACATTCAAGTGAAAGGGGGCAAAAATACATCCCAAACAGCTGTGCAAGCATCTTATAAGTATGAATCTGATTATATCAAGGCACATAACCCTGGACTAACACCCTGCATTAAAGGTCTGCTGTGTAGGGTTTAGTGGCATCTACTGACGAGGTTGCAGATTGCTACCAGCTGTATACCTCTCACCTTGCCCTCCTTTTCCAAGCGTTTAGGAGAACCTGGGTTTGGTGCAAAACTCATAAAAAATGTGAGCAGCCCTCTGTAGAGCCTGCATTTGGCTTGTCTGTTACGGGCTACTGCCAAATTCTGCAAATTGAGCCCCCTAAATCGTACACACTGGTCCTCTCAGAAAATAAAAAAGAATCTATAATTCGGTCAGCCGAGCTGATTCAGAGATTGTTTACGACCATAAGCTATCTTACTGGCTAAGGCATGTGATCCGTTTTCCTCCCCGTTGGCGGCGCCCTCTCCGTTCTTGGTGCTTCCCTGGGGCCCGGTGCCGCTGCCACTGCCTGCCGCCTGCTGCTGCTGCTGCTGCTGAGCCAGCTTGTCCCTGTAGGCCTGCTGCCTGGTCTGGACTACATCTGGCATCACAGCATCAATCAGAGACAGCGACTCGATGGGCCGCCCGTCAAATAAGGTCCCGTCCTGCAGAGGCAGCATGCAAATTTATACATCCTTATTATTCATCAAATTCACTACAGTGGATAAGCCAACACACACACTTCAGTCGAAACATAAAGCTGACAGTGCACTGCTTCTTGCCAGTAAGGTTACACTAATTAAGGCTTGATGGTTTAAATGTGGAGTCTGACCTCATTGATGCTGACTTCAGCCTCCACATACTGCAGGCCCTTCTGGATGATGGAGATGAGGGCAGCAGGGGGCACCAGGGCTCCATTGATGTTGGACTGGCTGATGTGGCTCTCTATGCCAAAGGTGAACGCTGAGTGGGAGAAGCCTGTAGGAGGCATGGATAATTTGGAAAGGAGGATGGAGTCAAAGTTCAATAGAGCAGCAGTGTTTAATATTACATCTGAAATCTTTTTTTTTTCAGAGAGGTATTTACTCAACAAAAATAAATAAATAGGTGAAAACCCTTTGTAACACTTACCTGACTCTTGCAGGTATCTGTAAACCAGAAAATTGACCTCATCACTGCTTATGCTCATTTTTACTCCTGGTGATTAAACCATTGGGTCAGCACAGGATAGGAGCCTGCAAAAGCAAACCACAGAGCAGGGAGTTTTGCTCAATTACGAGTTGATGGTATTACACACCACAGGACTGTGCTGAAGGGAGGTTTCAGAAGTATCATCATCACTCAAGTGCATAACATGAAAGACAGTGAAAAGTAAGATGACATGCAGTGGCACCGGGCCAGGTGTAAAAGAGCTGTCTCACACACAAACCGAGGATGGGGTTACACTATGAGCAAGCTACGTAGCTCACTACCAAACTGGCACGCACGATGAAAACTGAGAAAGAGGAAGAGGTTAAAAAACACATCACCTTGCCTGACCTAGATGTCTCAAGTTCAAAACAGAAAAGTAGGCAAAAGTGAGCTGTGATCAGCCATTTCATAAATAATGATGTTTCGTTCCTCTCTACTTTTGTAGGCTGCAGAAGCTTCCTGGCTCTAGGCAGGGCACCAGTTTCCATTCATTAACCTACAACTGGAAATAATTACCAGCAGTCTTCATGAGGAGGGCTGGGTATTTTGGCCTACAACGTCTGGAATACATGGGCTTTAAACCTCAGCAATAACAGATCCTACAGTGCTTGCGTCCGGGCTCCATATTTATTCATGCAGAACCCACACTGTTTAAATGGGACTGTGGAAATAAACAAGGGGTCTGGACGGGGGACAGAACCTCTACTGTTTCCATCACGCCAGCAAGCTGAAAAAGTCAACATGTCTCCTGCCGCATCCCAGAGGCTGAGATCCAAGACCAACTGAATCAAGAGGCCTGGAATCCAGTAGAAGCCCTTCAGCTATCCCTGACAAGGTGGTCAGAAAGTCCTGACTGCTGGTGTTTCTCACACGGAAGGACTACCACCAGCAAGCATCGGTCTGATAAAATCTGAATATCTCACTGAAGACTTCTGTTTAAGGATGACACCAACAATAAATGCTAAGCTTTCTACATAAAACACAGCATGATTCTGACAAAATATGTGCTTTTGCCATTGACCAGCACTGTACTCCTGCTCTTACAGTGTGTTGTGTGTTTTCTGTTAGCTTTTGTTTAAGGTTCAGCGGGGTTGTGGTGTCCTGCAAGCCTGTTGATGTAGTACTCTTGCATATCTGACACCAGCCCGTTTTGAAAGGGTTCTGGCAAATGTCATCACCATGCAAGTGACGCAGGAGCCGTAAATGGGGTCAAAGCTCACTTACAAGAATAGATCCACCAATTCATTTGGCTGACATGATCTCTGACTTCTGACTGTGTTACGAACATCAGCGCTGATCAGTAGATCAATCAAGAGCACTGATCACTACCTACATCATTTTGCTTTTCAAAAACACAAACAGCTGCTAATTAGACCCAGTGAGTTTTACATGCCAATCACACACCCTCACCTGACTTACTCATGTTACATCACAGTATCTGTGATTAGAAAGCACTGGACAACCTAATTAGCAGCTAGCAAAGTAGACTTTGGGCCTAAACAATAAGGAAATTCTTATCAGAACTGCTCAGTTTAATTTCAATTCTGTGGTATAAAATCTTAAAGCTTATCAACTTAATAGTTCAGAATCAAAAGTCCTAAAGAGCCAGGGCCATAAAAGTAACTAACCGCCAAACTAAGATTGGCTCAAGCAGCTTGAATGGAGAGCTTGACAGATATTTAACTCATTGACATTAGTCTCACATTACCAGCAGTCCAGACTACGCCTGAGCTGTTGCCAAGTAGGTCTCACACTACACATCTTGTACTGATAACTGACTGAGCAGGGTGGCTTGGTACAATCTAAGAGCCACCTTTGAATCATAGAAATGAGTTAACTGTACAAACAAAAAAGTCTGTGCAAGACACTTCACTGTGGCCATAGAACCACATAAAACACAGGTGTTCTTGAAAGCAGCCTTGAGATTCATACATGTGTTCTTACAAAACAAGAAATCCATAGTTGCACATCTATATTTTAAACAGAGCGCCGCAAGTTAAACAATTTCCACAGAACCACCATGCTAACAAAAATAACTCAGACTAACCATATGATCTCAAAACAGCAATCAAATACCACCAGTGTTGTGCTGTCTTTATAAATAGGCGCTGGTCTGTCTTAATTCCGGTTCTAGTATAATATATTCTTACCAAGAGCTCTCTCTCTCTTAACCGAAGCCACAACAACCACTTCTCCTACACGTAACCTCAGCGTATTGTTCAAACAACAAGGCATGCAGGACATTTACTGCATTTACAAGAAAGCAAACAGCTCCAGTGGTAACCTATTAAAGCTCTTGATTACTGCACAGTTATGTAAACAACTGGGTTATTTCAGGTTTTTAAGATGAAAATTGTGTATGCATGTTCTAACCCCCCTTTTGGTCTTGACTGAGTCATTCCTGTGCACGGTCGTCCCACTGGCTGGATACAAAGTTAAATCACAACCACCCTCTCCTCTATTATGACTTCTGACACTTTGCCATTGCAATGTGATCTTCAATGCAGCAATGTAAGTATGCAGCCATAGAAAGCGGTGAAACAAAATTTAGAAATGGAGAAACAAACAAAACAAAGTCTGACATTAATCAGTGATATACACTACCCATGAGATCGAGATGTCCTCAGATGCACATCATAGCTGCGTTGTCCTCAACAAGAACTCTCAGCCCCTAAGAAGAAATGAGAGAAACTGAATGCACCTCTTCCAACTCTTACATTACACTGAGATAACATCAGAACATCGTATTAATGATGGAGATTGCACTGTTTCTCCAGTGTGAAATCACTTGCACTCAAAATTTTAAGAAAATGCTCAATATCATATAAAACTCCATCTTTAATTGCATTATTATTAATAATATCACTAATTTGGCAAATAAAAGGAATAAAAACCATTCAATAGACTCCTTGGCATGCTTTTACGTCAAACCGCCTGACAGCATGAACTGCACTTGAGTAACGTGCCCTGACCTTTCAAGGAATGCCTAAATAACACGTCTTGCACATGTTACTATGTGTTTGAATCTTGGTGAAGCAGCACAAGAACCACACAGGATCTGCCAAATATTCACAGACGACAGTGATTCTCTCTGGGTGCTGTGACAAATGATCTTAATTACAATGGACATTTTATTATTAGCATGTCAGGGAGTGGGTGAAAAGGCAGCCACAGGAAAGTGTGATGAACAGAGGGGTGTGTCAACAAACAATGAGAGAAACTGGGTCAACAACGCAAAAAGCCAAAACAGTGGATACTCTTGCTGTGCCCAACTACCCTGAGGGGACAGTAATTACATGGGAAGTATACTTACGCATACAGGAAACGAAATGTTATTGTTCAATTTGGTAAAAACACACTTTACAGATGCTTCCTTCCTACAACGTCACCCAACATCGCACTTCTGGTACTAGACCAACAACTGCGGCCAAACACTGTGGTGTTTTAGTCCGTTTTGTACGCAGCTACATTTAAATGCGTCAGTCATGTTTTGTTTTGTCGCCATTTCAGAAGAAAAGTAACAGTTAGTCTGAGTGATTTCTGGGCCCTCCTCAGCTTGCACTGATTTCGTGCAAGTTAAACACATGCGAGTTATGTCACCATGATAATCTGCTACGTAAATTAGCGAGATAGCATGGCAAGCTACTTGCGGAAATACACTGCCCATCCCCCACACGCGGCGGCGACTGAATGGGCTAACGATCTACAGTGTGTACGGTACGTTTGCCGACACGCTGTATGAGGCAGAGTAGGCAGCTACAATTTGCGCCGATGAATGGCTCAAAATAACCATTATTCTTGTTAGGCAGGCCTCAATCAAATACCCCTCTTGTTAATGCACTGTATTACCATTCATATGAAGTGAAGCAATCATTTAAGTCATTAGTGGCATAATGAAGCCGTACGTTGACCATTGTCCACATGTCATGGGTCACGGATATACGAGGGAAATAGGAACGGGTTTTTGTCGGCGCTGGCATTCTAGGTTAACTATCAATTACACATGCATTATGAGTACCATCGTCGTCTTGTTACTTATTTATTTTATCGTAACTACTGTAATTAGCATTTTAATATTTACAACCCCTTTTGCGCGGTGATAAGTCTGCAAAGCCACGAGCTAAGTAATGTTAGCTCATTGGCTAACACATGCGAGTTAACATTAGTTTTGCCTTGGCGGCGGCCGTACCCCTCGCCACTCATTCCAGTCAGGCAAGACGGTATAGTATTTCGTTCATTTGCAGGATACTAGCAGTTAACTGTTAAAAAAAAGCAATTAATACTACATGAGTCAGTGCTTCCTTTTACTTATTTTATATCGCCACCGACTATAACAACGTCAAGTTAACTTCTCTAAAATAGCATTTCTGACGAGTACCGTGAGATCGGCAGCTTCCTATCACTGTAAACCTGCTAACAAGCTAGCTAGGTGGCTAAAACTAGCATGCTACGCTAATGACAGTGTTGCTATAGTCTCGTACCTACTTGGATAAAACCTTTAATTTGACGATATCTTCCACAGCTCTTGTGTTCGAGTCAGACCATGTTACCGCTTTAATCGATTGCAAGGTAGATCGTTTTCGCACATATATTAACTATCATTAGGTTATAATATTTAAGCTAAAGCCAGGCGCTAAGAAGCCAGCAACGGCTTCAGACAGTCGACACAGTGGAGTGACCCGACATGCAAAAATGAGATGCCTGTAACTACTGTTGTTTCAAACCGCCACTCTGTAGTTAAAGCTCAATATGAAGATTAACTCGTGACGGCGGCAGTGTTCAACATATATACTGTTTCCTCGATTGAATACATTGAAGTGTGGTGGGAAGTGGTGAACAAACACAAGCTAACAGAACAATATCTATCAGTAGCATTATTTCACATTTCTACCGAGTGGAAGTGGGATATCATGCCGTGTCGGCAACTAACCTATTTTCCAAAAGCAGCAAACAACACCCAGCGGTTTGCTCAAGATGAAAGCCGTCCTCAAGCGTTGATTAAATATTTGGTCCGTTTGACAGGTTCACAGCAAAATGGAGCCACGTTTCCTCGTTGAAACCGACCAATGAGGTGGAGTACAAAAAAAATGCCGAGGCCTCTGGAAGTTTGTCCCGCAGCCAAGCACCAGTCATAACAACAGTGTCCTCGCCCATCCCCCACTACACCTCTTTTTCGCTTGTCTGGTCACCACTAGCCCTGGATTAATGACACCCCACCCCCTCTGCTGTGCTCAGTCATTCAGACTGGGGAAAGTCAACAACAAGCTTACATCATCATTGCAATCTGTGTTTTACGCAGATTTTTTTTTTTTTTTTTTTTTTTTTTGCTGTATGCATAATCCATAATCATAATAATTTCCCCAATGTTCCCAGTGAAGACGATAGCCTGGAAGTATTCATGCTATACCCGGGTCATTTAAGATATATGAAATATCAAGTACTGACTGCAGGGAAAATTGGGTGCTGGCCTTCAAAATTCAGTATAATGTACCTTTTATTACCACAGTCCTTGTTTCACTGTGATGAGTAGCCATACCCATTTAAGTGGCGGAGCTGCCTCAGCCTTTTCCAATGTGAGATGATGACATATCATGAAATGCTGAATTGGAGACCATTCAGTTAGTTGTACAACAGCAGCAAGAGTGCAGCATTTTCAGGACATCCTTTGTTGCAGTGTTTTTTTTCTTCTTCTTGTTACCACAAATGTAATAATCTCTGCTGGGAGCACAGACGCACTTACAACATCTCTTCATTGTCTCTCATGCTCTGTGCATCCCCACAAACAACATACGAAAACCAAAGAACAACCACAACTTCAAATGAATGTGTCTCATTTTATGAGTCATGTCTTTGCAAAAATGGCTTAGCATAACATCTTTAGCTGTGTTACCACTGACGATATGGCAGAGGTAAAACATTTGCATGCAATCAAATGGCAAAAGTCTAAAGGACATTTATTTGTATACCCTATCTGATTTACTGTGCAGACACTGTATGCTACTGCAGTCCAGTGATTTTCTGCCTTTGCTGCCTCCCAAACTCTGAGCTGTTTGATCCTCCCACTCAATTATCTCAGAGCTCATCTGGTCCTTTGTCAACATCCTCGCAACTCATCCACAAGAGACCTCCCTGCCTAATATCTTGTGCCACACATTCACTAATATGGAGAGGTGATAGGATTTTACATATTTAATGTTTTACCTCATCATCTTCACTGATCTTTGTAAATATATGCTTACTCTGAATTTGATGATGCGGGAACCAGTCATTTGATGACTGGGAACCTGTTTACAACATTCCACAGGTAAACAGGTTCATTGGTAACAGGTGATAGTATCATGATTGGGTATGAAAGGAGCATCCTGGAAAGGCTCAGTCGCTCACAAGCGAGGATGGAGAGAGGTTCACCACTTTGTGAACACATGATTGTGTAAAGGATATTACTACATGGGTTTGGGAAGACTTTGTAATTTCTTCAGAGCAAAGCTGGAATGATGCTACTGGAGGGGGTCTGAATGTCCAAAATCCTGTGATAGAGGTTGAATTTTAACATTATGCAAAGCAGGTTTCAGTTTCAGTGCTGTTTGCCTCTATTAGTTCATGTTCGGGTGATTTCCCACATTCTGCCTCTTGCTTGTTTCTCCTCAAGCCAGGAGAAACAGAAATATGTGCTCCATCACTCCCACTGTGTGAGGGTGTGTTGGCTGCCAGTGAAGAAATGTGAAGCGAATTCCTGCTCTCCAGTGCCAGGCTTTACGCAATATATGATTCACTCTACGGACAAATATTGTGAATTGACTCATCTCTTCTCTGTGACTGTAAATCCTACTCATTTTTTTTTTTTATACATACAGTACATGCACATACCGCACAGTCATAGATATGAAAAAATACATGTCAACATACATGGAAATCTCTGAATCACAAGTTCTGTTTATGCCAGCAGAGTACAGTAGTTCTCCAATAAGATAAGTATAGCACTGTTTCCCTTCATAAATGTGAGACCAGAAGGAATACAGCAATATGGTATCTGTGTGGGGGCGGGGAACTAATCTTCAGGACAATAACACGAGGTTGCTAGGGATGTGAGCACAGCGGCAACACTGATAAATATGTGCTGGACCTGTTGGCATTGTGTAATTGCTTGGATACTGCCACACAAGTGGCAGCAAGCTTTATCAACTGCCCTAGCAACGGCGGCGCTGCCTTTTCATTCCTGTGTGTGTGTTTATGTGAGAAATAAAAAAAGAAAATGAACAGGATAGATAAGCTTCATCAGAATCAGAATCGGCTATACTTACTAACTATAGATGTCAAGCCCTGCATAATAACTGGATATCAGCATTTTCACAAACATGCATAGTGTGATGAATAGACATATATATTAGTGAGAGGGGCCCATTGTGTTGTTTCTTTCTGCAGAGTATTGCACAACAGCACAGATGACACTCAATCACCATAATAATAACACTCCTTATGCAGCATGTTAAATAACAGCAATTCAAATGTAAAACCAGAGCAACTTGACCCTAATAGCTGTTACACATTTGAGCTACAAGTCAGCTCACGTGCCTCATTATCACAATGTATTACGCTTGTGAGAGCGGCAGAAAACGAGGAAAAGGGAGCAAGAGAAGGGACTGCAGCTCAGCCTCACTGCCTGCTCAGCAAGAGCTATTTTTAGATGGTGAGAAACAAAGAAGCACAATTGCCTTTCATCCCCTCTGTGACTATGTTGTTTCACCTCCAAATGTGGTACTTGAAGACAGTCTGCGCTTCTTTGTAGCTATGTTTAGGCCAAACCTCAAATACATACGAATGCCTTTCCATTTGCCCTGGAGTCTTTTTTCTCATCCTGCTATATTTGTGCATGTGTTTTCCTGCTGTCTTACTGTATGTAAAAGGGGCTGTTATTTTTTCAAGGCTAACTCGAAGGTCAGGCTATAATTAAAGGGGAAAGCATCTGAGCTATGAGGTAGGAAGGAGCTTGTCTTGTATTGTACTGTACTCTGTGGCCATCACTGGATGGAGCATGGAGGAGGCAGTGAATGTAAATTGGTGAGCAGTGCCCACTTCTAGCACAGTCTGACCCGTTGCTGCTGCTGCTGCTGCTGTAAGGGAGGGACAGACTTTCATGATCACACACACCACAGGGGATGAGCAGAGACTGCAGCCAACATTTCTCATTAACTGTGGTCTGCAAGGGAACATCCCCCACCTGGTTAGACCACCAATACAGTCGTGGAAATCACTGCCCAAAGAGAAGACATGGCATTAGAAAACAATTAAATAGCCTCAACAGATGAGTTTCAAATCAAACACATTTCACACGGATATAGCAAGGAGAATTTTGAGGTGCAAAAATCTGAAATAAAAAAGGCATGTGTGTGTCACACACAATGCTGGCCCCAGATTTTTGAGCATTTTGTCCATTTTAGGAGGCTCTTAGAAAATAACAGCCAATGTTTACAGTGTTCATTTTCTCTGGTTGACATGAAAACAGTGAGAAAATAGAACAAAATCTTATATTTTGCTAAACAAACTGATATTTTTATGAGGGGTGGCTCTCAGCCTTAAATGTGCATCTTTTAGAAATGAAAGAATGGGACAGTTTGTAGCACATTTACTCACAAGTAAAGGTATAGATATAACTTTATATATTTCTTACTAACACACTGACTAAAATGGCCTTCAGCAAGGCATTTGTCCACACCTGCTCACATAGTTCACACATTTACACCTGTCTTTTTACCAAAATAAAAACCTCACTTTTAAACATCACTGGCATTCCATATGCTCTGTTGTCAGTAATCAGCAGAAGAGGAAACCCCTAATTTATCTCTGTAGTTTCTGAGGCTGCAGAGACACCTTGTGGCAAGACATTGCAAAGTTTTCTTGTGACAGTGATTGAAGCAGTTGCCTTGAAGTTGCCCATACATACTGTACATTTATGACACAGAAAGACAGAGCTGAAATAACTGCTCCTGAATTCCTTTCTGTGGATGTGCAGCAGCGCCTGCAACAAACATAGCGACAGGCCCCCAGCGGAGCCACTCAAAGACAGTTATTTGGAGGTACAGTGGAGGTTCATTGTGCCGGACCGACTCATTTTCAGCATGACGGCATTGTAAAGAGAACTCATATTACTAACACAGGTATGGCAGGCATTCTGTTCACTTGGGGTAAGACTTTAAATAAGAAGTAGCCAGCTGCTGTCCCTGGGAGCCCACACCACGTTGGAGAGCCACTGCTGACAGTTGAAGCCCAAAGTCTGGATTATCCTAACAACACATCGACAAGAGGTAGGACTTCACAGATTGTACGTATTAACTCTGCTATTTCGACTCAGCACACAATAGTCACACACACAAGCTGGGGCTTATTGTAATTTGGATGTGTGAAGACTGTAGATTGTTACAGGCACCAGAGAGAAACAGTGAGACTGTGAACACAAGGACCATGTGCTCAAACAAATGATCCAGCCCACAATAGAGGGTCAACACAAAGCACATAGCTGGGAATACAAGCTAACATACAATAGAATACAATGCAAGTTTTCATCTCATACATGAGGAATGGATGTGGCTCTGGTTGAGCTACAGTGTGGGTTTTTGGATTGATCTGCAGTGTAAGATAGCTTTGGACAGTCTCTTTTTCATCGATCACCTTGATGAATCTTAATCAGATAATAATGATAGGAACATACTGTTCTTCCATTCCTGTGTGTAACAACAAGACAATCAACAACAGCAAAATACACATCATTAAATTCTGAATGGATGACTGGGTTTTGATATTGTGTATAATGACACAAACTGCATACACAATATGCTTGAGACATGCTGTTAATAATGCCTTGCCCTGTTCACACTGTCCAGCTGCCTGTGTGCGCACCTCAGGTAAGTGTTTACTGCTCTGTTGTACATTTGTGGGGTGCTGTGCAGTGGAGCATGTGACTTTGAAAAGGCTCAAAACACGACAGGACACCTGACAAGGGAGCAATAATCACTGGAAGGACAAGGCAAAAAATACATCCCGAGACATTCTTCATCAAAGAGCATGTTGATAGCAGGCCTGGTTTGGAATTACATGACGCAGTAAAGCATGCAACGTTAGTCAACACCTACTGAAGCAAAAATTTGTAGGATCAAAGTTGAGGTCTCAGAGCTAGTCTCAATATGTTATGTGTGTACATGCACCCTTCTTTCACTTTTATGATGTCGGTGCAATATGGGTTCAATAAAATCCATAGGAAGTTACAAATAGTCATATAAGATTATAGATGGAGATAATGGGTCCCTGGGTACTGACATGTAAGAGACCCCCACCCCTCTAAGAACAAGACACCCAGACTGATAGAGACAGAAAATGGCTACAATGACATGGTTAGCATCTTTTTGTTATGTGCCCTTGTGGTTATTGTGCATCTCTTTTTCGTCTTTTTGCATCTCTTTGTGGTCGTTTTGTGTCTCTTTAAGTCTTTTTGGTCTCTTTGTGGTCATTTTCCCTTTTTTGTGATAATTTTGCTCCTCTGTGGTTGTTTTAGACATTTTTGTAGCTATTTTGCATCACTTACAGGTGAAGCAGAATTCTCAGGTGTTGCCGGTTGAAAAACTGCAGCTGAACTTCAGTATTTAGTCACACACTGGAGATGAGGAGCTGCTATCTGCCCGGGGGCCGTCTGACCCATTCAGTAATCCATCCATATATAAGATAACACCTGCTCTATGTGGTCTGGCATTTTGGTTTAGCACTCATTCAGTCATATTTTGAGTCACTCAAGATGGGAGCGAGGCGGCTGGATGAAATACGGACCAAGGACACAGCCATAAAGATACAGTGAGGTCGACTGGTCCTATCAGCATCTGGCTCAGGATATGTAGTTCATTAAACTGATAATAGGAGAATCCGAACAACGGGTTCCTGCTGGGGTAAGCAGTTTCACACTCGTGCCGGGTGCTGGAGCACCTCGTCAGACACACAGAAACTGTCTCCGTTCATTGCTTGATGTGGTGATGCTGCAGACTCAGGAGATTTTTAAATAGTAAGTGATATGCAGAAGCACATAAATATATACAAAATCAAATTTTCAAGTTGGTGACTGTCATTCAGAGCCACTTTTCATCCTATGACATTATTTCTGACAATTTCACTTCAGTAATATGAGATTTTCATGGGCGTCATAAACTTTAGTGTAATGAACATACTTTTTTATTGCCAAAAATGGCTAAAAATTTCCCCATTGTTAATTCTGGCATCTGAGAAAATGTTATTGTTTGAGAAAATTGCAGAAAACACTTCTGTTGTGTGGAAAAAAAAATGCATTTGATCATTTTGTTTAAATGTTTTAAACATGCTTCCTTCATTCGACGCTAACTTGAAAGGACCTGCACGTTCAGGCTCAACACTGACACTGCCTGTCCCATAAACCACGAGGGACAGCATCACGGTCCATTCCTTTTAAGTTATTAGGAAGGAAGTCTGCCACTGCAAGTCCAGCCTACAGGGAGCATGAGGGACAACAAATACAAAACCTTTTATATGCTTTAGCTTCACTGTAAAGTGGGTACAAAGACTGTGGCGGCCTTTCTGAAGGTCCACGTTTCCATGTTTAGCTGAAATCAATACTGTTATGTGTGGAACTTGAGGCACTCAAGAGGCAATGGTCAGCATGCTTTCATGGAGGAGTAAAGTTGTAAGACAGATCATAAAATTCACATAAGTGTGACTCTTTGTTGCGGGTGAGCATGCAAAATCGTGTGGAATACTTCGAAGAAAGCATGAACTGATGCGACACTTTTGGTTTCCTTCAGATTTCTTTTGTCACTCTGGGGTTTTCTCTCAGCAACATTTCCCCTAAGCAGCTGGGAATGTAATACAATGAGGAAATTACTCATCTAAGAGGAACTTGTTGGCTGGTTTTCTAACTATTCTGCTCTTAGCAATGTGGCAAGGTTGTTGTTATCCCCCACTGAATGAAAACAGCCTGCTTATCATGCTTACATGCTAGAGGACTGAATAGTTACTATGGAATGTCAAACAATATAAGATCTGATCCATTCTGTATGGACCATTCTGCCTCAGAAGTGGAATAAATAAACACTAAGATGTGATTGTTGATTCCAAATGACCACACATAACTAATAACACTGCCATGTCAATGCATTTGTCTGAAATGATGTCTTTAAATCAATGCCTGGCAATCTCAAGAGTGGGTTAGCATCGACCCTCATCTCAACGCCAACCCTTGGGCAACCCAGAACAAACAAGTCATGATGTCTCACTTGCCCATTCATTTCCATCTGAATCAAGGCTAATGTTATTTGTGGGAGCAAAGCTGCATGTGGAGCATTGGATGCTGTGTTTTCTGCAAATGGTAGGACCGGCAGAGAGCGAGAGGAGGCATATGCAAGGTGTTGTTGTGCCAAGAGAGGACCCAATGACTTTGTGTTGACAGCAGAAGTGGTCAGGATACAGCAGGTAGGTTTTTCACAAGCGCCTCCTCAGCATTAACACCTTTCATCTGTGGCTATCTGTCATCTTGTTTACCCTTTGTAGGGTTTCATTGTGCTCAAAATGGGATGTTTACCTGGTGGAGTCCACTATATCAGAGGTGCTTCCTGTCCCAGCACTGCATAGTACAGTGATAAACAGGACCTGCTGCTTGCAGGGTTATTGGAAGAGACATATCCTTAATATTTCTTTTGTATAAAATAGTGGGTTTGACAGCAAATATGCACCAAAGGTACAGTATGATATGTCATCTTACAAATTTGCTTTGTAACCGATGACTTGGGATTTCTATTATGTTTCTATTCAGGAAGTGAAAGTGCATTTGGGTGTAACAAAAAATGCGCTCTCATGTTTCCGGACAGCTAAACATAAAACTGGCAATAATTCACAGGTCTTTTCAGCAGTCTTTCCGTTCAGCAAGCAAAGGAGGACGCGGATCATCGAGGAAGATGTTCTTTGTGGCAGGGGCCAAAAATAACGCAGGCTCAGGCGGAGGAAATGAAAGGAGGTAACAGGTTCATACCAATTCAGCCTTAAAAACTGGCTTAAAATGCAAAGTGGAAAAAAGGGGGCATCTGGTGCTCTCATCGTCATTCACTGTCATTTTTATGTCATACGTAACACTTGCACTGTAGCTTTGAAAAATATATAATAATGACTCCTCCACATTTTCCATCATCAAGGTCAATCTACCAGAAATTCCGCGAGGTAGATTTATTGGACAAGAAGAAGACGGTGACAGCTCTAAAGCCCGGTGAAGATCGGGCCATTCTCCTGGGACTCGGAATGATCCTCTCTTCAGTCGTGATGTACTTTGTCCTGGGGATCACTATATTACGCTCCTATGCAGACAGGTACAACCCTGTCTTCTTTTTTTTACACCTTAAATAGGACTTAACTGATATTTCTGTCAGAAACATATTTTATTAATCAGATGTGCTTGTTGAGAAACTGCTTTAGTGCCCTCTCAACCTGAAACCTGCAAAAATGAATACTTATGAAATTATACCCTAAGGCCAGAGTTGCTTTCATACCTTGAGATCCCAGAATGTTTTCTGCATTTCTTTGCCTTAAATTGGATCTTTATTTAAATGTCAACATAGTGTGTGGACAGAGGAAGGTGTGTGTGTTGTACTCAACTCCACGGTCACAGCAGACATGAACTGTTCCTACAACTGTGGGTCAGACTGCTGGAGAGTCTCCAAATACCCCTGTCTGCAGGTCTACGTGAGCGTCAATAACACAGGCCGTGTCAGCCGTTTATCTCACAATGAAGAGACCCAGGACACCAGCTCTGAAGTGAGTACAGTGCCAGAGGGAAAATACTGAGAATTACTGAACCGTTTCAAATGTTGACAACGGCTGTCAGATGTTGGCCTGATTATAGACTTACTGTGCTCCAAATGCAGAAAATGTTAGTCAATAGGATTTGGAATTTTTCCTGGTCAAGCTGAAAGATGATACATGAAGGGTGATGTATTCAATATTGGGAAATGAACCAAAAGTAGTCAGCATCACCACAAAAAATGTATGATGAACTGATTGCCTGCTAGATAACCTACAATCTGTCCTTGCAGTGTTTCTATGTGCCCAGGTGCCAAAAGGACAGTCTGGCCATGCATGTCATGATTATGAACATCTCTGAGCGGCTGAAGGTGAGCCAGCAGGTCCCTTGTTATTACGACCCCGGCGAGCAGCAGGAGATGGTTCTCCTGACCCGCCTGTACGACCACAGCGTCATCTTCCACTCGCTGCTGTGGCCCTCCTGCATGCTCACAGGAGGGGCCCTCATCATTGTGATGGTGAAGCTCACGCAGTACCTCTCCAGGCTGTGTGAAGAGATAGGGAAGATCAAGAGGTGAAATGCAGCGCAGCAGCTGTGAAAGCCAAGCATTTGGTGCTTTTGTGATGGACATATGACATGAAAGACATCGTCTGAACCAAAACGACCTCACTGTGCCCTCTTGCAAACTTTCCTCGTCGGCTGAGACATTTGGAACAGCCGACTTTGACTCCGGATCGAGGATGTGACTGTTTATGAAAGTGAGCCGCATGTTCCGAGGCGGAAACTGTCAGACATGTAACTGGCTGTCATACAGGGAAAACTATGACTGGATTTACATGGTGTTAAAGCATTGCAAAATGTTTTACTGGTACTTGTTTACAAGAGTTTCTTACACTTGTAATCTTAAATATGGTACATCATGAATGTGTGCTTGCTATGTCACCTGCAATATCTACACATGACAAAACCAATCTATATTTAAATCCACAGGGGAAAACACTGCTGTCTGCCAAAAACTGTCCTCTGTTGTTCAGGAGTGTTACAATGTTGAGAACCTTTTCTGAGAACTTTCCGATATTTTGATAATCATATATGATCTCAGTGACCAAATAGTATGTGTGGGTCTTTCATGACTGAACCGAAGGTGTACATAACCTGACATGATTTATTTATTTTTGTCAGTCATGATGTTGGAAAAACTATTCTGGAAAATTTGCTCATCAAACCACGATAAACAAATAAAGGTCAGGTATTTTAAGCACATTCTTTGAAAAATCTAATTCACTGAGACACTACAACACAATGTATGCTCACAGATTTATTGGAAAAAATGTCCCATGGAAGCTTAAAGTAAAAAAAATAAATACATTTTGATTCCAGATTCCAGAGTCACGAGTTTCCTCTTCAACAAATCAGCTACTGTGTCAGCGATTTAATCCCGTGAACCTACCCCAAAGCAAATGATCATCTCCCCTGGTTATAGACAGCAAAAAGTCAGCACACATCACTATCAAAGCTGCACAATCTTCTGAAATAAGAAAGCTAATTTTTAATACAGAAAAGGGTTTAGAAAGTACACCAAAACACACCTAGTGCTGATTGACTGCTGGTGGCCATGATTTCCTGTTTTATAATATATGACTTTGTCTGAAGATGGATGTGCAAAAGTTCAAGTTCAGACCATAACCACTGGCCATTCCCATTTATTATGCTGCTAATGATTTGTTCCTCTGCCCACGGCCTCTAACTTCCCACTGAGTTCCACTGAAATGTTCTGTGTTTTTTAAAGATATTCAATAACATGCAGGGAAAACATAATGTCCTAGGTGGCAGCATTAAAACACAATATGCAATGGAATTAATGAATCAGTGCCACTTTTCACACACATGCTGGGGAAAGATTTTGCTCTGGGCTTTGCATATGACTGAAGGAACAAAACAACTTTGCCACGTTTTTCTCATGTGCTCTTTGGTGGCTGTCCTGTCCATGAAAAAAGTAACCGTGGTTTCTCAGAAATCTTCTGCCTCATCTCATGACAAACTATTTTCTCCACCATCTAGCTCCCTCTGTGTGGGAGGGCGGTCCATGATGATGAGCCTGCTAGCAGCCCTGGAGCAGGCTAGCTGTGTGGAGCTAGCGTGCTACCAAACTGTGCAGTTTATTTTCGGGACACCACGATGAAGAACATCATGAAGTATTATAGACTTATTTCACTACAGCATATTGACAACATCGCCGGGAGCTAGTGGCTTCTTTTCTTCACTATAGCGGGTCTCTCCCGACCCCCCAGTATCGATGTTTGGATGAACTAACGTTAGAGCTGGCACCGCTGCTTGAGACTTCCCGAGCGGGCACGAATGGGATTTACTCAGCTAGCCGCTGCTAATGATTGTGCTGGCGGACTAGCTTCGCGGCTAACCGGTTGGCGTTAGCTATCTGACACAGGTAGCTTTATATTTGTTTTTTTCGTGTTTGGTTCTGTGTTCGCTTTTACTGTAGATCAGAACAGCTACCCAGTTACTCAAACTACAAACTGTCTAGTCGCATCTCTTTATAGTCACGTTAGACTAACATTAGCTTATGTATCAGTCGATGTTGTCATGTTGTAAATGACATTGATCTGCTTACTGGAGTTGGCTAACATGGTTAGCTCGTTAGCTAAGAAACAACACCTAAGCTAACGTACCCCACCAAGCAGCTGCACAACACGAACAAGTCGAAGTGAGTGACAAGACGAGGCTAAAAGCTAAACCTTAGCAGTATTCGCCTCACTTACAGAATGTGTTGGTAATGCTTGTTAGCTAACAAGTTTGTTTACATTAATTTTAAGTCCTTCCATTCGGCATCACTGGACAGTAATCACTTCGTTGCTGCCCTCTTTGAGTACAACATTAATTATTTTAACAGCAGCTTACTTAAAGCGAAAGTTTTTGTCAGACAATTTTCTGTCTCCAATGTGATGACAGGTCCTGTTATCGTTTGGTTAGCTGGTAACGTTGTAATAGTTTAAAAACGCAGACATACTGTTAAATTTCTGCAGGTCACATCGTTAAAGTTGTCATATATGTTTTGGTGCCACTCGTCTGTCAAAATGAAATAAGGTCACTTTACATAATGTCTGTGTAGACTACGGTGAGCTCAGAAACACTAAAGCATTATACAGTGGCCCTATATGTATTCCCTGTTATGTATTTACTTCAGTTTTCCTAAGACATTTGGCAACCCGTGTCATCTGGGATATACCCAGTAGTGTGTATGTATCATTTTTATATGCTGCCACTTTGCGTCTTCACTTAAGTCAAATATTTACGCTGAGTGTTTTGCATTAATGTGCACAGGTCAGTGATTCTTATCTAATCCTGTTTCCCTCTTTCTCACAGTTGTTTTACATCACTCATCTGATAATTACCAGGCTCTGAAAAGAGCGGATTTGCTGGCACAACCATGCCTCCTAGGCCCTCCTCAGGAGAACTATGGGGGATGCACTTGATGCCCCCCAGCATCTTAGTGGACTGCCTTCTGCCAAATGGCATGATTCTCACGTTGGAGTGCCTCCGGGAGGCCACACTGATCACAGTCAAGCATGAGCTTTTCAAAGAGGCCAGGAAGTACCCTCTCTACCATCTGCTGCAGGAGGAGAGCTCCTACATCTTTGTCAGTGTCACCCAGGAGGCAGAGCGGGAGGAGTTTTATGATGAGACAAGGAGGTTGTGCGATCTTAGGCTGTTTCAGGCCTTCCTCAAAGTCATTGAGCCAGTAGGCAACAGAGAAGAGAAAATTCTAAACAGAGAGATAGGTATGGTTCTTCAGTTGCAAAACAAACTACTGTACCCTTCAGTGCTGTACTGTAACAACCGTTGATCTTGGCAATGTCATTGTCCACAGGGAGGAGGATTAACATAATGCCATTGGCTCAAACTGGTCACATAGAGTATATTGTCTTATATGTTGCACTGTATCATGTGAAGGCTCACATTTCACGTCATGAAACACTGAAGAAGTCCAAATAAGATATTTTCATCTCGCAACAAATTTTCATGCAGCACCTGTTCTTCCTTTTAGGTTTTGCTATTGGAATGCCTATATGTGAGTTTGACCTGGTGAAAGATCCAGAAGTGCAGGACTTCAGAAGGAACATTTTAAATGTCTGCAAAGAGGCGGTGGACCTCAGAGACAGTAATGGACCCCACAGTAGAGCTTTGTACGTGTATCCTCCCAATGTGGAATCGTGTGCAGAACTTCCCAGGCACATCTATAACAAGCTAGACAAAGGTAAGTGATTTTACTCAAGGCAGCGATTGTGCAACGTGTCAATAATATGCAGTCACCTTTTTGCTGTATTTTCTCTGTAAAACACATACTGTCGCTCCATCTTCTTTAGCTTGATCTTTTATTCTCTTTCCCTCAGGGCAAATCATTGTGGTCATATGGGTTATTGTGTCACCCAGCAATGACAAGCAGAAGTACACCCTGAAGATCAACCATGACTATGTGCCGGAGCAGGTGATTGCTGAAGCCATCCGTAAGAAGACGCGTAGCATGCTGCTCTCCCAGGAGCAGTTAAAGATGTGTGTGCAGGAGTATCAGGGAAAGTACATCCTCAAAGTCTGCGGCTGTGACGAGTACTTACTGGAGAAATACCCTCTGAGTCAGTACAAGGTAATCTAATTTAATCCTAGGCCATCTGTATCTGATGCTATTGTTCTTAGGAGGCAAGAGACCTACTTCACATCAAATTATCATCCAACACAAATGAACTTGGCATTCATGGCATGAAATGAAATTAGGAGAAAATATGCTGATTCAGTAGATTGTATATATGACGGTATACAATTGAATGTACTGAATGCTTTGGTTATTGTCTGGTTATGATTGTAAAGTCACGTAATTTCCATGTTGATAAACATGGAAATTGCATAAAGGGCTTCGAAATGTCAGACAGCAGAAATAGCCTCAAAATGTCACTTTGTCCTCAACAGTACGTGCGCAGCTGTATCATGCTGGGACGGATGCCCAACTTGATGCTAATGACAAAAGACAGCCTGTATTCCCAGCTGCCCATGGACAACTTCACCATGCCATCATATGCAAGGCGAATATCCACAGCAACGCCCTACATGAATGGGGAAACAGCCACCAAGTCTCTATGGACTATCAACGGAACGCTGAGAATCAGGATACTGTGCGCCACATATGTCAATGTCAACATCAGAGACATTGACAAGGTACACATGCAGTACATCGGTGTGGTGCTGTGATCTGCTTCATCTTGAGTCTCTGCTTTCTTCTGGTTTGACTGAAATAAATTGTGACTGTGATCTCACGTCTTCAGTACCTTGGAGGATGTAACAACACTGTTCTTCACTTCATGCTGTCAGAACTGCAGCGAAATATCTTAATCACTCGATGGATTAGTGTATAAATCCGTTTTTTTCTTGTTGCTGCACTAGATCTACGTCAGGACTGGGATATACCACGGTGGAGAGCAGTTGTGTGACAATGTCAACACCCAGCGTGTGCCCTGCTCAAACCCCAGGTAGTACACAATGAAGAATAGCCTTCCATACTCCAGGATTTCCCTCAGCTTTACAACAGTAATGTGATGGTTTATGTTAATGGTTCGTTCCCTGTTAATTCCAGGTGGAACGAGTGGCTGAACTACGACATGTACATTCCAGACATCCCCCGTGCTGCCCGACTCTGCCTCTCCATCTGCTCTGTGAAAGGAAGGAAGGGAGCTAAAGAGGTTAGCAGTGAAATGCTGAAGTGCTAAATGAAAGTTATAATGAAGATTTCTGTCTTGCTGATTTGGTGACATCAAGTGTGTTGTAATACTACAGCAAATACTCCTTGAGCAGCTTTTTAGTCAGAGATACTGTATATTGAAAGAGTAGCTGGTGTATCGCTTACAGTGCACAAACTAGCATTGTTTTCATGAAGAAGTCAGTCAGTAATCAGTCTTTTTCCATCGTGCCATGAGCAATTACTATCTGATATTTTGGTGCGCAACAGGAGGGCAGAGCGAAAGGAGTTGGTTCTTGAGTTGAGGAGTTGCCTGTCATCCAACAGCTCACTGTAGCTGCTTCCACTTGTTTCATTACTCTCTGCAATAGATAAAATTGATTGCTGTCGAAAAGTGCTAAAAGCGTAGATGCATTTTTCATGAACTACTGCAGTTAGCAGTAACCTCAGTGACAAATACACTACGTTTCCTTTGTCTGCCTCACAATAAAAGCCACTTAGAGTTTCACCTGGAAATAAGTCATTTGTAGGGCAAGGCCTCTTTGGTCTTTAATTAATACAAAGTTATAGGGGCATCACGGCTAAAATTAAGGGCATCAAGGCCAAACTCAATTACGAAGTAACAGTAAGTGATAATTACTTGTATGAAGACAAGCAGAACACAATCAACAAGAGTGCTCAAAAACAGTATTGAGTTTTTTAAAACTGAACCCTGAATGTTTGACCTTTCAATGAAATGCTGTCTGACTGTCAAGTGAACAATGAATTTCCTTAATTGTCATCAAAAATATTAAAAAAATTAAATACATACAGTATTTGTATTAAACTGAAGCTCCCTGCACTCTCTGGGGAAAATAATACTTTGTGAAATATGACATTATAACATCACTGTCAGTTGACAGTAACCTAAGTTCAGTTTGTTTATGTGCTGCCTTGCATGAAGTTGTAAATGAGAGACTGTCTTTTAAAGGCACAGGCCAGTTAAAGTTAAAGGCCAGTTCAAATCAAGGAATGCCAAAGCGCTGGCTGTTTGACCGTGGTTTGATACCTACCCTGGGTTTGCATCAGCAGTAACGTAACACAGCTGTGACACGGCTGTGGGAGAGTGAACAGTAAACAGTGAGGCTGGTATTGATGAGATTAAACAGAAGTGTATTCAAATTTATTCTTGGTTGATTTTTATTTGAAGAAACTCACAGAGTTGGTTGATGTTAGTCATGGGAAATAAGCAGCTTCCCCGTGTCATACGCCGCACCTGTCTGTTCCACAGTTGCTTCTCTAATTATTTTAATATGCATCATCTTCCTGGTATTTTCCTGCAGGAGCACTGTCCCCTCGCCTGGGGCAACATCAACCTGTTTGACTACACCCACACACTAGTAGCAGGCAAGATGGCTCTCAACCTATGGCCTGTCCCACATGGCCTGGAAGACCTGCTCAACCCTATCGGCGTCACAGGCTCTAACCCCAACAAGGTAAACAGCAAATGTCAACATTATGAGCATATTTTACAAGGTAAACAGGGCTGGAGAGATCCTAGTCTCAAACAGGCGCTGCTCTCCTTTTCTCTTTATTGTTTATTAGAAGTTTTTTTCAAACAAAATACAAAACTGTATATGCGAAAAATCTAAAATACACAGATTGTCCAAGCTGATTTCTTCCACTTCCATGGAGCAGAGTGGACCACCTCGAAACATTAAGAAGATAGAATAACACAGCACAAAGCCTAATCTTTTTTCTCAACATCGTAAGCTTTTCAAATATGTATTATGCTTGTGTCTGCGACTGACCTCTAAGCCTCATGACCCAGTTTTAATGGAGCTGGTGACAACCTGTAGAGTTTGAGAGCTGGATTTAAGCCGCCTCGATTTAATCAACCAAGCCTCTTATCCCATTTAATTAATTACTCATTGACACAGGCACCTTTCTTTGATTACAGTAATCACCAGGAATGACCTTTCCCCTTCACCGCTTTCTCAACAATACAGGAAACCCCTTGTCTGGAGCTGGAGTTTGACCATTTCAGCTGCCCTGTCAAGTACCCTGATATGACCATCATTGAGGACCATGCAAACTGGAATATATCCAGAGAGCTTGGCTTCAATTACTGCCACACCGGTTTGGTAAGATAACAAGCATTTTTTTTTTAAATGATTATGTGAATGTCGCTGATCATTCATTATGAGATCTGTAGTTCACTCACACGCTACACACACGCTCTGATACCTGTGTTATATGGTATCATAGAGTAACAGACTGGCACGGGACAACCCCCTGACTGACACCGACAGTGATCAGCTACGCCAGGTGTCTAACAGAGACCCACTGTCTGAAATCACTGAGCAGGAGAAAGACTTTCTATGGAGGCACAGGTAACGTGTGCGCTTGTATACCATTATGTGGCGGTTTGAGGGGTACATCATATTTAACACAAAAGTCAATGTGCTGTCAAGTGAGGATGATGTAGACGGCATTAAAGTTCTACAACAAATTTATTCTCTTCCCAAACTGTTTTAGACAAGACTGCATCAATATGCCAGAGATCCTCCCCAAGATCCTCCTGGCTGTGAAATGGAACTCCAGAGATGAGATTGCACAGGTAAGCTCAAGTTTCTACCGCTGACACGCCTTTATTTGAAGGACGTCGCAAGGGGAAATATACATGTGCCGTGCAACAGCTCAGCTGATCTTTCTCAGATAGTGTGCAGGTCTGCCTCATGCATTTCAGCAAACCTTTTCTCTCATTCTCTAAACGCCAGCACAATAGCATCAGTTCACTCTTTTTTGTTTATTTTCCCGACGTGAATCATAATCATTCAGCTTTACTTCACTCTGTATCATCCACAGCCCCCCTGCAGTGGCTCTGTGAAGGGCTGGGGGGATCCGCTGCATCAGAGGGACGTGCAGTCAGTGTATGTGTCTTTTTCATTTCAGATGTATTGCCTTCTGAAGGACTGGCCTGCTATCAAGCCAGAACAAGCCATGGAGCTGCTGGACTGTAACTTCCCCGATCCGATGATCAGAGAGTTTGCTGTAAAGTGCCTTGAGAAATACCTAACAGATGACAAACTCTCTCAGTACCTCATTCAGCTGGTTCAGGTGTGTTGCATCCTCATCCGGTTTTAAATACAGATTAAATGAATATTGATAAGCAGGTTGATATTTCAGCTTGATGTATTATAGTAGTGTTTTTCATGGCGTTTCCTGTTTTCTGTGCCCAGGTTCTGAAGTATGAGCAGTATCTTGATAACCCACTTGCACGCTTCCTGCTGAAAAAGGCATTAACTAATCAAAGGATAGGACATTTCTTCTTCTGGCATTTAAAGTGAGTGGATTTAAAAAGATCTTCTTTCAGGAATTTGAAGCTGTCTGTGTGTGACTTGAAAGGTCAAACTGTTGTCCGTCACTCGAATGTCCAAATCGTCACTCAGTGTTTTGGGATACTTTTTCCTCTCTTGAATATTTTGAATGTTCTTTTCTTGCCTACTTGTGTGCAGGTCAGAGATGCACAACAAAACAGTGAGCCAGCGCTTTGGCCTGCTGCTGGAGTCGTACTGCCGGGCCTGTGGCATGTATCTGAAGCACCTGAGCAGACAGGTGGAGGCCATGGAGAAGCTCATCAATCTCACTGACCTCCTCAAACAGGAGAAAAAAGATGAGGCACAGAAGGTAATCTGACGGCCAGCAGATGTTAATTGTGATCCACTGAATCATTGCGTTTAATGTTGACAACATCTGGACCAATCTGGCCACAGAGATGAGACAGTGGAGTGATGTGAGTGACTTTAGACAGTTGCTTTTTGCGGTTTTGGTCGCAGCTTTAGACTAAAGTCTAAAAATCTGAGTGACTTTACGACAGCATCCACAGATAAATATGAAAGATTCTTGAATAAAAGCTGGGGCTTACATAAAAAAGGTTAGCTCCAAGCGAAGGTGATTATGACCTGTGATAATGATGGCGGGGCACAGTGAGCGTAATCAAAATTTGCAGTGAGATCTGTTTGACCGTATTATGCTGTGTTAAACTATTAATCTGCTGTTAATGAAGGTCAGCACTTGTAGCTGGTTCACAATAAAAGCTTTCCAGGCAAGTGAAAAGAGCAGCAGTAGCAAAATAATGCGCATCACAGCACACTGATGCTTCCTATTAAAACCTGAAGAAAAAAAGTCCATCTTTTGTAATTACGCTCAAATGAAAGCCTAAATTTAGAACACATCGGCCCTATTTATGTTAACTTTGATATAGTAATACTGGCTAGAGGGTTATAGCCTCTAGCTAATGTGCCAGTCATACTGGTGTTGGTGCCTAAGCAAATGCATTGATTAGCTAGCTAACTAGCAAATTGACTTAACATCTACCTATTCTGCTACCCATGTTGAAATAACCAGTGGCCAGACACACAGCACAAAGCTGGTGCTCTGTGAAGCACTGCACTTACTGTACATTCACCAGGCTGGACGACTCTACTGTCTCAAACTGGTCTTTATTAACTGATGCATTTGTTTCTCTATTTTAAGGTCCAAATGAAGTTTCTGGTGGAACAGATGAGAAGGCCTGATTACATGGATGCCCTGCAGAGCTTCACCTCCCCACTGAATCCAGCACATCAGCTGGGAAACCTCCGGTACATCAGCGCTCCCTTATCTAACTGTCTTTGCTGAAATGTCTGGCATTTAATGTTCATTTCCTCTGGAGGTGTTGCTGTTGCCTTTTCGTCTTCAAGGCTTAAAATAAAATTATATGTCATGAAATGGCAGTGTGTGTGCGTGAGCGCGTGTGTCTATATTGGTGCATTTTGGGACACCATGCAGTCACTGCTCTTAGAGAATGGCCTCGTTTTACAGTAACTCCAGTTCACATGACTCAGTTGAGGTGATGTATTGACAAATTATTTTGATCCAGGACTTGTGAACAGACACATATTCACTCAGAACATTCTGTCTATCTTCATATCATTTGTTTTCCTCTTTAAACATCCCTGTGTGTGTTCTATATTGAAACATAATAATCCCTGTGTGTGTTTCAGCCTGGAGGAATGCAGGATGATGTCATCAGCCAAGCGACCTCTGTGGCTTAACTGGGAAAACCCAGATATGATGTCAGAGCTGCTCTTTCAGAACAACGAAATCATCTTCAAAAATGGAGATGGTGAGTTTTGTCTCTGTGTTGTTACCCATCTCTGTTTGTCCATCCCTGCGTCTGTGCATCAGTACAAACACACACACACCACACACACACCACACACACACACACACACACACACACACACACACACACACACACACACACACACACACACAGTTGAAAATGCTCTTGCTGAGCATCCAGCATATTTCAGTCTAAGCCTGTAGGGCACATCATGGCACACAGACACAACCTCATCTCTGCTCTTTACGCAGATTTAAGAAAGAACAAGTCACACTATTTGAATCACACTGTACCACAGCTGCTCGTGCATTTTGCTGCAACATCTGCAACTGACTTTGACAGCTCTGCTCCATAATGCATCATGGAGCTGATCAAAGAGCAGCTAAGCAGCTAATAATCACCTTACTGTCATCCACCTCCTTGTCTCTCTCTGCCTCTGCAGATCTGAGGCAGGACATGCTGACACTGCAGATCATTAGGATAATGGAGAACATCTGGCAGAACCAAGGCCTTGATCTCAGGTAGGCTCCTCACTTCACCATGACAGCGAGGATGCAGGTGCACATTAACAGGCGCCAGATTCTTTCATGTTCTGCACTCCATACCTGAATGCAGATTAGTGGCAACCCCTGCCAGCCACCTCCAGTCATTTAAATGAAGTCGATCACGACTGTCCTAATTATTTCTACCCCTCTTTATGTTTCTTGTCCTTCCTCTCCCAGGATGCTGCCGTATGGCTGTCTGTCAATCGGTGACTGTGTGGGTTTGATTGAGGTGGTGAGGAACTCTCACACCATCATGCAGATCCAGTGTAAAGGAGGCCTGAAGGGGGCACTGCAGTTCAACAGCCACACACTGCATCAGTGGCTCAAGGATAAGAACAAGGGAGAGATGTGAGTGGCGGACACAGTGATTTATACAGCTTTTCTAGTCTTCTTTAGGCCATACAAGTGGTGTTAATAAGAAGACGGTGCATCAGTTTCTTCCTTTTTATGGGAACAGTTGCACACAGTCACTGGATCCTCTGAGAATAAAGTATTTCCATTTGTTTAGGTATGACCAAGCCATAGATCTGTTCACGCGGTCGTGTGCAGGCTACTGTGTAGCCACATTTATCCTGGGCATAGGGGACAGACACAATAGCAACATTATGGTCAAAGATGATGGACAGGTAAAGAGGACACTTTCACATCCTTTCTATGTTGTACAGGCATTCTTTTTGTTTCTGTCAGAATATTATTTCATTTCTTGCTTTTCTTATGTTTTCACAGCTGTTTCACATAGACTTTGGCCATTTCCTCGACCACAAAAAGAAGAAATTTGGGTACAAGAGAGAACGCGTGCCGTTTGTCCTCACACAGGACTTCCTGATTGTTATTAGCAAAGGAACTCAAGAGTGCACCAAAACAAGGGAATTTGAAAGGTAACACAAGCAATACGCATGAAGTAAAAATGAAAATCCCCTTTTCCTCCATGCTTGTATCCCTTGTAATTGTGTTCCTTCTGCCTCCTTAGGTTCCAGGAGATGTGTTACAAGGCGTACCTGGCAATCCGACAGCATGCCAACCTCTTCATCAACCTCTTCTCCATGATGCTGGGCTCAGGGATGCCCGAGCTGCAGTCATTTGACGACATTGCTTACATCAGAAAGACCCTGGCATTGGACAAGTCAGAGCAGGAGGCCCTGGACTACTTCATGAAGCAGATGAATGACGCTCACCATGGCGGCTGGACTACCAAGATGGACTGGATCTTCCACACAATCCGCCAACATGCCATGAACTGAAATGACAGCTGAAACAAGAGAAGCGCAAAGGACTGTAGCAACAACAGCACACTAAGAACCAAAAGAATAGCGAGAAGCAAGCGCGGTATTTTCCCAACCACACTAAGGCCTGGTTAATACTTCTGCCAGCATGTGACTCTGAAACATTACCTGCCAGTGCACCGCTCGGTAAGGGTGCTCAGAGGGGCCTGTTTCAGGGACATGATGTGTAAATTCTCCTGTTTCTGCAGGTTCCTGAATTTCTTCTCCCTGCACTAAGAACGTATGAAGGCAGGGTGGAGCTCTGTTTCATCAGTCTACTTCATAGGAACTAAACATGTGTAATGGACCTCGACTAGGTTAGCCTTCTTCATGTGAAACATTTTTTTTTCTTTCTTTTTTATTTTTATTTTTTTTATTCCTTTCAGTACATCTACAACCATCAGCATTAAGAAAGGAACATCAACAAGAAAGTGATATACTATGAGCACAGCTGGCTTTTGCTAACGATGAACTGACAGAGCATAACTGCATTATTTCCACTACCTATTTTGAACTGATGAAGATGCGAGAGATATGTGCACACACAGCCAGGCCAGCTGAGACAAAATGATAAGAGACAATGAGAAGCCTGGCAGGTGTGCACAAAATCATGATATTTCCCCTTACGGGCATAAAACACAATCACCAACACTCTTAGTAAAGGACTGACAGAGGGTGTGTTGTTACTCTTAGCTAGCATTTAACTCCTTTGGAGCAACGGAAGCAACTTCTTTGTAGCCCACAGATGAATTGTCCTCAGTTCAGACCTCATGCCACACCAGATAACTGACTTTTGTACAGCAGTATATCCATAGACTTGTATGCATTCAGTGCACATATTCCTTTTTGAGTCTATTTTCTACTGAGCCAAAGTACTAGACGTGTAACCCCACTACTCAGCAGTCTTATTTGTCAAAAACAATAGTCACTACTATTCCAAGTCTCGTGTGTACTCATAGCACTGATCTCTGCAGTATTTGTTTTTGTTTTGTTTTGTCTATCAGTATTATTCTGTCAGACGTTGAGGCACAAATGTCCATTGTCCACCCCACGCAGTCGACCGGAGAGACACCTTTCTGACGGTCACCCGAACGAGACGTTTTCAATTTGTCTTGTTATCCGGCCCGATAAAGGCGAGAAACGCAGGGGAAGAGGATGTGCAGTGTTCCCTTTGTGTGCTGTGCTGTTACACTATGCAAGTTGTGATCTTAATATGTACTGTATACTGAAAAAAAAAAAGAGTTGATGTCAGAGTAAGGCAGCGAGACAAATGCATCTCCCCCGACGTGCTCACGCAGAGCGCCGTGTCTGAGGACTTTGTACAGACAGTACGTGGAAGAAAAAAAAATGCTGCACTGTAACAGAATCGTCAACTTCTTCCCAACAAAAAGAGCTGTGAGAAACGCCTTTGGACCCTGCCTTTTGCTTCTCCTTACCAGGTTTATATTTGGAGCTTCAATCTAAGCCATCTGTAAAGTATTTGAGCTGTTAAGTTTTGCGCCTGACTCCTTGTTCTCAGCCACGCAGGCGACAAATAATTTAAGACCCCCCCCCACGTTCGCCATATGATCCCAGATTGTGACATCCAGGTAAAGGAAAAGTAACCGAAGTGATTTTTTTTTAACCTTTGAAGTGTCTTCTTCCCTCCTCTTTCCTATGATTGTCACCCTTATGTGTGGAAGAATAGTCTTGGCAGGTTCGCTCACTGCACAGACACATACGTAAGAGGTCAGTAAATATTCTAGCTTTACCAAATGATACACAAACGGAGCGGTTTCCTGGACACTCAAGTCTGTCTGAAAGTCCAGTTTTTGTCTTCTGCTCAGGAAACCGATCCTGCTGAGATGCATGTGCTTCTGTACAGGCTACAGAGCAGTGGGCGGGACCCAAACTGAGAAAAACTAGACCCCATATACTTTATGGAAGAACTATCGAAATGATGCTATTTCCCTTTGTACTTGTTCTGGTTGTTTTCTGTTTCTCACACTGCATTATGCATGAGGTCCTCGACTATCTACTTTTTTTTTGTTTGACCTGATGTTGTTTACTTGAATTTCATGTATAGAAATGACCTTGTTACTTGTGTGAGGTACAACAAAGTCACAATGAAGGTAACAGATACTGATAACTGCTACTACATGTGCAAATGCTTTCCTTGAATAACTACAGACGTAATATATTTTTGTATTTTTAAATGTAAGCAAACTCATATATGTAACTGCTAACCAAAAAAAAAGAAAAAAAAGGAGGAATCATGCATAAACGTGCACCATCCTCATGCAAAACCCAGTAGACAGCTTCTAGTTGTTGAAATGATATGAATGACAAAGCAGAGGTGATTTGTTGAATGAAGGACAAGGACTTGATGCTGTTGTCAGAGTATGATCTTCATGTCAAGTGGAGATCTCTTGCCCTAAGTGGAAGTCTGTAAGCACAATGAGGAGGAAGAAGCTATCCTGCATGTTTTAAAAAGAACCAGACTCATATGTTAGTTATGTATTCATCTGTATATATATATCATAAAACCTCTTCAAATACTTGTTTTAGTCATCCTTATATGACCATGTCTGATTAGAACTGTATGCATTCATTTATTGTACTGTTGAATAAAAAAAAAACATTTCTCCCTATTTGAATATGTTTTATTTTGGCATTTTTCAATGCGTTGCTTGCTTTACAGTTGATCAAAATGACTAATTTACAAAGCACTTTTGCATTTGTGTGTTTTAATAATGAGAGTGTGGGTTGAAGTTTGAATCAGAAATATAAACAATCTTTAAATATGGATAAAAAGAAGGAACTCTGTTTCTCTCAGTCTTTCCATAGAAAACTAAACACAAGACTTTTTATTGTGTGTATAAACTTTCAGAAGTGGTCCCAAGCTTTGACTGTATGTAAAAAGTAGCAAAAATTAAGATTTAATGAAGTCTCAGTGTGATGCATGAGTGCTGACTGCAGGAACTCCAAAGCGTTTTAAAATAAGGACTACGATGCTGTCTACCCAGAGTGCCCTCCCCCAAGCACTGAATCAGCCAATTGCAGTTTCATTCATAGACTTAAAATAAATAACGGACAGAGCCACCGTGACGGCATCCATTGGTTTGCAGATTACTGTCATCAGAAGTGACCATTTTTTGTACAAAATGATAGAGCTTGGGAGGATAGGCCTTGGTACGCCTCCATTCTGATTGGATCTGACTAAGCACCAGAGGACATGCCTGAAAACATGTCCCTCAGTGGAACCGTAATTTACAAAATGAACATCATGCTGTATTGAAGGAGACTTGAAACTAGTGATTGAGACCATAAACTCATCAGGAAACAGTTTACTGAGGTAATAAATCAAGTAAGAACAGTATCATTTTCCTATAAGCTTACATATAATCAGGCTTTGTTTTAGCAGCCAGCGGAGTCGTCCTGCTGGCCATTAGAGCAAATGCAGGTTTAACGCACTTGGCTTCACCTTTCACACCCAGAAGCTCCGTCCACTCATTACATAATCTATGTGCTGTACATACCTGATCAAGCCTACACATTGTTCATTGCAGCCAACATTATCAACATGTTGAACCTTATCTAATGCATCCCCTCTGGAGTTATTCTGACAGCGTCAGATAATTTTTCATTTCCATGTTTCATGTTTTTAGAACATATTTAAATGTGCTCACTGCATTAGGACGACTCACTGTATTCATGCTGAGTCATGTCATGAATTTGTTGATTTTCAACTTTCATGTCCTGTGAGAACTTCCCTAACTGCGTTCAGAAGCCTTTTTAAGATTTAAAGATTTCTCTGACATCATTTGGGAGATGATACCAATTCTCTACACACAGGAAAGTTTCAGAATGGCACTTACTCTCAAGAATAAGACATAAAAATATGTCGTTCTTGAATTTTTGACAGACAAAATGAGTGGTTTTATACATACCAGCCCTGGTTCACATAATGTACCAGTTGCGTGTTTAAAAATGATATTTGTGGCATGTGTCATGAAGGACACTGCATGCTGGACCTCTGGAGGAGACTGTACAGTTTGTCCTGACTGTGTCTGGACGTCAGCCTGCCCCCTGCAGTCTCACTGCACATTTCAGAGGAGAGATGGGCTAAGTACTGTGTCAGCTTCACAAGGCCCACCAACAGAGCTCCGCCACCCAGCATCAGACAGGGCCACAGCAATGCAAACAGGGCATCTTTGTAGGTGTACTTCCTGTTTAAGGTGGCGTCCCCGGGGTGCCTCATGTGGTCAGTGAAGCATGATGAAGTGCTCTCCAGCTGAGTGTCCAAGCTGTTCTTCACTTTCTCAACTTCTTTTTGAAGTTCCGTCCTGTCCGTCCGACATTTGGGTATGTAGAAACACTGCGAAAGAAAAGACACGATCCGAGCGTCATTTTTATTAAGTGAGCTGCTTGTTACAGTTGGCAGCACTGATTGCAATCAGTGAAATGAGCTGCAAGGTTCTTTTTGGATTCAGTTTTTTGTCTGGTAGAAAAATCCCTGTCTAGCCTCCATGTGCTGCACTGGTACTGCAAAACGTTTCATTTGATTCCTCAGAATGGAGCAGAAGTGCAGCATGAGAGCATCCCCTAATAATGTCTGCTGGCTTAGTAATCAGAGTATGGCTAGTTTTCCATTCAGTCAGCTAGTCCAGTCCTTTTCCTTCACCTCTTTCTCAGGTGCTTTCTCAAGTCCCTGCACAGATGGCCAATATGAAAACTAGAATGACTCTGAGTCCAGAGAAGAAAAATTAAGATCTACTACAGATAATATGTCCTTCAAGTCAGTACAAACATAAAGCTTAAATTTTCAAATCCACTGCTCGAGGGTTGTTTTCCTGCACGTCCCTTACAGTCAACAAGCCACACCTGTTGCGAAGCAGATCCAAACCAGAGGCTCATAAAGCTTTAAGGTAAGACCTAAAACCTGCAATTTACTGCCTTAAATCCCCACCTCAAGAGCGAGGATGACCAATTCCTCGTCAAAGTGGAGAAAAGCCGTCTGATTGGAGCTTGTGAGGTTAACCTTTACCCTGAGGCAAG
The DNA here is from genome assembly GCF_039877785.1 of Chaetodon trifascialis. Classification (NCBI taxonomy): domain Eukaryota; kingdom Metazoa; phylum Chordata; class Actinopteri; order Chaetodontiformes; family Chaetodontidae; genus Chaetodon; species Chaetodon trifascialis. The sequence goes on from NC_092066.1 coordinate 17,758,031, forward strand.
GCACAGTGCTCCCACCTCTGCAGTCCACCCACTCCTCCAGGATTTCAGTCTTCAGCAGAACACAGCCAGCCTCCTTCCAGTCACTGGAAAACAAGAGGAGAAGTTCGGTGTCCCCAACCCTTGAATCTCCAACGCATGTAAACACACACCAGAAAGGCAATATTTGTTTCTTATTATTCTCTGATGTGAAGGGTGTTCTTATTTTACTGCTATGCATGCTGAAAATAAAAATACAAAATTAGACACTATCAACCCAGCTTAGTTCATGTTAACTTAGCACTTGCTGAATATATTCAACTTTATGTTCATTTTAGTCATGTTGATGGCAGTGATGGTCTGATGATTCATTTACAACTTTGATCCAGATTGAAAGAAGGAAAGTGGATTGCAGCTTTTTGGCAAACATTCATTGTACCCAGAGGATGGATCATCATGTCTTTGGTGATCCCTGACTTTTCCTCTAGAGCCATTAGCAAGTTGACATCTTGGTCCATGTCCTCCTTCAGGGTGATGCTATTTTTTGATACTTTAGAAAATGACAGAAGCCGAGAATGCTCGCAACGATTTTCTTTACTGCCATTATCTCGAGATCACAAGTGCATAACAAGCTGGAGATAACCAGATAACCAGTTATCATACAAAAACAGAAGGCTGTTCCTCTCATGCTAATGTTTAGAAACCAGGAGTGCCATGCCAGCATGCGTTCATGGCATCTTGACAACTGTACAAACTGGTTTAAGCTGAAAATGGCAATGCATGAGCACATTTTGGTATTATTTTACCATTCAAACACCCGCCAGTGTGGGAAGTTTCTTTTGTGTGTCTGTCCACTCTTATGAATCTTATGATGGAGTTTTCTCCTCATGAATCATCTCATTATCTCAAGGAATCGCTCTTCTGTTTTCTCGACATACGAGATAAATGAACCCGTTGTTGCGATAAAAGCTTTGTCATCTCGAGATAACAAAAGTAATTAACTTGTGACCTCGAGATAACGGCGTTAAAAAAATGATTGTGAGCACGTTCGTTCTCGGCTTCTGTCCAAAATGCCTGTAAAACTAATGAGATTCAGCCTCAGCGGTACTTTGTGTTTGGGCAAATTAGGAAATGTTAGCATGCTAACACACTAAGCAAGATGGTAAATGTGCTGAACATTATTCCTGCCAGTTATTTTGGGCATTTTAGCGTGCTAGCCTTAGCATTTAGCACCACTGTGCCTAAATACAGCCTCACAGAGCTGCCTGCATGGCTGCAGACTCTTTTCCTTTTCTTGGTCAAGGTGCCATAACATCTAGTTTGCATAGAGCTCTGCATTATCAGTTCACTTACTAACCACTTACTAACCTTCATGTCTGAATTGTGCATCATAAATTATCCTGAGGTGATTATTGAATTTGTTAATCAACAGAAAATCAGCATACTTCGAGCAAAAATGTCCAGCGTCACCGTTGCAATGATTTGGTCATTTTCTCTGTCGCACTTTATTGTAAATTGAATGTCTTTAATCTGTTGGTTGAAAACTTTAACCAAACAATTCATCAATGAATCAAAAATCTGATCAGCAGTTTAGTCAATAATGTAGGGATAAATGTGAATGATAATGTTAATTACCTCTGTGACCTTTGATTCCTGGAAGTCATTTGCAGGAGTTATAAAATTTCTGCTATTGTTAAAAATCACACATAAGTCACAGTACTGTCCATCGTGTACCTGTTAACAATAGGTCTGACCACATGAATGCCGACCACAAAGAACATGAGCGCAGAGAAGGCCATCATGGTGAAGCCCAGGAGGATGGCTCTGTCCTCCCCGACACTGGACGCTGGCATCTTGGTCCGAGCTCGCTCCCCTCCACGCCCATCCACCCCTCTGCTCCACTTGTGCTCCTGAGCTGTGGCTGTGTGGAAGCGCTCTCTGTGACTTTCACACACACACACACACACACACACACACACACACACACACACACACACACATACACGCACACACACACACACACACACACACACACACACACACACACACACACACACACACACACACACACACACAGGGATACACATACACAAATACATGCATGGATATCAGGGATGTAATGATTAAATCCAGCAGTGTTTCAAATTAGATTTTTGATTTGATACATCAACAAATTTCATGTTTGATTTGATTAATTTTCTATTCTTTTAAACTACATGATTTCTCCTCAGGGCTAAAATACAAAAGGTACCTGAACAAATGAAGTTAGATTTAGACTAAATAAATAAGCTACATGAAAGATTGAGATATATTTTCAAGTTTAAACTTTGGCCTCTATTTTGATCTATTGCACAACAGCATGCTAAATAGCATGCTAACATGCTAATCAGGGGGATGTTGTTAGCAAGTATTGTCAGGTTTAGTCATTAACCAAACTACTGGACACATTTAAAGTTTGAACTCATTGTGGTACCAGATGGAAAGTCACAGGATCAGCATTATTACACTTCATGTCAATGATGACATCAATGCATTTACCAAATTTTATGGCATCCAACAGTTGTGTCATTTCAGAGGAAAAGTCAGTAAGCATCATTCTCTGGGGAGCATGAATTTCTGTACAAAATTTCAATCCATCTAAAGGCTGTTGACGTGTTTCAATGTGAAGTGACCGACTGACAAACCAGCATTGCCACGCCCTAAAAAGAACCATCAAAATGAAAGCAGCAGATGTCGAGATATCCTGACTTTTACTCCATCTTTTTAGTCGAGCCCTAAAAAATTGATCCTACATTTCCCATAAGGCACTATGAAGGTGTTTTTCATTAGACCTTCTACGTCTGTAAAAACTCATGTCTCTCAAAACCCCTGAACCCCAGTTCATAACACAGGCTTCCTCGTAAAAATGTAAGGTTTTGAGCCCAATGCCAGGACCCTGCTGACCTCATCAGATGTTATTTTGTCAGACAGCTCGTCCAGGAGACATGATGCAAGTGTTTTCAAGGCTGAGGAGTAGTAAACTCAACCTGATCAATGTGCCCATTTAATGCACTATTAATTGATTTTAGACCTGTCAGATTTATGCATCTGGGTGATTTCTCTCACACCCTGAACAGACACGTGCTGCGTGTATAATCATGCATACTCATATATGCCCTAGAGCTGCAAATCTGAATGTGAAGCTTTGTCAAACTTCAGCTGTTTTTCCTTCATAATGACCTCCCAACAGTGTTTTTCAAACCTGCCTGCCAGGTCGATCGTCCTCTCTTACCGTGTCTGCCTCCTGCGAGCACCCTGCAGGTTGATGTTAATGGGGACGCTGAATGACCTCTTGGGAGAAGCTGTGTTCAAGAACATGCCCACTCCTATCTCAGCCACCTCCCAATCCCAAGCATGTATATCCACCTAATAAGCTCCTCTCTATCTGAAAGTCAAATGTCCTCCTGTCAGCAGATGACCATCTCGTATCTCCTACAGGCTCCAATGCAGCGCAGTGATTCACTGAGTGGACTAGTGCAGTTTATTCACCAGGGAACTCCCTGTTGTTTACCAAGGCTCAAAGGTGAGCGCAGCAGCACCTTCCACCCTCATGTGTGTTTCTATAGAAACCACCACAGGTAAGGCAGGTAGGATGCTAATGGCCTCTCAGTGGGCATGTGAGAGTCAGCTGCATGCAGCAATTTGTCACAGAGAAGCTGAGTGAGCCCCTTCTTGCCTATTCGCTCTTAACATAGAGTGAAAGGGACAGTGCACAGGTGAGTGCACTTTCTCCATGAAGTCAGTTTGAAAAAAAGAACAGGAGAAAATGGTAAAATTGCAATTGAATGCCGAAATCAACTACCTTTCCACACACATACAGAAGAGATACTGACCCAAACACGTATCCTGCGATATCCTGCCCTCATCATCCTGTCGGCCTGTTCAGCTCCAAACCTCCGAGAGTGTCCTGACACTGTGATATGAGAGCAAGATGCTGAGCGAGTTTTTATGTTCTATTCAAACAATCGAAAGTCTTTGTATTATTCATGCGTTGCTGGAAAAACATATGGAGGTATTAACTCGGTGACAGCTCTGTTTAATATTACAAGCCCAAGGCCAAGAACACCACAGCAGCTTGAAAATGGAACCAGCCATTCAATAAAACAGACAACGATGTCACACCTAATTTATTCAGTATTGAATACAATGGAGTGTTACTTTTTGGGACATTTTCCTCAACCTTTTATCACAAGTTCTGGTGCAAGGCTTCATATTCTGCTGAATGTAATCCTGGTTTATCTGATATATTTTATTACCTGTATGTTTTTATGGCTGTGTATGATGTATTTGCAGACTGGTAAATGGAGTCTCTTTGTAAAATGGCAAAGTTATTCACATCTATAACCTACAAGGGGGCCGATGGGCCTGGTGCATTTCTTCCCAGGGTTGTGGGAGAATCAAGTGCTTTTGATGAAAGTGAAGAAAACAAGATTAAAAATGTATAAAGCTCAGTGTACTTTACCTCACCTGGTAACCCGAGACATTGCCTTGACCGTGAGGCTCACAGTGTGGTGCTGCACTGCAGATGTGACTCAAACGGAATTTCTTCTTTAACATAAACGCCTCATGGAAGCAGACGACCGCGATCCTTTCAAACTGGACTACAATGTTTTTATAGCTGATTTGATGTGTTTTAGGTTTCCCTCCCGCTAATCGTCTTCTTTTGGTGAAAACTCGTACGAGTGCTGTTTTCCATCTCTGTGAAGTTCTGACCTTGTACAATGGTGAGACAAATTCCTCTGATTATCCAGGCCAGCAGTTGTAATTGGACTCACAGTGTCTCCTGTTATCTGATTATGCCACTGAACAACATTTCTGAACAACACACGCAGACAGAGGTCGGTGTATAAAAGCGGCAAGTCACCAAGCACAATGGATAATCACCGAAAAAGGAATCTAACTTTTCTTACCATCGGGCTGATATTTATGCTGAGCGGCATTGAGTACGGTAGGTTCATTATGATAGCTTTATAGACTTGAAGACATGAGATAATGGTCTCATTAGAGCAGAGTCTGCCTGGCATTTTGGCTGTAAGCACACATCACAGAGGATTCAGCATCTGATTTAACTGAAATGTATTTGGCTATGGGTAAATGAGGCTTGCCATTTACACATCTCCCTCCTTCATCCCTCTCTGGTGGTCTCAGCCGTCATTCTGCCTACAATATGGACGTATCTCCAGATTTTGGAGGCCCCTCCGTACTTCCTGGGTCTGGGTCTGTCTGCCTTCAGTCTGAGCGGGCTGCTCACAGGCCCGCTTTTTGGGTTGTGGTCCGACCGGAGCAAAACAACAAAGTCCATCATCCTTTTCTCCAATCTTTTCGAGATTGCCGGTGAGTAATCAAAACGCAAGATGAATCTCAAGTCACAGAGAGTCAGATTATTGAAGCCCCTGGCATGACTGTGTGAAACTCAAACTGTAGCTCATTTTAGGGCTTTGTCAGAAATACTTCACTCATTCATTATTCAGTTCTATATAGAGGACTATAAAGTGTCTCAGATGGCAAACTCAAAAAAAAAAAAAAAAAAAAATCAGGTCAAATTAGGTCATTCCTTTCATTCTGCAGATTTTTGAATTAGCCATTTCCCCTGTCTGCGCAGGGCACGATGGTGGCTACCTCTCAGTTGTAGACTGCTTTTAACATGTATTCTGGGTATAATTTGAGCTCAGTGTGTAGAATATAATCCTGATGAGACATTCGGCCAACACTACAAAATGGCAAAAACTAAAGTAAATAACAAGACTGAGAGTCTACAGCCATGCTAGCTGCTATTACTATATACTAGCTAAAAGTTAATGCATTCATTCTATCATGCTCACAGTGACAATGCTAACATGCTAATGTGGAGCAGGATTTTATTTTAGTGTGTTAGAATACTAACATTTGCTAATTAGCACGAAACACATCTGTCTGAGTACGTCTGAGGCTGAAACTAAAGTATTGAAGAAGTTTCAGTTATGACATAATCATGCTGCATTTTATTGCAATGGGTCTAATTTAACTCAAAATTACAAATGCCAACCTGCTGGTGGTACTAGAGGTAAAGTCGTGGGATCATGTCATGAGGCTTCGTTCTCTGAATGTCTGTACATTTCATCCCAGTTCATACAACTGGCTGAAGTATTTCAGTCTGGACAATGCTGCCAGCATTATTAAAAATGACCTTGGACAACCTTCATGTCAAACATTTATTTCACACTGGAAACGCATTTTGGTCCCTAAGAATAATTCATTCATTTTTATTTGTTCTCAGGTAACTTCATGTATTTTCTTGGATATTCAAAGTGGCTGTTGTTATGCAGTCGTATTGTAGCAGGTGACGCACACAAACACACACTCGTGGTGAAATAACACCCAGAGCATGTCCTGTATCAGTGTGCGTGCACGCTGTGAAGGTGTAACAGAAGAACGTTGTTTTCCTCTCAGGTGTGGGCGCAGGAGCGGGCTCCTCCATCTTTGGTTTCCTGACTCGGAGCACTCTGCCAGAGGAGCGCGCCGGTATCTTTGCAGCCATCATGGCCTGTCGACAAGCCGGCCTCCTTGTCGGTCAGTTTCTCCCCCTTCATCTTACGGCAGAGAGAGGGGTGTCATCTCACCTCTCTTCACCTCCTCTGTCTTCTCAGAAATATCAGACACCAGGAAGGAGTTTGTGATGTCCTCTTTGATGTTCAGTTTCAACTGTGAGGAGGAGACATTCAATAAAATCACTGAGGTGGAGGCTACTGTCTCCGCACATCCTCTGTTTTTATTCCAGCTCCTCTTTAAAGCCCTTCCTCTTGTCTCTCCAGGGCCGGCGTTCAACCTGTTCCTGCGGCTGTGTGATTTCAAACTGGGGCCCTTTGTTGTGAACAAATACACGTCTCCCGGGGTAACAGCATCCAGATAATCAGTAATCTAAGGTTCCCCGAAAACCTCATGAATACAGAAAGAATCATTAGAAATAGTATACATTCTGCTCTCCTCCTGGCTCACATGCATTTTTCCCCTTTGTTCTCCTCCTGAGTTAGAAGAATGCAAAATGCCTGCAGTGATACTCAGGCCCATAATGACCTGTATCGATCTACTTCCATCTCATGAGTCTCTCTGGATAAAACACCTGTAGAACGGATGTAGCTTAAATGAGATATACCAAAGCTCCACACGCCTACTTTCATTTTTCCAGATAATTTGACACTGCACGTCTCTGTTTTTCACTGTGCCAGGTTACTTTGAAAACCTCCACATATCAAACGCTTTGTCCCTCCTGGTAGTTTTCAAGGATTTTGATGTTGTAAAAGAATCTTTTTTTTTGCGCTTTTTGTCCTTGCTTCCTCTCAGATCTTCATGTGCCTGTTGTGGGTGCTGCTCCAGTTTGTTGTCCTGGCTATGTACTGGGATGTACCACCCATCAGCTCAGAGGGGGGAGCAGTGATGGTGGAGATGAAACAAGAGGAGGGAAATGAGGAGGAGGTGCCACTGATGGGGTCCGACGAGGAGCCAGTGCACACCTACAGAGCTGTCCACTCCGACCAACTTGAGACCTCCGACTCATCTGAGACGCTGCCCGTCCTCAGCGTCTCGGCAGTCTCGAACCCCTTCAAAAACTTCAGCGTAAGCAGAGGTGAGCGAGCGGGTTTGACTGCCTGTCTGGAGCAATGATTGTCAGCTGTGCTCTGCTCTATGATTCAGGTAGGAGGAGGTGTCACTGTCAATGCACATGTTGCGTATCTGCTCTATTGATTTTCTTGCATGCATGCACGCACACACACACACACACACACACACACACACACACACACACACACACACACACACACACACACACACACACACACCAAGTCTCTCTGAGGAATTCTGTGTGGCATGTCGGATCAGATTCCCTGTGTATTGATTGGACATGTGTGTGTGCGTGTGTGTGTGTGCGTGTGTGTGTGGTTTATGTCGGAGTGTATATATATGTGTATGTATATATATATGATGTCAGGTGTCTTACTGGATTAGTGTCATAGTAAGTTTACATGGGATACAAGCAGTGATTGTGTGCCATTATTGATTAACTTTTCTGTACTCTGTTAGCCTGTGTGTGTGTGTGTGTGTATGTGTGTGTGTGTCAAACCTCTATTGATTCTCTCAGTCTTTGAAGATGTGGCAAAGGGATGGATACCAGACTTCCTTTTTTATTGACTTGCTTGCTGTGGTTGACTTGTGGATGAAATGGAGACAGAATTGGCGATGTGGCCAACATTCTTCTCATTGATTCCTTTTTTCTCCCCCGTTTGTATTTTTTTGTTTTGAAGAAAAATCTACAACAGCAGAAACTCGGGAGCAAAACTGGAGGACGTCTGCAGCTCTAGCACATTCTGTAGGAGTGTGTGTTAGTTGCTACAGTGTGTCTGGTATTCGCTCTCCTGAATTATTGATCTTCCCCGGCTTTTTCTGTATGACTGAGGAATCTTTGAAAACCAGACAGATCTTTCACTCTCTTTCATCAAACCTTTTCATTTGTGGTTGGGGTCGGGAATCACAAGCAACACAAGTAGAACCTGTCAATTTTTCCTTTTGGAACAAGGAAAATATTTAGCATTAATAGAAATATTTTCACAATTCTTAATGATTAAAAGGCAAAATAAGTAGGCTTTCTCTAAAAAAACCCCCTTTAGCCTCATACAAACATAATCCCTCTCCATCATCACCTATGACCCACTAGAAGTGTGTGACAGTGTGTATCTGCAGAGGTCCTGCCCTATGCTTGTATTTTCTTATCTTGTCGTGTTCGGGATGCTTCTTGGCATCAACCCTTGGCCAGTGGTCTGTAGCTTCAAGCCAACAGCGCACAGTGTGTGAGGGCAGGACTCTATAAAAACATAACCACCAGGTGCCAAATTGTCACTATGCATCCAAGCGGAAGCTGCTGGTGTCTGCAGCTGGATGTCCATCCAAATGCAGAGTAAATTTGAGCTGAATTTTCAGAAAATTTGCTAAATAAAATAGGAATTAATGCTTGTGTCCACCCACTTGCATTATGCATTATGCGATCATTAGGAGCTGGTTCTTTGAGATAAGCAGTAGGTGGCGCTATTTTTCCAGTCAGAAAACCATTATACCACATCTGAAGAAACAGTTTCTTCCTCTGATGAAAGATTTTATCAAGTTGCATCATTGAAGTTGTAGGATCTGGTGTTTTTGGAGCTTGACAGGAGCAAAGATTAGGAAATCTCGGGCTCTTCCAAGTGCCCCATCTTTATGGAGGCGCAATAATAAATTTCTTGATAGGCCCTTTAAACCCACATGATAATGTTTAAACCCATATCAACCTAAGCATACCTACATATACAATAGGCTATAGAACTTGTAAGTCCACATACATATATTAAAATACATGCATGCTTTAAATACATACACTACAGATACAGAACATATTGTATGTGTAGTAGTAAATAAAGTGATATCGTAAAAACATAGAACAGAGAGAGCTGAGCCATAGTAGATCACACACTGTACTATAAAGCCATTCCTCCAGCCATCTGGCATGTAGTACTTCCAAATTTAGCAGCAAGCCCAGCTCATTTTTCCTCCCCACCAAGTCCATAAGGGAATTTTTGTTCCAAGAAAAGCTAGTATAAAATTTGGATTTTTTTTTTTTCTTGTGTTATCATGTTTTGGACATAAGAAAAAAAGAGCAGAGCTCCCACTTATCTCAAGAAAAAGAAATAGACTGTTTGTTGGACTAGAGGATCAACATGACCAACCAGCCAGGATTCGTCACGCCTGCCTCTTTCAGTCTTAAGATTACTTTCAGATAGTCCAAGTTTTCTTTTCTCTTTAAACTTCTTTATCTCAACCTAACTTGCCAGTTGAAACTTTCAATTTTAATGGTACCACTTGAGCTTGTTTTATGATTTTCTCTTTGGTTTCTCTGGTTTTCAGTGTGTATCTCTGTGCCTTTCACTCTGCAGAGTTCCTGAGAGAGGAGGTGGTTGTTCTCCTCACGGCTCAGTTCATCACTCTCTTCAATCAGACAGCGCTGGAGGTGAGAGCAGCTACCGTTGAGATCCATCAGCCAGAGTTTCCAAGCATTTCACACAATGTCACACTATTTTACCCTGAGTTTCATCCAAACCGCATCAATCTGAGCCTTACCTGGAAAGACCTGTGCTGCTGCTTTGGAAAATAATCAAATATCGCTAAACGCTCAAAGTAAAACTGATGTATCAAGTGCAAATAATAAATCTCTATGTCCCAGACATGAAATATGAAGAGGCCCTCTCTCCTCTCATTAAACTGTGGTGGTGGAATCGTCACACAGTGCTGACCTGGATTATATAACCATTTTAATATCAAAACAGAGCAGCTCTTTTGATATGGACTGAATGAAGCCTTTGAAGGACTTAAAAGTAATCATTCCAGCCCTCATAAGAATCTCCACCACTACCTCTGACTGAATCACCTCTTCTAACTGACCGACCTTGCCAACATCTTTTTAAAAAATCCCCAGACCATGGTGACTCCTCTGACGCAGCGCTACTTTAGCTTTGCCGAGCTGGCCAACAGCCTGATGTACAGCCTGTGCGGGGTGGAGGTCATCCTGGGCTTCTTCTTTGTACGCTGGCTGAGCAGGAAGGTGGCGGACCGCGCCGTGCTGGCTGTGGGCCTGGTCATCTGTTGCTCCGCCTGTATCTGGTGCCTCATCTTCCTTTGCAACCCCCGAGGTGCTAACCTGTCCAGGAAAACACACAAACACACAATGCAGAGACATACATGCAAAGGCACAGTCAGTCTTAAAAATGCCTCATGTTCTGTGCCAAATCCTTTCAGAGAGACTGGTGTTGGTGTGTGGAGCACAGGGAGCCATATTGGGTTACACACTGCCTGCATTGAATGTGCTCTGTAAATGATATCGCTCAGGCTCTGGCAGGCTAGCAGGAGATCATACAGGCAAACTGGATCCTGTATGTTCATGTTGGCCTGCGTCTGTTGCAGCTTGTCACGTTTATCGCTCTGATTACAACTGACAGGTGCTGGAGCCGGGGAGTGCCTGAGTACATATAAATGGATTACAGTAATCTAATTAGACAAAAATGCTATTTGTTAAGGCATATCCTACATTTGTTTGCTATTTGTTACAGTTACAGTTGAAAGAACCAAACAAAGAAACAAAACCTTAAAGGCAGATACCTGAAGAAAAACAAATTTTTCTCGAACGAAACATGTTTAATTGTTGAAATTGCATTTTGATTATGAGATTATAGACGTTCAGCTTATGCAGGAACATCCAACAGTTTGAGTGGGCACAAATTCACACAAACATGTGCATGATGCAAAGCAGCAGAGAACAAAAATGTAGTGGCTGCCAGCTTGGCAGTGGTTTCATTTTCAGATAGAGCTATCTCTGGTGGTGCCAACCCATTTGTGGAAGGAACTTAAAAACTGAGAGAAGAAAGGATGGCTAACTGAAGTATGATCTGTCACACACTTTGAATCATTACCGTTACATATCAGCGATAAACAGCCACAAAATATTAAACTATAATAGCTAAGAGGGATAGAAATATATCATAATTAGGTGTGTGAGAGCCGGTGTTAGTTTGCAGCCTGTAAATGTAATTGTTTAATGATATCTTTCATGTAATTTGGGGACAAGCAACTGTAATTCAGTAATCCATTCATCTCATTTATGTTATCTTTCCATCCCTGCCAGGTGGTTATGGATGGGAGCTGTCGGCCTTCATCATCGGAGTGTTTCTGCAGCTGCTGGGGCTTCCCTTTGTGGCCGTGTCTCAGGTGTCTCTCTTCTCCAAAGTCACTGCAGAGAAAACACAAGGTTGGCAAGTCATTTTTGCCATTTTGCCTCAGCATATGTGACGCAAGGATACAGTTATACAAAGCCATATTGTAACAGAATAAAGGAATAACCTTTATTTCTTTTGCGATGCGTCACCAACAGGATTCAGTCAAGGTGTCAGACGCTCAGTTGGGGGCCTGGCCACCATCCTGGGTCCTTTGTGGGCTGGAGGATTGACCAATAATTTGTACATAATGCTGGGCATGATGCTCGCTCTCCTCATAATGATCACAGTAAGAATACAGCTCATTTTAGTATTTAACAGCATCAGACACAGAAAATTGGTGACATGATTAATTAAAGAAAGATCAGATTTTGGGAAATATACTTATTCTCTCTCTTGCAAAGAGTGATATAAGAAGATTGACACCACTGTCATGATTGTGTAGTAAATTTGAAGCTGCTGGTTAGCTTAGTTTTGCAAGACCAAAAATGAGGAAATGGCAGGTGTCCGACACATTCTTTCTTGCAGAGAGTATTTGAGAAATTTGGTTAGCTTAGCTTAGCATAAAGACTGGAAGCGGGGGGCAACAACTAGTGTGGTAATTCACCTACCCACTACTCACTAATCACTATTTCGTTTGTACATACAAAACATATCAACATACCATACAAAAAGTGTAAAACAAAAAAGTAAAAATGTCAAGTTTTAAAGGGTTACCAGATTAAAGAAACAAGATATAATTTGTTAATTCATGAGCTTTAGACATGATGGTAACCATCTCCCTCTATTTGCAGTCTGTTGGCTAAGCTAAGTGTCTCCTAGCTGTAGCTTCGTTTTTAAAATCTGCCTATTAGCACCTCTAGAGGTCACTAATTAACATGGAATAATTTGCTTGTTCCACACTAAAAGCAAGCTTTAAAAATAGCAATTTGTAGTTTTACAGAGAGTTATGTGTGCAGTCATCTCCTGCTAAGCTATGCTAACCAGCTGTTAGCTGTAGCTTCGTTATTCTGCAGACATCAGATTGGTATCAATCTTCTAACTCTCTGCAAAGAAATTGAAACATGCATTGCCCAAATTGTAAAGCAATTGTTTTGATTTTAATGCTCTCAAGGAGCTGGAATTGATATGGTTAATGCTTTAACTCAGTGCTTCTTGTTTTCTACCCTTCCCTGTATGTACCCTCCCCATTAGAAACTACTCAAAGCTGTGGCTTAAAAAAGCATTTTTTTTTCCTCACATACCCGAACTGAAAAACAGCAGCTACTTGCCAGTAAAATCCTTAACTCAGCATGTCTTTGATAGCCTCTGCTTATTACTTGGTGCTCTCTATTCTCCAAAGCCACATCACGCTGTACATTTCTGCAGGTTATGACAGCGCTGTCCTACGACCGGCTGATGGAGCCCAGGGCAGTGCAGTGTGCTCACAGCTCTGACAGCGGAGGATAGAGCTGCAGTCTGTCTGAAGAGCAGGCTAAAGATGGACAGCGGGAGTGCCCTGCACTTCTGAGAGAATCAATACAAGTTTACTGCAGAGGAAACTGTATGAGTGTGAAATAAAAATGCTCAATACACACACTGTAACTCAGAGCCTGCCATACAGGTGATCACACTTAACAAGTTAAAAAAAAAATACTGTACATTTTTAAGCTTTGCACAATCTCTCTGTTGTCAGGTTCGATTAGAATCTACCTTGCGTGCACATCACTATCAGACTATTAATTATATTTTACACAAGGGGGCACCATTGCTCTCATATTGAATATTCAGAGGTGCAATTGAAGATGAAAGCCATTATTTTTAAACTGAACTATTTATATTCCCAGGTGTTGATGAAAAGATAAGAGAGCAGGTTCCTCCATGTGACCCATGTATCAAATTTTCTTTTCTTGTCCCGTCTCTCTTCCTCAAAAAGAAAAGAAAAACTGCGATGAAAATGAAGCAGTTGACACAATGGGTGCAGAAGTGGAGTTGTCAACATCTTAGCAGCTCCATGTCAGAGTAGCTGATAGATGAAGAGGGTCAGAGAGAAGGAAGTGTTACAGATTTCTTCATATTGATTTGTAGTGTTGAAGTGAAACTGTGTTTTTGGTGTTAAAATTAAATACAAATGCTTGGATGTGGCTAAACCAGATAGATGCTATCTGAAACTATTCCTCTACATCTTATATGCAAATGAGAAGCTCCTGAATTAAAACCAAATTTAAAAAGTACTTGTTAATTAGTCCTCTCTATCATTTTACTATAGGGGAGATTTAAAATTTAATTGCCTGTGTTCATAATTCAAAACATGACAAGGTGTGACTTGTGGATAGTCAGCTGTTCTTTCCTATATTCTCCTCTAGGATGTGCTGTATGCTACACATCTGCATCTGAGAGGAGAATGCTGTAAGCAACATCAAGGCAATCTACATTCCCTTTGTACCAATGACCATGGCTTTGGCCAATCTCTGTGTTTTTGCATAATTGCAGATAAGGCTGGGTAACCTTTCCAGTTTTCTACACTCAGCATGTGATGTTTGGCTTTTCCAGAGGCTTTTCGCCTAAAATGGAAATTCTAATCTCTAGGACTCAAGGACATAATATATATAAGTACTTTCATGCCCTGATCAGCGTATTCAGATACTTGACATTTTAAGGGAGATAACAGGGTGCATAGAATCAGGTCAAGCCTGAATTTACTCTCTTTGAACGATCTCACTTTTTCAGCATGATTCCTGCCGTCTTGTGTTTATAAAGAAATGTCTACACAGCAACCTAAATATCTACGACCATTTCAGTCAGTAAGTCCCTGAAAACTTGCCTTGAGATCTTTAGTTCTGCTCTGTGATATTCAATCTTCACAGCGAAATAAGCATCTATCAAAGTTTGAGTGTTAAAAATCAACATTTTAATTGTATTATAATCATTCATTAAAGCCAGAATCTAACTTTTAGAAGAAGAAACAACACATTAGTCCTCTCTTGAATTCATGAACAACGATATGCACTTTTTCTCATTCCGGTACATTGCTGCCACTGGCTTAAACACGACGAGTAGTTTGTGGTGGCCAGTGATAGCTGGCTTTTAAAAGCTGGTGATATGGCAGCAGTGTAAAATGATGTTACTGAATCTGAATATATAGATCAATATTCCAATGGTTTAATTACAAAAATAAAACAAGAGGTCAACACCATGTGCCTCATCATTTGACTCATGTGTTCTCTCCTGCTCGATGCCCCACAAGCAGGAAAAAAACATTCTAATCATGAGCTACATTTTTTACATTTCAAAGGTTAATTTCTGGTATTTTTGCCTTCCTCGTTCATATAGTCTAAAGAGCTGACAGAATATTAAGGAGTAAGGTAATGGAGCACAGGTGCCTGGATGGAGTCCAGCCAGGGACATTGTGATTACATGGATGGTGACTTTAGCCCCTGAAAACCTGGCTTCAAATTTAAGAAGGCTATTTCTCTGTAGGATAAATATTCATGATTAAATAAGAAGAAACCATGTTGTATTACATTTAGGTATTATTTTGGCAGAGTTTAACAGTTAAAAAGTCATAAGGGTCATCGCCTTTTTTCAAACCACTCCCTGCCCGCTGCAAACCAGTGAGAAGTGCACATATAAAACTAGAAGGGCAAGGAGCGCAGACCTCCAAGGCCAACCGTCCACTCCTCTACCATATGCAAATCATGCTGTCAGCTCTTCACGGTCAATAGTATTGCTTGTTCTCGTGGAGTGTAAAGTTTGAATATTTCAATATCTTAATCTCTCTGGTTGAGTTCATTGCGGACAATTCACATGTGGATGTGAATTACAGTCGCACGATGTGTGTGTATTTATTACGTTTCCATAGCCACACTATGGTTTGTCACTGTTCAACTTAACTGCCATCGATTGAATTTTAAGATACATGCCATTTATTCTGCAAAGGATAACTGCCTCACCTTACAATGTTAAAAAAAAGAAAAATAATTTGTGCATTTGCTTGGTGATTCAGAGCCCCTCCAAAAATGAATTGTGTCTTCCTTGGCCTATGCTACACTCTTCCTCTAAGTTTCATGAAAATAATAGCAGTAATCCTGCAGACAGACAGACAGACAGACAGACAGACAGACAGACAGACAGACAGACAGACAGACAGACAGACAGACAGACAGACAGACAGACAGACAGACCGGACTGAGAACATAACCTACTAAAAAAACTTTGGCTGAAAATAGTGTCTTCATGTCAGATTCCATCACTCATAGCAAAAAACTGATTGAGAAAAAGTGTTTTTAGGGCCTTTAAATGAATTCCATTAACTCTGTCAGTATATAATTAAAAAGAAACTGATAAAAATTTTTTCACAGTGGCATGTGAACATGAGACAAACCACTTGTGCTCTACACTGAGATGATCCTGCTTTTACACACTAGATTGTCTGGATCTGTGCAGTCAACCATCTTCTGACTCAGCTCCTGTAGCAGCCTACAACCCCCCAAGGACATAAATAGAGAAGTCAGAGGCCTTGGGCTTTTATGTTAAATATACCAAAGGTAGGCACAGACGCACATGCTATGAAATTTTAAAGATACACAGAACAACCATTTCATGCAGGAGCCAACAATCACTTCTGTGAAGCATGGACGAGAGTTTGTAGCTATGGAGATGGAGTTTTTTATGAGGGGGGGCAGTAAAAAGTCAAAGATGAAATAATGTTACGTAATTGGCGAGTGGAAATCCTGCGTACTCTCAGGTGCAGCAGAGCTTTAGTGGAAGCATCGGCACGTTGTACTACTATGTGACTATAAATGGCTCAGTCTGCTTTCTACATACTAACTGTTTTCATGCCATGCTGAGGAACAAGAACTCAGCTACGAGCAGTTATTTTAGCTACTCAGTGGAGTGTAAAAATATCTTGGTGGCTGTAACACTTATTCAGTGTTCAGAGCTTTTTTGTGTGAACGCTGAACTACAAAAGGGCTTTTTGTTGTACCTCACAACATTCAAGGATAAAACTTGCATGTAACAGACTATCATATCCAACTCATCCTGGAGTGTTGAGGGGTACAACACGAAGTCTTTTTGTCCCTAATGGCATCCCATACAGTGGCAGACTGTCTAAGGGGCAGGGGCGAAAAAAAAAACAACAAAAAGGCACCAGCTGCACTCAGTGGGACACCAAAGAGTTAGGATGCATTCATAGTGAATATTTGAAGTAAAATATTTTCAAGTACAACTGTAAATTCTACTAATTTTAGTGTGTAGGGCAGCTTATGTGGCACTGCGTCATGTTTTCTCCACTGGGGGGGCACCCCAGAGAGTACTTCATCATGTTTTCTTGTACACAAGGCCACTGTTTGATCTACTACACGAACATCCAAGACAGCACGAGATAACACTTTGGAAAAAACATGAAAGCATGTGGATGAATCTCTTAAGAAGCATATTTGATGGTTTTTATTTTAATGTACATCTGTCCACACACACACTGTCCACTACTCTGACACTGGACACTGTCATGTGATCTCCTGAGGGAAAGAAAATCATCCAGCTGGAACTAACAGTCCACTGACTAACAGAGGACTGTGAGGAAGCTGCAGGAAAAAAGACAACCAAGCGCCAGCCACTTGTCCAGGATGGTCAGGAGAAGGGTTGGACACCCTGCTTGTTTACAGTGAAAGCCGGATGTCGAGGACTCCCAGCTCAAATGTTGCAGTGTCTGATGGTAGATGACAGGTCACAAGAGGAAAACCGCTGTTTGAAGGTTGGGAGAAGCTGCAGAGGGAGCTTCGTGTTGGCTCTGGCATAAGAGGGAGGACACTAGCTGGAAGCCTGGAGGAGAGGGCCAGCGACTTGGCCACCACTACTGACCCTCCAGCTGGAGAGTTGGAGAGTGTTGTGGTTAACATTGACAGTTTGGGCACCACCTGATGACTTCCCCTCCTGGCCAAGGCTACATTCATTAGCAATTAGCTCACAAAGACATCTCTTATGTAATGCAAACCTCAACCGAGGCTACTTCGTAGGACAATACCATGCTAAATGATGCTGATGTACCAGGATGTAAAATGAAAATGACCCTGGTCAGTGTTATTTCTGTTTACTAATGGCTACAGGCAATAATGGAAACAGGTTCATTTTATGGTCTAACGGAGCCAAAGGAATCTGACCTAGTGGGGTCAAATCACAGAAACTCCATGTTCTTTATTCTGCCTCAAACCAAGCATGATCCATATTTGTTGTCTGTGACAGAACAAACAGCAGTTTGTGAGGCGTAAGGTGGAGCAGAGTGGAAGTAATGAACAGGAGAGAATAACATGTAGAGTGCAGAAAATGTGATCCCAATCTCTGTTTCATGACCAAAAGCAATGGCCTCCTGAGGTAATACGGAATGAGAGTGAAGACAGAGGAGCATGTCTTTGGAAAAGAATCAGGGAAATCACTTTTTTTTCCCCTTTTTTCTTTTTTTTTCACATCGACCAGCTTTGAAGGCAAATTGTCATCTAACAAAGATAAATGTAATTGGTCACAAAGAGGAAAACAGTGTTTGACTGGAGCTGAAGTATAACAATTATGATAGCAGCATCGGAGGGGCAGAGAGCGCCTCTTCTCCTCCTGATGGTATTAACTGGACTGAGGATGGTTGTTAATGGGTCATAGATGATAGATGAGTTATCGTCCGGTGAAGAATAGGAAGGAGGATGAAATCAGGCCAGTAATATTCAGTCCACGATTCATCCCCACCCCCACCCCCACCCCCACCCCCACCCCCCCAACTGCATCCATATTTTGTGCAGAAAGATTTCTCCCTAAAAATCATTTATTAAGAGACTTAATTGTAGAGGAATATATTTATTCAGGATGTAATTTTGTTTCCTCAGTGGAGGCTATTCATTAAAAAATCTTTTAAAATAGATGTCAATGGCTGGTCTCCTGCCAGCTTGGTCAAAGATTTACTGTTTCACTGTTATTGTTGCTGACTTAAGAACCTGACTTCTAGATGTCATTGGCAAGTGTGGCTCAAGTCCAATACTGTGTGTGTGTGGGGGAGAGATTTAGAGGAACTGCATGTCTCACACACACACACACACACACACACACACACACACACACACACACACACACACACACACAAAGGGAGGGAAATTTGCCACCAATTATGTGAAAGTTTTTCATCATCTAATTTGCAGTATTATGTGTGTGAGCAGGCATAACACCGAGCGTTTGAATCTACACCTTATAGCATTATCGAGATGGGCGACTAATGAGCTGACAGGACAGTGGGAAAAGAGAGGAGAGGCGAGGCGACAGTGTGCTCGTGGCTCAGTATCGACGAATACAATTTTTCATGCCCCCTCTCTCATAAGCAGCTTTAGATTCAAAAGCAGGACTGGGCGGCGGGAGGGCAAATGGTTTGATTTATTACATGTGACGCCGGTGCTCGGGGGTATGTATATGTGTAGAGGCTACAGTCACTCAGGTAGCCCCCTCTGCATTTCTTATAGCTTCTATTACTGTGTGTTTGTAGTCTGCGCGGCTGGCATCGCCTCAGATACATTGAATCAATTGCCTCCACCCACACCAGCCATCCACCCCCATACTCATATGTGAGCCTTAGTGAAATTAATGCCTCTGGGACAGACGAGCACTGAGTTTAAGGCAGCTCTGCTCATTGATTGGAGCCCATTGTAATAGCAATGGAAATATATTCAGATAATTATCAGGCTCATTTAGGTATGTGGCTTGCTTATGAACCTGCTGTAGCCTCAGGAAGGGAGAGGGAGGTTTTTTTTTTTCTCCTGCAGCAGCACCAGAGAACCTCGGAGCTGACAGTAAATTCGCTCATCAACCAGTTTCGTTCCAGTGTGAGGTAAAATTATCCAATATTTCACGGTCTGGTCCTTTGAAGGTGGCGTTACTCAGCAAAGCTCAATGTGCTATGGAGCCAAAATTTAATAGTGTTCAAACTCACACCATGAAGAGCCTGCCCAACCTGCTGCATGAAGAAATGATGGGAAATAAGAAAGTCTTCTTGTTCACTGTTGTATATGACCGACTGCGGTAAACAAATCAGGTAAACAACTAATCCTCACGTTTCATTTCACCCTCCTTTATCCCGTAAAAAGGCCCGGTCATGCTTGCTGTCTGACAGAGTTAAGGTCAAGATTTATCTGTGCGTGAACATGTGGGAGCACGGTGATCTCATTAACAGTATATGTGAAGAATATCATAAAATGATGAGGACTTCATAGGAGGTCAGCCGAGGATCAATATTAAATCCTATCTCATTTATAATCCTGCTGAGCAGAGAGGCTCTGCAGGGCTTAGCTGTTTAAAGAAGACAGCATTTGATAATTTACTTTAATGCTCATATGAATAAATGTAATGACACACAAGTGCTTTGAGATTTAGTTTTTTTTATTATTGTCTGTTTGCAGGCACTTTAGTACTGTTTTATTGTCAACAGACGCACTATAAATACACTGATGGATGATGGAGAGGCCTGACCGAAAAAAGCGCTCACACACACACAAATATGATCAAGGAAAGTATTGACATAGAAATGATACGACATTAAAATCAATTCATCAAATGTTTGTTACATCTCCTGGCAGATTGATGCTGTGTCCTCGGCTATTTTTAAGGAGATTTGGCTGCTCTTATCTGCAATCTCCACCCTCCTCGACACAGCGTCTTCAGATCAAGGATTAAGCTTCTCATCATACATATCACTTAGCGGATTAACCCTTTCGCACACTCTTATCTCCCCGGGTCATGAATCTGACTGCTGATAGATGTAAAATTCGATGAGGCAGTTTCATGTGATTGATACTGAGAAAAATTCCAGCAGGCAGCTGCAAAGAAAACTCCAAAACTTTTCTCCCCAAATCTGCGAATTTAACCTCTGATTTTGTGTGTTCCTGAGCCAATTAAGCTGTGAGATTTGTTTGAAGTCGTAGATTGAAAGGAGAGCTTGCTGGTTTTTGAGTCCAAACAGTGAAGGGAGACCACAGGGGTCCAGGTTCCCAGAGCCTGCATGTGTAATCCAGTCTAACATGCATGCAAATCTCATCTGTGCCCGCACACAATGGCCTGTCTGTGTGGAGGAGGGAGGAAGGGAAGGCAAAGCAGAGAGAGGAGAGGAAAAGCTGTAAGCATGTGTCCTCTGTGCCAGAGCATATGCCATGATAGGTCTAAGGAGACAGAGCACAGACACACTAAGGTTCACAGACTAGTAAGAGTCTTTTATCGGGGTTGATATTTAAACATCTGCATAATTAATCCAATATCTGTGGAGCTCTCTGAGGAGAAAAAACACAGCATCGCCCGTGGAAAAGAGAACATTGTAAATTCTTGGCACTGCTCTGAGTGCAGCTCTTTTTCGCGGCGGTGTAAAAACAAAAGTTGGCAACCCAGATCTCAGGGGAAATTAAAAATCTTTGTCTTATCCAGCCAATTAAATGAAATACACCTTTTTGTACATGGAGCTAGCCGCTGGAATCTATTTATGAGCGTGTTGTGGTTAACACTTCGACTATGCTGCTCACCGCTGAGGAGCTCCACATCACTTCACCCCTCAGGATGAGGCTGGGAATCAGGGGAATGGGGTGAGAGGTGCAGGGTTTGTTTCTCTTCAGAGGCAGAGACGCAGAGAACTTACTTTCCATCTGTCTCGATCATATAGATTTATAGGATTAGGCCAAATGCTGTTTTAGTCCTCAGCAGAGGCTCAACTCTGTCATGTGAAACATTGGATTAGATAGTCAGGCAGCCTTTGTGTGTGTCTTCTCCAGCCTTCCAATGCCTCCTTTCTCTGCCATCCAATTATTGTGTGTGAGGGTGTTTCTCTATGCACGCCACGCCTTGAACTTTATTGCATTTCGATAACTTTATACATGTGTGTGTCTTTATTCTCCCAAGCTAGCACCTCTGCTCTATTGAAACCCCAGTGGGCAGACCATAGCTCAGCAGGGGGCCTTCACTCCAATTTGCCATCGTTTGTCACCATTTGTTCGTCCTGACAAACAAAATGTTGGCCCTCGGCCCCCTCCCGTTTGGCTGCAGTCACACATGGGATCAGCTGCTCTCCCCTTCTCATGGCTCTATTTTTGCGGGATCCCTTTCTTTTCACTGAATAATTCGGCTCTGCGTTGCTATCTGGGGACATGCGCCTAAAATAGTTTCCCCGTCTAATTACCTCATTTCATCTGACATTAATATTGTAACATGTTACTGTTGCATTATTGATGGTGTGTTTGTCTTGGTGTATGAGATGTTAATTAAAAGATAAACTGGAGCTGTGGCTGTATGACAGTTTCTTTATCTGGGAGTCAGCGGCTTCCAGACTTCTTTTCTCTGACCCTGTCTTCTTGTCTATTGTTGATGCAGTCATATGCCTCTTCCAGCCTCGGCTTCATTGTGCACTAAAATACCTCTATTACAGGCCCTTGGATTTCAAGGTAATGGCATAACGCACTTTAAAGCCAGTTTTATGATAAACTTGAGCTGGACAGACTTCCATGTGCAAGAGGCCAGCTGGGTTGAGCGCTGACGAATGAGGTCGAGATGTTCCAGGCAGATATGAGCCTCTGCATAGCAGGCATGGCAACCTTCTCCATGGTCAGATAGCAGATGCTGATTTCCTGCCTCATATCACTTTGTTGCATCTTAGCTGGAGTAGAAGAGAAACTACAACATGTTAAATTGCTCCCCAGCTCCATAAAAACACAGGAAGGTCAGACAGTTAAAGAGCTTTCTGAGGCTTCCTGGGAGAGTAAAGCCCCTCTATGGACGGCTTGCAAATGGACAGGCAATAAACTTTGGGTGACTTTATGGTGTTAACAGCAAGGAGTCAATCCAGTCTGAGATTTGGTTTCACTCTCCTCTTTCCACCCTCCTCCTTCCTCCTCCACTCCTCTCTGATGTTGTGTGTCGTAAGGTTTTAGCTGCGAGTTGTGAGACGAACCGACAGATGACCATACCATTAGGCTGAGTGGCTGGCTGTTTCTCTGGTCAGAGAGGCTGCGGTGACAAATAAGTTGGCAGAGTTTTAGACAAGAGGCTCCTTGGCACCGAGGCCCAGGCTGCTTCCTTTCAGCCCCAATGTGGGACGAAGAACAGATGTCTGGTTTAAAGGCACACAGTTTCTCTTGAGCTGTAATTTTTGTCTTGTTTGAAGTGAGCCCCGAGGCATATCTCATTTTCAGCCCTTGTACCAAATCATATGCATACCTTTATTCACATCTTGAAGACTCTCATTACGTGAAATGAAGAGTGTCAGATATGGAGGAAGCTATTAAGGAAGAGCAGCGAGCTCAGTGGTCTGTCGTAATTGGAGACACTAGTGCTGAGATGAGCTTTATATTACCAACGCCAGAGTAAATACTGACCTTGCTGTTTCCATGCTTGTGGCCCTGAGGGCGTTTTTAGTCTCTGGTTGTGATTCATAGAAAAGTAATTGTGAAACATAAATTCAGAAAAGAGTGCAAATATTTTGGCTTTTGCCCATGAAGGACTAAAAAAGATATATTGATCATTAAAAGGATTTATGCACAAAGAAAGTCAGCAAGCTTTAAGGATAAGTCTGGCAGTATTCTATATTTTTGTTATCATCAACAAATTCCACAAAAAGACCAAAGGCAACAGAAAATTGATCCCACTAACAACTGTCTGTGCAGCTGAAGCCTGACACAGTATTGCTTATTCCTCTGCGGCATAGATCTCTGCTGTTGTTCAAAAACTATTAAAAACACACCGGCGAGCCAAAATGCTGCATGGTGTGATATGCTCTTCATTACGATGAACATGGGCACTGTAGTTATTTTTGAGTCAATCCAACATACTGTCCTGCTGCTGTAAATGCTCACGAGAGCACCAAATGTGTGTTAATCCACTGCCGAAAATAATCCTTAACAAATGCACTCCTACTCCTGCTTAAGTAGCTAAACTACAGTGCCCAGCTGTTCAAGGATGTTTCTGAACCTTTTGGAACGACACGAAAGGAGCCAGTGAACTCCCTCAGAGCTACTTGTCGGATGGCGGAATAGCAACTTTCCTACATCATGGAAAGTGGAGGGAGGGGGTTCCTGAAGCTGTTTGACCATCAGATAAGCACTTCTGATGACACACTGGCAGCATGAAAGTCTATGCTGCCATCTCTGTGGGGCTGTGTTCAGGACAGAGGTACTTGAATGCTAACTTCAGCCTGCGCACAATGATAAAGCTAACATGCTGGGGTTATGGAATATGTGTAATAATGTTTACTGCAGTCGCCGTCATTGGTTCAGGGTGTTAGCATGCTAACACTGGATTTGATTGTAATAATGAAAGCAGTGGAAACATGCACACATGGAAATCTTGACTTGGTGGTGCTGGATGAAAAAGTTGAGTTAGTACAATTCATTCTGTGGGGGGAGAGAATGTGTTGTTGTGGTATTTTAAACCAAGCATGTCAACTATCATAATGGCACCAGAGGAAAAGTCAGGCGATCACCAAAATCTGTAGGATTCATCCTCTGGGAACCATGAATGTCTGTACAAAGTTTCATGACAAACCATCTGATAGATGTTTGGCCGCTTCAGCCTGGACCCATCGACAGCCAGCACTGCCGTCCTCTGAGCCAGTATGACAGAGTGAACCTGGAGCTGAGAGCTACAGACAGCCTTGGGAAGTTGGAAAAGACTGAGAGATGGACTAATGCTTTTATTTATTTATTTATTTTTTATTGGATTTATTTACAATAACAAGAATACAGATCACCAGATATATCCTTTATAATGACATTATGAGAGTTTGTCCTCTAGCAATTACAAATCGTGCAGCTAAAACTGAAGTAATTCTTGGTCCATCTTAAACCAGGATCCTCAAGATGATCATTTATCTCTGTGTGAGCAGCCGTTTGATATGAATCCTCCACTTTGGTAACTAAATTATTGATTTAAATGGCTGCAATAAAACCTCATCAGCAAATTCATTTTAATTGACAGGAACAAGCTGATGGTTTCATCACTCCTCAGCTGATTTATGCTTAAGGTTGATTTTATTGGCATTGAAACTCACCCAGGAGAATTAATGTGAAATGATCTCACTTTCACCCCCCCGACACACACACAAACCCACACACACCACAGCACACGGCTGCCTCAATGTCCACGTGTCATCAATCTGATGTAAGTCGATGCAATATTGATTAAAAAAAAGACAACAGACACAATTCCTGAAAATTGCCACTCAAGTTCACAGTTAATCTTTTCAAGTAAGATTTTTTGCAATAACCAAAATTATTTTCAGGTTTTGGAAATTTCGACTAATGTGAATAATAACATCACATTTGTGGGTGTCAGTGTTAAAGGGCCTTTTTTTAGGAGAAGTGCAATCAGCGACTATCGTATAAAACACTTCAAAGTTGAATTAACGGAGGTGTTCTAGCCTTCATTTCATAACCATCCACCATTTTCTAATCAAATCGCTTTCATCAAGAGCTCATCTAGTTGTTACAAACTATGTTAATGTGTTAAAATGAGGAGAGGATCCACCAGTGTGGTTGCAATCAGCACAGACTTTCATTACTGTATGTTAGAAAGTAATGGGAAGGCATAGCAGAGGAAAAACAAGGTGATTATGAGTCAGCACCGGCAAAAAATCTCCCTCCTAATTAAATCAAGTGTGCCCTTCACGTCACTAAACTTCCACATCTTGTTTTGATGGCACAGTAGCTGCTGGTAACCTGCATGGGACATTTTGAAAAATAAAGTCCCGAATCTCAGCTCCCAGAATTAGATTAAACTCTGGTCCTTCCTGGATTCATCAGCATCCTTAAATGGAAATCAGTCAAGAAAAAGGTGTGTGTTCCGTACAGAGAGGAGGTCGACTCATCTTACACCTCTAACTGGCAACTGCAGCTATAAGACAGACTTCAAAAAGCAGCTTAGCCACCACATTTCTAAAAGGCTTAAAAACAACTTCATTCATCTTGTTCTCACTCTCTTGTATTCAGAGAAACACGCTAGTCTACGTGCTAATGCAGGTATATAATGCATCCCATTATAAAAGATTATTAAAAGGCAGTGTTAAAATATTATTAAAGGACATTTAATGAAAGTTCTGTCCTCTGCAAGGCAGCATGTCTCAACAACGAAGTGGACACATTGAATGCTAAATAATCTATATTAAGAACGTATTTGTTCGTTTTCAGGATCTCTGCATGCAGAATATGAAGTAGATTAGGAATGGAGGGAGAGGGTTGGCTTCATAGGTCAGTTATAAGCCATGAATTTAGCATGCTGGGTCACCAGGTTGTGAAAAAACCCTTTGGTAGTCTCTTTATTTGGTAATACAGCAGTTAGAACTGTTGGCAATTGATTAATAAATACTCAGGGATGTGTAACTTTCTAATTAGCCATTGGTTCCTATTAGGTTAGAAATGTTAGTAAGACGGCTGCACGGTAGCGCAGCAGGTAGTGCGCGTGCGTGGGTTCGATTCCCGGGTCGGGTCTTTCTGTGTGAAGTTTGCATGTTCTTCCCGTGCATGCGTGGGTTCTCCCTGGGTACTCCGGCTTCCTCCCACAGACCAAAAACATGCTCATTAGGTTGATTGGTGACTGTAAAATTGCCCCTAGGTGTGTGTGTGTGTGTAAATGGTTGTTTGTTTGTGCCCTGCGATCGGCTCGCGACCGCTCCAGGGTGTACCCTGCCTCTCACCCGTTCCAGCCCCCCCGCAAGGCATAGAAAATGGATGGATGGATGTTAGTAAGACATTTTTAAAGGGCTTTAATCATCTTTGATAAATGGCTCTTCACAGCCTGGCAACCCAAATGTTGTTCTTTTTAATAGTTTATAACTGAAATAATAGCATAAATAAAGCATTTGTGAATTATCTATTCACAACTTTTCCACTATCTAAGCAATAAGTTATTACTTATAAACCCTTTATAAAGACCCATTGCCTTATTATTTGGTTCCCAGATGTTTAAGGGAGGCAGGTTGGTGGGCAGCTGTAGCTGAGGTCGTAGGTGGGATATCCATTCATTGTAGGGCTGATGGTTCTACTGCCTCTGTCCACATGTAGAAGGGCCGCTGAGCAAGACACTGGATCTCAAGCTGCGCCCAATGTATGTTTATGGTGAAAAAATGAAGATGCTTCAGTTAAAATGTTACTCGTGTCCTCTTGGATCCACGTTCTTCATTTAATATGCAATCTACACATGTGTGATTTTGTCATCATAAGCTGTACATACTGTGATTTCTTTTGTCGTTCCATTACATTACAGTTAATAACCTGCACTCTTTCATTTGTCTTAAAGTTTCATCCAGTTGTTTAGAAATATGCTTCCATAAAGCTGAAGGATTTGCGAGAGACATATTTCAAAAACATTTCTCCAAACTGAAGCAACAGGAGCAGAGATATCCTGACTTTTAGGTCAAGGTTCATGTATTTGTTATTATTCAACAGAGGATTGCACAACAAAATGCACGTTTTAGTCCCTTTATGCTGCACAAGAATAACTTCTTATTAATAACTTATTATTGATGGTGGAGGCTGAGTTGAGGAGTCTCACAGCCTGAGGAAAGAAGCTGCTCTGTAGTCTGGTGGTACAGCAGTGGATACTTCTGTGTCGCTTGCCAGACGGCAGCAGGGTGAACAGGCTGTTGCTCGGGTGGATATTGTCTTTTAATATGCTTTTTTAATGAGCTCCAAAAGCAGTGAATCCTACATTTTCAATAATGCAACTTGGTTATTTTGTCAGACCAATGTTCATGAAGCAGGATTTTTAGTAAACAATTCTCTCTGAGCCCAAGCTGAGACAACTCTGGTGACATCACTGTGACATCATCAGGGTTATTTTCTCAGACTTGACAGAGCTCCTCCAGAGCCACAGAAGACATAACACATCATTAAACATGGCTGTACCTGCCTTGACTGCTAAATTGATGTTGACATGTAAAATATTGAATGGCCCCTTTAAGCTGTCTTACACAGATCAATATGACACCACTATCCTTACATATACACCATGTGACTATAGAGGTCAAACTGTTGATTTGTATGATTATTTACTATGAGAATAACATCTTTATCTTCTTTATTCCTCTCATCACACACGTCGTTGTTCGCTCAGTTGTCGTTTCTCTGCCTGATTGTTTACACCAATAACAGCAGGAAGGTCTCTTCAGCTGCAGTCGTCCTAAAATCAGATTAGACTTTGAATTCCTGCCAGCCCTTTGATGACCAGGACATGATGTAGACACAAAAACTACCCAAATAAATATTTTTTCCGAGAGCCTTAGGAAAACAGAAAAGCCATTCAACCCCACGGAGTCTAACTTTGTGAAAAAACAAAGATCAGTTCATGTTTTCTCGGCAGGAAAAGCTTGCAGACTGTCAATCAACATCAAGTGAATGTGCACATGTCATTCAGACTGACTATCACTTACACATTCAGTACAGCGAGTGGAAAGGATGGACAACCAAGCATTGCTACCACAGAGAAGCTGTAAGCGAAACATGTCAGTAATCCATCTTAAACAGTCAAATCATTTCAATTACATTTATTAAGACAGATTGAACAGGTTTTCTGGCTTCTGGTTTCATTATGACCTCATACATTATAACATTTTCTGATAGATGTGGTTTCTGGATCAGCCATTTGGCCTTACTTAAAGGTAAATCATGTAGGATTGTCCTAAAAAAAAAAAGAATAGACTCATACAGCAGTAATCCATCTCACTCATGACTCTCCTGAGACCATAGAGTGTGTGGTGGTGTATTTATTTGCAGAGACTCTGCCTGTATTTTCTTATTTTCTTCTTGTTTTGTTGGGCGTCAACCTTGGGGCAGTGGGTGTGTAACTTCTCGCGAATAACAGCATGCAGGTGAGGTCTAGACTTTCTAAAAAGGTAGTGACCAGTCTGACACTGTAATGTGTGTCTGAAGCTCTGAAGCCACAGACAGATGACTGGGGAAATAACAAACAACAACTGCGACTCAAATGATTGCAATAATCATGACCATTCTGTGTGACATGTGAGAGTGTCTGTGTGTAACAGCAACATGAAAACATCTGTCAGTTTACCATCTATGACACAATAATCATCACATGAAAATAAACGTATGTACTGAGTGAAACTCGCTATAACAAAGCAGACAGATGGAAAACATTTCCACAGATGTGTGTGCAGTGTAAAAACACCACGCCTCCCTGTGCATGTTAAAAGACAAATTCATTGCATTTAACTGTTTCTACTTTGCCTTCTGGCTGTACAGTTTATTTTTGTGGGGATTTACATTTTCATTAGCGGAGCGAAAAGTCCATTAACATGTTTTAGCAAAGTAAGCTTTCAAGTTTGTTGTGCTCATTCATTTAGCTGCAGATGCTGAACAAGTCTGGCTGAGATCCTGAAATCATATTTCCTGGTCGACGCTCCTTCACCGAACAAAACACGCAAATGATGCTGCAGAGCAAGCTCTGTGTATTCCTTGCAATGTCATGTTTTTAACAGAACTTTCAGTCATGGCACGGGTCAGCGAAATTGGACATTTGTTTGTGCCACTACAGCACTGGCAGGACAACACGTTGTTCAGCCAAGAACAAGTCCTGAAGTCCCTCTTCTTCATGCTGAATCTCCCATCATGTCCCGACTTTTCATTATCCTTACAAATCTCCCAGTGTGCTAACAAGCCGCTACGCTCAGTGAGCGAACAGACGGAGCTCAGGGGGGAGAAGAGGATCAGAGAGACTTGGAGCTCTTGGGTTGGTGTGTGCTTAGAGATTCACATCTTTTTTTCCCTACATACAGCTGGGGCTCAATTAGTGTCCATTTTTACTAATTAAGTACACTCTGCCTGAATCAGTGGTGCAAAAACTAACGTTGTTTGTGAAATCACACGCTGTATCCGGCTTGCTGCCCCTGAGGCAGGCTGGAGGCCCTTCTACTGTACATTGCTCTTCCTCTTCCTATTTTCCTCTCACATCATGTGTTCAGAGATGAAGGGAGCAAATGAAATATTCCCAGTGGTTTTCTATAGCTAGTAAGTCTTTTCTTCCTACTCCTGTTTACACGAAACCCTACTCGCAAGAAGTGCAGTTTTAACAAATTAGGGAAGATATTTAATTTGTCGCCTTATGTGATTCTGTCCTTTTAAAACTGGAGCCCTTGATGTTGAACGTTTATTTCTGCATGACATCCATGACTGTAGCACCGTGCTAAAGCCCAGCTGAAGGCATGGTAGTAGAGTTTTGTGCATATTTTCCTAACAATGTGAAGCAGAGTAAGCTTGGCACAGCAGATAAATCCTAAAGGACTTGAAGAAGAGACCCACAGTCACAGACATTTACAGTGTGAAAATACCCTCACTGGTGTCTGAAGTTAACACTTTGTAGTATGATATGTGTTAAATTGCTACCACAGAGAGAATTGGGTCCGCGACTGTCAATCTCTGCACACCATCTGCGTATGGTATTAATTTCCCAGACAAGACGACGGTCCTTCTGCAGAAGGGTCAGACTTCTCCAAAATGATCTGTCAACCCCTTCATCCCCTGTCGCACTCTTATCAATGCTGCACACTTCCCTCTCCACTGTTGCCATGGCTACGGTTTGGCAGGGATGAGCGGTATCAAAAGTGCTGTGGAGTTTAGCGAAGACTCCTCTCCACACTTACCTCTGTTATGTTGCTCTAATCCCTTCCTTTTGATCTTCTTTTGATGGAGACATTAAACCTGGAGGTATTCAAAATGTACCTCACAAAACCTTCTGCTACTGTTTGACTGGATGAGACGTCGATTCTCTGCGGACTCATGCTCTGGTCCGGCTGGGCTGCTCTCTTCCAGCTAACAGATACCACCTCATTATCTGCAGTCCACAGATAGGGAGCCTCTATCGCAGTCGGGAGTGCGGCTTTCTTCTACTCTGCCCTTTGAAGCTAAAGCAAAAACAATGAACTGCAAAATTTTAGATCTCTTTGTGCCAAATTATGACTTTAAAATACTTTGAAGGCTTGGGGGAAAAAGCCGGCATCCAGATTTAAAAAAGACAAAAGAGTGTACAGCCATGCTAGCAGCTCTGTAAGGCTGAAGTTAGGCACAGCAGTGCTTTGAGCGAAGTGCTAATGCTCACGATGATAATGCAAACATGTCCGTCAGTCTTAACGTTGACTGCGGCTGTTTCCGAAATCACGCTGTATATGCTCTATAGTGCACAACATTTACCCTTTACCATTTTATTTGAGAGTAAACTTAGCCATTATATCGTGCCCTCAAAAACCAATGGAATGAAGAAAGTTGCATCCATGTAGAGTACTCCACTAGCAACCCGACAATGCAATGCTCCATTTTTAACAGTCAAGTGACCCTATGTGACAGCAATCACACAAAATGTGTTTATTGCTCACTATGGAGTTAACTTTTATATCACTTTGGATGTACAGTAGTCAAAAAGTGAAAGAGAGAGTTATTTTGTACACCATCTTAGTTTTGTGTGCTAGCATGTTAGCATGCTAACATTAGCTAATTAGCAGATGAGGCTGATAAGTACATTCAGCTATCCACCAAGTATTTGGCAGATTAAATTTAAACTGATGATGGCACTAGATTACAGGTTAATGAATCACAAAAACTACAGTCATCCTGAAGGGAACATGAATAGCAGTACCACGTTTCATGGCCAGTATTTGTTGAAATATTTCACTCAAAAACAAAAATGCAAACCTCATGGTGGCAATAGAGGAAAAGTCATGGAGCCTCAAAAGTTCACAGGCTTCATCCCCTGGGGACCATGCATGTCTGTATGAAATTTCATAGTAATCCAGCAAACAGAGGTTGATATATTTCAGTTTGGACAAAAACAGACTGACATTTCCATCCCTACAGCCACGACTTGTTAGCCATGCTAAATGCTAATGTCAGCAACAATTTCCTCTGCTTCATGTTCATACTCCACTACATTTCAGAGGGAAGCATTGTACTGTAACCTCCACTTGGTTTATTTGACAGCTGTAGTTACTTTGCAGTTGCGACTTGTAGCTGAGCATTTCAAAATTTTATTGCTATTTCTACTTCAGTAAAAGATCTTGACGCTTCCTACACAACCGCCGGCAACTGATTGCAGTCCGGTATCAAGATAAAACCCCAGGTCTCTATATCCGTCCCCAGACTCAGTGTGATGGAGTGATGAGAAGATGTGTATGACTACATCCCACAAATATTTCCTCACTCTCGCTCCTTTCCTTCATCCTGCACCCTGTAGCCCTCTGCGAGAAACATCAATATCACTGACAGATGGTTGAAACGCAGTGAGTGTGAGAGGAAAAAAATAGCAGCTACATACAGCGGGACTATTTGTGCTATGTGTGCATCCTCATCTAGTTTAATTTAAGGCCAAAGAATTTCCACTGCTGCTTGTGTTAATGCTAAATGAGTCTCTGATTCCTGAATATTCATCCACTCACGCTGCACGCTCAACCGGCTGATATAAACACATGAGAGTCAACGCCATCTTAACAAATTCACTTTCACCTGTCACATTAGCGCTAACGACTGACAATTACTGTTGAAGGAAGCGCAGGATGCAACACACACATGTGCAAACACACACACATATGGCAGACATGTGGCTAAGCTTTAATAAGGGGATTTGATTTTGAACGTGTCATCATGCACAGACATGTTTTGTGTGGCTATTTGTCAGCAGCTGGTATAAAAAGTTGACTGTGTGACTTGTTGTTGTGAATATGCCGGAGTTTATATGGGCTGCATGATGAATAGCTGGTGTCAGGTGTTACCATGGGGATGATTACTTGAAAGCAGGCAAGGCAGTATAAGCATTTGGGATTTCTAGCCAACCCATCAAATGCTTGGCAGGCCATTTATTTCGAATATACAGGTAGTTTCAGGCGATAAGAATCTGCCTCTGTGTGTGTGTGTGTGTGTGTGTGTGTGTGTGTGTGTGTGTGTGTGTGTGTGTGTGTTGTTTGTTTCTCTTTGTGATATAGACAAAAAAGAGATCACGCTGCATTTCAGTCGAACAGCCTCTTCCCATTTAATTACAAACCTGCGGTGACACATATCACTGTCAACATCGGCGCCGCTGACCCCAGTAACAGGACGAGACAGTGCAACATACTGGCTCGTCGCTGCTCTCAGCTCGGACGGCGAGGAAGTGTTTTTGTTCCTTGTCTCTCCTCATCTTTCCAGCGAACTGGAAAGCCCTCCACATGTAGAGGAGAGTCCCTGAAGCCAGCCAGCCAGCCTTCTCACTCACGGCCTTGTTGCTAACACGCTCCACAGGCCACAACAAAAAGGGCTCTGAAAACAACCTCTCAAAACTTTGACTGGCAGCCCAGCGGTGCGATCCGCCCCGATGCTCCACACAGATACTTTGCAGATTTAGGAAGATAGGAGTTAAGCTCAGGATTCACCAATCCCTTTGGTCTTCTTTTCTTTTCTTTGCCAATTTGGGACATCTGCTCTCAGTCTACGGCACCACACACACCCCCACCACGTTTACTCAAAAGCCTAGAGTCTGTTTCTTCCTGCTCTTTTCTGTCCGTGGCCTCCCTGGTGGGGATTTGTGATTCGAACTGGGTTGAGGGACCTAAACCCCTCTATCTCATCAGCAAACATACAAATGCATAATCTGTTCATTCTTTCGAACCCATTCACATGCATGCTAATGATCTCTGCTGGCCCCTCTTTTCACCAAGAGCTCACTGCTTTGGTGCTTTGAAACACATCCTGGCAGTCAGACATGGTGTTTTAGCACCAGGCTGTATTTTGTGAGATTTTTACAGTGTACATTTGAAGATGTCACAGTGTTTCTCGTTTTTCACCTCACGGAAACACGGCAATGCAGTTGTGGCCTCCTATAGTCCAACACACAACGCTATGAAATGTCACATCCTTTTAGCCTGTCACAGTCACGATTAGCAGACGCTAATTAGAAGAACAGTTTCAAATCTTATTAAGATTATTTGCTCTCCTGCTGAGAGTCAGATGAGAAAATTAGTACCACTCTAACGTCTGTATGGCAAATATGCAGCTGGAGCCAGCAGCCAGCTAGCTTAGCTTAGCATAAAAACTGGAAACAGCAAGCCTGGCTCTGTTCAAAATTGACAAAGTCTGTCTGTCAGCACCTCTAAACATCTATATGTAACGTGTTATATGTCACTAGTTTAATTTGTAAATAGTAAAAGCCAGAGGTGGAAAGTATCTAAGTGTATTCACTCAAGAAGGCTACTGTAAGTACACATTTGAGGTACTTGTACTTAGATAATTTCATTTTTTGCTACCTTATTCTACATTTAGAGGGAGATAACATAATCCGTTAATATATTATTTTGAAATGGACCATTCAGCATAATGAGTGCTTTTTGGTATTTCAGGTATATTTTGATCCTAATACTTTTGTACTACTAACATTATGAGTGCAGGACTTTTGCTTACAGCAGTGTTTTTATGCTGTGGCATTGCCCGTGACTCACTCATGGACTTTTTTTTTTTTATCAAACTGTGACAATTACCCCACAGTGGCCTGTAGAAAAATGACTTCAAATGACAAAAAAATGAAAAATGTAATAATAATTAACATTATATCATTTTTTTTTAAAACTGATCACTCTGGACATACTGTTGAGAAAGGTTCTGTTCCAAGGCTGCATGTTTAGGCATTAGTGCAATAATGTCAATGGGATTTTGAATGAGGTTTTGTTACCTTGGGAACAAAACCTGGAATTTCCAGTTTCATTTCTTGGTTGGGACCAGTAACTTCCTGGAGTCCCTTTTGGTTGCCTGGCAACTGGTCCAGATCAAGATTTAGTCTGGCACATAACCCCTCGTAGAAGGGCAAATAGTCATTTTTACACTTCTGGTTTTGTGCAAAAGTATAAAAATGATTAGACTCTGGCTGTGTCCCCGTTTCCCGTCTTTGTGCTAAGCTAACAGCCACCAGTCATTTTTCTGATGCACAGCATCCTGTCCTTCAAACCCAACAGAGCACTGACACCCATTAATCAATGGCCAGGGCTTCGGAGGCCATTTAATGGATCACACAGTGCAGAGATCGAGCCCCAGACTGACAGAGGTGGGGAGGCCTCTCTGAGCACAAAGTGCACTGTCATGCTAATCTGTCCCTGCAACGCTGAGGGCTTTCATGAATATAGTGCTGGGAGGTAAAGGTAAAATTGGGAGGCATTATTTACCATCGCAGACCTGTGTGTACGTGCATATGTATATAAGAGTGTTTCTATGTTGCATTTCTTTAATTAAATGTGAACAAATCATTTGAGGGGAAAATTGAGTGTTTCTGTAATGAGATGTTTGCAGCTCTCCTTTTATATTTTTCATTAAATATGATGCAGCAGCAAAGATTACAGTTGCATTTGGTGCCAGCTGCTTCGCTGAAATGTTGAGATATAATACTTGAAGGCCAGGGTTAGGGAGTAACGGATTATCTTTAACAAGATTACAATAATCTGGTTATAAGAAATCATAAATGTAATCCATTAATTTAGATTAAAAAAGAAGAATGTCCCATAACTTGTGGCTTTATTGTGAATTAGAGATTTAATGTAAAATCATGGGGAAAACCGGGAAATTATATACCATTCTGTAAAGGTTCTTAATGGCTCATTAGTGTTGTTGAATGGGAAAAATGTCTTCAGTAAGTATACAGTAAGTGAGTAATAGATTAAATATTCAAGTACATTTTCAATTGTCAACTGCAGTAATTAAGGCTCAGAAAGTGTTCCTGCAAAGGTTGACTTTCATGGAGAAACTTTGTGGACATCTCTCTAATTCCGGTGCACATGATCAATGATATGAACATGGATTCATAAAATCTGCCAGATTTATACAAACAAAAGTTAACCTTTAAAAAAAAAAAACAATTAAATAAACAAAGAAAATGCATGGCTGTCGAGGTCAAGTCGAAGCTGATTTTAGTTTTCATTTTGAAAATCAGATTTTCCCTTGACTGTTATATATATTTAATGCACCATATAACATGTTATGTCTCAGCATTACTGCAGCTATCTTGTCTGCATGCACTGTTTCCTTCATTTTCTTCCTTTGCACCGTTACACTCCGCTCTACAGTATCTCCGAATATTCAATTAAAATACAGCCCATTTTACATAAAAATTACAGCTGAAAAGACTTTGATTTCCATTTGTGCTTGCAGTGCAGAGATGCAGAAATTCCTCCACGATGAGTGTGAAAAAGAGACGGCAGTGTGTTGTTAAAAGGCCTGATATTTTTGTGTCTCTCCACACAGTTTCGGCTTAGTGCTGCATGCGTTTCACCATAAAGAGGGTAGTTTTCCATTGATGAGCCGGCACAGGCAGCTTCAGCAGCAGCAGCAGCAGCAGCAGCAGCAAATCACTACTCTGTTAAAAGGCCCTGATGCGTAGCAAACTCTCCTGCCAAGCCTCCCTGCTCCAAATCTGCCTGCTTGCAGACCCCCTGTAATTGGAGGCATTAAACTTGCTTTGGACAGGATGGCAAATGAGAGCTTTGAGTTTGGAAGAGAACTGACTGGTGCATTCAGAAGGGGTACACAAGTAGACGCAGCTAAATCTGACAAATCACTGCCAGTCCAGCATATCTGTGTGTGTGTGTCGGGGTGCGTGAGTGTGTATAGTTATGCATGTGAATATGCATGTGTGTTTGTGTGCTTCTTTTTTCTGTGTGTCCTGTCTTGGCTGGTGTTTGTGCGTGATTATGTACATCCAGTATAACGGCAGAGCTGCTGTTAATCTTGCATTAATCTCAGGGATCACTCTGGTCATGTAGGGATTTGACGTTGAACTGCAGACTTCTGGTCACTGATGAGCAACCAGCAGCCATGAAATAAAAACTGTCTGTCATCCTGCCATCACTTCCTCAGTTCTCCCTCCACCAAGCACGCTCATTAAAATCTCTGTGAGGAACTGTCGCAGCCGATTTCTCATCACTTAATGGTCTGTAATACGATAACGAGATATTTTCCTTTAGGTTAGCTGCCATTTTGCATCATCTTTAAGATGCAGCAGTGCAAAATATTAGATCCCAGCTCGGCTGAGATGGAGGGCTGCGAATGTTTTCTCCAGTGAGCGGCGAGCCAGGGCGGCCTGCGAAGCTGGAAACGCTTCAGATGTTTAATGGTAAACAGGATGCAAAATCTTACTTTTGACATTGTGTCAGAGCTTAGATGCCATGGAAAATACCAAGCAAACATGTTTAAAATAGGCTTGTGTTTTAGAGCTCGATGAAAAGCTGGGCCTACTTCAAAGCAGGTCCTAGAAAAACAGCTTTTCACTGGAAGACCTCCTCCTCAGCGGGATTGTACAGCATGTATAATATTCTCCTTCAAGGTCAAGCATCTCTACAGATCCTCTTTCTTTCAAGGGAAAGAGAAGCGATCCCACCAAGCATTTACCTGCCATCCCTGACACATATGATAAGTGGGTCACCCAGTGGAACTGCGCTCAGTGTTTACATATATTGTACGTTGAGATATGTGTGTGTGAAGGCCTTTGTGTTGACCTGCCGTGTGTGCACATCCTGCGAGAGCAGCAGAGATGATTAGAGAACATGCAGCGAACACAACACCACCAGTCCTCCCCTGGTGGCTGATCACACAGCTGCTGTCTGAGCGGCGAGTCAGAAACAGGTAAGTACGAACCCCCGGAGCCCACGCCGATAGACACAGACGAGCTTCCTCTCAGTCAATAAAAACAGAAGGTGACAGCTTCACTCATCTGAGCTGGTATGAAGAGAGACCCAGATTGTGTTCTGGCTGACAGATTAAAGCCAAACAACACTGATATTTGGTGTGAAGCCAGATTAACTTCTTGAAGCCTCTCCAGCAGCAACAGAGACTAAAATCCCCAGAATGGTCCTGTGGTCCCACTAATTGGCGAGCCGCATGGACCGGCCTCTGATTAACCTTAAATCTTAATGAGTCCACCCAAAGCTGCTGTGATATTCCGACTGAGGTGGTGAAACGCACTTGCTATTCCCTCTTTTCATCCCTCGGCCGGATAAGAGACCTGAAACTTCAGCCTAGTGAACCCGCCGAGAAATCAAAGAGAATACCAGAGATCCGTTTAATAATTTATTTGCATATGATTATCGTAAAAATACTGAAAGAGAAATGCTTATTTTTGTTCTAGTTTTCTGGCATTTTTTTTTTACAATCTAATACACCTTTAATTGCACAGGAAAAAGTCTGCCCTAACAGACACACATTTTCTTCTTTCATTGTGACATATAGTTTCAGATATGTAATGACCATTAAACTGTAATTTCTCCATTTGTTTGCTCCTCAACAATAAACAAACAAGCATATAAAGGAGGGTCATAGAGAGGCCATGATCAGCTCAGATAGCTGTAACTGCTGAGCTGACCGGTCTAATAGAAATATAGTATTATATACAGGCAGTTGTTTTAGATATGAACTGCACTGACAGCTGGCGTGCTGAAGAAAACACATGTCAGGAGAAATAAACCAATGAGTGATTTGTTCTACATCAATGTTTGTAGGTCAGGTCAATATTAAGGTCAGGATGCTATCATCTGGATAGTGACCTTTTTAATTCCCACTGATCTGCAACACGTTTGCCAAAGTAAAATATACAACACAGCACTACCACGGGCGCTTTTCATTTTCCAAAAAAAATGCAGCAATCTCACCAAAGTCCAATCAGTGTCCTTAAAAGTGATCATCCTGTCTGAGCAGAACGCATCGTCTTAAATTCACTCATTCATGTCTGTCTGGTTTGTTAATGTGTGAAAAAACAAGCCTCGTAATAAAAAAGTTAAGCCCCAGTACTTGTAAAAAAACACACAAAACCACCTCTTTGCAATAATAGATAATAACTTAGCATTCAAAACAATGCGTATATGAATCAAATAAGGTTAAGAAAACATGGACGTTAAAGTCCATACAGCAAAATGCCACCAAAGCAACAGTTAATGTGGAACTTATTTGTACTTTTCTCATGAAGAAGTTTCCACTTTGGCATGCACATGACGTGTCCCGCACAGTGTCAGTTACATCTCTCCTCTGACGGGGAGACGGTGTGAAGACTTGGATGCTTTGTACAGATTTGTAACACGTATTTCTCCCAGTAGATGTGGAAGACAGTATTTAAGAGGAAGCAGATGAAAAGTGAGGGGTTTTCTTTTTGTTCCCCCCCAAAAAAACAAAATAAAAGAACAGAGTTGGTTGGGTTAAAAAAAAATAAAAAACTGGATTGAAGGTCTACAGATGTCACGCTGTCTAAAGAGTCCGTTTGGAGCAAATGTTTGTTTTATGTTGGCACTGCTGTATCAACTAGACACTGGATCCTATCATCTGTGTGAGCTCTCCGGTCCTCAGGCTGAGGGGGAAGAGAAGGAAAGACCGATTCCCAACCAGCAGAAAACACATGCAGACATGCAAACACAACCTGAGAGGGGGCAATAGGAAGTTTGGCTTTATGTCAATAGTCACAAATCCACAAGTGTCAAGTAATGAACACACACACACACACACACACTGCAATGGAAAGTTCTCTTTAAACGGACATTAAATCTCCAGGTGGAAAGGAATCTCCAAAACGGTCCTCTCTGCCTCTCCGTAGCCGGAGCTTCTTTCTTTTCTTTTCTTTTCTTCTTTTTATTTTACATCAGGCTCTTTGCAGCAGAGTTTCTAGGTAGTTTTTTCATTCCTTCTGTATCCTCTGGTTTGCAGCATCTTACACTCTGATGGGGAGAGTTTGGCTCATCTGTTGCCGAACGATTTCCTGACTGCTTTCCGGACTCTTCCTGTTGTGTCCCGGCAGTGTCCCTCCGAGCCGCAGCAGATCCCTGCCGACACAAAGCCACACAGGTCAGCAGCAGGTTCACAGCCACTTTAAACAAAAGATACATCTCATTATTACTCGGGTAAGTGCTTTCATTGAAGGTGGATAAAGGTCTAATCCATCTTGGAGTCGCTGTCGCTAAATTCTGCATAGCTCACACGCCCACGACCTTGTGGTTATAAACAATAAGAATACAGCACCACGAGAGCGTGCTCAAATCTGCTGATCCAGGGCTTCATCTGCCATAAGTCCAGCTCAAATGCCAAGCCAAATCTATTCATCACATTTTCAGTTTTAATAAAAGTTCAACATATTTCTCAGCTATCTTGGAAAAAGCGCTACAGCCTCCAAGGGTCCTTTGTTCCTCAGCCAGTGTCCTTGTTTTTAAGGCCCTCCTTGGAGCTGAAGATACTCTGCAGATAGCGCTGCATCTCATATCCTCCCTCTTCCTCCACTATCTGCCCCAGCATCACTGAGCAGCCAATGGCAGGTGAGCATTTGCCACCTCAGACGCACACACAAACACAGGAGACGCTCTCTAAATCATGCTTTGACAACATGATCCTTTCTCTCTCCTTCTCTTCTGTCTATCTCCCTCGCTGTTGCATACAGATGAGGCCATAAATTAATCATTGACATGTCATCTGCGCACGGCGACACGTAGCATAACATGGACGCACACACACGCAGACACACATATCCCCTTCCTGTTCGCCTATCACAGCATTGGGCGCGCCCTCCCCTGATGCATTAAAAAGCTCATTAGCAACCTAATTAAACACATTCCTCTCTTTTAGCTTCTCCTCAATCTCCCTTATTACTCACACTTCATCACCTCCTGCTTTTCCACATCAGCAGCTCTGGCTGCTGTCTGTCCTATCACCTACATTCCAGCATCCAGCCAAGTATAGGGGGAATTAAACCGAGGTCAGCCATTACATTTCCACACACAATTAGCTTCACTGAGCCCAAATCCTGGCATAGGAATCGCCCTTGGGGCTCGGTGTTAGAGTGAAACTGTGAGCCAAGGAGCTGGCACAAGACCTGGATACTGTATGTATGAATTCTGTCTTTTGTGCCTGTCGGAAACAGAAAACTATCGCATAGTCAGAGCTATGGAGCTGAGGATGTGCGCTTGATTCATTATACATCACTACAGAGCAGAGGATCTAGCATCTAAACCAGCACTAATCATACTGTTGACTGGATGCCAGGCTAACAAAATTCAGAACAAACACGTCAGTAAAAATGGCTGGAACACTTGGAGTCGCTGCGCTCAAAACAAAGTTGAAAAACAACTCGTCAACGTGAGGACGGCTACCTATGAATAAGTCAACTTCTACACCTCCAAAGGAAGTGTCACAGAAAAAGAGGCAGACGTCTGTCTGGCAGTAAAAAACCCTTCAGCTCAAAGAAAAATCCTCCCAAATCAACCACAAGCATAAAACAAACCAAACCCAACAAACATGAACCTTGTTGTGCCTCTCTTTAGGCCAGACATATTTTTTTACTGTGACATCTTATTCCAAGAGCCCAGAGGCACAGCTCTGCTGGTCTCTGCACCAGGAGGAGTCTTCATCCTGCACTTCACAGCCGTCATATACAATACACCAGACAATTTCACACAAGGTGAAAGAGAGGGAATTGCATCATCCCCTTTTTGTGTAAGCGCTATTCTGCTGTTACTGTAGAAAAACCCTCAAAAGCATTTTGTACTTATATGGAAAAACCAAGAATAATGCACATACTTTCAACAAAGCTTGGTTGCAACAGCTGCCAAGTCAGCCAAAAGCACAACAAGACTGCAACAACACAGCCACTGTATGGTGAAAATTCCTACAAATGTGTTATCACATGTTATAACGTTTCTTCTACCAGCTTCTGCATTTGCTGTAAACTCTGGTTGCTGTTGTGAACTGAGACCCTTCACAATGGCTCTTCTATACACAGCCTACAAACTCAGACAGATTTTCTTGCTGCAGCTATCTAGACAGTAAATTCAGCAACTTTGTCTGAAAAGTTGTTAAATCTTGCAACAAACTCGCCAAGGTGGCAACAGTGAAGTGATTCGCTCTTGCGAGAAAGAACTGTGATATAACACATTTTCAAAAGCAGACACTTTTAATCTACCTTGAAACTCGTCTCTATTCACTTC
Source organism: Chaetodon trifascialis (assembly GCF_039877785.1). NCBI lineage: Eukaryota > Metazoa > Chordata > Actinopteri > Chaetodontiformes > Chaetodontidae > Chaetodon > Chaetodon trifascialis. Next base: position 17,799,761 of record NC_092066.1, read on the forward strand.
AATGTAAGAGAGGCCTTTTCAGATCAGTGTGTCTTTGATTAAAGGCTTCGTGTAGATGGACTCACCCTGAGTAGGTGCTGGTCACCACCTTGAGGCTGGCGGCGTTGCGGAGCAGTTTGTCCAGGGTGCTGACGATGCGGGAGAACTTTGGCCTCAGGTTTCTCTCCTTCATCCAACACTCGAGCATCAGCTGGTGCAGCACCATGGGACAGTCCATGGGCGGGGGCAGCCGGTAGTCCTGCTCTACCGCCGTCATGACCTGAGGGACAGGAAGTCATTCTTAAAAGTGCTCTAAGGTAACATCAACATGCTACAGTAACATGCCCACAGTGACATGCTAATATTGTTTACCATGTTCATCATCTTAGTTTAGCCTATTAGCAGGCTAACACTTGCTCATTGGTCTCACATAGACAGACCTGTTTCCACACTTCATTTAGAGCTGGAGAACAGTCACAATCACAATCGTCTTGAGCGGCGTAAAGATCAGGTTGCAGCAACAGGGCACTGGGGAGGCAAGCCTTGACATTCAAATGACTAAATCCCTGCAAACTAAAAGGTAGCAGCTGCTAGCTTGCAGGTTGTTTGAAAATGGTAACGCGCAGATAACTGAAGGCGAGGAGAGTGCAGACTGAAACAGTCGGCCAATGGCAGGTTTATACCAGCAGCCTGCTTCCTGTGAGTCAGACTAATCAGACTAAACACAAAGACTAGACTAAACACAAAGTGCAGCTGAGGCTGATGGGAATGCCATTAGTTTTGCAGGTATTTCAACCTGATGATGGCGCTAGATGAAAAGTTAATGAATCATTAAAGCAATTACAATTCATCCTCTAGGGACCTATTAGCTGTCAGCCTCAAGGTGGCACTAGAGGAAATGTCAGGTGATCATTTCATTCTCTGGTGATCATGAATATCTGCCTCTCCAGTAAGTGTGAAGTTATTTCACTCTGAACCACACATTCAGCAACCAAACCAGAGCTTTGCTGCTAGCGCGCTAAAATGTGAACACATTTGAAAGAACATTCAATTTCACATTCATTGTGAAAAATATCGACCCATAGTATCTCGCACAGGAGGACTTCAATAAACTTCACGTGGTGCTTTTACATAGTGTTAACATGTTGGCTCTGACTCATTTGTATTTATGCTCACACTGGTCGGCCTTTGTTAGTGTGGCGGAACAATAATCCCCAGTTACTGTATTATGTCCTACATTAGACAGTTTTTCGGCTCATGCTGTCACACATTCCAATCTTCCTTTCACTATCTTCACAAAACTATAAAAACAATATTCTCAAGGACTCTCAAAGTTGTCACTTCAAAAGTGGCATGATTGATAGGAGAGACAATAAGTGGAGGATGAAAACGCTCGCTCATTGATTTGATTTCGCCTAGCAACTGCATTTCCCTCCATAAGCTCTGTATGGGTTTTAACTCCCCACAACAATAAAAAATTGCCATTTGGGAACAATAAAACATTTCTGCTGCACTCCTCTTCTCCTGCTGCTTGTCCTTTGATTTTTATGTCGTGCTTCTTGCCGCCGAGCACCTCTGTTTATATCTCGCATTTGTTGACTCTGTTGCTTATTGAGCGATGACTGTGGTACAAAGGCTATTGGGAACAATAGAGGGCCTCTACTTTGATGCTTTCATTACTGCATGTGGGTTTTGTTATGAAAGTTATACATACATTACTGGCATTTTTCATTCTGGCTCTTTTTTTTTTTTTTTTTTGCTTTATTGCTATCAGCGTTACAACTCCCTTTTTGAAGCACAATACAGAGCAGATATTCCTCGGAGAATAAAGTGGAGGTGTACACATTGCTTCAGTACTTTGTTCAGGGAGGAGGAACCAAGAGATTCCTTTTTCTTCCTGTGAGCTCACTGCTGTAGTTACGATGTCTGTGCAGTGCAGATAGCCTACAGGTAACAACGCCTGTTAAAAAAAAAGAAGAAGAAGAAAAAAAAAAAGCCTTTTCCTGAGTATGCCTTTGTATGTGTGTTTGAGTGTGTGAGGAGGGAGGCATTGCTGTATGGATTTGCAGAGGGTGGGCAGGCTAGGGCTGTAAATAAGGTGGTAAAAACTAGAACACAGGCACACAGCTGCACCAGCATCTGCAATGAGGAGATAAAGACAGCAGAACAGGCCCAGGTCCAACATGTCACGCTGGAAATCAAAGCTCCAACAGCTCAGAGAAACTCTCAACTTAGACATAAAACTCCCTACATGTGCATTTGGTCCATAGATATGCATTTGCAACATGAGACAAGCTAACTCACATCCTGGTTGCTCATGTCCCAGTATGGCCTCTCTCCATAGGACACCACCTCCCACATGACGATGCCGTAACTCCACACGTCACTGGCTGAGGTGAACTTCCTGAAGGCGATGGCCTCCGGTGCCGTCCACCGGATGGGAATCTTCCCTCCCTGCTCACACACAGAGGGGGATGGTATCAACACCCTGGGAGACACTACAGTCATATAACAACACACACGAAGAAGCTAATGCAAATTTCACAGGCGGTCTCGCCCGCTAACGCAAATATTGGCACACATGAAGAGTCACACATGCATCCATATGCACGTGTGAAACAAGTGAAGAAGATCAAATTAACAAGCTCAATTAAACATGCACAGACTGTACAAACACAGATCAGAGTCAGCAACGCACACACACACACACACACACACACACACACACACGGACTGACCAGGGAGCTTGTGTAAGTGGGGTCAGCGGACGTGTCATCCAGAAAGCGTGACAGGCCAAAGTCAGAGACCTTGCAGACCAAGTTGCTGTTAACCAGGATATTCCGGGCGGCGAGATCTCGGTGGACGTAGTTCATGTCTGACAGGTACTTCATCCCTGCAGCGATGCCACGCAGCATCCCCACCAGCTGCGTCATCGTGAAGCGCCCGTCGTTGAGCTACAAAAACACAGCAAGAGATGTGGCGGGAGGGAGGACGGGAGGATGAGGCGGTTAATTGAACAAGTAGGAAAGCAGAGGAATGAAAAATGAGAAAGAGAGAAAAGGATGTGTTGAAATATAGAAACAGACGATACGGAAGAGCATAGGAGATAAGGAGAAGGAGAAAGCACCAGAGACAGCCAATCAGTCACTGAGGCCACATAAACGTGACATCTGTCATAATGCTTCATGGCTGCTCCTGACAGTCACTGACAGCTGACCTTTTCGCGCATGCTGTCCAATTAGCTGATTAATTAGACTCTTTACTGTCGTACTAAACCCATTAAGGCTCAATATTGACTCCATGCGAAAACAAAAAGGGGAGCTGCAACGCTGAAATCAAAACCAGACAACTGCAGCTCTCGGTTTTTCTCATTCTCCCACTGACGCAGACTGGTTGCAGGTACAGGCACTGTACGCTTGTTAACACTGAGCTTTGTTTGCATTTTTCCCTGTGAACATTAAAGCAAAATGGGCCTGTCAACTGAATTAGAATGGCATGTTGCTCAAAGCTTATATTCCCCATTTGAAAGTCCTTGTTTTGCAGAATCTTGCCCTTTTATGTTAACATTTGAGAAGCATGAAACAAATCTGAGATTAGGGCTTTCAGGGTTTAATTTACAATTCTCCATGTTTGCGAAGCGTGACGCAGCGGGGTAAATTCAAGATCGCAATAAATCAGGACTTCACAACCTGTGACGGCTCAAGGAACGTGATGTGCGTGAATTGACACTAATCAATGATATGTCAATACACAATTAAGCGATACAAAAAAAAGAGAGGCTGTGCAGAGCTGAATGAAGCCGAAACTGCTCACAGAGGTTTTCTTTCACAACCTGAATATTTCATACAAGTAGAATTTAAAGGGGGAAAAACACAATTTTCAACATAATCAATCCCTTCTTTGACTCCACAATGAGAAAGCTACGAACACAAGACGTGTCATGACAAAACCATAAACATTCTGCTTTGTAGTCTGCACACTCCAATGAAGTCTGACAGCAAAACAAGCCAGGACGAATGGATGTGTAAACAGCCATGATTCATAACAGGCCTTCATAGCCACAGCGGGTGTGTATATGAGCGCGTGTGTTATTTCTCTGTATGTGCAATGCTTCTACATGTTCACATGTATGTGTGTGTGTGTGTGTGTGTGTGTGTGTGTGTGTGTGTGTGTGTGTGTGTGTGTGTGTGTGTGTGTGTGTGTGTCCCAGGAGCTGCAGTCTCATGAGACACACATGGACAGTTTGTGCATGTGTGTGAGTTAACTATATCGTGTCCTCGGCGGAGCAGAACTCAGACTTCCTCTGAGTCACAGCGTGGCACCGGCAGGCGAGCGGGGGTGAGGACAGCACAGGCCGTGGACAGTTTTTAGTGTTATTTGCTGGACAGCTGACTGAGAGGAGTGGGTGAGAAGGAGGGAAGAGGCTCAGGCTGGACTCTCAGATGTAGGTCTGCAGATAATGATTGTTTTCATTATCAATTAATCAGTCCATTTCACCTTTTCACATGATAACTAATTGTCCGGTCTGTAAAATGTCAGAAAAATAGAGAAAATGTCCGAGAGCCCACAGTGAAGCTCCCAACAGAAAAATAGTTACCAATTTTCTAATAATTGACTTATCACTGACGTCACTTTTCAGCTTCTCCAACATGAGGATTTACTGCTCTTCAAGCTCGGGCTCGTACAACCTGTGTTCACTTCATGAACACAATGATGATTTCATAATTAGAGAAAACAACTGGTAGATTCATTGATGACAGAAATAATTGTTAATTCCAGCTGTTTCAAACTACTTGCTTTGTGTGAGCTCCGACACAAAACCCCAAACCATTCACTTTACTGCTTAAACGGCTGATCGATTACCAAAATCCCTGTCAGTTCATTTCATTTTAATTGACTGACTGATTGAGCTTCGTATCGATTCTCTACTTTTTTGTGCAGATCAAAATGTGTCTGCAGCACTGAGTATTAATAGCAGTTCAGTACCAATATTCAGCAGTCAATGCCTTGATCTGTCGACTCATTTGCTTATTCTTTCATCATATATTCACCAACTCAACTCTGATTTTTTGAAAAGTTCAGGCTGCATTTAACATTTAAGAAGTTATAAATATTAGTGATAAATTATATATAATTTGAGGGATTTTGTGGAAAAAAACATGCTTATATTCCTCAAATTATGATATTGAAAAAAGCATCCACAACAAGATATCTCAACAAAAGCAGGGTAATTTTCACTATCAAATAATCTGTCAATAATTTTTCAGGTTAATCAATTCAGTCCAAAAAAAGTCAGGAAATAACCACCGTTTTTAACCAGTCGACGAAATTCCAATTATATTCAATTTCAATTTGATAAAAAACTAAGAAAAGCAGCAAATCATCTCATTTTGACAAGCAGAGAATATTTAGCATTCTTTCCTAAATTACTTCGGCGAGTGATTATCAAAATTGATTCATTCTTAATCAATAGACTAATCAATTAATAGACTAATCATGTTTGCTCTAAAGGGAAGGAGGAACCTCAGGCTGAACTCTCAGCTGCATTGAACCATCATTTTCATGTTGTTGGTGTTGTTGTTTTGGGATTATTTTGGGATAATGAATTGATGAATCCTCGGTCTAAAAAAGGAGATAAAGCATTGAAAATGGCCACTGAGCCTGTGAAGACAACTTCAGACTGCTTGTTTTTTCTGAACAAACAATCCAACAACACAACAACATTCACTTTAGAAAAATGAAAAACAGCCAAAAGCAGCAAATTCACATTTTGACTTTTCTTGATCTATTACTTTTAACAATTAATCAGTAATCGAAATTGTTGGGTTTTTTTGTATTAGCCATACTGCTAAGCAGCTATCAAGAATCAATTCATAATCGTGTCTGCTCATACTTACATACATATATTCAGAGATTTTGGCATTATATTCAAGTTAAGTTCTTGTACGGCTGCTCACATTCTGGCAACTTTTAATCAAGCATTAACCTCCGGGCTGAAAAACAAAGCAAACGTGAAAGTGCCAAAAACTGCAGTTCCTTGAAGGGCCACTTGAAGCTGGCTCCAAAAGCAAGTCAAAACCCATAGACCCCCACATTAAAATGCCTAAAACTTTGCTGCAGAAATAAATATGTTTACAGCCTGGTACAAAAACTGTACGGGGGTAATATTTACATAACTCACTCCTTCAAATGATAGGCTTAAAGTTATGCATCATTATGGGCGTGGCCACTTTGAGTGACACCTAGCTACTTGGTTTCAGCAACCAGGTTTCATTCATCCCACCTCAGCTCCACCCATGCTCCACCTCTTTTCCCAATGTAGGATTATCCAGGAGTTTGGTGGAGATGGTGACGGCTGGAGCCACCATCCCTGAGCTTCACAGTGACTCTTCAGAAACTACGTCACTGAGACTACGACAATCTTTTATGCAGTCTGTGATTTTTACAACTTCTATATAGGCACTGGTATAAAAAATACTCAGCCCTGCAAAACAGCCATGGTCCATTGTCATTTATTTATTCATTTTTGGAGCCTTGTTGTTTTCATAAAGACAAGAAACATGGGGAGTGAGAAATAGGTATCATATGCAACAAAGCTCAGAACTGAACCGGAGATGTTGTGCTTATATATCATCAACCCTGCTAGATCAATGTCACAGTCCACCAATGTCACTGATAACACTCCCTAAAATTTCTCATCAGCCTGTATGCAAACAATCAGCTGCATATTACTAAAGACAAACTGCTTCTGAGACCAGCAGCACGGCACTGATTCACCAGAAGCATGAAGTAACCTAATCCAGCCTAACACTTACAGTAAGCAGACTCCTTCACAGTGCAGCCATGCAAGAAAACACTTTTTATTGAATGTAAATGACATGTAATGGTCCCCACGCAGCTGGAAATGTACTGCGTGACACCTCATTTCTCATCCTGCCTTTGTTCAGTGTTTTGTGTAGGTGGTGGTGGTCTGAACTGAAAACTCTGATCAGTAATGTATTCTGCAGTCGTACAAAGAGTCTCTAATACACTGAAGCAAACCTATCCAAAGGTCTGCTGTGTGACAGTTTTCCACCAGGAGTTTGAGCATTGGAAAGCCTGTCAGCATCAGTCACTCACGTCAAGCAGAGACACTATGCCTGTCTCCAGGCGTTATATTGCACATTTAATCTCTATCACTCAGCAAGTGAGCGCCTCGGGGTGTTTTACAGAGAGTAAAACATTCCGATAACCCAGAGGTGTCGGGAATGACTGTCTGTGTGGATGTATGTGTGTGTGTACGCGTGTGTGTGTTCCTCTCAGCTTTGATATAAACAGAAAGTAATCGTCTCTGTCAGAGGTGGCACACACCTCCCACCAAGCTTACCCTAAGGAAGGAATCGAGCGCTCCATTCTCCATGAATTCGGTGATGATGAGGACGGGGCAGCTCCGCGTTAGGACGCCCTCCAACCGGATCACGTTGGGGTGGTCGAACTGACCCATGATCGAGGCCTCTGCAAGGAAGTCTCGCCTCTGGCGCTCGGTGTAGCCGGCTTTCAGCGTCTTAATCGCAACAACCATCTCCCTGCGACCGGCCTGCTTGAGACGTCCGCGGCACACTTCGCCGAATTCACCTGAGTTGAGACAACAAGGTGGGGGTAAGGGTAGGAGGGGGTGAGGGTGATGGGGGAGAGGGGTTGTGTGAGCAGAGGGAAGAAGAGGAGGGGTGGAGGGAAAGAGGAAGTTGGGGAAAGTGCCGGGAGAAGGAGCATTATTGGTTGGATTCGGGAGTGAAGGAGCTGATTTGAAAGAGTTGAGGGTCGGCGCCAACTGTGGGAGAGGATTCGCAAAGAGAAGAGGAAAGGACGGGAGGTCAGGGGTCAAAGATGTTGGGGAGAGAGGGAGTGACCGGTATCGATCGAGTGTGCAACCTGGGAGCGGTGAAGGGAGAAAGAGGACGGGCGAGGAACTTCGGGGTTTTGCATTTGGTGCCTGATGTCCGAGTGTTTACGAGGGAGAGAGAGAGAGAGAGAGAGAAAAGAGAAGGAGGGAGGAAGGTTGAATGAGCAGGAACACACTGTCATTTGAGGTGAAGCTGGGACACAACATGCCGCTGGAGAAAAAAAGAAAAAAAAACAGACTAGATGGGGAAGAGCTGGAGAGAAGATTTTCACTTCAATCCTTCCCACCCGCAGCTCTCATGCACACGCTGAATCCTAACCCTTCTCTCCCAGAGAGGACTCTCTTACAGAACAGACCTCGGGGCCTGATGGCACACTCCTGTTCAAATGAATGATTAATAAACCTGAATTATTCTCTGTCCTCTTGTACAAAAACAACAGCGGTGTTTACCTGCACCGATGACTTCTTCTATTTTCACACAGGAGATGTCTATCTCTTTGGCAAACTCATGGACAGCGTCGTTGGGGTCCTCGTAGGTGAAGGGGTCGATGTACACTTTGACCCCCGGAGAAACTGTGAGGGAAAAGTTACAAAGATGTAGTCATACCTGCCTGTACGATATGGACAATAATCACGATGCTTTTCTAATGATATACATCGACAATTTGTAGTTTTATCAGGGCTTACGTCCAAGGCTATTTCATGGCTGCAGTTACTTCCTGGAGTCTTGGCTGGTTGCCTGGCAACCTCACAATGACTTCAGGAAGTTACTGCACCTTCCCACTTTCAACCATTCTCAACATGTTAATTTGTGAGCACCAGGGGTGGTGGTAGGCAGATTTTTTTAAACTTTGGACAGAGCCGGGCAAGCTGTTTCCCGTGTCTATGCTAAGCTAAGCTATCTGTCTCATGGCTTTAGCTAGAGTGCAGTGCCAAACGTCGGCAGACAACACGGTCAAGACCTCTTTTGTGCAAATGGTGGAATGGTTTCCTGCCTCAATCAGGTGACTGGATAATTGATTGAATGAGGTGGTTAAGTGTACTGGCATGACCAATTGACCACAAACGAGACATTTCCCAAGCTGAACACATAAACTTACTGTATTGCTGTAGCTTCTCAGTGTACTCCAGCTCTGAGCCGCTGTGCTGCTTCCTGTAAACAAGCCACACACAAACAAAGTCACATTCACATAATCAGTCTCGACCCTTTCCAGGTACAGCGAATAAACCTAATATCCAACTCATCTATCAGATGAAACCACAGGCTGCCGAGGGAGAAGCGGCTCTGTTTTTCCTTTTTTTTTTCCTCTTCAGAGCTCCCTTTTGAAGCTAAAGAGTCAGTATACACCCTTTGAAAGTATGTTAAAATTTAATGAGCCTCTTTGTTCACAGGCTAACTAACAAAATGAAACATGTGGTTCAGGCTGTCAGTAATAAAAGTCAAACACTTACTTAAGGCATACAACAGCGATAACCACCAAGGCAACAATGACCACCAGGCCTGCGGAGGCTGAGCCGATGATGAGAGGCAGCTGGTCCTGCACCGACTTCTGAGGGTCACCTGGGCGAAATAACGCACACAGACACAAATGAGTAAATAACACCAGAAACACTACTTGAGGGATTAAAGGGTGGCCTGCACTGCAAGTGTAATGACTACCAATTAAGGCTGCCATAAAATTACTAAGCTTGAACCCTCATTAGGAAAACTGTAGCAGCAGATCATGAAGGAAAGGCTGTATGGTGGGAGAGAGGCGTTCGTACTGTGAAGACTGGTGCTGAAGTCCATGGGGTTGCTGTAGCGTCCATATCCAGCAACGGTGCGAGCTCTGACCTGCACCACGTAGGGCGTGGCAGCCCTCAGCCCCTCCACCTTGGCCGAGCTGTGCTGGGATGTTACAGTGTGGGACATCGCCTGGCCCTGAAGTCAAAAAAAAGGACCATTCAAGCAACAGTGCCAAGTGCTTCCTGATGCTTTTCAGATAGCTTACAGTACTCTCACAGTTCATTTTATCATTTCCCATCATCCTGTCACTGTCATTTGTGGCCACAGTTGGTTGCTCTTTAATTAAGTTTATACCAAAAAGAAAGCAATCTTCCTCAAACAAACCAAAAGTAAGCCTATAAAATGCAGCTTTTATTAGTTTATAGAGTTACAGCTTCTATCCATCTGGCATGACCACTAGCCTATGGTGGCTAATGCTGCTAATGTTAGCCAACTTCAGAGAGATATTGCTATTAGATATAATATACTACGTTCAGATTTGACCCTTACCCTGCAATTATCACTTTTAGCGAAACGGCTCACTGTTTAGCTAAACTTATAAAGTTCAAGTTTAAGGCTATGTTCAAACATTGACATTATGACATTAGCCCTGCATGAAAACAACGAGCCTCCTCTAAATGTGGCTAATACAAATCACTTCGTTTAGTTCAGTTACAAAGTCACAAATATTACAGTTGAGCCGAATGGTTCTTTCAGCGGCGTCTGGAGCTGACCATTCGGTCAACAGTCGGTTCAATTTGTGAGGTTTTATGTTCAAGATTTGTTCATACGCGTTAAACATCATGAATCTTAACTATTCAGTGAAAAGTAGAACCTGGCTCAACGTTTGCTGCTATTCAACGTGAAATCATCCAACGAAGCACTGAACTGGTGAAACAAACTGATGTAACTCCACCATTTGGCTGATAATTGTCAAGGTGGAGGTTTAAACGATGGGTTGATTATGATGTCGATGTTAAAACATGATGTTTCTGTGATGAAGCTGCATGTAAAATTCTCCCAAACAGTATCAGTAATGCTCTGTAGCCAATGGAGACCCTTGAATAATTTTAAAACAGCATTGTTTTGGGTCTATATCTGTTTCTTAGAGATATAACAATAGAGCTTTACTGGGGAATTTGATCAATACCAGTGATGCAGCAGCAGTTGTGAGTTGGAAGAGCCCATAATCTCCAACAATAGTTATTTCTGTACTCTGACAATCCCCCCACACATGCATCACATTTCAACATTTTTCAGCATCCATAAAAATGCGTCTCTGCACAGGGCTGGAAAAGTAGATTTTCAGATGAAGGCACACCATGTGACCTACATTAAGGCAACGGTTAGAAGTCAGAGCTTACCCTCTCGTGGTATTTAATCTCGTAATCGAGGATGACCCCGTTGGGTTTCTCAGGGGGCAGCCACGAGAGGCTGAGAGTGTCTGAGGTGGAGCGCATCAGATGGACGGTGGGCACCGCTGAAGGTGCTGTGGTTGGACATCAGAGAGGACACAGTGTGAATGACACTTAAAGGTACTGGAAAGTTATTTCATTTGTGAGTTGAGGGAGCATCACTTCAGGTTCTGAGTTGCCAAGATTGTCTCTTTCAGTGTCACAAACTATCACAGTAAGATAATTATTATTCAAAATACTTCAGCCTGAATGGTACATGTTTCACCTTCACTGTTCTGCAGTTTATTGATTTGTGAGGCCTGAAAGTGACTCAGTTGACAGTCATTGTCTTGGGTCCATAAACTGCAGTAAGGTGGATTAAGTGCAGGTTAACTGGAAGAGTAATTACAGTCTGTGAAAGGTGCTGAGCAGTTTGGTTGATGATGACGCTGCACATATTAAGTGGAGATGGTGAAAGGTGACATTGTCAGTGATGTAACGTAAGACGCCTGTTTGAGAGAGTGCTGAATGCTGACGGTGGAGATATAAAGTATACATAACATTTTATCTGCCTTTCCTGTAACTTCCTCTGAAAAGCAGAGCTGCAGCGGAGTGTTTTTCTATCCGTCCCTCTCACTGAGCTTGTTCAACAATGCTTCCTGTTGGGGTTAATACTGATACTACGAGCTCATTAAGACACTCATTGACATTGACTGAGTGTAGGATCCACTAACCAGCCTGTTTCACTGTGATGTTAAGTGGTATTGATCGGAGCTGCTCTATGAATTAACTTGGTTTGTGGACACATCCGATGTCACTGACAGATCTTCTTCTACTAACCGGCTTGGTTGGTGGTGATGTTGACTGTGGAGTAGCTGGGCGAGGTGGGGTTTTTCCCAGAAACCCCGTTGACGGCTTGCACCTCGAAGCTGTACCGAGTGTGAGCCTGCAGGTTCCTCACCACCACCTTCCTCTGCCTCAGCCCCAACCTGCGAGGAGCGATGTCCACGTTGTCGTCACAGCGCGTGCAGGGGCTCCGGTCTCGCAGGCATTTCTTACACACGACGTTATAGACGAGGTCGCTCCTCCCGCCTGTGTCCGCAGGCTCCTCCCATTCCAAGGACAGCGAGGTCTCGTTCACGCTGGATATAACGTTGCGAGGCGCTGAGGGGATCGCTGCACAAACACACGTAGGTGTTAAAGAAGGTGGGCAGACAGAAACACACAACTGATGCTTTAGTCATGTTCCCTATGCAGTGCTTACATTATCCTCCCTCTGCGGTGGAAGAAATGTCTTAATATCTCCATAAGAAGGCGAGAAGGGAAGTATTTCATGTACAGAAGGAGTGTAATCCTATTCTTTTTCATAAAATCCTTTCGCACAAATAAATGTGTTCGACTGCTTTACATGCCCCAAACAAATCCTTAGGATAGAGCGAAGGCCATGGAAAAATGTAAAAGCATGACAGCAGGGGCAAAAGATCCTTCCAGGGGAATATAAATAAATAAAAACATAAAAACAGGAGGATAAATACAACTTGTCACGCACAAGTAGAACACCGCTGCTCATCATTAAGTAATGTTCCTTTATGAAAAGCAGAGTCCTATACAGCTCTACTCTCTAACCAGCGTCCATTTCTATGCATAACTCTTCTTGCAGCTCGTAGAACTTGGCTAATTCACTCTTGATAGAAATTCATGTTCTCGTATCAGTATAACCCAAGGCCTCCGTGTTTCAATAAGCAGTGCTGCGTTTTGAGTGAATAGTGTTTGAAACCTGGATAAAGTATGATAACCACAGAGGGGGGCAACAAAGATTGGTTCAGCGAACATGCTTTTCATCCTATTACAGCAAAAAAAGAGAAGGGCTCTCCCTCTAAGCTTCCAGCGGCAGAAACGTCTAACCTGTCTGAAAGCGGGGGGGGAGAGGAGGCTCTCAGGCCACCAGCTCCTCTCAGCCAAAAACCGCCTGTCTTCTGAGTTCAGCTTGCCCTAAGCCGCATTTCACTCGTCCTGTCCTTTCTAATTAGGCAGACACAGTTCAGAGTGGAGGCTCTTCTAATTGGACACCCATCTAAAACACACGCTGAGTCCAAGCTGCCGGCCATTGACTGGCTGAGCTTCTCTTGTGCACCACACCACTTCCAACACAAAGCGCAGGCCGCCTGGCACAAGCTCTGACAGACCGCAGGGACAGAACTGTCAGGCCTGTGTGTTTGTGTGTGTTTGCGTGTTTCGTCAGAGGTGGTGCTTGTGTCCCTGCCCGCCTGTCTGTGTGCTCTGGTCAATGTCCACAGTGTTCCTGTGACAAGGATCTAGGGAAGACAGTTGCGGGCCCTGTGTGTCATTTAACGTGGCGAAAGGCCCCTGGGGGGTGATTTTACACGGTCAAGGCAGCACATGTCGCTCTCCATCAGCACGACTGCTGGGACTTCTCTGAGAGGCCTGACCGAGCGTGGACGCTGCAGTCAGCACCAGACCAGACTACTTAGAATAATTGACCTGCAGCTGCAGATGTGTTGTTTTTGAAGTCAAACTGAATTCTGAATTGTCCACAGCCAAAACGATACTGCAGTTATAGTTAATAATTTCACATTTGAAAGAGGATAAAACTGTTTCTGGAACCACTGATTAACCTTCAGGATTCTGGTTGGGTTTCAACGGCTGGGTTTGACATTTGAGGATCGGCATTGCTAGGAGACACACTGTCAATTTTTGTGATGTGCTACCAAGTAGAGCACGTCAGAGCCCTGCACAGCCCTGCACAGCCCCCGATACTCATACAAGAAGGCTTTCCCCCTTTTCAACACTCACGCAGCACTGGTTATGTAATGCGATATAAGACGTCTGTCCCTTTACAGCATTCAACATGGGGCCATCATGTGGTTAAGTATGTGTTTAACTCAGAGTGAAATGTGGAAGCTAGAAAGCCAAGTTAACCTGCTCCCACCCAGAAAATAACTGACAGGAGAAACAACAAAAAGCCTTGGATAACAAGACCAGAGCTAAACCCTGGTTTGTCATGAAATCATTTTAGTATTTCATTTAGTATTTAAACAATTTTAGCACCTGCCCACACAGATGTTGCTCAAATCCAATGACGGCTGCACCATCAACATTTGACACCAAAAATGAAGCCCTGGTGTACAATAATGCAGGGGGCGCTATCACAGCGTGACATATCATCCCTTTCAAGTTGATGTGATCAACTTGTTAACAAACAGTTGCTTATTTAGATATCCAGCAGTCGCAGAGCAGGTTCTCATTCATTTGGAGGCATGTATGTGTCTATCTGATGAATGTAAATCAAATATTCACTCTCTTTTAGCTCCATTTTTGGTCTCCACCAACTCCTGAGGGAAATATCTGGCTCTTTAGCTGCTAAATGCTCCATTAGGTTCAACAGCTAGTGCTAACCGTGTCTGTCTGCTACTTGGTGCTGAGCGGGTAGGGTACAGTGGATTTGTCAGAGCTTTTTCATTAAAAACAGATGTGGCTGAATACAACCTACGAGAGCGCTGAGAGTGAACCAAAACTGTAAAGTTGCGGGCTGGGCAGCTAAACAATGAGCTGAAACTCACTATAAAGCTCTATGAAGATGACAGGAGTGGCAGACTCAGGTGACAGGTCTCTGTAGGTTCATTCAGATTGTCATATTAATTCCACATAGATTTTTTTTTTTGAATTTCACACAATTTCTACAATTGTACAGTTTCCTCTTTTTGGTAATCACCAAATTCAACCAAATAACAAACACTAAGAGTCTGTTCAAAGATCGATGTAACAATGACATTTTATCATATTTTACTTCTACGCCTCTGACTTTCCAAAAGAGACTCAGCATAAGAAAATGTGAGGATTTTTAAGTCTGTGCAGTGGAGGATGACTTACTGGTGCAGCCGGAGTCAGGGGGGTCGCTGTCAGCGCGGTAGAAACTATTCTGGCAGGGACAAATATTGGCTCCTCTCGCACTGGTGCGACTGTTGGACGGGCAGGGAGCACAGGATCCCTCCCCGAATTTGGATTTGAAGGTCCCTGGGATGCAAGCTGGATGAGCGGGAGAGAGAATAAAAGGAACAATGAGAACAAAACAACAAAAAGACGCTGCGCTGTCGCTTATCTGAAAGACAAGCGGCTGTCACATCTGTCGGCGAACAAAAACTGCACCTGCGAAATATCTGCAAATATTTATGGAGAAAATGTTGATATGTGAGAAACGGCAACCACTTAAGTATAAGGTCTTATCTATATATTTGCATCTGTTCTTTCATTTTCACCCTCTCTACCAGGTGACATTAATCTCCCCAAAAAGAGTCAGGATGACAGCTAAGTTTCACGTTGAAGAGGAGGAAAAGGAGGATAAAGATGAAGATAGACTGCTGACAGGAGATTGCTGTTGTCAGACAAACAGGGATGGAGAATGCTTCTGAGAAAAGGGATACACCCTAAACCCATCAATCAGTGTCTGCTCGGTCTTCAGCTTTCCAAACCACACCGCTGAATACAAACAAGGCCTCCACATGCATGCAGAACAGCTCCATAATAAGCCAATAAATCAATTCAAATGAAGGGACATCAGAGTAGACGTAAATTAGCAGCGGAGAGTTATTAGGAAAATATACAAAGTATGGTGATCTCAGACGATGTGTCCAAGCGATGAATTTGAATTCCAAAGTGTCACCCTGAAGGTTGGCTGATATCGAGTCTTAAGGATAAACCAGCATAAGCCCAGACTAAAGACGGATTCAGATAAAGGGGATTAGCAGCAAAAGGTCTGGATATATCCGCCTCCAGAGCCCCACGTTTTACTGTTTGCCACATTCCTAACTGGTGGTGTAAAAGTGGGGTCTCTGGCAAACATCTGTCCTGTCAGCGTGAGGGCTCATAAAAGCCAGCCAGTGAGGGAGAGAGTGTGATTAACTAGTTAGGCTAAGTGGTCTTTCAGTCTGAACTCAAGTTCCTCCCTAATTCCCAACAATGGCACTTTTAGGAAAATCAGCACCGCTAATGGCCCCGCATTGTGACCGTAAAACCGTGCAATAAAAAGCCAAAGAAGATAAGATGAAAACGTACACTTTTTTTCTCTTCTCATAATTCTCCGAGACCTTTAGGCCCTACACTCTCTGATCTGATTTATTTTTCTTCTATTACACAGCGCATCATCATTTTCTTTTATTTGTTTGTTTTTTCCTGCTTCTTTCTGAGAGGGTGCTGAATCACCCCACTGTCTTGCTTCAATCCATAAACATCTTTGGAGGGCACGATGATTCTCCGGTTTTTGATGCGCTAATGTTTCCCTCTCCCCCTCTGTTGTCTCCACTCTCCTCTCCTTCTCCTCCTCTTCTTCGCCTTCTCTCCATCTCATGCGGCGCTTGGCTGCGAGCGAGCGGCAAGATTGAGGTAAGAAATGAAATGTCTGAGTGATTAATGCTAGTGTGGCAGTGTTGGCTCACGTTGGTCTGAATGGTGTTAATGAGTGTGGCCGCCTGTAGATTAACTAACGGGAGGCCGCGGAGGAAATTACACTTCCTCATCGCAAGCGCTTGCTGAAGCCCTAGAGAGCTTTTTATCAGGCCTTGGCGGCAAGCTTTTAACCTTGAGCCGCCAAATGGCAACGAATGAGCTCTCCAGCACATGTTCGACACTATTTCTCACGCCCAGGTGAGATGAGGCTTCGGTTGTCTGTCTTTGACTTCCTGCAGCCCCCTCCCTTTTCATTCGTCTCCTTTTGGCTGCTGTTTCCATCCCATCTTTGGCAATTCACACCTTTTAACTCACACTCGCTCTTTCTCTGTTAACATCTCTCTTCTCTGGACTCCGGACGCCTTTCTTTTCTATTATCTGCATTTTCCTCTCAGGCTCTCTATTTTGTGCCTTCCCGCTATCTTTCTCTCCCTCCCGTCCTGCTCTCACAATATTTGTATGCTGCTCCTCTCTGCAACACCTCATTAATTCATACTCTCCTCCACCCTCCTTCACCCCCTTTCAGGAGCCACACAATAAATGCAGAGAGGAGGGCACAGACTGAGGTGACTTGCACTGAGCATATAAAGGAGGTTTGGTTAAATAAAAGTCCAAATGTCTGTTAAATACACATACCCTGGCACTGAGTGCCATCTGCAGATGGTTCAAAGCCGGCGATGCAGGTGCACGAGCCCACAGGAACCATCCACTCGCCGTCCCCGTTGCAGTACAGCTTCAGAGGGACAGACACCTCCATAGCATTGGTCACGCAGGCCCCCGGAGCGATCACTAAGGAGGTGGCTTCTGCCCCTGTGGCAGTCTCGGGGAAGACAGCGAAATTGGCGATAGTGGTGGAGCACTTCTTGAAGAAAACCCTGACTGAGATGAGCGACATGCAGGCACCGAGGTCCTGGAACGCCAGGTAGAAACCTGCCCTGGAGAGGGGGCCAAAGCTGCGTACTTTGGTGTTGATCCTGCCCGCCTCCAGCAGAGAGAAACTCTCATCTGGGGCAATAGTGTCCACCTTGACATATGGGTTCTCCCTCCACAGAGGGTTGGTGTCTGTAGCTGTGTCCCCCTCTGACTCGTAGTAGAACAGATTAAAGGTCTCTTTGCAGGAGCCGGGGATGTTGGGGATGCTGGCACAGTCACGGACAGAGAACTTGAGCTCCACATAGACGCGCAGCACGCCCTTGCGGGGGATAAAGTCCGTCCTAAGCCAGTTGTTCTGGTTGGGCTGTCGAACATTACACACCTGGTAGGTTCTGATTGGGCTCATGGAGTCGTCGTAGCCGCTAACCTCCTCCCACTGTGGAAACAACAGAGAGACACTGTGACAAAGGAAGAGCTGACAGCAGGGACTCTGGAAGAGCCGAACACTGTGAGCACTGTGGACGACTGAAGCGGAGAAGAGTGGAATAGGTTTAAGAATAAAATCAGACTAAATTCAATTGATTATCTAATGCCTGTTCCTAATGCGCCAACAGTTCTGTTCCTCATTCAGCAACAACTGAGCTACAGCAGAAACCCACTTATCCAATATGCTGTGAATTAATATTGAGTAATGTTAAATGCGGCGCATCCTAATGCAGACCATTCAGGCGTAGAGGGCATTCAAAACAGCGAAGTGATGTCTGATACAAACAGAAAATAAAAATGCAGCACACACATTCCCACAGTCTGTTGTGTACATGTGGCCTGTGAGGAATAATTTGCAGCTAAAATGCTTCTAATTGCATGAATCATTCAGAAAATTTCAATCATTACAGACTATTAATAGAAAACATTTTCCCATTAAAACACATTTCACACATTATGCCTGTTTGACTACGAGCTCTGATGCTGATCACATTCACTGAGGGACGTTTTGCAGATATAGGATCATCACAGATGTGTTGGTTAGGCCTTTATCAAAGTCTGCCTATCGTGGCTATTAAACACACTGCAGACACACAGACAGCAGCGCTCATATCTATAACTGCTGCAGTGCATTCGGAATAGCCTCAAGAGAAGATTTGGTTTCTATAACGTGTAAATTTGTTATCTGTGCTAAGCGAGACGAGAGCATGAAAGTGTGTGTTTTAAATGGAAACTTTCCCCATACATCAATAATGCAAACGCTGAGTTATTTATTAAAATGGCCATCTAAATGCAATGCTGTCAGAGTGATTGCTCTTCGGCAGCACTCCTGAGCACTTGAGGTTACGCAGAATACATTATATCCTCCATATATATATATTTTTTTCCCTCATGCCTACACATATAGCCTGAAAGCAGACATGTACATCTGTTGTGGTTAATACATCAGGTGGACTCATGCCTTTTTACCTCCTTTGAAAGGAGTCATTCAAGGACTAACATGACATGAACATGAACTTCTGCGTGTGTGTCAGTGTGGGTCACAGTATAGCTTCATGTGTTGTTAACACTAGTATTTGTATATGGTAACTAACATTGCAGGCTGTGATAAATGGCTTCACCGGTCAATATATTTAGTCCATTAGGAAATAACCTTGTGAGAAGTCAATCTTTTTCTGATTTTTTCCCTAATTCCCCCTTGGACTGAATGCTTCGTTTCCATAACAAATGAGCTTCCCAGAAATTGATTATTTCAACTGGAAGAAAATAATGCATAACTCATCTCACGTCTCTGAGCTCCTGTGCAATTTATTCCCAAACGATGAGCCCAAGAGTCAGCACTAGATGTCATAAATCACCAGCAACACGTTGATGCACAACCTGACAAATATGATAATTGCCGGCCCCCGAACGTATGGGCTTGTCAGGCGCGAGGAGAGGGGCTGCCTCGCCAGTCGTGACATATGACTTCATGGATGCTAGGACATTCAGAGCCGGCCCTTGTAGGGAAAGGAAGGAGGAGGGCTGCCGAAGATCGTTTCCATGGAAACCCACCATTTCCATTGACTGACTTTGCGCTCACGTAGCGAAGACAAATTACACTGGCCGGGAGTGGGGGAGGTCTGTCAGGCTGTTAGCCCTGGGGTCAAATTCATGTTGTTTTATTTTCTCACCATTCCTATAGTGAAAACCTTAATTTCTGCCAGTAATGCACTCTTGGGCCCATATTACAAAAGACACAGACACATGCTTTCAATTATCAGGCTCTCTATCCTGGGGAGACATGCAAGGTAGAGCGTACCTAATAGTCCTTACATACTGCAGGGATTTGCTTTGTGTGTCGGCGTGCTTGCTCATTTGTTTGTTTAAAGTACTATATTTGTTCGTCAAGCTCTCAACATTGTCTAAATACTGAAAATCCTTGATTTCTTCCACACAATGTCACACAGTGTGTTTCTCATTTGCTTTTTAGTATCTGAGAAAGCAAACACACACTGCAAAAACAAAGATATAAAACAGTAGGAGGTGTGCTGTTCAAGGCAGACTGGGCTCTATTAACAAGCGAAAGGAACCGAAAAAGAAGAAGAAGAGGAAAAAAAAAAGGAACACAAAACAAACTAAACACATGCACACACACTCACTCACCCCACTCTCTGGGAACGTGGTCCAAGCCAGCTCTGTGGTTGCCCACCGACTGTCCATAAGGGTTTCTGCAAAAAAAAAAAAAAGCGAGTAGGAGGAAGGTTGACAAATCTGAATTAAATGGTGTGAGGAGGAGAAACCAAATTGTTGCACAGCATTAAGGAACACACACACGCACGCTCGCACACACGCACGCACGCACCTTCCCTCTGCTTGACAGAGGATGCAGGTAAAACTTCCTCTCCCTCTCTTTCATAACCTGCACCCACATGCACTCAGTTTTTGAAAGCGCTGACAATCATGGCATATCTGTGATGCCGCCTAATTAAGGCTTTGTCTCTCTGTGTGTTTGGCAGTCGCAAATGCACTCCTTTCAATATTCATTTGTGGAGCTAAGAACAAAGCATCCTCCAAGATACCTTCACAGGGGGAGAATTCCACTAAGTAGCGCCGGTTCACAGAGGTCACACAAGCACAGGCAAATTTAACACATCACATTTGAGGGGGGGGGGGGGGGGGGGGGGGGGGCTTTCATGCGGAACCCCTGACGCTGCCGCAAGTGTGACGCCCCTCTCCAATGAGATTTGTCAAACAGGTGATCTGAGCAGTTGTTTTCGTCACCTCGCTGTTTACATCTTTGGGAGGAGGCCAGCAATCAGAGCACAGACAGAGAATAAACAGCGGGATCGATGAGCACTGTTGTCAGGCTGTCAATCAGCTGTCACCTGAGTGGTGGTCCAGCGAGTCCTCGCTTCACCGCAGAGGAGACGACCCCTCTCTAAGCTCTCAGAATACAGCGGTGGCCGCGTCGGCTCCCATTGTTCTGTTGCTGTTAGCACATAATTACTGAAACGATTACACTTTCTTCATGGAGACTCAATGACACGATGCCTGCTGTGCACCATTTGCTCACGAGTCGTTGATAACGACTAAAAGAGGGTGTGAGGGGGTAAACAAATAGCATGTCCTGTGTGGAACAACAGCCACACTTCAAGAAACACGGCTTTGTTCTGGAACCACAGTGCTGTATGCTAATGACAATAGAACAGCCTTGTATAATGTTTGCTTTAAAGACTGTCAGAGTACGGTGTGTTCTTGTGTTTTGTGTGTCAATAAGAGAAGTCGTTTTGATTGCGTGAACAGATCACTGCTCCATCTGTAGCGGCTGAGCTACAGATAGTGCAGTGTTTACAGTCTGTGCTGTGTGTTCATTAGAGAAACCACAATGGCTTTTCTTCTTTTTAGAGAGATAATGAATAGTGATCTCTACATCCAACAGGATAGATTGCATCTGTGGTGTTCAGCTGTGTGCTGCAGAGAGTCAGGCAAACGAGCGTTTCCATTGTACGCAAAGACTGCAAAAAGGCACGGATCAAACGAGAGCGAAACGCCGTTATCTCTCCGCACTTCACGTGGTCACGTTTACGCTGCAGTTAAAGACGAGGCCAAAAGCAAGAAGTACGGCTGCCGAGTTCTTTGTTTCTATGCAAATGAGCGTGGCTGTGTGTGTAAATGGAAACAAGTTGACAAGAGCTGACAAGTGGTGTTTGATGATGATCCACATACAAAACTCACTCGCAGTGTTTTGTTCAAAATAATGTCAAGTTTGACAGATCATGGTCCAGCTTGTTGGAAGCGGAGACAAAAAGCAGGACAAAATACACACTTTAAGTTCAACATTTCGGGAAATATGCTTATTCACATTGCTGCGAGAGCTAGGTGAGAAAGCTAACACCTCTCCCAAGCCTGTCTACTCAATATGAAGCTACTGTTAGCAGCCAGCTAACAGCTAGCCTGGCTAGCTAAAGAAATCCTCCTACCAGGACTTAAGCTCACTGATTAACATTATATTATGTTCACTCAATGTGTACAAAAACACCAGATCATCAAATATGTAATGTCAGCAGGTTATATGAGAATACAGGTGAATTTTGCTCTCAGTGTTGAACTTTTCCTTTAAGTAAAGCATAAATAAGCGTGATTCATGAGGGTATAAAGCATGAACTACTGCAGGATGCTATCATGAATTCCTGTTTATCTCCGTTTATTTCCCTTAAGAAATCATCAAGCCACCGTGAGTTTATGAGATAGGTTAAAGCTTATCAGTTTATCAGGTAGCCAGGCAGCGAAATGTAGATGTTTGCATGTTAGATCATCTTCATACAAACATCTTCATCTTTCTATGAGAACTGGTCCAGTTCTGTTTTCAAGCTGATCACGTGCGGATCTGAAAAGCCTTTTGCTACATAACTGGACTAATTTGGTGGAATATAAATTAGTGTATCAAGAACATTTGAATTAACAATCATTAAGTGATGATCCATTAAGCATTAGCTAATCACAGGGACTCACGGTCACTTGATCAATCCTTAATGGTGAGACACAGGAATCATTAGTTCAGCATGCGCCTTTCAGCCTGAGTTCTTTCATGTGCTGATAAGTTTAATACATTCCTAAATTTTAAAAAGGGAATAAGTGGCTGCCTCCATCTTTTGTTGACAATGGAAATCACATTTACATCTCTGCACAATATTCAGACAAAGCAAATGTGCATCTACTGACAGAGCTTTAAACACAAAAGCAAGTCCTGTTACTCATTCCTCGTGTGCGTGAGGCCATGAGCGACCGCACCTAATAACTTCAGTTGTCAGGCCCAAATATACGATTGCGAACAAGGTTGTTTTACTGATTAGCACGGCTTGAGCCAGAGAGGAGGAACTAATCAGTGAAATCAGCGGCTGTTGTCTCTGCTTGGCTACACTCAGCCCTCAGTGGCACACAGCTGAGTGAATACTCCTGGACTACATGCTGCTGATCCAGCCCATCCCATGGGTGTCTGATCCAGTGCGTCACCTCTTCCCTCTCCTCTCCTGGTGCCCAGAGGCAACGGAGGCAAAATCGCTCAGCCTCAGCTAACCACAGGTCTGAGCTGATGCTCCTTTAAACAGGCTTCACCTCACACAATGCACATGCCGGGGCAGCATGCTGACCATCCTGCATCTCTAAAAGCCGGGTTCAAGCCCCCGTGTAAGCAGGATTTCACCCTGCTGAAGCGCTCTCGAGCAAGATACTGAATCCCCAGCAGCTCTAAGGGCGCCGTTCTGTGGCCCAGCCTGACCTTTGACCTCACCGTGGAGCAAGAGAAGAGAGAATTTCCCTGCAAACGTTTTAAAGAATGAAGATATTTTTACATCCACTTGCATTAGCCAGCAGGAGGGGATGACACTGCGCATCCTCAGGCGTAACATCTGAGTCTGGGCTCATGTGTTCAGGCACTCAAATCTCAGGCTGAAAAATGCCTTCCCCAACTGCTCTGTTCACCAAAGTGTATCATCGTCAACTCACTAAATCCGACAAACCGGTTAAGATTGAAAAAGATCCCATTTGTTCCACACTTCTCCCCCCTCCTGTAAGATTTACAATGCCTCTGAGAACGCCTTGCTGCTATAACTCAAATCCAGAACCCCCCCACACCTCACACCTCCCATAAAACTACAGCAATGGTGGAGTCATTCTGCCCCTGGGGTAAGAAAACAATGCTGCAGTGGGAACTTTAGAGCATCACCACCCGTGCCATTTACCATTTTTTCTGATCGCCTGCCGGAGCCAAAATGCCACACAACTCTGGATCCTCAGTGCGCTTTGGGAGCTCACACATGCTAATGTTTTATTCACTTTGTGAGAGCGGGTGCATCATGAAAGGGAGGCCTCGCCTTGTACTACACTGACACTGCCAACAAGCAAACATATGAAATATTAACAGCCAAACATCATCATCAGTGATCGGAGGATGATCAAATGCGTTGCTATAAATAGCACAAAAAAATCGGTTCTTCTAGCTCAAAAATCTGACTTCTGAGCTCATTCGGAGCAAAAGCTAATTTGTATTACAGGGCATGCTCCTCTCTACAGAATCACACTGACAACAGTGGAGTGTGATGCCCAGTTTGGTGCTCGATAAGCGATTCTTGGGCAAGTGGAGCTGACCTCATTCAATCTCTCTTTAGGGCTGCTTGCATCTGCTTTTACAGGTCAACAAATAATTACTCTTGTCGACGTTCTAATGTACAGGAAGCAGGAAACCGTGAAAGAAGCTCTGCATTGATGTGAAAACCGTCAGAAAACTTGCTGCTCGATGCTTTTCCAACGATCGCACACGCGTATACACCCTGTAGATTCTTTTCTAAAACGCCTCCCGAGCGGTCATCCATCTACTTTACGGGCTTTTAAAATAAGAGTACAGTAAACGCTGACTGTAAATGAGAGTAATACAACATAAAAATGTCACAGTTGCTGAGGCTTTTACTGCAGTCTGTTGGTGTGAATTGGAGATAAGTCATCACTGTTGCTTTTGTAAATAAGCACACACTTCAAGTTGCAGTCCAGCTTGCATCATCCATGCGCAAACACTTGCCAATCTGAAAAAAAACAAATTCCAGATTCAAGCCATGTGTTAAAATCCACTGAGTAAGCAGCTAAATAAACGACATGCAACTGGCTAGAAAAGGGGCCTCCACCCCCCCCCCCCCCCCCCCCCCCCCCCCCCCCATTTAAACCCATCCCATGATCTGCCCTCCATGTTTATCCTCAGAGGACAAACATTAGTTAACCCCTGAGCCTTGAGTAACGGCTAGTGGTCTGGTAGGGGAAACGGGGCTGATCATCACGCTGTGAGAGCCCACTGGGACTTGGAGGGCTGCTGCCGCTGCATTGATTTACTTGCTGACACCAGAATTGATGAGGGTTCGTGCTGGCCACGGTCCAGGAGAGGCAGATTGGACAGGGAGGGAAAGAAGGAGGCGAGGCAGAGAAATGTGGCTACAGCTCAGAGAGGAGTCGCTGGGTGGGTAGCAGCGGTGGCGAGGGTGGGCTTCTCCCTGGAGCAACACTCCCTCGGTGATGGAGAGAGCTTCAGGGGCTGCAGCCTACTTGTTAAACCATTGACCTTTAATTCACACTTGTCATTTAATATGTTTCACATGTGTGTCCCTGTGGCGGTTCAGGGGCCGCGATTGATCCGCTCCGGTCTGCGTTTAAGCGTCCACAGCACTGTTTGGTGGGTGAACCCAAGAGCAGGTTTAAAACCTTTGCCATTCATCACACGAGGAGTATGTTTCTGTTTTACAGTGGCGGCAGAGGGGCGCCCCTCGGTGCTGTCTCTGTGGTGTGAATCCAACCGCTCTGGAGCCCAGGGGAGGAAAGGTGGGGCAGGTGGGCATCCTCACTCAGCTTGTGGGTGTGACAACAACAGGGACAATAGCAACAGGGCAGTCCTTCAGCCGCAATGGAAACACTGGGATGTCATCACACACACACCACACACACAGGGAACAGGACGTGCTGATGCATGTGTACATGGATTACAGTCAGAGAGCAAATTGATATCAGCGGAATTGCTTATTCAACAGAGCGGGTCTGCATTGTATTAACAGCTTTAATTAACCAAAGCATGAATGGAGTCTTGCTTACAGATGTAATTTCACCTCCAGTAGCAGCAGCATAAATGACTGATCAGGTATTTCAACTGATCTGATGGAGTGACCCCAATATGATTCAAATTGTCTGAGAAAAAATCCCACATTGTGCACTGTGCGGGCTGTGCTCCTGTGCATGGCTTTCCACGAGTTAATGGTCTTTTTGTTTTGGTGACAATAAGGTGTTTTCTTGCCAATTTCTAACGCATCCATGCAGCCCATTGTTCACACACGGGACACAAAAGTAGTCATAAAAATATAAAACGACGTACCTTCCACAGCCAGCACCACGGGGACAATGAGGCTGCACACCCACAGCAAGTAATCCATTGTCATAAAACAGGCTTTTGCAACATGAATAAAGGTGTGTAGACTGGACCCGTCGGATGGATGGAGACTCAAACACAGAGCGCCGCAGCCGAGCTTTTTGTTCCTCTCCCGTTTCTCATGTCTTCAGTTGTGATGAGGGCTCTCACCGCCCCATTGTACCACCAAAAAAAAAAAAAAAAAAAAAAAAAAAATCCTCAGAAATAACCGAGCGCTTCTTTCTGTTGCATCCAACCAGGTCCCGTTATCCCCGAGTTGTGAATGCGATGCTACAGGAGCGCTACACTGCGCCCTTTCTCAGTCTCATTCTCTTTATCTGACTTTACCCACAGCGAACCTCTGTCCAGGGGCGCATCTCTGGGCTGCTGCTCCGCGAGCAGAGGATGGAGAGCCGCCTGTGAAGTCGCGTCTGCCCGCAGAGGTCCGCGTAGTCCACTTTGGCCAACTCCGCGTAGCTGTTGCTCGTCTGCGAGGGATGTGCGTCGGAATGGCAACAGTGGGACAGAGACACAGAGGGGGCTGGAGGCGCAGGCAGCTTCAAGGCAGACACAATGGGCTTCCAATTTCCCGTCAAGATTTTCAAAATAAAAAAAGCACACGCTATTAGCGTTTTGTTGATTTGTGGGACAACACACAATACTTAGCATCAATATGACGTAATTTTTGTCAGAAAACCCCAAATCAAAACGTTATATGATTTGTTGTTCTTATTGTTCTTTGTTTATTTATTGTATGTGCTATACATGCAAGTGGGAAAACTTTGTATTATAGGTTTTTTTTTTATAAATAGCTTTGTGTTTAGTGTATACCTAATGTTTCTTTTTTATGAACCATTGTATACCCAGTATTTTATGAAAACTGTATTCTAGTGTGTGAGTAGTATATAACATTAAGTCACTTATTTGTAGGCTTCCATGTGCCTGCCCTTGTACATTTGTTGCTGTCACACATCACTTTCCTTACAATGGATCTTATCTTAAAATGAAAGAATTTCTGTTTTTGGAAAATGTAGAAACACATACACATCTTACAATCTACTTTATATGTCTATGAACTGTGAATTTTATCTTATTTGGGGTATTTTGGGGGGTTTCGGGTCAGATCAACAAAATTCTGCAGCTTCTGGTCACAAAACCATATTACATTTATATCATCTGTTTGTTCACGTTGTTTCTTTTTACACCTCATGTCAATACTAATTAAAGTGCAATTCAAAGGTGAGTCACCCCTGGTGGTAAAACAGCAGCTGTCTGTGGACAGAGGATGACCTCATCTTAGCTATTGAGGTCATAATAGCTGTATTTCATCACTTTTACCACAATGTTCTGACATCACCGACTGGACAGATGAGCTCAGTGCTTACTCCACTGCTTTTTTTTTTTCCTTCACAGAAAACCACGTTATACGCTTTTATTTTGAAGTCAAAAGCGCCAAACTTCCGGTTTTCTTGTGTACGTCGCTGAACTGCTTGACGCAGCTGGCGGGGGGCGCGGAGGATGAGAGGGTGAGGAGGTGGGGGAAGGAGGAGGAGGAGGAGGCCGGTTGGTTGGCCAGCAGACAGAAGCGGCCACCAGCCCGCAGTGTCGGTCCGTCCTGGCAGCAGGTAACACCAGCCTGGCCGCTCTGCCGCTAAATGCCCATTAATTCTGGCATTAAATTGACTATGGCCGCATTGGCGGAGGACGTCGATATGAGCTTTGATAACAATGGATACACAGCGCCTCCCGCGGGTTATTGAGTGGCCTTTGAGGCAGTGATTTGAGTTACAGTTGGCGATTTAACAAAAGCATTTCCACAGATTTTGGATCAGTAAAATGTATTAGGGTTATTTGACCAATTTCACAATAAAAGTCTACACGTAGACTTACAGGAACGTCAGTGAAAACGCACTGCTTGTAGCACAGACACAGAAGCCTTATGGGAACACTGCTGGAACATACAGTTGGTTTCTTTCAGGGTGTTTATGAAAGAAGATCCAGTTTTACTGCTCATCAAAGCTTCAGTGCAAAGCAGTATCTTGACAGACTGCCTGCCCCTATTAGTTCATGTCATACTTTGACCTTTTGCTGCCTCAGTCTTTCCTTTTAGGTTCCTTTCCAACAGACCCACCCGGCCTTTTGTCCCTTGGCGGGTTCCAGCAGAGAGACTGTGTGTGTGTGTGTGTGTGTGTGTGTGTGTGTGTGTGTGTGTGTGTGTGTGTGTGTGTGTGTGTGTGTGTGTGTGTGTGTGTGTGTGTGTGTGTGTGTGTGCTTGCTGGTAGTAGCTCTCAGCTCAGGGACAAGGCTCCCCTTCACACTGCTAATTCATCCCTCTGTGTGCCCCCACTCCCACTGCTTCAGCCCCCCTCCTGTGCACCCCGACACAGGAACACACACATGCAAAGTTTCCCCCCTAAAGTCCCTTTGTGCTACAGACCTAAGATCCCCAGCTTTATCCTCCTCTCCCAAATCTCCACCCACCCCACCACCTCCAAGCAGCCCCCCCCATCACCTCCACCCCAAACTTTCTTTTGTCCTGCAGGCTTTGTGCACTAATTAACTACAGTTCAGTTCCCAGCAGGCTTGGGTCAGCCTCCACCACTGAAACCAGTGATGGGCAGCTCTCTTTAACTGGCTAAGACAAAAAAAGGACAGACAGTGTCCTCTATGTCCGCATCAGTCATTCTGAACAGGTCGTGTAAAAAATGACATGTGACAATGCAAAAATCAGCTGCTGCTCCGTCTTATTTGTTAAACAGCCCTCATAGCTTGCTTGTTTGTGTGTGTTTAAGAGGCTCCTGAGAGACTAACAGAGTGTTTTGGACAAAATTTGCAAAGCTGCTAATGAATTCAGCTTTGAAACAGTCCTTGAATTCCCTCAGTATCTTAAAGTACACAGTGTAGTACATTTTCATTCTCCCTCTATTTTGAAATTACCTGACAAGCCAAATTTTGACTGATGGGGATTGTAGAGTGTGCCAAGCCCATTAGGTTTGCTGTCTGATGAGAAAGAGTCTGACTGTATCTCTCTGACTGCAAAAGGGCCCCATGCAGTCATGCCTTCAGGTTCATCTGAACTGTAACTGTATCTGAGCTGTATCTTCAGGTGTTGTTCCAGTGCAACCTTTCCCCCCTTCAGCATGATGAACTGGCAGTCAAATCCAAAGATTTAAGCTGCTGACTGGACTGGGGTGGTGTGTGCTTCAGTTGTTTCCGCGACAAGTGGAATAAAGAATTGCAGCTCTGGAGAGCCTTCCCATCCTGCTGCAGATGAGAAATCAGTTCTCAGGCTCAGGGGGGAAAATACATATTTTACAGAGCATTGGTAGGAGACATGAAGAGCCATGGATAAGGTGGAGGGAATGAAAACTTGCTCTGTGGGACAGCGGTGTTAAGCTGACAAGAGGGGATGACAGAACATCTCTGCAAAGCCAGACTGTCTCCTGCAAACTACTTGTGAGTTATGGAGTCTGTCCAGTCCACTGCACTGTGTATAATAAACATACATGTGCACACAGTACTTGTGTGCATGTAGTTGTGGATTTATGTGAGACACATGGAACCATTCTCCTATTAAATTTATATGAATGCAGTAAGTCCCGTGCTGGCATTTTCAGCTTATGCTCTATGTATGTTGTATGTTTCTTTCTCTTGCACCTAAAACATTGATCATTTGTAAAGCAGAAAAAACTAAAAGTCATAATTCATGTGATTCAGATTCTTCCTAGATGCATAATTTACAAGATAGAACAGCAGGGAACAAATGCCCTCTGTAAGCTCATCACAGGAATCTTTCACATACCTTTAATCCACAAAAGAATAATTAATCAATTCTGCTTATTTGTAATATCAAATAGCAATTTATTCTACCTTAAATCTGCAGCACCAAAACTTGAACATTAAATTAGAAAGTAATCTCATGACGCTGTTGATCATATCACATGATCTGCATCCATAGATGGAATTTGCCCAGTTCTAGCGACTTAAGACTTCTCATCTTCTTCTCGATGAAAATTGGAACATCTGCAATTAAATGACAACTTGGCAAATTCCACCTCCTGATGAAGATCGTGTGATATGATCGGAAGCACCAGAACAGCCACGCTATTAAATGGACCTCGTGATGAAGATGTTTTGGCCAAGAATGAACTCTAAATACAACATTTCATTTCTAAGCTAAAACCTCTACATGTCACTGTGAAAATATTAGCTCAACCATGGCAAATAAATAAATAAATAGATAAATCTGCCGATAAAATTGACACATTTCACAACAACAAGAACTTGTAGATAATCTATTTTCTTTGGGGCTGCTGATGAGAGAAAACCAGGATATGTTCTGTCAACAAACACTGGGAGACAAATTTAATGGGGGACAACACTGACAGATAATGAGGGAAAAACAATCAGGGAAAGACTTTGCCCAAAGAGTTTTCATATTGTTCTGCATATATTTGAATATCTGTCATTGTCTGTCTCAGCTCCTTGTTTGCTAACAAGGCCAAAATAAAGAGCTCAGAGTCCTCACGAGCACTGCTGAAACACAACATGAAACAGTGCAGGAGTGGCGTTCTGCTTCATTGATTGCAGGAGTAATGATACATGATTATGTTCAGACAGGGAGCTGGCTGTTAGCGGGTGCTTAAGGGCACGAGCACTGCTGGGCTTTTCACAAACTGCTGTCAGCGTGTTGTTCTGTGCGCCGCTGATTGATTAAATATGAATTGGTGTGGTTTGGGGAGCTCGGCGTGTTCGTCTGAAACTGTTCCTGAATCAACTCTTCTCATGGAGCTCGGTGCCAGCCGCAGCTCCAGGTTGAGCTGTAGAGCTCCGCCGAACATTCAAAGTTCACAGCTAATCAGTGGAAAACTGTCAGTTATTTTATAGAAGCTTGCATGGTGGTAGGGGGTGGGGGTGGGGGCTCATCTGGAGATTTCAGGAGTGCAGGTAATCTGAGGCATAAATGAGTGGAAGCTTACTTGTGAAATAAAGAGTGCTCATCCAGAGAGTGAGGCAATACACAGCAAAAACTAATTAAGTACAATTCCATTTTAGTGGGCACAGACAGTTTCAGCAGAAGTCTTTTTTCCTTCAGAATTATTCACAGGAGGCGTTATTGATGATTCGCCACATTCGGCAATTTTCCCACCATTCTCCTCCTCCATTATTCATCCACCTCTACTTTTTAATCTCCTGTGAGCTGACTCAGAACTCCACTTCCATTTGCAGACTGTTCCTCCTCTATGCTCATGTCTGTAGCATTGATTAAATGGACCCCAGTGGGCTGGGGATTACATTGGGGTCTATTTGAAATGGCATTTCTACAGTGTTTTTCCATTACTGAGCATACTATTGGAATTTAGATAAACTGGGTCTGGGTAGGCTGTGTTGATTTCTGAGTTTATTCGCCTGGCTCACATGGGGTCCATTTGCTGCAATTTAACAATTACTAGCTTTGGCGTGTTTGCTAATTTTCTACGTTCACATCCCTCACCAGCCTAGAGCGCAGCCAACTGGGCTCCCACAGGAAGGCAGAGATGAGGAAAAGGGAATAGTGGAGGCAGAAAATGAATACAGACGATTGTTTTTCATCAGCTGAGTTGGAGCAAGGACACGATCAAACAGGACTGAGACAAATTAGATAACAGAGGACGGAGAGTGAAAGACAGTGTGTCTGCTGTTTCTGCCGCCCGCTTCTGTCCCGTGAACATATTTGTGGGTTTTAACTATGAGCTCAGTGCTGGTTGTTCATGAATGAGTGGCCCCTTCAGAGCTTTAAATGGAGAAACAGTTTCTGTGCAGCCACAGCAGGTCGAAGCGAAGTACTCTGTGCGAGCTTGTGGTCATTAGAGGTGTGCCGGATCATTCTGTTTACTCTCTGAATGCAAATGTGTTCATGCAAGCGCTTCTGTTATGTAGGCCTAATTATTTTCCTGGTCATGCTGCATTTCTGAGCCTCATGCATACAGATGTTGAGAATGACATCCAGATCTTTTTCTACATCTATTATTAACAGGTGCTGATGTTCAGTATCTAGAAAACATCCAAGCTTTTGACCTCTTCGTCACATGTGATCTTCCTCGACAAGTGTCCAGGTAAGCGGCGTCTGCTGCGCTGTCTGACAGCTCGCTTCCCCCCACAGGTGGAGTAATTGGTGTCAGATGGTTTTATTTCTTACACTCCTCATTTGGAGCAAAAACTGTCTGCTGCTCCCGTGTGTCCCAGCTTGGTTTGGCAGTCATTTCAGCTAAAGGTTCACAGTTTAACAGAACATTCGCTCAACCCGCACAACCTGCAAAATGATTTGAGTCAGACGGCAGCATCCTCCACTTCAGGTTCTACTCAAGCACAAAAATTATCACGCAGGCTGAGCAGACTGCTGCAGAGGCCCTCATGTGTTCCCCGAGGCTAAACTCGACCAGCACAAGATGTCCTGTGACCTTTTCGGTTAGAACTTTGGACACCCGATGAGCAGGTCAACCACAAATTAGCCAAATATGACGTAGTTTAAGTTTCATCATCATGCACATAATGTGAGGGGTGTTCAGTTAGTTGCAATGTGCAACCTCATCATTAGATAGACTTAGACTTAGACTTCCTTTATTGTCATTGCACAAAAAAACACAGCAGTGAGATTTTGGCAACGAAATGTCGTTGCTTGGCTTCCGGATTACAACAGAGATGGAAATTAAAAATATAGTCTATATAACTAAAGAAAAAAACAAGAGCTAAATAATAATGAGTGCAATAGAGAGTGAATAGATAAACAAACATTCAGATGCCACTGAATCCTACACACCCGTCATTCGAGTAAAAGTAGCCATACGATGCCAGAAGTGAAAACACAGAGGTGTTAGCAGCAGAATGTTGTGGCCAGTGGGAACAAGTTCTGAATACAACACTGACATACCATCACCTTTTAAGTTAATTTGGCGTCCACACCTCCAGCAGTTATAATTCATCAGCATCATCAGAGTTCATGTGGAGTCATGTGCCATCTGATCTGATCCCACTCTTTTTTGCCTCTGTTTTGGCCTCCACCAACTCCTGAGGTAAATATCTTTCTCTTTAGCAGCTCAATGCTCCACTCTGTTCACCAGCTAGTCAACTGTGTCTGTCTGCTGCTTGGTGCTGAGCCAGTGGAGTACAGTGGATTTAATCAGGGCTTTTTCTCTGAAAACAGCTGCCTGCTGCGACACTGTGAGAGTGGGAAGTGAAGCAAAACAGCAAAGTTGTGGACCGGACAGCTGAACTGTAGGGTCCGTGAAGCTGAGGGGAGCTGCAGGTTATAGTGATAATTTTCTGAGGGTTCATCACTACGAGCGACCTCTTCCACATTTCATTTGATACACTGCCATTATGAAAAATATCAGTCACAGCTGCTTTAGTGTATGAGAAGGAAAAGGCCTCATTATGCAGCAGAGTGCCTCCTGTCATGTTAGATTATTTTGTCCCACATTATTAGATTATTATCACTGGTTTGTGTGTCAGCAAACAGCTGCCTATTTACTTATCCAGGAGATACTGAGCAACATTATAATCCCATCGGAATCGTGTTTGTGTCCACCTGAAGTGTAATATTCACTCTCCTTGGCTCTGTACCGACTGCTGGGGAAATATCCGACTCTTTAGCTACTAGATGCTGGAATATGTTCACTAGCTCGTTGTTACTTTGTCTGTCAGCCCTTTGGTGCCGAGCAGGTAGTGTACAGTGGGTTTGCGGAAAACAGCTGGCTGAGACTGAACAGCCAGTTTTTGCTGAAAAACCAAAACTAGGAGCTAAAAGAGGCTAAGAAGGAAGTAGAGCTGCAGAGTCAGTGAGAATCTTCTGTTGGTTCAGACCTACAGCACCAGAGACCCTATTACATTATGCGCAGTTATTATTGTTAATTTGAAAAATATTAATAAAAGCAGCTTCAAAATCAGCTCTAACTCAATTTGCTGCTAGTCCAAACTGGGGGTGTGCTGACCGCCATCTACCTTAAGTAATACATTGGCTATTGATAAGTTCCTCATACAACCCCACTTCAAATGATCCAAACTATACCTTTAAGACTTCTTACTGCCTCCACCAACAGTAGGAGCTGTGCATCAAACAGACATAACTCTCCCCTGGAGACCCACTGAGTTTGACCTCACCGGCTTCAGCTTGGAGATAAAAACCAAGAAGTCAATCTGTGGGTCGAAGGCTCTCTGAAACCTTCTCATAATGAGGTCAGGTTGATGCCGTCTGTCCCGTGTGTGTGTGTGTGTGTGTGTGTGTGTGTGTGTGTGTGTGTGTGTGTGTGTGTGTGTGAGTCTAACGCCTTGAGAAAGGTTTATTTCATGCGGATTAGCTGGACCAGACCTCCAGGAGGATTTCAGGATGCAACAACTTGCATGCAGCAGAAATGACTCAACAGCCAAATTTAAAGGTAGTGGTGATGATGATGAGCACTTGTGACTGTCTGCCCCCTCCGAGCCCTCCTCTCCTCCTCATCCCTGCTCCTGGTGGCGACACAGAGCGAGGAGAGGGAGAAGCCGGGTCGTTGCACAGACTGAGATTTGGGGTGGGGATGCAGTAATTTTATGTTGCATGAGGACTCCGTGAATATTACATCATGATGCAACCTGCAGTATGTTTCAGTAGGTGTATTCCTCAAGACCTCAGTGGAGGATCATTCACTCATGGAACGTGAGCACCTTCTAGTGTCAGAAAGGTGAAGTGCAACAAGCAAACGCCACACTACAGATGTACTCTGAGCAGATTTGGACAATGAAGGTGTACCCACACCCACATATTGTATCATTTCTTGACAGTACTCCAAAAAAAGTACATTCATGTCTCTTATACTGGCAGCCAAAACAGTATACTGTGGCAAACAGTACATATGGTGTTCCATTGACTGTGTGTGTGGAATCAGGACGCAGTTTCAGTCTGACTGTGGATGAAAGAACAGTTTTCAGACCACATGTGGCTGGATTGAGGAGACCAGATGTGTTAAAATGTGAGATTTTGTTTCTTTTTCCGCATCATGTCAGCCAAAGGCTCAGAATAAAGCCTTCAGTACTTCCAGTGTCCCATGAGAAGCGGCCTTGTAAACAAAGCTGTCATGTTATTGTTATGACTGTAGCACATGGAGGAAGTTAGTGCACTGAGCTCAGCCTGTAGTGCTGGAAGCAGAGGCAAGGACTCATTCTGAGGCCAAAAACTGGACCGTTGCTGCATGGCAGAGTAACTAAGCTAAACTAAACAATATAGTGGCCTAAACTATAAAGACAGAGAATTTGACAGGATTATATTGTTGCTGTCTCAGGTTAACTATTGAATTCATTCTGGCTCTCTGAGTCATGCCATGTAGCAGGTGTATAGCACCTGTCACATCTTCTCTATTCAAAGGGCTTCATGCTCACACGGTGAACATGGCAATGCTGACTTGTGCTTCACTGCTACCTCTTGGTTTGGTTTCTATACATCCTTCATCGCAGGGATTATTTGCCTGCATGTTGCTGTGCATTTCATGCTGCTGTGATGCTGTTTCACCACAGCTGGGAGCATCTGTAAGAGCAGAACCAAGCCAGCGACACATCTAATCTCACAGTGTTTGAAGTGAGCAAATATGGCTGCCATGCATTCTTGCCTAAACTCTGGTTGCATCTGAAAAAAAAAAAAAAAAGTCTGTACCCATGTTTGGAGGAGCAATAGTACGACAGAGTGTCACTGCTGGCCTTTCCATAAAGTCGGTAGCAATGACAGAAAGTCTAACAACCTCTGCAAAACAGGGGATAAACATAATTATGGATTACGCAGTTTTGAGCTGTCGCGGAGGACAGATAGCTGAACTGCACCACCAGCACGCAGCGCTGCAGCTATTACCTCCAGCATATATCCCACATGACTCTGGGGTTACGTTAGGCCATGCTGAAATCGTCCTGTTCACTGTCATGCAGCATTTTCTGTTTTGAATACAGACACAATCTTTCTGCTTAATGAAGCAACCATAAGCCTGTCATGAATTTATTTTGCTCCAGCAGTGTTGTGCAGTGTCAGATCAGCATGACAGAAATGTATAATTTATGCTTTAATATACATGTTCTCGCTGTCGAGTTGGAATCTTGTGTTCATGTTGTTTTTCAGAAACCAAGGCAGCAGTCTCTTTTCAGCAAGATTTTAACATTTGTTTGGTAAAGGGGTTCAAATTAAGCACGGGGGTCAATAATGTTCGTCATGGAACCAGAAGTGGTCTCACAAGAAGTAGAAAGATCCCATGAGCAGTAAAAATAGAGCTGTTTGTGATGGTGACGGCCCATATAAATATATCAAGGATGTTTCTTGTCACAATTATCAGGTTCAGATGTGGCAGTCGTGTCATGGGGAAGCTGTGTGGGTATGTTCAGTAAAACAGGCTTGAATGAATTTTAAAGCACAGCGGGCTCATGCAAGATCCTGAGAGGCCTCTTCATTACTAGAACTAATTTGTTTTGCAGCACAAACGGCTGTGGAGGAAGGTATTTTGTTGAGATTCTGCATTTGCATAGCGTGTGTAATGATATTTGTATTGTGCAGACACTTAGCTGACTCTCTGGTGGCAGCGACTGATGGCCTGTAAAAGAAACACATGAAAATGAGTGTTTGGACAATTAGGGGCAAGGGACACTCCACTGAGTTTACACAAAAAGTTCAGTTTACTTATCACAAGTAAACTGATGCACTAAAATAGTACACACACACATGCACACACACGTACACACAGTCCCTGTGGAGCTGATGTTGCTTTCAAAGCTTTAATTGTGATTGTTGCAGGTTTACTTCAGGAGCTTTAAACATGTTTATGGGAAGCATTGTCTACAAGTGCATAATGGGAAATGTAGGATCCAGTGTTTTGGAAGCTTGACCCTTTCTTCTGACTGTTTCCAATGTAGACGCACGACAAATGGAGATCCATCATCTTGCCCTCCAAACACACGTGTTGTCATGCCACGCTGCAGAAGACTTTTCTCTGTGTTGTCCTCCATACAGCTCTGCTGGCAGCTGTGTGGATTCTCCTCAGCATCACTGAGTGTGCAAGTAATCAGTTAGGTGCGATGAATCATGTTTGTTGCGTGTTGTTGTTGTTGGTTAAAAAAATAAATCCTTTCCACTAACTCAAGCCCCCTGCAGAGTAAATCCGTCTGCTTAGTAACAGTCATCTTCACAGGGAGCAGAAATAAGCACCTCAGAAAGAAAGAGAGGACGATTATGTGAAGCATACAGAATGTACCTTATCATACTTATCTCCACCAGCCATTGACTGAATTCATGCTCTGGGCCACAGCTTCAGTGTTCTTTATAGTTCCTGCACATGACGTCTTCATGAATGGACAGAACGCTTGCTGGCAGCCTGTGCAGCCTGTTTCATGCTGCTGCAAATCCTTGATAGTCAACATTCATCCAGACACTGGGCTCTGCAGACATGCCTCTCACTCCACTGTGTTGATCAAAGTAAAGCTGCAACCAGTGATTGTTTTCATTATCAATTCATGGATTCATTATTTTTCAGTTACTCGTTTAGTCACTGAAACAGGAAATTATTTTTTAAAAATGCCTAAAGCCTAAGGTGACGTGTTCAGGTTGTTTCTTTGTCCAACCAACAGCCTAAAACTCTAAGATACTGAATTCACAATGGCATAAAGCAGCAAATCCTCACACCAGAGAAGTTGCAACTAGAGAATGTTTGGGATGTTTGCTTGTTAACTGACTTTTATGATCACTTCATCGACAAATCTGCTGGTGTTATCTGGTTCTGAGCCACAGTATGATGTGTTAATGTGCTGGTGTACCCACACACTGTAACCACTAAGTGACCAGCTGAAATGAAGTACTTTAAACAGACCAGTTTGCTAATGCACTGTGTTTACACTGCTCCTTAAAGACATAAAATGCTATCTATCATGTTTTTACTTTAGACAAAAAGGTTGTTGCATTCGTAGTTGGTCACATTCAAGTTCATGTACACATTCATACTCTCTAAAATCAACATGAAGCAGTCTGTACAGGCAGCCCTGAGAAACCAG
Organism: Chaetodon trifascialis; assembly: GCF_039877785.1. Classification (NCBI taxonomy): domain Eukaryota; kingdom Metazoa; phylum Chordata; class Actinopteri; order Chaetodontiformes; family Chaetodontidae; genus Chaetodon; species Chaetodon trifascialis. The sequence goes on from NC_092066.1 coordinate 17,837,557, forward strand.
TGAAAACCAGAACGGTTTTACTATCTATGTATGTAAGATTTCTCCACTGTCCACCCAGCAGCTGCACCTCTGAGGAGCCACTAGTCGCAGCATGATAGGACACTTTCCAACAGCCTCTCCAACTGTGTGTCTGTCCATAATAGACACTGTGATGGAGGCGTGCTGCTCTGACTGGACAGACTCACAGGGGAGGCGCAGAGAATATCTCCATTGGCCTTTTAATACTTTGGCTCATTAAAAAGTAGACACTCACGGGCGTTAATGTATGTTAAAGATGCAATTAGAAACGTCGAGAGAGTGCTTTTAAATGTCAGATTTGTTTGGAAGTAGCTGCATTCACTGCTGTAAAAATGCCAGCGGCTAAGCATCCTGCTGCTTCGCTATCAGTTAATAAATAAAGACCCTTCATTTAAAGCTGTCAGTAACTACATCTAAACAAAGACTCTTTTATCCTGCCGTTTTTGTGATGAGAATGAACCCGGCAACTTGATGTGTCCCCAAGGTAGTTTGAATACAAGCATTAATATTTCCCTTTTTTCCCCCCAAAAAGGTGGTTTAATACGGATTCCATTATCTCATTGCGAAACAGCACAATTACTTACCCCTTTAATGAAATTCAGATATAAAGCATGAAAATACTATAGATTAGTGGATTAGCTGGGGGTTGGTTTCCGGCTCAAACGTGTGGCACTTGGGGACGAGAGGTGGATCTGCGTGCATTTTAAGTAATTGCATCCCATGAATATACACAAGAAGAACAGTGGAAAGCCTGCAGGGGCTGTTTGTTGCACAAATCCTGTGCAGTTGACTTTGTTGACTTTGAACAGAGTTCACATTTTTAAGACTCCACAATTAGTTAATTAAATGTTCAAGTTATGAGAGTGCATCCATTAAAATATAACAGAGAGCAGATACAAACAATATAATATACTAAGTCCAGACTGGGTTTCTCTGCGGAGACATGATGTCTTCATGTAGCCTCCGCAGGTGGAGCCCGAGAAGAGCTGTTCACAATTAAACTAAATCCTCCGGAAAGCCATTCTTATACAATAGAAGATGCTGCAAACAAACCAGTGTTGGCATGGAGGAAATGTCACACTGTGAGCCGCTGTCAGCTGCTGTGGGCCCCTCCACAGCCCAGCCGCCTCACATGTGATGGTCTGCCTTAATGCTCCTCAGGATAACATGTCTGAACAGGAGCAGTCATTCTTCATTGTTTTTTTGGACACCTTTTTAACACCACGCTGCAGTTTTACACCACAGGTTTCTTTCAGATTTGCTGTTCCTCCGCCACACGGAGGAGGAGTTTCTAGGCAGTGGAAGCTGTATGACAGAATCTGATATGAGCAGGAGAAACGTGTCTACGCTGCACGTGTGTTTCCTGCACCGGGACAACATTGCAGCTGATACAGATGAAAACCTGTGGCCTGACCTGGCCAGAAGCTGAGGCAGAACAGCTATGAATGAGATGATTTTTCATTCTTTGTTTTGTCTTTACTCATGTAGGAATATAAAGAAAACAAACATCATGTTACCATATGCCTACCTATCATACCCCCTCCTTCTCAACCAACCCCGTGTTAGCAGTCGTACTCCTTATATAAGATACGAACGCTCCAACCTCATCAGAAAACAGCTGTACTGATCATCTGGGCAGCACATTTTTACGACCCATATTTACTTCATATTAACCATCCATTGTTTTTGCCACAGCACTTACTTTTTCACCTAATTCCTGTTTTGTACATTAGGTTAAAGAAATTTTGACTGATCTCACAAATGTTTTTGGTATCCAGCTGAATTTTAGTTTAATTCAAAGGGATGCCTCATCAAAATCCAAAAAAGATAACACAGTATACGGTGCATTTGTATTGTCAGTGCAGCAGTGCTTTTGTCGATATATGTAGCAGCCATTTTTTGGCTCATGACCCCACAGTCAACTGTGTTTCCAATTAAAGGCTGATACCACTGATGTATGAGAGGTGGCAACATTTTCCAGCTGTGTTTGTGGCAGCACCCCCTGCCATTTTAATGAAGAACATGATCTTTTTCTAATCCTAACCAAGTGGTTTTCATGCTTAAACCTAACCAGACCTTAACCAAAAGGTCGTCACAACATGAAATTGTTTGAATGTTAAAAAACATAGTTTCAACATATCCTACTTTTCAGAAAGGTACAATGTTAACGTTTATTCTGGAGATTGGTTTGCTTAAACTGCAATAATCACATGCCTCAGTGGAATAATATGCTCTCACCATGAGCACAAGTTAAAAAAAGGCAGTGTTGTTGATGGGGTCTCGTCACAGTCAAAGCTTTTTGTCTCAGTCAGTCTGACACAGAAGTCTAATTAATGCTTGACTAAATGGAGGCACCAATGGGAACATGTCTGTTTCCTGCCGAGGAAGTACTGGACCCCTGCACAGGGATTAAAAGCCGTGATTGAATTAGACACCACTGCAGAGGGAGGCAGGGAAATGAAGAGGTGGGGGTTCAAGACACAGTCAAACAGGCTTGTGCAGCTGGCCAAAACTGTGAATTTTCTGCCCTCTGACAGAAGCTCTGCTGATGATTTATTGCACGAAGAATTCCCGTCCCTGCTTGTCGGTAAATGTACTGCGTAGGATGTTTCTCACTGGGCTGCTCTATTAGCCAAGCGATCCTCAGCATGCCATATATTTCCTCAGCTCTCTGCTGCTCACATGCATAAATCTAAAAAGTGTTTTTCTATTAATTAGGCTTTTGGTTTGCAGTCAGGAAAATACTCATCTGAGCCTAAGAGATTAAAATGTTTTAAGGCAATATACCTGGCTGGTGCTTATGATCAAGCACGATGACACACCTGAAGAGTCATGCTGTACGTTTAATGCAGGAAGGTACTGAAGAGCATGAGTCACTTAAAATCAAAGCATCTCTTCACACTGAGGTATTTTTATGCTGATTTTCATTATCTGGTGAGTGACTGCATCTCTGATGCAACGACATGTAATGAGACTGTGCTGATCATGCAGTGCAGCTTAGATCAGGCTGCATCTAATTAGAATTTAAAATATGAGAATAAAACATACAGGGAAACATGTACAAGTCTGTTGCCATAGTAAGGAATACTTGTAGTTTGACCCATTTTATCTTCAGTTTAGCAGAAGGAGAAAAGAGGTTGCCAAGGGTCTGCAGGGGTGCTGGTGTGATTACTGGCCACTCTTTGCAGCATATATATCAACTTATGAGGTGTTGTCAGTTCAGTAAGGCTGCATTCAGACTGAAAGGTAGATGCTTTATTTCTACTGTTTACTTTAGAACTGCTATGAGAAAACACAATGCAAGTGCAGCAGTGAATCTGAGAACTGAAAACATAATATCCTTGGCTGAAGCAATTAGAATAAGTGTAGCTGACCCTGATCAGAAGGTCATTAGTTTTGCAGGTATTTGGTTATAATCCAAACAAATTAAAATTTAGATTCAATGATGGAGTAGAAAGTTGAGGGAACCACCAAAGTTATCACAATTAATCCTGAGGAGGACATCACTCAATGGGCCCTCATGGTCTGAATCAGGTTTCATGGCAACCTATCCAGTAGTTTCAGTCAGGGGATCCCCAAAGTGATTAGGATTCATCCTCAAATTTAATGACAATCTGTCCGTTAGTTGTTCAAGACATGTAATCTAAAACCAAAAATGTCAACCTGCTGGTGGTAGTACAGGAAAAGTCAGGCCATCACAAAAGTGGGGCTTCATCCACTAAGAACCATGAATGTCTTAGTTACAGATTTATGATGCTGTGCTTGTTGCATCCTTGGTTATTGTCACCGCCTTGTCTCTGGGCAGCAAAACAGGATTTAATGTTCTACAGTTTCTGAACATTCATGCCATGAATGAGTGGCAGAGTTATCTCCTATCTAACAAGACCTCTTTGTGTCTTACTTCAAATTCTCATTTGATTATTGATTAGGGTGTTTGTGTTGTCTTTGACTTGCAGTAAATGGGAAAAGTCACATTTCTTTCCCTATATTCACCCACTGCACAAGAACACACAGGCCACCACGTCCAGGGTCGAAGCAATCTCGACCTTAATTCCACATTGATGCAATAGGTGGTCTCTGAATGGGAAAAGTAATGGAGAGGAGGATGACAAGGTACAGAGTCTCTGTAGGTTAAAACGTGAAGATACTGGAGGTGTGTGTGTGTGTGTGTGTGTGTGTGTGTGTGTGTGTGTGTGTGTGTGTGTGTGTGTGTGTGTGTGTGTGTGTGTGTGTGTGAGAGAGAGAGAGAGAGAGCATGTGAGCGTGTGAAAGAGACTGAGAGAGAAAAAAAATAAAAAGAAGCTCAACTGAAGAAGAGGGAGAGATGGAGGAGGTGGTTAATGATCGAGGCTGCAAGCAAGATGCTGTGGTGATGGAGAGCGAAAAAGAGAGAAAGACAGAGAGAGAAAGAGAGAAAGACAGAGAGAGAAAGAGAGAGAAAGAGAGACAGAGAGAGGTGGGGTGACTCAAATACGGGAAGTCAAGGCAGCTGTGGTGCACTAAAATACCAAAGCAGGCAAGATAAAGTGCCAGAAAAACTAAATACAGGCTGCAGAGAAATATGATGATCACACCTCTTCTCACATTTCTTCAAATCCGGTTCATCTTGTAAAGAAGAAGAGGACAAAGGCCTCAAGGAGCCCACAAAGTACAGGTATGCTTTTTCTTTTCTTCCTTCAGCTTTTTGTTCTTGACATGAAGTTATCTTAATAACTCTGTCGCATGTTGAATTGATAAACAAATCCAGTGTGGAAATCTAAACAGAAGCCTCTAACGGAGTCAGCATTCTACTGAACATGAATTCCTAAGAAGACAACATTGTGGCAGCATATTAAACTACTTTTTTGTGGGAAGGCAAGAGAATAATCAAGAACTGGCTCTCAAGCATATTTAAGAAAATTATAGAAATATTTTTTCCAGCATAATAACATGTCTAAGTTTGGGAGAATTTGTGTCGAACATGTTAATTATTGCTGGCATGGTGTTAACATATATATACGTTTATTCCTCAAACTGGCAGGCTGCTTTTTGTCTGCATGTTGCTACAGTCTGGTGTATGTGGGAGCAATCCAATGTTCCTGTGATCTTCCATTTTTTTCCCATTGAAGGGGATGGAGTTTTTCCTTATCTGAGCTGAGGGTTTAGGACAGAGGGTGTCGTACAATGTACAGATCGTGAAGCCCACTGATGGGGATTGTGATTTGGGATGTTGGGCTATAATAATAAAAATGACGACTATGAGAGCTGGTCAATTAAAATTTTGCAATAACTTCATTATGTCATGCCTTTAGGAGATTTTTTTGTTGCAATTAATAATCATAATAGTGAGAGGCCATTGTTTTCCTCCCTTTCATAGTCCAACAAACCATATGATTTAGTGTGTGAAGAAAAAACAAAATGAGCTCCCTCCACGACCTTAGACGACATTACAGAAGTCTCTCAACATGCCTAACGAGTACCTTGTGATGAGTTTACTTCATTTGTAAAAGTGATGCACCTTTAAATTCCATTTTCTCCTCTGCATTATATCGTTTGTGTTTAGATACCGAGTAACCTTCATGCCAGTCAACAACATGTTGGAGCTGAACTGCTCTCTTGCAGCTCTTTTCAAACCCGGTGCCACAATTTTCAATGACGTCGGCTGCCCTGAGGCTGCTGTGGTGTGTGGGATGAATATCTCCTGGGTGTTGGCCAGCGCTACTGCACAAGATCTGGATGACATGTGTTTGAGCGAGGATGAGTACCTGGCCAGGTTTCTGGGGCCTCGGAGGTCCCCGGTGTTCCTTCCTGTTTGTGTCACCTACCTTATCATCTTCTTGGTGGGCGTTCTGGGCAATTCCTTGACCTGCGTGGTCATTTTGCAGTACAGGGTGATGCAGACTCCCACCAACTACTATCTACTGAGCCTGGCTGTGTCTGACCTGCTGGTGCTGCTTCTGGGTATGCCGTTAGAGCTGTGCGACATGTGGGAGAACTACCCCTTCCTGCTCGGGGAAGGAGGCTGCTACTTCAAAACCTTCCTGTTTGAGACCGTCTGCTTCGCCTCCATCCTCAATGTCACAGCGCTCAGCGTGGAGCGCTACGTGGCAGTAGTGAACCCCCTCAAAGTCAAACACATGACCACACGTGCTCACGTCAAGAGGGTCATCCTAATGCTATGGGTGCTGTCCATGCTGTGTGCTGTGCCAAACACCAGTCTGCATGGGATTGAGGTGCTGCCTCCAAGGTTTGGACGTCAGTTTCCCCGATCTGCTATCTGCTGTACGTATAGAATTTTAATTGGATTTTTGCTGCCAAACTATCAGCTCTTTGAGGCTAAAGGCTACGTCGACTTGCTAACATTCGTCCTCTAGGTGGCATGAATATCAATACCAAAATGTCATGGTAATCCATCCAATAGCTGTCAAGAAATTTTCTAAAAAACAAAAATGTCAGCCTGCTAATGTGATCCTGTTTTCAGGGAATGTCGGTAGAATTAATCTCTCAGGACCACAGATGTCTGTACAAAATGCTACAGACCAATCAACATCCCCGGAGCATCATTGTTAGCATGGCTTACAACAGCTAAAAGGTTCTGCAGTAGTATATGAAGCTATGACACCCGTGGTTCACCTTCCCTCCTTTGCTACATCTCTATCCTCAGATATGGTCAAGCCCACCTGGATGTACAACCTGATAATCCTGATTTCCACGGTGGTCTTTTTCCTGCTCCCCATGCTGATAATTAGCATTCTCTACCTGCTCATTGGCATGCAGCTGCACAGGGACAGGGTAATGACCGTGGCAGACAGCAGTTGTAGCTTTGGACCGGAAAGTCTCTCCAGGTCCCACAAGGAGAAGATGAGCAAACGCAACATGCAAGTCAACAAAATGCTCTGTAGGTGTCATTTCAGTTGTTCATTGTTCCATATGCATCTGTTGTTTTTCACACAATTTTTCTGTTTTACTGGCTCGGCTTTGTCTCGTTGAATAGATTGACATCTGGTGAATGGATTGACATCATGAATCTCAGCAGGTCTAGGAATATCATGGGTTTATGCAGTGTGTGTGTGTGTGTGTGCGCACGTTTGTGTGTGTGTGTGCGCGCGCATGTTTGTGTGTGTGTGTGTGTGTGTGTGTGTGTGCTTTCCTTTGCCTATTGTCAGTCTGTCATTCACGTAAGCTGTCCATCTGGCCTGTCCAGGCGTGCTGGTGGTTGTCTTCGGCCTTTGCTGGGCTCCTTTCCACGTGGACCGCTTGATGTGGAGCTACATTGACACCTCTTCTGAGCAGCACCAGCGGGTCTTCGAGAGCGTCCACATCGTCTCTGGCGTCTTCTTCTACTTGAGCTCTGCCATCAACCCCATCCTGTACAACCTCATGTCCACAAGGTTCAGAGAAATGTTCAGTCACGTCACCTGTTACTCTAACAGCTGGCAAAGACGCTCCAGTTTACAAATGACCCAACGTAGCACTCTGAGCGAGAAAATGCCGAACAGTACAAAAAGGACTTAGGCTCTACTGAGCCAGTCTGGACCAAACAAAGTCCAAGAACATTATTTACAGATTTCCAAATTCAAGGCAACACTGAATAAATTAGAGGAAAAGGGCAACTAATACAGGAAACTAAGGGTTATTGCATGGTTTGATGAGCCTGGAAATTATGTGAATCATATCCAGTGGCAGGGGTGGGGAACCTTTTTCCTGTCAAGGGCCGGTTCAATTTGAACACGTCTCACATTAACCTCTGTGATGGCTGGAACTGCTTCTCTTCGGTGAGGCGCCTGTTGTCACATGGAAGTGATGATAATGATGCTACTCACAGCGGAGCTTCCCTACCCCTGTCCTATGGCCTACACATTTGGCAAATCTTATGGAAGATTCTGAGGCAATGGCTTTTGGAAGAATGATATTCATCCCTCCAGTGGAGCTCAGAGACTTGAAGAATCTATACCAAGGAGTACTGAAGCTGTTATGTCCCAGCACCTTACTTGGACGTGTATTTTGTTTTTTTTTTCTTTATTTGTCCCCACTCTGTACATATCAGTAACACATAGGCCTTTAAATGGTAAAGTCTTAGCCCCAAATGGAAACATATCACTCCCACAGTGGTAGGAGATGTCAGATGAAAATGATCAGACTTCACCCCGAATGAACGGAACCATGTGACAAAAAAGGCTATGTGACAGAGATGCACTTAGTAAAAGTAAGCACACTGGCATGCTGCACACTATCCTATAGTATCTAGATGTCCTACAGGAAGATCTACAGCAACTCAAATCTGATTTAAAGAGAGGACCAACAGGACAACAAGCTGAATGAAGCAAAAAATGAGATGGAGCAACATAAATCTCTGAGGTAAATGTTTGGATCAACAATGAAATTATCATACAAATTATACAACAGCATTTTTATGTCACTCATCAACTCTCTCAAAAGTGAATCACCTCTATTTGTGTACTAGGTGAAGTCATTTACTGTATATATAGTGCATGCATTGTATAATGTGATGCACTGCATTTTCCGTCTGCCTATTGACTGCTGCACAGCTCCGAGTGCCAACACGAACGTGTTTTCAGAGCAGAGAATGAATGCACAATGGCTCCTGTTTAAAAGCAAGAGCATTTGTCTGGGAATGAATCGCAGGTGAAAATTAAGTCAATTGAGTGAAGCGGGGGAATAAACACAAGATGGTTTCTCTATAGTATTTGTAGCCACTGACGAAGCTGATTTGCCTCACAAGCATTCAAATTATATCCTGAAGAAAGTTGAGACATTTATGCCAACTGCAACATTTCCACACATATTTTTGATAACTGTGTAGCTGTGTTATTACTAAATACTACTAGTTTCATCAACAAAATACATTATCATTTTAGAAATCACTGCTGTTTTCCTGGTAGCAAAACTTGTGTTGTCATTGTTTTATGTCTTGTATGCATTTTTGTATTGAAGACAGTACCTGTAAACAGGACATGCAAGTATTATCAATGTACAGGATCTGATGCAGTATTCTGTGCTATTTATAAAAGCACGTTTTTTTGTTGTTTGTTTTTGTAGTATATGTAATTCTGTGCTGTTGGTAAGATGGTTTGACTCAGAAACAAATGAGTGTAATGAGTCCCTGCACATGTTTTCATGTTCAGAGCCCTATCAAGCAACCATCTCCAGGATAGAAATGTCTTCTGTGTAAACATCACTGTTAAAGTGCTGCCCAAACAATTGAAGTTATTTATGACTAATGAGGTCTGCCAGGAGAAGCTTTCCACTAGGCTGTCTCATCTCAACGCTGGGTGACACACAGTGCCAGGGAAAAACTAATTTGTGCAAATGGAGATGATGGTTATGAGGGGTAGAGGCAAAGGGGAAAGATGATGTCACTGGGTCAATAATATGGAAAAGACAACTGATGGATAGTAGCAAATCACTTTGTAATGACACAGTGTCATCAATGTGCTGCACCAATCTACCCACAGCTTCCATCACCATAAGAGAACATGCTGTTTACCCACCGGCTCCGTAAATAGACTTGTTTAAAAGGCCACTTCACAGTACCGCCCAAGCAATGGTATTCATTCAAGAGAAAGGTTATTATTACCACCCGTGGCACTTTGATATAACAACATGAAGCAGACTGTATCATTTTATTCACAGCTTTAAAGAATATGTGAGCAGAGTGTGGGCGCTGTGAAATTAAAGCACAAATCAACCCAAATGAGAAATATGATGTGTTTCATTTTGACTTTCACTCACAGAAATGAGAGATGTGGAAATTCCCCATGCTGAAAGCCATAAAATCCCAGAATTGGAAACAATAAAAAGTCAATGTGATGCTCAGTAGGAGTTATACGTGGGATGAATTGCAAAGTTTTTGGCATCACAACACTGAGTTTCAAGTTCATATGGAGTCATATATATATATATATATATATATATATATATATATATATATATATATATATATAGCCACCCTGACATGTTTTGACTCACAACATATTGTAAGAAGGGAGTTACAATTTTTAATGCAGCTTAATGCATCAGTAATCATATGGCCACCTCTATTAAAGCGGCAGATGATAGATGATGGAAACCTACTGTAAGAGCTACAGCACTCTTATTATATTCTTATGACACCAAAATGATCTAGTATGAGAGAAATTCTGGGACAGGAGGTCATGTAGAAGCACAAAAGGATATCAGTGAAGAAGGATGTGGAGGAGGAGACAGGATTTTCCGCAGGCAGGATGGCGTGAGGTGTTTCATAATGAGATAAGTTTAAGTGTATTGTGAAGATGGGGACCGACACTGTTGGTCTGACTGGAGCTCCAAGGTCGTTCTAACAAGAACATCAGTTATGAAAAAAGACAGAGAAGATGTGAGACTGGTATGTCCTTGACCTGATGTGTTGAGCAGAGACCGGAGCTCGGGGGCCTGGCTGTGGCTCCATTAGCAGCCCTGCACACCAGCAATGTGGTTTGGGATTCAGTACCAGCACCACAGGCTGCCTGTGTTGTGCAGCCAAAACCTGCCGTACAGCAATGAGGTGAAGCAAACAAAACTGGGAAATTTAAGGTACAAATTTAGTTGCATGCATTCCATCAATTTCATAAACTACCCAGAAACTAAATTCAGAAACTAAACTTGAAGCTGCACTAATCAATATTTATAGCCATACTGGGGATGGATAGTTAGTTGGTCCACCACTATGGTCTAGATAGAAATATCTCAACAACTATTTGATGGATTTCCATGAAAATTTGGCATTAGTGGTTCCCAGGGGATGTCTCCCCTTGTCTTTGGTGATCCCCTGATTGTGCTCTACTGCCACCTTGAGGTTGACATTTGTGCTATTAAGTGAAATGTCTTGACAACAATCAAATGGATTGCCATGATATTTGGTGCATACATCCATCCCCCTCATAATGAAACGGAATCACTTCAGTGATTCGACAACCTTTACTCTCACGTCATCAAGTCAAAACTATGTTTTGTCCATTACGTTGGTTAATGGCTAAATATCTGCAAAATTAATAACATTCTTATCAGCCTCAGCTGATATGATCTTGCGATCACTGCTAATTAGCAAATGTTAGCTTGCTCACATGCTAAATTAAGATGGTGAAGCATGTTAGCACTGTGAGCATGCTGCCATGCTGATGTTAGCATTTAGCTTAAAACACAGCTATGTAAGTACAGACTTACAAAGCCTTGATCATAGCTGTATTTAATATTGTATTTTCTCTTGAACTTTCTAAACCCCAATTCTTTAGATTGCCCATATATTGTATATGATTTACATATACAGGGACACTGGGCAACACTGACACCCTTTACTCTTTTTTTTTTAGCTTTATTTATTAGCAGCAAGACTGGAAAAGTTATGGAAAGCTCCAAAAACACTTGTTTAGGATGAGTTAAGACAATGATGCGAACTGGGTGTCCACTGTCATTCATCAAAAATGTGTCAACAAAACAAAACAAAACAAAACAAAACAAGACAACAGTCATTTTCATCTTTTTCTGATAGCAGATCATTTTGAATTATTGCAGTGAGTAATGGAGCATGAAGGAGCAGTCACAGCAGATAGATGAAGCGCTGCAGGCGACAGGCTGCAAACCTCAAACTTCTCAGTGAGATGACCAGCTCCTTTCACTGTGCCCTGCTGTCCACAGACCCATACTGTGTGCAGCACAAAATCAGATTACAGTTGCTCACAGAATTATGGAAAAAGGCCATTTATTGCCTGACTTCTTGAACTGCATTTGCTGTTATGACTAGGAGCTACGGGTGCTGCCAAATCAATCAGGACTGAAATCTTAAGGAGTACAACACTTGTGCAATTATTATATTATATGAATATAGACTTAGACTTTATTGATCCCAATTTAGGAAATTCTTTTGTTGCAGCAGCAGATTGAACATACAGATAGATATAAAATATATACAATAAAGAAGAATAAGGATGAGAATAAAACTAAGAAAAAAGATTGTTCTTAAAAAATACAACTAAGTATATAAACACAGAATAGCAGCAATTCTTAAAATATAGCTAAGTATATAAAGTATATAGAATATATAATAATATATAATAATATGGTGATGTGATGACCAGAGTCACAATTGTGAGTATATATTTTGGTGGCTGTATTATGTTGTGCAGTGTTTGGAACTCCTGCCTCACTGGGAATAATCTTACCATAACTGAAGTTATTCCTGTGAGGTTTGCATGTTCTCTCAGTGTGCGTGCGTGCGTGCGTGCGTGCGTGCGTGCGTGCGTGCGTGCGTGCGTGCGTGCGTGTGTGTGTGTGAGAGAGAGAGAGAGAGAGAGAGAGAGAGAGAGAGAGAGAGAGAGAGAGAGCACATAAAGTGTACTGTGCATTGACCCAGCACTATCCTGTGATCCTGAATAGGATGAAAGGATGGAGAGAGTGAATGGATGGAAAAAGATAAGGGGAGAAAGTCTGAGTAAAAATGCATGGCCACAGATCTCAGAGCAAATGTGGACATGTGAAGAATGAATTTTCTTCTAAAGAAACGTGGCCACTGAATGATAATGTAAGAAACATCATTTGAAGGTATTTTATCTCCCTGGCTCCTGTAAATTGCTTGTACAGACCAGTATTGGAGTGTCAAGGTTGTGCCACAACATTATTCCGCTGGGTACCTGGTGCAATAAGCTCACGTACTTGCAGGAAAATGCACTTACTACATTACAGCCAATGTCAGTGTAAGCAAAAAGTAATTCAGAGACTGTAAATATTGGTAGATAAAAGGGAAACGGGATATCAACAGCACATTGATTAAACTCTGGCACCACTCCACTGTTTTCATTTTCTCCTTGTTATACCAGATTTAGTGGGTGAGATTAGCTCTCTACTCAATCTATACGCAAGCTGTTTCACAGAAGACAGGTAAATCCCAGGACACAGGAGTTCTGCTGTGATTGCATTTTCCTTGTGTTTATAAGTCTGATGCTTTTGTGTTGAAATGACTCATACTCCTGCAAAGTCAAGAGGTAGAAACAACCCAGGAGAGCAGGAGAAAGTCACAGTTCCTGTGGTCCAACACATGATCTTTTTGTGTTTTTAGCCACGCTGCAGAACAATGTCGGTCTGTCCACGGCTTTGGTCGAGGTTGATGCATTACATTCAAGACAACAGTGCTCCCTGCTCCCTGTCCTGGTTTCAGCCAATTAGCACAAGAATGCACAATCTTGGGAGACATACGGTATATGTCTGTTCCCTGAAATAAACCAACAGAACAAAGAGCCCATTGCATGGAGGAGGTTCCGTATTGTAAAGTGTTGTTACCTGAAGGGAATGTTTTTATCCTCCTCCGAGGCAGCAGTTAATTACGTTGGGTAGACGTGGTTTTGTTTCTGTGCTTAATGGCATTGGTGCTCAGTAAAACCACATTTGCAACTGTGATATAACCTAGTCCCTGCAAATGAGAGCAATGATATTGTAAATATTTTCTTTTTTTGTCGCCTATTTTGGATTAAGGAACATATAAGTGTCTTTAATCAAGTTATTTTTTGTCATCCATTTGTGTGTGTTGAATGTTTCTGCAGTTTTCCCCTCTCAGGTGCATCCTGTGGGTCTCTCTATCAATCAAGCCCTAGTTTCCCCCTCCCACCTACTCACCTGCTGCCAATCCACCCATCAACTACAGCTGCAGCCATGTAGACCCCGTCCTTCACCCCACTCTGCACCACATTGTTCTGTGTGTTATAGTACTGTTATTTTTGGCTAATTCTCTGCAATTTTCTCTTGCTGTCTTTAAACCTGCCTAATCCTTTTTTACCTGTGCTTCAGGTCCATTATCTTCTGCCTTCCTGATTTGTCTGCTACACCCTGGTCCTTGTCGGTATTCCTCCTGAAGATTCAAGCCACTACTCTGCTGTTTGAAAACTTGCTAATCTAATGACATCCATCTGCATCACCTTGGTGTTTAGTGCTAATTAGAAAATGTTCGCATACTAATATGCTAAACTAATATACTATGGTGAACACTGTAAACATATTAGACCTTCTAAACATCAGTATGTTAGCATTGTCATTGTGGTGTTAGCTCTTAGCTCAAAGCCCTGCTGTGCAGGAGTGCTGCCTCATGAGTGTGGCTGTGCAGTCTTAGTCTTGTTAAAAAAAAAGGTGATGTATGGAATTTCCTAAACCAACAGGGACTGTAGTTTTAAGCAAGACAATTAGTCTTCGTTTGATATTCGCCTGAGGTAGCAACAGGACTACTGAAGTGATAATGGGAGCATGATACAAAGTTCAGAGGCAGAGCTTTCAGCCAGCTTTCAAGTGAGACGCAGCTCCAGGCGGCCGGGGCCATGTGATTGATAAAATTACACGGCTGAGCTAATTTTAGTCTGTATTGTTAATTCACTCTTGTAATTTTGTGAAACCAGAGAAGAGTCTGCTGCACATTTCTCTGTGCGAGAAGGAGCTGTGAACTGTGACTGTTCTTAAAATGTTGTTACTTAAAGTAGTTTTCTTTCACTCTATGACCCATTTAATAAAGAAAGAAAGAGAGAAGCAGAAGCTCCCCCAACAGAAAAGATTGAAGATTACCACCAACATCCTTTCTGAGTCAGTACTGATGTGGTGCACTGTGTTAATCTGAAATATGGGTATTCCAACAAACCCTCTGTTTCAGCACTGGATAAAACAATTCTCATACATAAAACATGGCTCATCTGTTTGCAGTTGAGGCAGAGGAAGAACATCTAAATAAGGACATCTTTGTCAGTGTGGAAATGTCTCATGGCGGCAGCCAGTTGGGTCACTTAAAATCTTGCTCTGGCACACAAGCCAAAAGAATTCTGTTCTGCTGCTGAAGTTCAAAGACTAGCTGAAAACAATGTCAGTATGAGAGTTGAGGAATCACACGCTGATATACTTTGCTCTCTTATTTTACTGTTACTGATTATCAGATGCACATAGACTGATACTGGCACAGGGGCAGTGGAAGGGCCAACGATTGAATCAGGCTGACTGTAATGTTCTCCATTATAAGGATGATTTATTGTTAGACTGGTTTGCACATGCAAGAAGATGCAGTTATCCCAACAATAGCATGGAATTAAACAACAAATCACTTTCAAATCAATTTAAGAAATGCTGCATTTGCCCTTGCAGAGGACACGATTACAATATAATTGATCTACTGTTGAAACTTGATTGATTGTTATTCTATGTACTGCTTTGTGGGTTCATGCAACACAGTCTTACTTTCTCAAGGAAGATAATTCATGTTTGAAAGCTCAGTTCTGGTCATAAACTCTTTGAGACACTTCCCTCTGGCAGGAGGCTGCGGTCCATCAGGACCGAAACCTCACGCCACAAGAACAGTTTTTTCCCGTCTGCTGTCAGCCTTATTAACAAGGCCCGGAACCCCCCCGACACTCTTCACACTCACACTATAAAAAAGTAAAATAAAAGCAGAATGACACAAACCTCAAAGTAAAAAGCTGCTTACTAAGCAGATCATAATCTAATGCTAAGTGGCGAAAACAGTCATGATAAACATAAACACCTCTGAATATTCAGCAAAAGAAACAGCCCACGAAACAGTGAAGAACAAAGACGAGGATCCTCGGCTAGAGAGGCTGCACAGATGCTCCCTGAGGTGAAGGTGACAGAGATGTAGCCTGTCAGGCATCTTATCCCTGTCCTTCAAAGACATTTTATGCTTCAGAGGTTTTTAGGAGTGTACTTTTTCTCAAACTGGGCGACGTCAAACTTCCGAAGACAGCCTTTGTAGTTCATGTAGCGGATCTTTCCGAAAATGGGTCTCTCTGCCCAGCCCTGGTCGTGGATGCCACAAATAGACCACATACAACCTGCAGGAGGGAAACACAGTGGGGAGGGCATGAATGTGTGAGACAAGTACCTCAGTAGAGTTACTTTGATCATTTGCACAAATGAAAACTGAATTTATGTCCTCACCGACAAACCCATTGGGGTCCTGGCCATCCAGCTCGTAGCGATCGTTCAGGTACAGAGCGATTGAGAGCGCCTCCTCGGGGGAAGAAGTCCACTCCAGAATCTTTTTGGCCCAGTACATCCTCAAGAATCCATGCATCTTCCCCTCAGTGACCATCTGGTACTAATGAGCACGGACGAGTGAGCAAATATGTTTAAAAAAATCAAAAACACTTGAATGAGAGAGACACAGCGAGACGTGTTATGTTTCAGACTACATCCTGTACCTGAGCACCGTTCCAGAGTTTGTCGTGGGTTTTTGCTTTCTCCAGCTGCTCACGTGTGTACAGATACGGCCTCTCGTCTTTGGCGTGATCTTTCAAGGTCTTCTGAGCCCACTCATACGCACCTGAGCACCACACACACGAACGGCACAACAGCATTTAAAAGAAACAATCAAAACACAGAGACAGCTTTCAGAGCTAAATCCTTTCAAATGTAGTCCATCAATCTACACAAATGAATTGAGCAGATGACCAGTCTGATGGGACGCTTCTGACAACTCAGCGAGCACGATGCAGTTTAACGAGATCTCGACTGACCCTCCACGCTGTCGTATTTCTTGTTGTAGAAACAGAAGTTGTCTGTCAGCTCCCTGCGCACCACCAGCTCCTCGATGAAGGAGGAGATGGAGTGACCTGCGCTCTTCCCGCTGCGCTCAACCTGCAGCACCACACGCTGGGCTGACAGGTGGCCTGATGGAGGGAGAGGAGAGAGGGAGATAAAAGCATGTTTTTCCCACTTCAGAGCATGTATGAGGAGCTGTTAAAGCCAATCCACTCTGTGACCTGGTGCCACAGTAATTCACTTTGAACTTGAAGATGTTAAATTGCTCCACAACTTAAATTAGAAATGAAAACACAGGACATCAGCGCCTTCTGGACGTCAGGGACGACCATCCAAGTTTGTCATAGCAGTCACAGTGATGAGTGTGTTAGCTGTCTTGAGTGATGAATCAAATGGCACTGTGAGAAAATGGCATCCAGTGGTTTAATGGCAGTGTTGGCAGTATGAGCGTACAGGTCGGCTGTAGCAGTTACTTCACTATGAGCAGGTCTAAAGTTTGGGTATCATGACTGAAGGACTATATTTTTCTGCAGGAAGACACGGATGTGACTTAACCACTGATTCTAGGATCTCGTACAGACAGCAAATCTTAGACATGGAAGGAAATGTGAGAAAGAGGTTTTAAAAAACTAAATTTAGGCATGCAAACAGTTCACACCAACTATCTTCTTCATAGCACTACTGACCGAAACGGATCCAGGGGGAGAGCTGGCTGAGGGCGGCAGCGTTTGGGTCGTTGCGTTTGGTGTCAAACTGTTTAAGGCGTACATCAATGAAGGACTCCAACATGGCCATCCCTGCCTTGGTGCCTGGTGTAGCCCACTCCGGCTCTCCTACTGTTCTGTCAATCTGCAGGGAGGCTAAGGTTTTGTCCCAGTCTACTGGCTGCAAGGTGAAGTGGGAGAAAAGAGGAAAATTCAGCAGAGGCCACAGCTGACAGTGATGAGCTAAAATATGCACTCCGGTTTTACAGAGAAGTGCAGACTTCAAAAGGAGGTGAAGGAAGTTCTGAGCCCTTCGCCCAGCTTACGTTATCAGGAGGCTCAAAGCAGTGAATAGCATATCAATCACCACACAGCAGTGAAAGTACACACTCCTGCAGTTTTAATATCTAGTGCTGGGAAGTAAATTTAAACTTTTGGACAGTCAAAAAGTCTACTGTTTATATTCATTCATCAATAAATAATGTGCTGGAGAGAGGAGCAGCTGAAGGTTGAAAGGAAGTGCTTTATTGCAGCAGAGTGACTTCCAAACGCTCCATGCATGAGCTCGATGACGGCCCACTTTCCCCTCGTACTCATCTTAGAAAACACTTCCAAAGCGTTGAACAAAAAGAAGAATGATTGTGTCGTCTTAACTGATTCAAAAGTTCTTGAATGTGACATAAAAATGTAAACGCACGGCTTCTCCTTACAATAGCATATTAACTTTTATTCACATCCGTCTGAATGTGCCCTTCACTGTTACTGCAGCACTTACTTTGGCGGCTCTGCTAGCTGTGTAGGGGTGTTTCTCTACCGGAGGAAACTGGGTGAGGAACTCTGGCAAAAGTTTGGTGATCTTTCCTCTGATGGTCCTGGCAGAGTACTCAAGTTTAGGTGATGCAATCCAGCAGGGGACAATATTGTGGGCATCAACCTATATGAAGGAAAATAAAGTGTTTAACTCATGATACGGATAATGAAGAAATACTGACAACACAAACATTTGTTTCAAAGAAAAATTAAGAGAAATTAAACAATATTATCCATCAGCACATGTAGGGCATCTCATCAGCACCGTCCCTCTCTGGCAGAGAGTTTGTACCTGAATGAGGGGAACGTCCTTTGGAAGCTTCTTTTTGACGTCCTCCAACCACTGCAGTGGCTCTCTGAGGGGGGAGAAGTCGGTCACCACAGCCCCCAGGCTGCGGTCTGACACAAAGCCAGGAAGAACGTCCCCCGCTGAACCACGCAGGAAGTGGAACTGGATGTTTAAGGAGCTGCATTTCTGTTTGGTAGAAGCAAAGCAGCAAAGTTACGCCTCGTAAACTCGGTTGTGAATTCAAGAACCTGGATCATGAACCTCTGATCAGACTTGTGTGCCTTTTAAATGCAATCCAACCTTCAGCCAGTACACATCCAATGTTACAGACTGTAAAAAAAGACAATTGTCTGGAAGTTACCAGATTCTAACCAGCTGCAAGTGATTACACTAAAATAAAAAAAGAATGTGATGAAGTATTTGGCGATATTACTCGACCTGGTTGATTTACTAATGGAATTAATGTACTGTAACGTCTGACTTTTTCATCAATCAGATGATTATACACACCTTTGCAACTTCTTTCAGGCCTTTCAGCATAAAGCCGTAATGTCTCAGGGTGGACAGCTCTGATTTGGGGACGAGTAGGCAGACACAGACATGCAGAGGAAGGTTCGCCTTCACAGCAAGCCTCTGGGCATGGATCATCGCCCAATTATCTTAACACAGAGTAGAAACACACAAAACATGTTGCCAATGGAGACATGGAGAAGATTCAAGTAGGCAGGTGATTGTTTGAGGGGTTTACCTTGTACTCTGTGGTCTCTTGACATCCAGTACAGCACACCCTCTGAGCCCTGCTTTATCTCTTCAGTGTCAGATATAAAGCGGAGGCGCTTTTTGTTGAATTTCATCTCCTTCTCCTCTTTCCTCTGCTGCCTCACATGCTCCTGTAGCCGGCCCTCTGCTCTCTCCTTCTTCTCCTCCTTCATGGGAGCCAACTTCAGCTGCTTGGCGCTGGGCTCTTTAGCAGCAGAAGATGATGCTTTGCGTTTGTTGTGTGACATTATGGCTTGCCAGGTGAATGCCTTAGTCGGGCAGCAGAATACTGAAGTGGGCCTGTGTTTACTGAGAGCAAGAAACCTCACTAAAGGTCCTGGTGCAGCGGAAGAAGATGAGCTGCAAGAGAACCACAACGAAGATGGTGTAAAACTCAAGATAACACTGTATGCGTTTGCAAATCACCACAGAAGGCGAAAGTTACGAGAGAAAGCATATGTTTGACAAAATTATGAAGAAAGTACGCATCAAGAAACACGAGCTAAGTACTGATTAGTTGAAAAACCCGGCGACGCTAGCGTTGGAGAGGCGTCTTGTTTGAATGACCGTCGCGTCGAATATATAACTTACCTCCTCCAAATGCAGTGAAACATACAATGGAAGAAACTTGAAGGCAGTCTGGCAAAGGTAGTTTGAAGATAACCGACAGAAATGGCAGACGAAGTAGCGTTAACTGACTTAACAGCACTCCGCGTAAAGGAAACGCATGTGTTGCATTTCTATTTATGCAACCAGTTACATGAGCACGCTGGTGTTTAGGTTTCGTAACGCAATGTTTTTGCTGAATTGAACTGCATTTCCCACAATGCATATGGAAGGTCTTCACGGGGCATGCGCAGCGCCGTTTACGTTCGGAGGAGGGTCGTGCCAGTTGTAGCGTAGCTAGCCTCAAAAGGGACGAAGTGCTGGTGCGGTTGCCAGCGAGTATTGTGTTTGTCTTTGCATTCGGGATTGGTTGTAGTGGTTTTAAAGTATGAACAAAGATGATTTTACAACAGGGCGAGGAAGGAGACCAGCGGTTCCCGATAAAGTCGACATGTCACTAGGTAAGGTCCTCGATGGCTAACGTCAACGTAAACATTACTAAAATAGAGTAACGTTACTAGCTCATGTTAGCTACTAACTGGTGGGAGGTGGTCAGTAGCTCGCTAGCCAAACAGATCAAATGTGAGCATTTAGACGCCCTTGTTCATCAATGTTCCTGTGGTGAATTTAACAGATGACATCATTCGGTTGAACAAAAAAGAGCAACAGTTAAAAAGGAGACAGGCCACAGTGAACCGCCGACCTGTCAAGAAGAAAGGCCGTTTAACGCAGGGAAAGGGAGTTTCGTCCAGGGCTGCTGGAGCAGTCCAGAGAGGTGTGTACGCTATGCAAACCCTTTCTCTCTCAATGGAACAGATCTGTACGCGTGTAATGCCGCTAATATTATCTTTACCAGGAGGTGGCGTGTCCCGAGGAGGAACGCCTAAATTAAGAAACAGGAGGGTCCCTCCACCGGGTCGACGACGGGGTCAAGGGGTTATCACAGGCCTGGCAGCCAGGAGGCCAGCTCCTCTCCTGAAACGACTGGGCACGTTTAACAGAGCAGCAATCAACCAGGTAATGGACGACATACTGCAGAGCACCCCATGACAGGCGTGTGTCTGGGCACTGATAGTAGCCTCTGTTATTAGCCTGAAACCTGCTGGCATCAGTGGCAGATCACACTGGGAGTCCATGACATTGCTTGAATCAAAATAAGAGAACAATTGCTCAGTAGGTAGGAATCATCACTGTAAATCCTTCCTTTTACACTGTTTATGGAAGGGTGCAGGGCAGGGGTCCTCAAACGCATCACTCAAAGGTCCACGTCTGATCTTCATTCAAGGTCAGAGGTTGTTAGTGATTGACGAAAAACAAAAAACATTTCATCAGTTAACATCACATCTCTTGTCACTGGGCCAGTGTTTGACTCCAACACGTTCTTACAACAGTTACATTTGCACCACTATTGAGAGAAGGAGACACATTCTGTATCTGTGATTTAGGAGCCGATCGGTGTAAGATGAATGTGTGAACTCTGCAGCAACAATTTACAACACTCTCTCCGGCGGTTACCATGGCAATGATGTCTGTGATAAGGAAATCAGCCATATTAAAGCTGCTTTCATCTGGTGACATGACTGCTGTGAAGGATCTGCAGCAATACTGTACATTCAACTGCCACCAACAATTTATTCATCAACAGAAAATGTATTTCAAAATGGAGAATATATGCTAATTCCCTGTTATTTAGTATTTTCACATTTCCTACAAAGTTATTTCTTAGAGTCTCTATGAGTGTGGAAAGGCTCCTTAAAAAAATATGGAAAATCCACAATGATAAGTAGATACTGAACTAACAAATGCTCTAAGGAAGCAGTCAGTACTCAGTAGCTCAATACAAAACCCACAGTTCAGCTGCTTGTGAATGAGTCCTTATCTTAACTAAAATCTTCTCTTCAGGATTCCAGGAAACAAGAAAAAATACTCCGTTGAGACTCAATGCAACAGTTGGCCAATGACAATAAACCCAAGTGACGCCTCTTGTGTCTGATCTCTGAATCTTAGTGATTCTCAGACAGCTGCAGAGTTCCTCCTGTATATAGTGTGCTGCTGTCGGCTCCAGTGCTTGGCCGGCCTGGGAGCCGAGCGGTTTGATGGTGGGTCTGTGGAGGAGGGAGGATGGAGCTGGAGAATAATCAGATTCTGTAGAGTGAGTGAACTATGAATTACAGACACTTTGGCTTGTTGCCAGGGCTTGGCAGGCTAATCGCCGATCACTCTCAGGACAGACTGGGCTTCTTCCACCGGCGAGTGATGTTAGATGTGCCCGTTTTCTGACTTCATGAATATTCTGTGGGCTGGACGTGGCCCGCAGGCTGCCAGCTGACAGTCAGTCTGAGATGTGGGCTGGGTCCTGCTGAAATTAGAGGTATAAAATATATTGGATACATAAAAGAAAGAAGAGGAGACTTTTGTAGTAATTAATATTGAGCGCACAGAGAAACGTTATCCATGTGGAGCTGGTGTTGCCCTGAAACTTGATCAACTTTTGTAAGACCCTGTGTCTGACTCTTGAAAGACAAAGCGCAAGTACTTTTCAAAAATCTTGTGCATTATTATCTGTTACCTTGGTTACCAAAGTCAGTCTTGTTTGCTTAGTTGATGAGCCGGCACCCCAGAAGACCGTACTCCTCCTCCTTTAATGACCTGGATCTGCCTGACCTTCATCACGCCCAGAGGCAGAGTTTTCTCCACATCCCGTCGCCTGGCAACAGACATCAGCGGTCGCCGTCTAGTATCCAGGAAGCGCTAACCGACTTCGTTAGCTGCCCCTGATGTTGTCTGCTCCAGATGACCTTAGGGACTTTTCCATTTTGTTTCCCATCACCCCAGAATAAGATCTATTCATTGCGATTGGAGCTTTGAGCTTCCATGACAGCATCCGTCATCGCTTTCTCTCTTTCTATCAGACATCAGTAAGCTAACCTGAAAACTGTGTTTTACACATTGAATATCCAGCTCTGTCATCCCGCTTGGCGATTGATTGAATTTTTCTCATTCTTATCAAAGTCATCTTTGAATTCAAATTGTTTCCGAAGCGCGTAGCTGTTCTTTGAAGAGGTTAAGATGAAGTGAATGATCTCTTCTGTCTGTTCTGTGCCTTTCAGGTTTTGAAGTATCAAGCTGCACCATGCTTAATTTCAAACAGTTATTCATAGATTCTGCGTAGTATCATTATTTATTCATTCACATGTGAAAGGTGCTTTTGTTTTCTGTGCATTTACAACGTGCCTTTATATCAGTGCTGGTTCTGAAACATGAAAAAAGAACTAAGAACTAATCCTCTATGGTGAAATAGTGCTTGGTTTGCATTTGGTTACACTGTATCTGTCGCTCACTGCACTTTCCCCTTTTTCAGAAAATAAGACAGAAGACAAAGCCCTTCATTCAACACCCTGAAGCCCAATACAGGAAGCCAGAGGTACAGAGGAGACCATACAGGCAGCCTGATCCACAGAGAGGCCCGAATGCAGCAGCAATCAGGAGACCGTTTCAGCTGCAGCGACGGTGAGAACGCCTTTCTGACAATCCGTGTGCAGTCCTACAGCGCACTTGTGCCAGTTGTGGGAGTGGTGTGATCTAGAAAGCAGAAAGATCTAAATGACCTGTGCAGCATATACAGCATCACACACAATAGACTGTCATCAGCCTACCTGAGTACACAGCTGTGAGTCAACACAGTTTTTGTGATGCACTCACGCAGACCACTGCCGCCCGTCCATCAGGCTCAGAGGGAAGCACGCCAGGCCACGTTTCTTTTTCGCAGAGGACTCAAGGTACACAATGGCTGCATAGAGCATTGAGTTGTTAAATGTACTGTATTGTACTTTTTCACCTTTTAAGATGTAAATATGACATTGTATTAAATCCATATGTCAATGCACCACTGTGTTGACTCTTCATGTCCATTGCTGCATATTACAGGTACAGGCCCAGGTGCAAAAACCAAACCCTCGCAGTCCTCCAGTCAGAACTCGCCAGTGAGTATCTTTTAGCTGTAGCTTTTAAAGTTCCTGTGCGCATGTGCAAAGAGGAGGAAATCACACTGAGGATATGAATCACTTGGAGGGGAAAGAAGACCATTGTTTGCCATTTTAGGGTCAGTGTTTTGTGTTTGTGTGACACAGTACACCTTTTCTGTTTGTCCACCAGGTGGCGCACATCAGCTACCAACAGTGGGATCTTGACTGTTTCAATTGACAACCCCACAGCCAGAACTCAGCCTGAGTAAATATCACAAACCCTGCAGATCATTTCCATAAGCACATGTTTTATTCATAGTATGATATTTGGGAGTATACATGTCCGTTATGACCTTCACACCTCAGTCGCTGACTCTGTGGCTGCTTCGTAGACCTCCCACTGCTTGGACTCTGCATCCCCCAGCTGCCACCTCTGCTCCTGTCAAGGTGGAACCAGTGGAGAAGAAAATCCCAAAAGGAGTGCCTCTTCAATTCGACATCAACAGTGTTGGGAAGCCGGTGAGAGCACGCTACTTAGACAGGCCTCTGTGAAATGCAACTGCTCATATTCCTCATGTGTTAACGTGTGTCTGGTGTATGTTTCTCTCCACAGCAAACATCGATGACCTTGAATGAGCGATTCCGCATCCTAAAAGACAAACGCACCGCCACGGCACAAAACACTAAAGGCAGCCGATTTGTTACCGTGGTTTAGCCGGCAAAGAGAGGGTGACTGTTAACACTCGGAGGCCCTTTTTATTCCGCTCAGACCCACACAGTGAACCCCACCTTTCTGATGGATGGGACGTGCTGACAGACTGAATGACTTCACTAAAAGGAGCGAGGGCAACCTAGGGACAAATGAGTGCAATGTACACAACGGCTCAACTGAGAACCACAGTGCACAAGTGTCAAAGGAAGAGAGTGTTTCAAATAAGTGTCCATTCATTGTCCATATCATTGTCCTCCACTGTTTGTATTGTGGATGCTCCGTACTGGGAAGGGAAGAGCTTTTTACCCTCTTTGGACTTGTAACTGTTGACACTGTTTAGAGACTGCTTTAAAATATTTCTTTACAGAGAGGACTGCTATGTATTTGTTAGGGTGGCATGTATGTTCTCAATACCCCTTTTTGACAT
Source organism: Chaetodon trifascialis (assembly GCF_039877785.1). Taxonomy (NCBI): domain Eukaryota; kingdom Metazoa; phylum Chordata; class Actinopteri; order Chaetodontiformes; family Chaetodontidae; genus Chaetodon; species Chaetodon trifascialis. The sequence continues at coordinate 17,862,383 of NC_092066.1, forward strand.
TTTTGAGAATTGTTTTGTAATGTTTCTTCAAATAAACGAGTTTCTCTTTAAAGGATTGGTATAGCTTCAGATCAGTGTGGAGCTCAGTGACTCTGAAAATGTTGTAATCAAACAGCGCCACCTGGCTGTGACTCAAAAAGCAGTCAGGTTTTGGAAGTATTTCCTGTATCCAGAGTTGGGTGTTGGGCTGCTAAATGGTACAAAAAGGATCCATTTCAGTTCAGCTCCATATCGAGCAATTTGAGCTTCATATTTCAGGTAGTTTTACCAGTGAACAGTAAAAAAGGTTTCAAATGTCAGAACCAGAGGATATTTAGAATGTCGTGTATTCATATTTAACTTTCTGGGTCTTTGTAACAAAAGAAACTTACATATTTTGGAATCTGAATATTGCTTTTATTTAAATACATTAAAATTTGCAATGTAACAAAACTATTGGCATATGAAATTCAAACACCATTTAAATGAACAAAACATGGCTCACTTCATTTTTCTGTGACTAGTGTCAGTAACACTAGGTTATTTTTCGCTCTGCCGCCTGCTCTGCATCATTTTTCCCCATTTACACTGTTCACAGACTATCTTACAATAAGAGTGCTGAATAAAAATGAGGTAAGAAAGTGGTTTGAAGATTACAGATCATGCAGAACATGCTGAACAGCAACAAAATATTTTGTGAAGGAGGAAGTAACAAAAAAAAAATACATGTGTGCATTTTAAAAATAATCAATTTACACAGCTTTGCATCTTTGGTTACAAAGTAGGTTGAATGATTTCACAGCTTTCCCCCCTGGCCCCCCCTCAGGAAATACATTGGGAAAAAAAAACATGAAGGTAGAGGGTGTGGCAATACTTATTCATTTTTAGAGGAAACTACCAACAGAATTGGATCTTCATCTAACACCTTCTGCGGGCTCATGTTAAGATTTGATGTCAACAGGCGAGCGTCACCCATCGAGGCTCTTAATACCTTATACTATACAAAAATGTACATTCATACTGGATCTTGACTTGAGCTATGAATTAGCCACTGCAGAGTAAATGTCGAGTTAGTGTTACATTTGTCAGACTTTCTTCTTTTCTCTTTTTTTGCCTACATTTTGACCAAATATAAAGCATTGCCCCTGGAAAGAATGGCCAATCTGTTGAAACACTGTAAAAGAAAAGGAAACGAGTCACTGGGCTACTGTTAAACAGGTTTCATGAAATTGTTCATTTATGGAAATAGCAGCCCTGTAATAAATAAAACACTTAACAGTAGAACTCAAAAGACTGATGCAAGGGTTGGACTTGATGTGAAAGTAACGGCAGCGGTGTGGCGCTCTGAAAAACAGCCTCTCTCCCACTTCTTACTTTACAACATGAAACAGCAAGGCTAAAAATACCCCGTTACCCACTCAATTATCTCTCATTTACAAAAATAATCGCTCTCTTTTTGACAATCGCTCCCGTTTGTCCCTTATGCGAGGTGAACCCCTCCCTTTCCACACAAACGGTTTGAGCAGGTCTCAGGTCAGGTCGTAAGCCAGTCTGACTCAGGCCCCGTCCAAGAAAAGACATCCTGTCCATGAGCTTGGACCCAGCAGTCAACCGATCCGGGAACACAGCCAAGATGGGAAAAAAAAGAAAGAAAACACACCCCGACCTTCCCTGACACTCTGTCTCTACACACTCTTTCTCTGACTAAGTCGCTCTCTCTCTCGATGATTGCATTAACACTGGAAAGGCCCACAGTACAGATGCGCGCGCGCACACACACACACACACACACACACTACATTTCACAGTCACACTTGCTAACTCACTCACTCACTCACACACACACACACACACACACACACACACACACACACACACACACACACACACACACACACACACACACACACACACACACACACACACACACACACACACACACACACACACACACACACACACACACACACACACACAAGCACTGTACTTTGTGGTCAAGCTGGTGGCTAAGAAGACAAAGTTTTTTTTTCTTCTTTTTAATTTCACATACACTAATTGTAATAAGTTGTAGAGAAGATGCTCTTCTTTTTTTCTGCCCCATGCGAGGCAGGGCAGATGCACTTCAAGCAGAGGTGACGTTGGGTTGCAGTTGTTGTTGTTGTTGCTGTTGTTGGCCAGGATCGAGCTGAGGCTGAGTCTGGAGCTGCTGGGGTTTGGGGTGGTGCTGGAGCTGGGGGTGTGACTGCGGCTGAGGCTGAGGCTGGACCTGCTGCTGAGGCTGGCTGAGTCCTTGCTGGGGAGGCGTGGTGCCAGAGCCGGTGGCCGACTGGGCGGACAGCTGAGACAGCTGCTCGCTGTTGGCCAGCGATTTCAACACGGCGTTCTCCCTCTCCAGCACAGAGTTCCTCTCGTACAGCTCCTTGATCTGCTCCTTTAAGACCTCCACCTCTTCGCGCACTGCATACATCAGATGGCTTTTCACCAGGTCCTGCAGGAGAGAGAGAGCGTGACATGAAACAATATATAGGACCTGACCAGAGGCAGCGGAGTCACAAGGAAGCAGATTTATCATGATCAGACAAGGACATCAGAGTGAAGCTCAAGGCTACAGGCTGCATTTGTTCATATATATATATTCATTCTGGCTGTATATCCAGTTTGTGTTGATGCTTAAAGGCAAACACAAACTGAAATATGAAAGACCCTATAGCTGTTAAAAGTATGTCACGACAGACATAATACAGTAATGTGCATGTGTGCAGATTCTGGTCTCTGATCTTGCTGTCTTTACATGTGACTGAACACCTATTTTATACATTTTTAATTAAAAAGTGAGACAACAATTTACTCAAAAGTGTATGATCAATGGTAAATGGATTACTCACCATTGCCTGTTCAATTTTATTATCAATGGCAGCAACATTGGTTCCCGAGGCCCTGAGAGAAAGAAAAGAGAGATAAGGTTCATACATGTTTCTACTCTCAGCACCCTTTGTTCTGCTGGCTTGTCTTTCTCTGGGGAAACACGCAAAAGAACCAGCATTTCAACTGGAAATACATACTGAGTGGAATAAAAACCCAAAACAGACTCTGTTAATGAATCAAAGCACCTGGCGTCGGCTCTCCACAGATCTAGGGCAGATCATATAAAATAACCTGTCACCCCCCTTGGTCATATTATGTATGTTGGAGCTGTAATGTAGGTCAGGTCGCTCAGGGTGCAGGAGGAGCTCGGCCGCAGGCAGCACAGCCAAGATGAGTCAGTGTGAATAATGCAACATTTTGTGAAACTGCCATAGGGCAGTAGTGGCATAGTGCAGCCACAGTCGTGACTCCAGTGACTGACAGCAATCAGAACAGGCAACACTCACACACAATTACACGGTAAATATCCACACATTCTCCGAACATCTGTGAATATATAGCAATGATCTCTTTGGTTTACTTGGCCTTAGAAATTATTACAATATCTGCAAGTCTTTGCTTTAGCTGCGCGCGCTCCCGCGAGAGGCACGCGGTCCTCTACGGGCAGAGCACGCGGCGGCCTCGCGTTACCTGCGGCGCGTCCGACAGGTGAGCAGCGGCCCGTAGGCCGCGTGCCGGGCCGGGTCTCCGGGGCAGCACGGCGGTTTGTAGGAGAACGTGCAGGGCATGGCGCTGGCTGCTGCTGGAGCGGCGGAAAAAAGGAGTGAACCGGAGCGCACCGGAGGCGGATCAGCGGGGTGACTGTGACCACATTTAGAATTGTGCAACATGAACCGGCGGGTGCAGAAGTCAGAGCGACTGATAGGAGGCGGAGAGACACGTCTGCTCCGCCCGCTTCACAGAGGCTGGTAACAGCACTCAGTATACTTACTGTACGGAGGCCGACTGGTGCAAATCGATAATTAAGTTACCTTATATGAATCCATTCGCAACGGGAAGCTCGCTAACATTTCAATTAACAGACACTAACTGAAGTCACAGTAACAGTGAAGTGATTGATGGTCACATCAGTTCAAACTGCAGTCAGGCTGATTCAGGCTCTGGAGAGCACTGGTCACAAGACTAACAGCCCGAAGACATTAAGTACAGCTGAGGCTGAGACGTCGTTAGTTTTGCAGATATTTGCTCATAAATCAAAGTACTGGACATTTAGAAATGTTGATGATCTTGCAGACCTTTTAAACGTCTTTGCTATATTTCATGGGAATCCAAGACATTTTAGACAAAACTTCAAGGTGGTGCAGCATGATCGGTCAGGGATCAAGAAAATCCGTGTTCATCCTTTGGGAACCATGAATGCCAGTAAAAAAACAAAAACAACACATTCAAAATCAAGATATTTCAGTGTGGACCATTTCCACTTATGACACAGATCCATATTGGCATATAAGAAAGTGCAGCGCAGCAACGTTAAAGATATGTTTCAGGTTTAGAAACAGTGACGCCATTGAATAGTTTCCCTCCACCAGAGGGCACCGCTAAGCTTATTTTACCAACTGGAAAATGTCTCGCTGGTGCAGTCAAGATGCCTGCAAGTGGACATCAGACTGACTATGGACTCCCTCTGAGGAAAAGATGTTCTGTTTCTCAACACCATGCGATTTATATGCGTGAGGCCAGCTACCAAACACTGTCACTCACATCCCCTGTCCTGCACTCCTGCCTTTGATCTGTCAGACAAGGGCTCACATGAGCGACATGCAAGTGCATCACACAATGAGCAAAGTGGATGTGATGACTAAGACACACACACACACACACACACACACACACACACACACACACACACACACACACACACACACACACACACACACACACACACACACACACACACACACACACACACACACACACACACACACAACTTCAAGAAATAAATTACAAACAAGACTGCACATTTCAGCTGTCAGCGTTCACTCATTATAGTATCTCTGTCTCCCCCTCAAAGACCACATTTTGTGACCCCACATGACTGGTTACATAGCCAAAGGTTGTCCAAAGGAAAAAAAAAAACAAAACAAAACCCATCAACATCAACCTCATCTTCACCCTGTACAAAATGTGTGTTTAATTTATAGTTTTCCTCCCTAACAGGAGTGCTCTGTGCCCAGAGGAATCTCACACTCTATAAAGCACAGACCCTGAATGGACTCTCTGGGCTACACCCTTGTTGCTTCACCAGTGACTTCAGAGAGTCCAGACAAAAACACGCTCTACCATAATAGAATCACACTTTGGCGGTGCAACAAATTGCACACAGTGTTTCACACACGTTGTATATTCAGTACAGGCCTGTGTGATGATTCAGTTATGGCCAATATTAGCCTGCTGAACTTGTTCAAACCGGTTTTTAAAGGTCAATTCGCTCTTCTAAACCCTTTCCCAAACTGTTGTTTGTTGGGTTTTTTTTAACTTTAAGGTAAGCAGAGGGCATACCCTTCTGTTCAGACAGTGTGAAAATGGCCATGTGCCAGCTTTTTTTCTTTTTTTAAGAAACTGAAGTGCACCAACTCCTTTTCTGATATCCAACCAAGCAGAAGAAGCGAGAGACGGGAATTCACAGTTTGTAAGCTGCTGCGCATTCACAACAAATGAGGAAATGAAGATGCACTTTGGCTGCATTGCCTTCATGCAAAATGCAGGAAAACTGATTTTTACCTCAAATAGTACAGAAGGTAAATGCACCTATGTAGATACTTATATGAAGAAGTACAATGCAGCACATTGTGTGAGCTGAATATCTGGCTGGGCAGCTGAACATCAGGGACTGTCCCACCAAAGATCCACATTCACATGCCGGGGATATTCAGCGACGACTGACGAGGTTACATAATTTAACTAATGCAAGCAGGAAAGACAAACACAGTAACGCAGGACAGACATGAGACATGGGACAAATTAAGAATGAGTGCAGATGTTAAAATGTCATAAAAGCAGATTCATGCAAAAGTGTTTCTAGACGCTGACAAAGGGCAGATGCTCCCTGGATTCAAGCAGAAAGGGGCCAAAAGAGTCATTCCAGGAAGGAAACTTTGGGCCCAAACCTCATGTGAACAATGAAAAATCCTCATTATCATTTCCCAGAATGCAACTGGATGTATTCATTTCAAATGACTTATTTTGTCCAACTTGAATTTTCTGCCGGTCGACATCTAGCTAATGTTATCAAAGCGAGACAGTGATGCTATGTTTTCATGTCCTGATGACGGTGAATTAGCTCACTAACAGTGAAGCAGCATTTTCTTCCAGCTGGCTTCAGTGAAGGCAACAATGAGATGGGCTGACACTCCTGAGATTAAACCAGAAACTAAAAGGAGAGGAAAACTCTAAATGTGACATGCTAGTGATGGGTTTGTAACTATGGTGACCGGAAAATGTCAACAACACATTATACTTGTCAAAAGGTCGGAGACAGATTTTCACAGAGCCACGAGCTAAGGCTTGGATACAGACTCTAGCTCTGCTTCAGGGAGTCAAAGTGGGTAAAGATGATCTTAAGTCATAATGGTTTGGGCAGCTACTCTTTACTTCAGCTACAAATGCACTACTTACACTGAAGGAAGCAAATCAAATCAAATCAACACCATATTAGGACACCATCTGGTGCCCCAAAGTTGAACCTCCAAGATAAACTGGCACTGGGGAGAGATTTCTGAAAACCACAGCGAGTGAATCGTGCTTTGGGGCTCATGAGCGAGTGTGGTTTGTTAAAGCAGCGCTCCTGACATACACATGATCTTGCTTAAGCCTCTGGATCTCATGTCAAAGCCAAGAGCTTGTTTGAGCACCTGACTTCAATATAAAACATGCTAAATGCATGCTGAAGCCTCCTCCTCGGTAAGCACTATATACCAGCCCTGCAGGTGAAGGGCTGGGCTGAGATGATACAGAATGCTCATGACAGTCTGAACTGACTCCGCCACTGATTTTGCACTCAACACCTCTGTAAACTTCACCTTCTTCATTCACATGACTGACGTTTAAAAGCTCCGTGTACAGTTTGCCGTTTCCCGTATAGTGTCAGCTGTAAGATAAGGATGTCAATAAAAAGTCCATTAGAGGCAGGAAAGTTTACACTCACATGGAGCGTGGGCAAGTGGAGCAGTGAGGGTGAATAACTCATCTGAACATCGAATAGTTGTCATTCCTCGCCTCTGGCAGAACTGCCCGCATTTGTAGGAGTGGGATAGGTTTCCTTCACAGTAAAAACAGAGTTTATGTATCTCGGTTGAGACATGATAAGGCAAGTTCAGAGCTTAAGAGGTGAGGCCTGATCAAATGCCCAAGGACAACAGGTGCACAAGCCAATCTTACCTAGAAACATGTGACGCACAAACACCTCTAATCTTCAAGAGTAAACTCAGGTCTTTATTAATCTGGACCTCATTTTTCTGTCTGTGTATGTAGCTTTAAGGCAGACGCACAGGACCTGCTCACAGTGAAATCAACAGCACACACAGCATGCTTTTTTCACACTCATATCAGATGTGATGATTATGTTGAGTGTCATTATATCCAGGACCTGACAGGAACTTCCACTTATGTTACATTGCTTTACACAGCTGTGCATGTAGTGGGGCATCGGCAGTGAGCCAGCAGAGAAGAAATGAGGAAGTGCTCAAGCAACAACCAAGAAAGCATCAAAACTGTTGCCATAGCAGGACTCAGGTCCAATTACAGAGAGAGCAACAGAGAAGACTTATGTGGAGCTGAGTAATTCTGCGCATCTTTAAACAAGACGAAGAGTCTACAGCCTGATGTGCTAATAATCACAATGCTAACATGCTGATGGTAAACATTATACCTGCACAACTGTGAGGAAATTTTACAAATTAACAACGTCAACCTCATGGTACCAGATTTCTGAGCAATCCATCCAACAGGTGCTTAGTTCAGTCTGGACCAAAGTGACTGGCAGGCGAGCTGTCAGTGCCGTGCCTGGACTTACTATGGACTATGGAGCCGAAGATGCTTGAGTAGATGATGAATCCGGATAAGAAAAGTAACAAATCAATGTCTGTGAGGCTGTAGTAACTTGAGTCATTGAATGTCTAAATATCAGCACATATATACGTTTTGCTAAAAGTTCAAAAATGCTGTTGACTGGGTGATTCAAGCATTTTCTACACTGTTTGATTTTCTGTTGGAGAAAAACACAGACGAGGATGTTACTACGACAGGTCTTTGCCAGAAACATGTTCCAAGTGAGCCAAGAGGACGCCCATGTGGGGGACTTTTACTTTGACAGCGCAGTCTTCTGCAATGCATCTGACATAGTTCTACTGTGCAGCTGGTGAGGCTCCAAATACATATTACAGTAAAGTCACAGTGGAGTCATTGAACTCAGGAACATGTGGCTGAGACAGAAACATTTCTGTCAACAAACACGAGTACGTTCAATGTAGGCTTTCTTCACATACATACTTCTCTGTATATGTCATACAGCTGACCACGTGGTCTGACAAGATGTCCATACAGGGACTAATATAAACAAGCAAATTATGGATTCAAAGTCAGTCTTCTCTTGCTAAAATGTACATGTAAAATGCACATAGATTTGAGCATATTTTTACTCTCACAGCCTCTTCTATCACTTCATATCGATGCCTCCGACATGACCCCAAATAAACCTGAATAAAACAGACTGATTAAGGGTTGGTCTACCAAACACAGCCTCAAACAAAGCCCTGGTTATCTTGGCTTGCTTGGAAACATAAACAGCCCTTGGCAGAACCGTGTATCCACAACAGCACCACTTTAAAAAAAGAAGTGAAGCATGGGGTTCATAACAGGACTATTTGTGCCATCTTGCTATTTTGCTGCCCTCTGTTGAGAGTGGAAATCACCTTAAAATGGGCAAATGGAGCTAGAAAAACACTGAGCGCGACCAGAAGTAAAGGAGGTATCCAGCATCATGAAATGTTGATTTACCTGTTTGCATCTATGAAAAAAAGGAGGCTAAGGTAGCAAATGGACTGAAATTATATTGTGTGTGTGTGTGTGTGTGTGTGTGTGTGTGTGTGTGTGTGTGTGTGTGTGTGTGTGTGTGTGTGTGTGTGTGTGTGTGTGTGTGTGCATTCCCTCGCTGGCTGGTGATGGTGTGTCAGCTGCATATTTCTCTAAAAACAGTTTCATTTCCTGTCACTCAGATATGGTTTCACACGCTTCCCTTTTTCATTTTTGTAAAAGGCATCATAAAAACGCTGAAGGCACTCTCTCACTCTGTGGTGGCAGGGTGACCATTTTTGCATGCCACCATGAGCGCGAGGCCAGAGTCCACAGACTACAGCGGCATTTATCAGTTTAAAAGCGCAATGGCGATTTTCATCTGTGGCCGCGAATAAAAGTCATTTGACAGAAACAGTGCAGAGTGTTGCACTAGAAACCAGGTTGTTAAATCCTGTGTTAGGCAGCATGCACACACTCTTCAGCCCTGCCGGAGTCACTTGAAAGCAGACAGCAACAAGTTTGGAGGATGTTAAATTTTTTCATTTCAAACAACAGTATTATTTTCGTAGTTTGGGCCATTTTCTATAAAGCAAGAACGCGTTTTCTGAAAGAAATTAGCCTCTGAGATGTTATGACTTTGAGACTTTAATGGAGTCTAATCCTGAAGGCAACATGAGCAGTCAGACAGGCAGACAGGTGGTAAACAAACCAGATTACTGACTGGGAGGTGAAAATTCACATGAATGATTAAATCAGCGCCAAATGTCCCTGTTCAAAGTGTCTATTAGCCTGTAGTGCTATTCCTGCTTCGTCTGGACTTAAAGAGCCTGAAGTTGTACAAGGCAATGAACAATTCAGAGGGATATTTTGGGTATGTTCTGTTTTCACTTCCAAATAACTGCACATCAGATTTAGAGCTGAAACGAGTCCACTTATTGACCAGTTGAACAACAGAAAATTAATCGGCAGCTATTTTGATAGTGACTGCTCGAGTCAAATAGTAACAGCCATTCTCTGGTTCTGTTTTATATAATACCTCGAACAATACTGGGTTTTAGAGGCCAACACTGATTGTGCAATTTATCTGTCTAGCTCTCCTTTAAATGATCAGAAACTGAGTACCTTTTGGTTTTGGACTGTTGGTCGGAAAAAAAACAAAAAAAACAAGACATTTCTAACTTTTTATAGACATTTCAATAAACATTTTATGGACTGAATGATTAATTGAGTAATTGAGAAAATATCTGACCGAGTTGCAGCTGTCTTTGTGTTTAAGTTGTTTATAATCCGCTGAACGGTCTGACTGCTCGCGTTGCTTTCCCTGTTTGAATCTGTTCTATTGTTTGTCTCTTTGGCCAAAGATCTCAGCAATTAAGCTGGCACATAAGACAATAGAGACGGTGGCCAAACTTCTGAAAATAACACTCCAGCAGTAAACAAACCACAATTTTTAAATGGCACAGACAATATATACACGTTGAGCTAGAGAGTGTCAAAGAATGCACCAGACGCAGAAGCTGAGAAAAAATTGCAGAGAGACAGGGATGTTGTTCAGAAGTCTATTGGCCAATCCTGCGCTTGCTGCCAGGCTTTGTTTCCAAACTCAATCCATGCACGTGGAGAAAAGCAAAGCTCACTGCTACTGAACACTGCACACATGTTGTTACACTCCTGCAGGCCTGTCCAGTCCAATCCAGTATAGTACTGTACCTATCACTGTGGGCCTTTGAGTCCCTTAATCTGCTGCCAGACTGGAAGGCCTGGTAGAAAGCCTTGGAGGGGTTCCTGCGTCAACCACATTCAAGGAAAGAGAGAGGAGACACAGATACAGAAGAGGTGAAACAGTGAAAACAGACTAAAGTTTCCTAGAAATGTTTCCTTACACAACTTCATTTCCCCTCAGAAAAACTCCTTCGCTCTGATTGTGCAGTTAACTTTGGTGGAGAGACGGCTTTTTCAATAAAACATGAGACATTCAAACACAGTAAAGCGAAGAGGCCGAGGAAAGAGTCTTGACCTCAGCACAGGAGTGGTATGTTCAAAGGTGGGGACAGCTTCATAAACTTCAAGGGCCTCCCTCAGGTCATTCACCTAACAGTATGTTGGCCATCACTCATGCTTAGGTTGTTTTCCACAAGGCCTGAAAATCGGGTGACGAAAACCAGCCATGACCTCTGGATTTCAGCTCAGAAACTGGAATTCTTCTCACCTGAGGAAGTACTGCTTCAGTCACAGTGTTAAAGGTTAAATTTGAGTTTTTTTGGTTCAAAAACTGTCATGTTATGGAATCTAACATTACCTCCTATGTTCCCGGTGAAGTACAAGTACACAGTGTTCTGTGCCAAGGGAGGTATATACGGGAAGGGGAAAGGAAATCCCCAGACTGACCCCTGCACACACACACACACACACACACACACACACACACACACACACACACACACACACACACACACACACACACACACACACACACACACACACACACACACACACACTTAATTTATTATGGGCGCCTGCCTTTCAAAACGGACTGCTTCTCTGTCAAATCGAATGCTCATGGGGCGACCCAGCAGCTCACCTGGCAGCGTGTGTCCCATGTATTAAGTCTGAGTCCCTACCACAGCTCTCTCGCTCTCTGTCCTGTCTCTCTCCAGCTATCACTCTCATAATAATAAAGCAGAAATGCAGAAAAAGCGTATCTTTTAAAATGACATGAGTATATGCACACATTCACAAAAGCACACACAGAGGAGCAAGCTAATGCAGGCAGAGTTATGCACACGCACACGCGCACGCATACACAGCAGAGAGGAATGAGGAGTTGATTTACAGCATGTGTGTGAATATCATAGCAGCCAAGTCTCTTTTCCTAGAAATCACTGGCACAAACTCCCTTTGTCACATTACCTCATGACTAAACACTCTCACAAACCTCCTCCTATGCCTCTGCTTGATTTTACTTTGCAGTGTATGGCGCGAGAAAAACACATACACACAAGTGTGGCAGGCGCACACCTCCACATAAAAAGCTCTCTTTTTCACAGTTAAAACTCAGAGCTCTGTCCAAGCCAGCCACGGGCTGAAATCATCGAGGTCAGATGACTTGGAGTCCAGCAACCTCTTCATGAATGAGGTAAAAACTGGAGGAGTCATCACTCCCTGTTTTCGAGTAGCAAACACTCGCCTCTCAATGGCTGTCTTTGTAACTCTAAAATGTAACATGTCAATATCCATTTCTGAAAGCCCCTCTTTGTAAACCATGTAGTCGATGTGTTCGGCAGTGGTGAAAGTGCCGTCTTCCTCATAAATCCAGAGTGTGGTGTCCGAGGAGGACAGAAAGGACAATGGAGTAACTCACCAGATATGTGCACACAGGAGCAAAATCCCCTTTTACTTTTCTTCCCCTCTCTCTAAAAGCATGTGAGCTAACTGGACACAAAAATGACAGCTGCACATGCTCAGGCTCTGCCCGACGCTGCCCAAAGCAAACGTATGACCTGGCAGCAGATGGAAATAACCTTTTGCTGCATTCTTGCTGGTTGATGTCATACATGTAACTGGAGCATGACATAGGGTTTTTCCTTCAGTGTGTGCAGCAGCGTCAAAGGTTCGTTTTCACGGTGTTGAACCTCTTAATAACCTCGCCCGCTCACTGCGCACAAAAAGACCCAGAGCAGCCTTAAGTGATGAGGAAGGAAGTGCGAGTGAAAGTGCAAGAGAAAATGGGAGAGAGAAAGAGAGAGCAAAGAGCAAGAGGAAAAAAGTGTTAGAACAGACTTCTGCATTCAGGTGTCGTGGAGGCTTCATGCATTGGCTCCACCAGAGCTCCAACCAAAACTACAGGTTTGGGATATGCACGCTACAGAGATACCAGTGCTGCGATTGGTCAACGTGGGCTGCTTTTGTTTTCTCCTATGATTCCAGTGACAGTGGAGCACTTGATAGTGAGCTAGTAGAGCCACTACCAGTGCAAACCCTAGCATTCTACTCGATTCAACAAAGTGATTGCTTTAGTGTGTTGGGGCAAAGTCACAGCAGCAGTAGCCTGACAAGGTAGTGTATCAGGAGTCTTGGGGTGCAAAGGGGGAGGTTAAAAGGAGGGTGCTGAAAGCTCTCACTGCTGGTGCTCACGAGGCTTCAGGTTCTCTGTAACATCCATCCATCTGCCACACAGGAGAAGTAGGTCAAAACTACTTAGATTTCAGCTGCCCTATGGGAGTTTCTTTCAGCGGGTTCTGGGTTGTAGGCGAGGGAGATGGAACACGGGGAGGATCCAGAGCCACTGTACGATTACAGAACGGCCACCAAAGGAGAGTGGGAGCTTGGATGCTAACATCCCACAAGCATAGATTAGTGACAGGACACAAAGAAACTTTATGCCCTTGATTCCCACAAAAACCAAGTTCAGCTTTTTGTTTGAGGGCCATAATTCCCCAGAGAGTCTCTTCTTCCGTGGTAGCAGTGAAAACTGATGATCGACATACCATGTACATTTGCTTATCCACAGTATTTAATTATATCGTACTAGTGCTGTTAAAAATATTTCAGGTTTCATGTCTGCCAGGACATAAATCATGACAAAGCATTAGAAACCCTTGTGTTTTACTGTCACTGTAACTGATGATAGAAATAATAACTGTGTAATATCATAAACCATGAAACCATGATATTTTCTGAGATGATTATTGTACCAAAAAAAATCTCACACTGCTGAAATGCTTGTACTTACAAAGCACTTCCAAGAACCATCGGGGGTGGGGTGGGGATACTAGTCAAACACAAGGACCACTCTAACGTACAGAGCGTGCTCAAGGTACAAGCCAGCACTGTCTGTAGTATCAAAATATCAAAGCCGGGAAAGTTTCTGAACTTATAAATGAATAACAGTTATGCAGCCAACTTCCCAGAACGTACAAACTAGATAATGAGAGGAACTGGGTGAACAGGGCAGAGGGTGCACGAAACTAAAAGAAGACTTTAGATTTAAGTTTGGTCTCTGCTTGAGGTGAACAACTCGAGGCTATGTTAACTGATCCTGGCTTATCACGGCCGCAGCATTGATTTTCATGCTGCGTTTCAAACTGTCCGTCATGACTCTGACAGTGTTTGTAGTCAGAGCGTAATGCTGAATCAGTGGAGGACTCTTTTGAAGGAGACAGTATATATTTGTTAGTTTGGAGACGGGCATCTTGCATTTTTTGCACTGCATGCCTCCTTTGCAACATTGGCAAGCAAGAACAGCCTTCACGAAAGTCTTACCGGTCGACGAGCCCCCTTATTGGATATCAGTTACTGATTGGACGCCGCAGCTGATCGGACAGTTCTGATGCATATGGAGTTTCACACCAGAGTGAAAACAGATAACAGATTAAACTCAAGTGAATCACCCCGAGTTTGACATGTTATTAGTTGTCTGATTCACCATCTGGTCACAAATCTGTGTTAATTGTCGTTCTGAACAACTAAAGGACAAAAAACAACTTCATTTATGAGAAACAGTTTTCTTTTCATGATCCATTAACTTTCAATTTGGATACGATTAAAGTCAGCGAGTAGAAGAGTCTGTCAGTCAGCAAGGAACACTTTTTACACCATTTACTGCATTTTCATTCATGCGTGAGATTGATGAGCATCGGGTTTGATATGAGTTACATCATTTCAATTTGCCTGAAATATTGATTTGCGGTGTTCAAGAGACACCATAGTCATATTCTGGGTTTGACGTTCAGAATATGTCTATAATAAGCAAAAACAGGTAACAGGCTACAGAGAGAGAGCGCTGCTGCTCTGGCACTGATGATGGTACAAATTCATCAAAAGTCTCTACAGCTGTTAAAGCTGACTGGCACCTGATGCAGCTGGGACACAGTGAGCAGAAATGACGTCTCCCTGCTCTAGAAACATATTTCCTCGTCTCTTCTCTCCTCATATGGTTCCCTACGGCTCTCCATGCATCCTCTGTGGGACTAAGATGCACAGAAAAGACATAAGCGCGGAAGCTTTGATGCAATTTAAGACACTTGGGATGCATCCATTGATTCAAACATTACAGTCGCACAGCACCTTCAAGTTATAAAGAAAAACACAATGACTGTGTTGGTTGTGTTGTCTCATCACATGCAAAAATTTGCAGTTTAATTTGATCTTTTTTTTTTGCCTAATTTGCCTAATTTTTCACAAGTTGCGAGTAAAATGCACCACTGTGTCAAAGAAACTTTTAGCTCCTGAGTTTTGTTACTGAGAATATTTTTTCCAAAGCCTTATTGGTCTCCAAATGTGACAGAGGAATCTGAAGACACACATGAAGACTGCAAAATCAACTTTGTTGTTCACTGGACAAATGACTATTGTTCAGATTTTACCAGCCACTCAGTAGATTACAACTGTTTTTTTGGCTGGTGAGTGAAACAAATCTATCAGCCACCTGTGTATTTTACCAGCATTTGGCAGGTGGCTGATGCTAATTTTGCCCCCTGCACAAATGTGTACTTATTTCTTTATAGGAAAATAGTTATCTAATGAAAAGTTATATACAATAAATAATTTAAAACAACATATCATTTAAGGTAATTATTAGTTTCTGCTCGGCTGGTGAAAAGCCAGAAGAAGAAAACAGCTGAAGAGAGACTTGGTAATGTTTCAAGTCACTTAAGTACCACTTTCCAAAAACAAGATAACAAGCATAACCTCAGCTAAGCTTATCTACAGCACAGGACAACACATCCTCAGTTAAACGAGCCATTAAAACCTTGGACTGAGCTGGTGACGTTTGCTTGTCAGAACAATGGAGGGCCTCCATACCTGGGGTGGAGGTGACGACTGAAGCAAAGCCTACAGACATACAGACGAGTAGCGCCGGCCGAGCCTGAACAATACATCTTTCTGTTAGAAAACAGCTCGAAGGCTGAGAGGAGGCAGCGGACACACAAGATGAACAACTTGACAAGTATACACACACACACATGGGCAATGGTTTAAGAGTTTGCAGCGCTAGCTGAACATTAATTATAACACTATTGCGAAACATACTCTGTTGCCACTTCATTAGGTACACTGAACTAAGACTAATGCAGTCTAATACAACAACACTAAATCCAACCTTTCATTTTTGAAGCTGTAGGTTGTGTAACTGGTAAATTACACTGTATTATACAGAGAAGAGAGAAATTTGTACTGTTACAGGTAGCTGCATTGATCCTTTGCAGATACTAGATGTGGTGCTGTACGACTCAAAAAGTATCACAGCATGAATGGTGGCAGCCAGGTTTAGAGGTCTGAGGCCAAAGACAAAAAAAGGAAAAAAAGTGTGTACTTCTACCTCTGTGAGGCACTCTGGATAAAATGTGCCCACCAAATGTCATATGATATGAGCAGAGAGCCCCAGTGCGGAAGCAGGGAGAGAGCTAAGGAATATTAAATGAATAGAAGGTGGAGAGCAGTGAGGGACTCTGACTGAAAACAGGATACAGCAGTAAACCAGAGGTCACAGGGGGAAGGGAAAGACCCCGTGGTACATGTTGTCTCCTTGTGTCACTCTCTCACACATTCACCCACACATCCACCATGACTAAAAATGACTACGCAGTGTTCATGTCTATGGTGAATTTGTCCAAAAGAAATGGCTCAGTTCCTCAGCGAGTGGCCCCCACCCCCAACATGGACTGAGTCAATCCATCCCCTCTTAAAAGACACACCCCTCATCCACCCACACAGGCACAGTCTCTCGATTCACTGTGGCAGTAACTGCTCCACTACGTCGCAGGCCAGGACTCCCCTCCCCTCTCCTGCCTCCTAAGGAGTCCGATTTTACATAAGCTCCCATTATGGAGGACAATAAACCATACCTCCCCAGCATGGGCTCAATTACACAGACTACAGACGCAATACATTTATGCAAATGACCCCGCAAAATAGAAGCAACTCCTCTGCGAGTGCAACAAAGACATTATGACAATCAACCAATGTTATTTTACGCCTTCAGTTGTTGAAGCCATCTGGGAAACATTAAGCAGAGCGAATCATATTCTAAGTATGAGAACAACATCTTCATCCTGAAGTCTATATCTCCACTGCTTTGCTTGCAGGGTAAAGTACAGGGTGAAGGAAGATGGGGACGAACATTATCAAATGGCCAGGAGAGGTTTTCCATGTTATACAAGCTGTGTGCGTGCATGTACATACAATATCTCTGTGCAGTAGAGATTATAGATATTAGCTGCTGAAGCAGTCCATTTGAGGAGAAGTGGTTTTGTTGTGTGGGGCAGTGAGAGGCAAAACAAACACTGCAGTGGAAATGTAGAAATTAAGCAAGAGACAAAAAAAGCTGGGGGAGGGAGGGGTGGGGGTGTATTGAGCATAGCTAAAATGCCTGCTGACGTGAGACACAAGTTTCGCTCTGCAGTTTCCTGAGCGTACTACAGTTGCTGCTGCAAAAGAATGTCATTCAGCACTTCATCTGCACAACGACAACTGTCATGCCATGTCTGTCAGTGAGTCGGCAGGGTGGTAGGTACAAAGCACCGAATGCTCTGATGCTGTAAAAACACGGCTGTGACATGGCCACAGCTCATACAGGAAGGGTGTGCATGCCTCCAACACATTGGGATGTGTGTTTAACCACGTCCAAAGGCCCTGAGCAGAATATACAGTAATTTAGCCCATGTGTTGCAAAAGAAAAACGGCACGACGTGACAACAAGCACAGTTGGTTGACACACCCCACTGTCAGGTCTCTTATCGGCAGAATAGGGGCACAGCAGAAAGACTACTGCTCAATGTCTGATAGGACTCAGCTGTCATAAGACACCCCAGCTCTTATCAGCCTGGGAGCTGGGCCGTCTCACAAGCAATACATAGGTACTCCAAAACACACTGCGGGAGGTCAGCTGCATTGTCACAAACCAAACTGTTTAAAATGGCACAGCTATCACAGAAGTATATCTATCCTAATTTGGCATGTTGCTATTACAAATCGACTGAGATCATGTGAGCAATCATGTGAATTTAAAAAGGTTTCAGTTGTCTGAATGAAGTGCTTGAACAGTTATTTATGTAAATACAGCCTGAAGAACAACTTCGGCGGTTTTAAAAGAATAAAATAGACTCTCAGTCTTAATCAGAGATATTCATACTGTGAGGGAGGCTTGTGAGAGTTTAAGGGTGGGCAAAGAGGGGAGGAGGTGAGGCAAAGATACCGTGTGAGGTAAAAAGGAAAGGTGGATGTGGATTTTAGTTATTGTATTTGGGCCATTAATTCAACAGCTGGAGCTACAGCAGTGGCTGTGACGCACATCTCATGTAGGCAATTAAGGTACTTAAAACCCCTCGGCACTCGATTGCCACAATTTGCGTAACAAAAAAAAAAAAAAAAAAAAAAAAAATCACACTCCCTCTCAAAGCCATAACTGAATCAATCAAATCTGAACACATGGAATAGCATACATAAATCCACTTGGAAATCAGAAAAGACTATTTTTCCAGTGAAAATTGCCCGTACATCCATTGGTACACTGCAAACAAGACCTGCTAACGGCTAATTCAGCAGACCTGCAATGGTGCCAATTTGCCAAAATATACACAACTACATAAACAAATACCTTGGTCCTCACACCACTATCACAGCATACTAGATGTACGTAAAGTCACTTAACAATTGAGGTTTGTGGGTTGATGGCACAGAAAAGAAAAAAACAAAGAAGTTGAGATCAGAGACTGATAAGTGTACGCTTCCCTAAAGTGCATTACATATTCAAAACATTGTTTAAGAGGTCGTCCACCCACATGTGAAGACAAAAAGTAGTGCCAGTGCTCTGCAGTCTGCACACCCTGTCTGGTCTACATTCTGCTATATCTGTAACACTGTAAATGGAAACCACGGAGAGATTTCAGGCACTGTATCATTTCCGCTCATGTGTGCCATTTACTACAAGCGAAACAAAGTGCTGAACTCAGGAACTGAGAAAAAGTTTACTTTTGGAAAGGAGGCAAATGCCATGGCCCATAATAACTCATAATAAGAATGATAACATTATTTCTACATGTACACAAATTTAGTCATATTTTACTGTTAACAGACAAAATGAAACAACAATCTGATACACTTCATTATCCTTAAAGAATAAGCCAGTTCTTAAACTTCTACTGTGAAAGCTGCTGTGGGTTATATTTATCTGTATGATTTTTTCAGATTCAGTGTGAGTTTTGGTGAATCTCATTACTTCCAATGTCCATCGCAAATAAACATCCATAAATCTGCTTAGAAATCAGAGAGAAAAAGACGCTTATTCTAACTCCAGAAATTGCCTGAGGATCATTGCGGTTTTGCGTCTTGCACTCGAGTCTGCACAACCTCAAGACTCATTCTGCAACAAAGTATCTGCAGTAAAAAGGTAAAGAGTTATTTCAGCCAATGCTCCTCTGTGAACACCCGCTGAGGGGAGTTTGATGGGGCTGAGAGTGGAAACGATGATATCATAAATGTGGCAACACAAAATCAAACACTCTTCACTATGTTTGTACTGGAAAGGCTTTTCCGGAGACAGAACTGACTTTTATTAAAAGGTCAGGCATGCAGCACATTTACAAAGTGGCCAGCAGTGATAGAGAGCTGAACTAACTATGCACAGTAGCAACTAGCAACACATCTTTGGTGTTTGCAAGAAAGGCCAATACCCGGTGAGGACAGCAGGTTAGAGACACTAGATCTGGAATAAAATGCTTCCACACCAATTACTCAAATACACACCCACACTCAGAGCATTACAGGAGCTGTGTATGTTTAACGTGTTCCTGCCTGTGCAGTGTAAGCCAGGGTGTCCTCCTTATGTTTGCTACACTCCACCACTCCACTCCTTAGGGCCTAATGAGAAACAACTAATTTTACATTTCCTTCCTGTGTGCCACTTCTCTCTTCTTTCTCCACACTCCCCTCCCTCCATCCCTCCCTGAAACTAATCGGAAAGCCTTGTTTGTTCATCTGACAAACTTAATACCCAACACTACAGCACACTGTGCCTTTGCTATGGCCGTCGACCTTCCTGTGATCACAGCAAAGGGCCAAACATGCCTGCTATAACAAGCATCTCCCACTCAAACAGGCACACTTAAGCCTTACACTATCTGTATGTGTTCAAATTGTGCAGGTAATGTTGCACAGGCATGCTGATGATGCTCAACAAGGATGAGAATTTCCTAACGCATAACATTAAGATTTTAGAACAGTTACCTGTCCACATCCCCGTCGACAGGTATGTGGATTCCAAACAGGCTGTTGACGGTGGGAGTGGCAAGCTGCAGGCTCTCAGGCATGAGGGGCTTCACCGGTTCCTTCCCAGAGGCGACAGGAGACTGTGTGTTGACAAGGCCCTCTGACTTCCCTCCACCACCACCTTCCACGTGTCCAAATCCAGTTGCTGGGAGGCCCTGCACACCCAAAGCCACTGGAGTCTTGCTGTGGGGTATCTGACCTGTAGGCAAACTGGAGGTTGTCACATTTGGCATGGCTGCACTGGAGGCACTGAGCACAGCAGTGGGCACAGTGGCGGGCACACTGGAGCTCACTGCGATGGCAGGCACATTTTGTACACCAGAGGATGCAGGGTGGAGGCCGTGGGGTTGAGGCTGTCCAGCAGCTGCATACTGACTCACAGCCTGCTGCTGCAAAGTGGGTCCACCAGTCAGTCCGGAGCCTCCGACACCTCCCATTCCTCCAGTTGGCTGCTGCAAGAGGCCAGGGGCTGGCTGTCCGGTCGGTACAGATCCCCCTCCTGTTCCTGTAACATCTCCAACCTGACTTGGCCCAGAAGCCCCTCCAGAGGTTGCCGGCAAAACTGACGCGGGTCCCTGTCCCACGGGCTGTGGCCCTGCAGAGAGGCTGGACACTGGAAGGGACTGGCCAGTGGCGAGCCCTGGCTGCATGGAAGTGGGCTGTTGCTGCTGATAGTATTCCGGCTGACTGGTCAGGTGGTGGCCCACGGGAAGCTGCTGTTGCTGATGCTGGGGAGGGTATGCAATGGGCTGGGCCAAGGGAGGCATGATGGGGGACTTCTGTATGTGGAGACCAGACTGAGGCAGGCCATTTTGTCCAACAGGCAGCGTGCTCTGGGCAGCAGAAGGCTGGGGACCTCCCACTGGTGTCTGAGCCGGGACAGCTGTGGGCTTGCTGCCGGAGAAAGCACTCTGTGCAGTCGACCCACTGACACCCTGCTGCCGGGCGCTGTAGTTTTGAAGGTGGATTTGTTGCTGCTGCGGTAGTGTCTCCACTGAATGCATGCGGGACGACAAGAGAGAAGCATCCGCCACGGAGCCCAAGCCCTGAGCTGAGTGCGCTGCCGGGGCCACCACAGATCCTCCCGTCTGCCCGAGCCCACTGTCTCTGTCTGCAGCAGGGTCCAGTGTTGCACTGGCATGCCTTATGCTATCTAAAGTCCTACTAACAGCAGAGCCCTCAGAGTCCTTCTCATAAAATTCTGTACACATCCACCTGCCTCGTCGAAAGGGTTCTCCAGTACCATGATCGAGTTTAATGACCCTGAAGCGTGAAGTGCAACTCACCGTGGAGGTGGCAGGAGGAGGAGCAGAACCAGTCACTCCTGCAGATTGGGATGTACTTACTGACACCCCGGCTGGCCCAGCGCTGGCTGCTGGCGCAGACTGTTGCTGCATTGCCCCGGGCTGGGTGATCGGGGTTAAACCAGGTGTCATGCCGATCCCCGGTGGCTGCTGACCACCTTGAGTGGAGCCCGACACTTTTCGAAACTCCCCAGTGGAACTGCTTGACAGCGCAGACAACTGACCGGGTTGAGGTATGTGTGATGGTGCCATAACACTGATTGCCTCTGACTCTCCAACGTTATTCAGGGCCTCTTCAGATGAACTTCTGTCGCACACAGGCTCGTACTCAGCCCGCGACATGTCGTATATTTCGGACGACACATCTTCAGTCCGTGACTCGTCTGGGTCCTCCAGACTCTCCGTGTCGTCGGTGGCACCTATAGCCGCCACCTGGGCCTGAGTCACACTTGTGATCTGGAAACAGCTCTTTTTCTTGGCCGGCATTTTCGACATATTGACAGCCTGATTCCAAGTCCCGTATGGCTATGTTTATCCTCCGTCAGAAAGAGACGAGCTGGTTGCAGCTCCCAAAAGCTCAGATCATATTTAACAGCACACTTGAATCTATTTAACTTAGCCTAGCTATCTGTGATCAAGATGAATCTACGCCATCTCTCTTCCTCTCTCGGTCTCCTGTTGCGTGTCATGGGCTCCTAACGCAACGCCACACTTCGTCTTGTCTTGTCCAGCAATGCGGCTTTAGACCCTGATACCAACAGACTTTACGGTGGTTGCTCCAGAGCTTTCGGTCAGTCCGGACCGGCCTGCTAATGTCCCGCTTGTGCAGTTGTCAAGCGGCCGTTGTCGCAGGGTGTGTTGCCCAGCAGCAGGAGCTACTTTAGGCTGAGGAGGGCCCGCAGCCCTCCACTCACCGAGCTAGCTAGCAAGTCAAGCCAACTGGCTGCTGCACACTCCCCCTACGTCGGAACAAGTATGTGAGACATCTTCCCGAAAGCAGTCCTTTGTACCCGCTCACTTCACCAGCTTAAAGTCATTCGGTGGCGACGCTTACTGAACGGTCGAGGGAGGAAAACGCTCTTAAATTCAACGCTTTAAAACAAACGAGAATCTAAACAGCGCCCACAGTTACCTCCCTCACTCAGTCACTCTTGACAAGATGGCTATGTTGTATGCAACCGCGCTGCATCGTGGGTAGGTTGTGTGCGCAAGGATGTTTACGTACGAGACGTTTGAGAATCCCCCCTCATGCTGCCTTCATGGTACCGTCGGAAAAATTTAAACTGCGACGCGCCCACTAAAATGAAATTTTCTGAGACAGTGGGTGTCAGTTCTTTGACACCACCACCACCACTAGTATACAAGTTTTCACCCTACTCAGTCTCAATGAAGTCTTTATTTATAATGGTGGTTTAGTGTCTGGGGCTCTGGGGCCAAAAAAAAGAGAAGTGCTGGAATTGCCGAAAAACATAAAATAAAATAAATTCAGTGAGTGGACAACAAAAAATGAATCATCAGTAATTTTGATTGTTTTAATCAGAATTTTATGATGATGATCGTTAATCATTGATGTCACTTTTATATTATCTGGTTCCAGCTTCTCCAATGTGAGTTTTGTGCTGTATGTCACACAAAATAAGCAAATTGACCTTGGATTCAGGGAAATTGTAACAGACATTATCTGACTATGATCTCATAAGTATCTGACATTCTATAGGTCAAATAATTCATTGATTAATCAAGGTATGTATAGTTGTGTGTATGCTTGTAGCAGCCATAACTGCTGGCCTCTGTCACCTCACTGTTACTCTCCACTCTACATAACACCAGATTTGCTGTGTGGTGATTTGATTAAGAATATTAATTTAGTAATATGCAACAGAGAAGCATGTAACCAACATAATGACGGTCTTAAAACCGATTTTTTTTCCAGGGACCCTATTCAAGACAGGGCCATTGAACAGAGAAATTTTCCCAGTTCTTTGATGTTGAGTTGTCATATATTTTTTACAAGACACTGCATATTTTCTCTGTACTACAGCTCAAAGAAGCTCTGGGTTGCTTTAATTATAAAACAACAACTGTCAGAATACTAGGTTTAGTGCACAGCATCCATTTAATTTGGCTATTCTCTTGTTTCTGTAACCTATCTATTACTAAATTCTTTTTTCTAGTGAAGGGCAGACTTTATTGGAGGGTACCTGAAGGCATCATCTCTCTCACCCTCCCTCTCTCTCTCTCCAGGTATTTGCTGCAGTGTTACTACAGCATATACCAGCTGATATTATCAGAGCATTCCTACAGAAGCATTTCTTGGACTGTCTCATAAAAATATCACAGGGTCCTATAGTTCTTGTTTTGTGAGGGTGATTTGTTTAAAAATTGTGCGCATACTACCTGCACCTCTATAGGATCATGGAATGAATCATAAGACTATTGACCAGGTGCACATATAATATGTACAATGCATTCTGATATGCACTTTTTAAGTCATGAACATTGCTCAATATGCCAACAATTTGTCTAAAAGAGTATCCGTCAGGTAGCCATGTATAGCAGAGTATGTGTAAAGCAGTGTAATATTGAAGATGATTCAACATGCATACTGCAGGGAAACTGATTTATAGTTCTCTTTTATTTAGAGTTTCAAGATTGTTGATGCAAAGCTATTAGTCACAATGAAGCATAGGTCAGTTTATGTATTGACCTTCAACACAGGTTACTGTAACCTTTTTATTATTTAAATTGGAATTTCTGATTAATTTATACTGGGTATTATTACAGCCAGTATATGACAGAGGTCCTCAAGTACCTCCTGTGAACACCACACTATTGCAATGTTTACCAGTTGGTCAAGCTGAATAAAATTGTTTGAAGCATGTCACAGAAAGCAGCATGTTCTGAGGGAATTGATTTACCAAGCTTGTGGTTGGAGGAACAGCATGCATCATGCATGAATAAGTCGTAGCACTGCACTACAGCTGCAGCATTTGGTGAGCTGAAAAAGTCAACTTTGTATGCATTTTTTTGTTGTTATCTAATAGTCAAAGGAAAACCAAATCAATACTTAGGCCTATTTACAATGTGAGGAACTTAAGCAAGTATATGAGTAGATGTACATAAAATTTTAAATGCTGTAGCAATCAGTCAGCCAGAATGTTGGCGTCAGCTTTGTGCTTTTATTTTAAAAGCAAATGTACAACATGTCTCTGTAAATCAACAAAGGGTTAAGTACCTGTTTTCAAGACATGTTTTTCATACCTCTGCACCAGAGAAATACAGTACTCAATGGAGCAGTAGGAGTATCCACAAACCATAGCGAACACTGCCCCTGGTGGCCGAGAGTGAATACTTGGTTTTCCTTTTTTGGTTATTATGGATGAACATTGAACTCTCCGCCATCTAAACTGCTTTGTATACCTTAATGCTGTTGTTTTATTCCAGTATATTAACAGCAAATGCAAATTCAAGCAGAGAGCCAATCTAGATATGAAGAAACAAAATGACTGACCCAACAATGTGGTCAAAAAGTACCATAATGTATTCTTATTAGAAATAACATCATGCATTTTATATACATCAACTTATGTCATATAATTCCATCACGTTATTGACTGACTGATTAGACCTGAATGATTTACTTCTGCAGATGCATTGCTTACACCATCTGCGTCATTTACCTTGTGCTTCAAATCTCTTCTACAATTCGAATTTTTAAATCGATGTAAGTTGCATAGCCTGAAACAATGAAACATGTTTTCTTTACATGATTATAATGTTATTTGCACTGATTATTTACTGTACTTGAGACATTACACATTGGGAAAGCTTGAACACTTAATGTAGCAGATGTTAAATTAAGAGTTTTCTCAAGTAGTTTTCTCTCAATATGTGCATGAGGGGAGTATTTGTTTCTCGGTTTAATAATTTTAAACATATACTTAGCCACACAAATCCAGCTAGTAGGGGTGTTTCTGGTATTATTGAGCCATCTAACATATACAAGTAGCATTAATAATAATAACTGCAGGACTTTGTGTGCATTAGCTCTAGCTTGCAAGATACTTCACTAAGTCCAAGCACAATGACAGATCTACACTAATGGCAGAATCTCTTTGGTTTGGGATTATAGGAAAATGACCATTTGTTTTTATGACTTAATCTGAACTGAACAGAAGACATGATGCAACCACTTGTCTTTTTAAGTAATTGGAGGGATCCTACACACTTGTGTGTGAGATAATGGAAATCATTGGTTTGATCCCTGGTTTTGACAGGATAGGCTCAGAGAGTGCTCTTGAACAAGCCACCAGCACTGCAACACTCCACTGTTGCACAAGATGAACTGGAACAAGACAAACTTTTATTTAACCCTTGTATTTTGTTAGAATATCTAGAAAGCACTAAGTGGTAACCATTTGCAACAATCTGGTCTGCACATTTGTTTTAGATGAATGAGCAGACAGCGTTGTTATTACACTACAGTGTGGAGCTTTGGGTCAGTCGGACCTCAAACAGAACTGATGTGTAATTTTCTGTAGCCGACTGCTGAAACATCCTGTTTGTCTGCAGTTCTCCTATAAGGGAAAGTATTAAGCTAATAACACAATGCTGAGTGAGCATTTGCTGTTTGAATCACAAACAGAACAACAGAGTCATTACATGAGTTACATTACATTACATGATTACATGAGTGACATGTAGTGTATCCCAAATACTCATGAGAATTCAAATTTAGCGGGAGAAATTGGCTTTTTAGTGAGTGGGGAACTCCTCCCATTTAAAAAACACTGTTCAGGTTGTATTTTTATGAGAGTGAGAAGATGATTTGGGTTGAGTTCATCATCCACATGCACCTCGGGGCACTTTGCTTCCTGTATGCGCTGATGGTGACTGCTATCCCTCCTCAAACTCAACTGTCTCAACATGAAAACGCATTCAATGAATGAAAGTATGAAAAACTAAACGATTCAGTCAGCAAAGCCGCATTCGCCGGTCTGTGCACCCCGGCATTCCCTCAGACAGTTGACTCTTGGCTGAGCTGTTAAGTCCCTCTTTATTCCGCCGCCTGCTGCCATAAAAGCGCCGGGAGCTCATTGTGCGGAGTGATCTGATACGGACTACACCCAGCCGCTGCCTCAGTGCCCTGGCTTTCTTTGCTGCCCCAGCCTTGACGTTGGTTAACGTCGAAGTGTGGGTTAGATTGGAGACTCTAAATTCGTCTGTAGGATTTCTTCCGATTTGGCTGTCTGTTGTTTGATAAGCTCACCACCAAAGCTGTAGGGATTTTTAACATAGCATCAATTTCTTGAATATGTCTTGGCAAAGCTACGTGGAAAACCTGATGGCCGATGGCAGCTGTCAGGATAGCGCCATTGTTGGGTATACGGACGCCAAATATGTTTGGGCAGCACATGCCGGTGGTACTTTCAACAATATCACGGTAAGAAGTCAAAATGGTGTAATTAGAGTGAAAGCGTGGTTCAGTTGGACATTGTTGTTATGTATCACCCACGCAGACGCTCAGCAGACTGAATAGCGCTAAAACCGTTCCCCTCGCAGGGTCTAAATGACTAGCAAGCTAACAGTATCGTGCTAGCTCAGCGGGCTAGCTAGTTCATCAGTGGCCTGTCTCGGCTATTTCCTGCTAAGGAAACGCTGTGGGATTAGACCTCGTGTGGATCAGATAAGACTTCACTCATTGTGGCTCGCACGTACCATGAAGTCATGAAGTGATTAATTGCCACGAACGAGCGCTGATCAAAATATCAAGACGCAGCTTAAATCAGCCCAACGCTGATTTGAAACCAGCGAGTAGACGGGTGTCTGACTTCAGAAAGCGTGCATGCTTTTGTGTGCACGGCCGCTTTGATTAGCTAACGTTAAGCTGCTGCTTTACCGGCGACCTGTGGGTAAAAAGGCAAATTGGCGAACGCTCGGTCAGCCTGCTATGAACCCTCCTCATTGCGGACGCGGCCAATGTTGCTGCATATTCATATTTTTTGATGGGAATGACAATGTGGTTTTTCTTTCTTAATTCATTGAGAGGGACGGCATGAGAGCCAGTTCGGTGAATATACGTCACTTTACTTCCGCCACTCACTGCAGGCAAGGGACGGGAAACTGGTACAAATATCAATACATTTCCAGCTTTGCAACTTCTGTCCACAAGCTTCCTCTCTCTTCATATGAGGCTTGGATTCCTAGTGTTACAGTTCAGTATCCATTAATGTTTCGAATAGGGCTGCAACTAACATAAATTTCATTATCGATTGTTCTCTATAGTATGTCAGAAAAGAGTGAAACAGTGTCAGTAGGACTCCTCACAGACTGAGGTTGTGTATTACACTGGTTAAAGCTCAACATATTCACTTGGCTGTTCTTTTTAATAGTATGACAAAGAGAATCAACAAATGGCTTGAATTATTGGTTGATGTATAACTGAAATTGATTGTAAATTTTCTGTCATTTGATTGAGTAATCAAGTCAGAAAGGAAATTAATTCCACACAAAGTCAAAAGGCACTGATTTGTTACAGTATAAAAGTAAAAAAAAAAAAAAAAAAAAAAAAAAAAAAGCCTTTGTTTTAATGGCTACAGTTTAATGCCACGTTGCCTACCTGTGCATCTGGAGCACCTGCACCTGTTACATTAGATCCACACATTTTTTCACAAAATTAACACTTAACACTGTTAGATTTAATATGTGACTTAACATTTTCATACTTGGAAGAATTAAGCTACTCATTGTAACTGGTAATCTGTCTGATGATCTGACTGACTCTGCCCCAATCCTGTGCTTGTGTGTGTTTTTCAGTCTCAAGAAATTGATGTCCTTATCGGTAAGGACAGGGAGACCTTTTACACCAGCGGTCTCACTCTGGGCTCAAAGAAGTGCTCAGTTCTCAGAGACAGCCTCCAGGATGATGGGGACTGGACAATGGACATCAGGACAAAGAGCCAAGGAGGAGAGCCTACATACAATATCTCTGTGGGGAGAGCCGGAAAAGGTAAAAGTGTAGTTTCACTTGATTGCAAATATTAAAATGCTGCCTTAGTGGGTTAATACACCATCATGTTTCTGTCATGAGAGCTATCTCACATGAGTTTTATGATTCATGGACACTGAAAATCAGGGGCCCATCCTGACGAAACATTTGCTGGTTCCATGCATGACTAACTTTAGACATTTGACATTTGAAGACATCACTCTGAGTTGTTGTAAATTATGCAAGGCATTTTTCACCATTTTATAACATTATATTAACAGGATTCAGAAAATAAATCTGCAATGTAATAGATGATGATAATTGTTAGTTGCAGCCTTATTGCCAGAGCATTTTCTATTGACTTGCTACAATTTACAATGTGCATGTAAGAGGTGCTCACAAATGGCTTTTGTGAGTCAGGGCCCAGAGTCACAAAAATTATGTTCTCAGGCAAAACTTTTAAATGCAGACTTGTAAAGATAAAATATTACATGCGTTTAGTTAATAGCCTGAACTGTAAACCTCATCTAAACCAGGGTTTGCCTACTGCAGTCTGTTTGCCTTTGTGGTCCTCATTGTCTGATATTGCTCCAGTGGTTGAGAATTTTCTCAGGTTTTTAGTCTTAAGACTTTTGGTAATTGGCTACAAATTGCATTGTATTTAAAACAAACAAACAAAAAACCTGAGTGCGCCACCACATTTTTGTGTGGGAAACACTGATTTGCAATCCAGACCAAGATCTGTTTTCTTTTGTTTTCCCAACACTGCCTTCTTTTCTATTGAGACTTCCACCTGTCATCTTCCTGCTTTGCATGTTGGACATACTGAAGAATAGTCAAAAGAGCACAAAAGAAGTGTTACGCATATTTAATTTGCACTGACAAGTGCAGTGAGATGCTACAGTCTTTACACATAACTGTATAGAAGACGTGCACCTTAATTAGCCCCTGACTTGTGTATTTGGCAGAAGGAGCCTGTCCCTCCTTCAGTGCCATACCCTCTTACAATAAATGTTTTCTTTAGTTTCCATTGGCTTATTTGTGTTTTCCATCTGGTTTGCTGTTAAATGCAGAGGCCAGCAGGAGCTGTCCTGACCAATCAGTGCACTGATCTCACTGCAGTTTATAATTGTTGCATTAAAAAAAGGCTGCAGTGGTCATATTCAACCACATGTTATGGTCAGGGCTGTGTGGGGCCCACAAACTGCTCATTTGTTCATTCATTGATAATTCCCTATTTAAGAAACACAAGTGGGTGATAAATTGCATTTTTTGGACATGAATGAATTCTACCAATTGACACCACATTGTGTCAAGTGGTGAAATCGCCTACTGGAGTGTATAGTAACACAGAAACCCTGCAGACACTTAGCCCTGTATGACACGCAGTTGAATATCCCTGGACAACACACTTCTGGTGACAATACTTCTTACCTGGAATGCTTTTCCTTTTCCTTTTCTTAACTGTCCCTTTTTTTTCTATCTCTTCTCTTTCAGTTTTGGTTCTTGTAATGGGCAAAGAAGGGGTCCATGGAGGCGGACTGAATAAGAAGGCTTACTCAATGGCAAAATACTTGAGGGATTCAGGGTTTTAATGTTTTCAAGCTCACTTAGATAAAATTGAGGGACAAAAAGAAGAGAAAAGAAATATTGCTGTTAAGATTTCTCCTGCAAGCAGTCAAATGTCTTGGAAACTTTTAATAGCAATGAAGAGTGGTAAGATACTGTGTCACCTTTGTTCCCCCCTTCATCCTGTAGGGGGGGAGACTCTTCAATTTTGTTCATTTCTCTTTTTTTCCTTGTGTGCTCCAGTATTGGTTTTAGTCATGGGAAAGGAGGCGGTCCATGGTGGAAATCTTAACAAGAAAGCACATGTAATGGCTGAATACCTGAGGAAGTCTGGATATTGAGCAACCTCTCCACCCATCCATCAGCTCACTCCCACTCACCGCATTGTGTTGACACTACTTCCAGGATTAGATGGCATACAATGTTGCTTCCTCCCTGGTCTCCTTTTTATACGCAGCCTTTTGTTTTCCCAACTCCCCCTACACCCCCCCCCCTTTTTTTTTTGACCTTCCCCACTTAAACATCATACTCTCATGTTTGTGGCACTACAGTAACAGCATGTTCATTGAAATGTTTATTAACCAAAAGAGTGGGGAAAAAATGATTGTAAATTGTCATAAAAGTAACACGAATCTGGACTCGCTTTGTGTAACATTTACATAGAAACTGGCTGATATTCCAAGGGGAAGTACACATGTAATGGTGCCGACAGTTTGCATTGTTATGCTTTGTGAGCATTACTAAAAGATGCCAGTTTTGTTTTGTTTCTTCGTCTTTTCATCAGCATGTGGGCATTTAAAAGTTGCATGCATACCCTCTTTAGCATACAGATCCCAGCCCCACCCCCTCCCTCTCCCAGCGTAATATTCCAGCCAAAATCATCTTCTCATCTGCCTCCATCTTTGAGTCTTCAAGCCTCCATTAAAGAAACGACAGTTCCCTCTGACAGAGTCCTGTATGTATCAACTCGTCACCATCGAGCACAGCTTCTTTTCCCCTCCATCACATGCTTTTGCTGTTGTACCTGAATGTGGTCTTAGAAGTTAATGATGTGGTGTTGGGCTGTTGTTTGAGTGTAATGTACGGTCAGCATTGCTGAGGTCTCAAGATATTGTCATGATATTTCACCCCATCCAGGAGTCTCAGTGGACATTCCACCTCTGTGACAGCTCAATCATTTGTCAGTCAGCTTCTGCTATGTGCAAATTTTTCTGTAAATCACTACCTGCTCATGTATGTGAAGATTTACTTTTCTCCCTCCCCGATGGACCAATTGTCAGTATAAGAGGATTCTCAGAATTACTTCACCTTATTCTGAATGATGATTGTTGGCATCACCTGTGGACTGTAATACATTAAAGACTACTTCAGATGACTGTAAAACATTTAACTGCTTCCTTAGGCTTCAACACTAAACTTTTCATCACTAATTGATTTGTTGCTAACTTCATATCCATTAACCGATGAAATGGAAATGTCATTTTACTACAGTATGAATGCATTTTGACTGTAAACCCAGGCTGTTGGGCTCCAACACCTTGGAATTATTTGCCTTGTGCTTTAGTCATCAAAGGTGTATTCACAAATTGTCATAGTACGGTACTTAGAAGTATATTTAAAAGAAAAAAAAGATGCTGTGTACACTAAACATACTGAAAATGGTGTTGGTTGGAATAAGAACATTTGTAAGTTGTCTTGTGAAAATTTTCTGAGAATAACTGTGTGTTCTGTGCCATAAAATCGATCTGATCTGTTGCTACTACGAGTTGGATTTTTAACTGCTGCCCCAGCAAGAAGTAACTTTTAATGGCACTTTCCTAAGGGATATTTTGGCATCAGTAATCTCCAGACTTTGTGGAATATGTACAGAATTAAATGACAGAAAAATAAGTTTGCAATGTTTTCTTTCTTTCTTTCTTTCTTTCTTTCTTTCTTTCTTTCTTTCTTTCTTTCTTTCTTTCTTTTAGTTGGAAATTCCTTCTGCCACAAAATCTGCTATTTCAAATGCCATGAATTGATGAGACCTGTTGTTTACAGACAGATCAAATAAAAGTTATTCCAACCAGAGGTAAAGCCACTATCTCCTGTGTGTTGCCTTGTGAGTACAAACTTGTATGTTGACTGATTCAAGAGTTTGCAAGTCTAGTTTTTGTTCAGGTATCCAGCTGAAACTTATTGTATTAACAAAGTACTACATTAGCAATGACTGATGTGGGTGTGGATCTTGTACACTCATACAGAAAAGCACTACTCAGGCTATTCATTCTCTAATGGGAGACTAAGTGTCAGGGGATGCAATCAGATTCTCTCTTCCTGAACCCCAGAAATGACTAGCCTATGAAATTGTTTCTTTGCAGAAAGCCGGAGGAAAATCAACCACATTTTCAGTGGGCTGCAGGCCGTCACTAATGAGAATACATTACTTTGATTGGACTCTTACCTACTCAACTAGTGTCACATAACTCAGTAATTTGCCACGAACATAAGAACATTTTCAAAATTATAAAGCGTAGTTTAGTGAAATCTTGCTGTAATTCTTGAGTTCAGAATGAATAAAAAACACCTTTTACTATCTCATAACAAAACTTAGATACTGCCCTGATCAGACCAATGGAAGAAACCCTTGGTATTCAGTAATGGGACATATTTTTACCATATTAAAGCCTGTGAAAAGCAAACAACATAGAGCTTTTCACAGTTTCTCCCCTTTGTTTCATCTATATAGCTTCAACGTTATTCTTCTGCCTCACTATCACGCGTTCCATATCTGCTTGTTGAAGCCACATAATGTTTACACTGAGTAAAACATTAAAGCTGAACAATTCAAGTTTCTTACAGCTGCACAGTGGTTATGTTATCGATATTACACTTTCCCCAAAGTCTGACTCATATATTGGGTCTCTTTGAACTTGAAACTTAGGACACTCACTAAAATTTTAAATGTAGTTAAGTGGATTTGAATAATATTTGGCTGCACAAGCATGAGTGTGTGACAGCTGGCCAAACAGTGTGTTGCTACTTGTTAAAACCTGACTTTTCTTAACCCATATATGACTTGCAAGGATGGCATGTCCATGCTAATTAGGGCAAGAACCTTTGTAAGTCAAACAAGAAGAACCTCACCATAACATGCTTATGTGTTTTTGTGTGTATTTCTGCAACATGATTGAGTGCCACTGCCTGAAGCCACATGCCAGTTTCTTAGCATGGTGCATTCTGGGTCACATATTGACAGCCAACCCTTAATTGCATGGTTGGCAACACCTGAGGTGGTCAGGTGTTTGATTAGTCGCAATTAAGACCAAGCCTCACATGCTCATCCTTTAAAACTGCCTGTTCAGAGAAAAGTTCAGCATTTGCACCACACTGCTGAGGCAATCTGCCTGGGCAGTGCTTTTTCTTTGTTCAAATGGCGTGTAGGGAGAGAGGGGCCACAAAGATTTTATTATGTGTAGGACTGTTTTTGGTTGCTAGTTGCCATTGCACAAGATTAACAAAGCTTAAAGCATTGGATAAATTTAGAGGAAACTCAACGCTTAGCCATGGTCGAGCTACAGGAAGTGAACTGCATCATGGAAGACTCTTAATTGGGCGAAATTCTCTGCGAGGTGCTGATACAAATTACCAAGCAGACATGGGTATGTACAGTTATAATCTGTATCACAAAGCTGCACAAAATCAATTCAGTTGTTAATCATGACTTGTAACACTGTTTGATCTTTTAGGCTTGTAACTGAATCTATATGCACTGTTTAAATACTTTCATAATGGTGTACATCTTACCTTACAAAATGCCTTATTTTGAAAAGGTTGGGGGCAACCCGGACAACCTAAAGGACATGGAGATGACAATGCAGCGGTGGAACGACTCCTTAAAATGGAACCAAAGGTTGAATGTACAGGAGACTCCATGAAACTTCAAGTCCAAGATGCTGCTTCTACCCCAGGATCTCTCTTCTTTGTGGACAGGGGTAAATTTTTGGTCTCATAAGGAGCCATTAATTTACAACTTTAAGGTTCATACACAGTATTTGAATCATGTGCAGTACAGTGTCATGTTAATTTTTTTTCAACCCCCTTCTGCATAACTGAATCTCTCAGGAAGTCGCCTGTCTCCTTTGCCTCTGTCCAAGCTGCCACCAAGCTGTGGTTACACCGTCAGGTCAACACGGAGGGATTTGCTCTTAATTGCACCTTATGATGGTTGCTTTGTTGCTCTTGAGGTGGGATACTTTATTGTGAACTCACTGCACTCTTGAAAAATCTACACTTGTTAACATTTTTCTTACTGGTTTCAGGAAGATAACTATGTTCTCCCATTGCGTTGGTCGGGGTTGCCAGTGAGGATGTCATGCCCTTTGATGAGGCAGTCTTCAACTAACCCTCCAATGGTCACCTGCCATGGTGAGGGCATGGTCGTGAAACTGGAATGGACGATCTCTGTTGCTAAAATTAAACTACATCGTAAGTTTTTGCCATATCAGTTTCATCAATTTCATGTCTTCTGTTTGAGATAAATTAGCAATGAATAAGTCATGTTTGCTGCCCTGCCCTGTAGACATTTAACTGTCAAACATGTGTAACGAATTGCTTAATGGCTACATCAATTTAGCTGTCCTAGAATTGTACATACTCGTATCATTAGTGACACCTGTGCTTCTCCTGCTCTTCAGTGTTTGCACTGAAGTATTTGAAACATTTGAACAAAGCACACACAATACAGTGGTGCATCATGTAATTGCTGCTGACATTAAGTTGTCCTGGGAAAAACAAGGACTCATCCTGTCCTTGATACAAATGTATTATCTGTTTTCTTTATGAACTATTATAGTTGTCCCAATCCTAACTGTAATTTGGCAATGCAAGCTGTTTTATTTGTTGCCTTTTTTTTTTTTCTTCAGTCTTGACAATGACGTGTGGTCAGTGCCTCACCTGTTAAAATATAATGGGGGGAAAAAAACTTGCTGTGGTTTAGAAATTCATTAAAAGTAAATTCAGACTTAAACTCATGGCTGTTCTATAAATTTGTTTTCTGTATGACTTGAACATTTCTATGGTCAAAATCGCGAAATTTACGCATTTCTGTTCAAATACGTGGGTGAGGGGCGAGGTGCGCTGTCACACACTGACTGACGCAGGCAGTTGGCGCATGCTCAGTGCGGTCTCTCTTTATATCGGCCTTGAATGCGCAGTGAAATTGCTCCGAGTGAGGCGGAAAGTACCGTGCCGCACTGATAGGTGGCAGTGCTTAGTTTCATCGGCACAATGGACGTCGCTGCATGCTCTCCTATACAGAGGGAGATAATGAGTGTTCAATTTAGATCGGCCAAAAAAAAAATTCGATTTTAAAAAAATCGAATTTGACCTTAAATTAAATATTCTTTTGTTTTTCTTGCTATTGTATTGTTGAACAGTGTGGAATTGATTAAATCATAATTAAAAACTACTAAAAACAGCAAAATGTTTCAATTAAGGTCAAAATTTAAATATAAGCTTCTATTTTGGGTTCATATATTTTTATAACTGACTCCAGAGGAGTCAGTGCCTCACACGTGACATGACCCTCACAGCATGTCACTGAGTCTTGAAATCAATTCTGATTCTCATCACAGCTTGTATTGCCCATAATTCCTCCATTCATGTGTTGAGTAGCTCTCAACTTTTTATACAAGTTTGAAGGAGAAACCCTTTGGCAGGAGGGTATACTTCAGGAAGCTGTAACAGGTTTTGGCTGCTCCCCCATAGATAGCTTATGGTTTGTTGGCATCCAATTCCTTAGAGTGGGGACCTGGAGAATTTGTCATGGGAATTTACCTTTTTAGCCAATGTGCCTGGCAGTAATGTATTCCTTTTACAGTGAATGGTAACTTGGAGCCACTGATGAAAGCCTCACCTAGATGTGGGTTCAGTGTAGTTGTACATCCTGAAGGTGTGGTCATCTCTGTTCGCTATTCACCCTGCCTGGAGAAAAAGGTATGACACAAATTTTTTTTAATTTGTTTGTGGGGAAAAAATCATTATGCATAACCAGCTTTTGTGTTTCAGGATGGAATGTACACCCTTGAATTGGTTGGAGATGGAGAAACTAAAATTTCCTGTCCATCGCTGTCACCAGCTCAACCTGAACCTGCAAAAAGCCCAGCAAGGGTTCCAACACAGACTGAAACCTCAAGCAAAGTGCCATATCACTCAACACCATCACATAATTCTGCTTCAACCCGTGCTCCTGACCCTACACCATCTGCTGTTCCTAAGGTACCAGGCTTTCCACAAAACCCAGAGGTATTGAGTGAGAAACCAAATCAGGGGCTAAAGGATTTCTATCAACCTCAGTTACCTTACTTCCCTTTTTACCCAAATTTCTATTACCCTTACCCTGCAAATCCAGACACTAAACCTACACCTGCTGTACAGCCAACTCTGCCTCCGATCAAGAAAAATGATGGGCAGCATTCCCAAACTGTTCCTCCTGCAAAGCTGCCATTGAACCCTGAGGGACAAGTGCCCCAACCAATTGTGCCATCACCATTTTACCCATGGCCAGCTCAACCTGAAAGGCCTGGAAAAGAGCTGCCTCTAAAGCCTCAATCCACTCAACAGCTTGATAGCCAAGAGAAGCAACCTCTTTACCCTTATCCATTCTATGTTAAGCTACCTAACCCTCATGGTGTTCCTCCTGAACCAACACCTTTGCCTTCTACAGCTCCAGCTGTCATAACTAAGGACCAAAGATGGCAACCTTCCTACCCTTTTCCAATTTATCCTCAACTACCGAAGCCTCTTCCTAAAGAGCCATCAGTAACTAAACCCCCACCTGGTAAAGTGGAAGAACCTTTCCTTACAAATCCACCTAACCACCCATCTCAGCCTCCACAGGAACCCATAGGACCATCTGAGAGCCAAGAACACAGCCCCCTTTATCTGCTTCCTCCTTACCCTTGGCCACCACAGCCACCAGCATCTGAAGCTCCCCAAGTAGAACCTCCTTATCCACTGTATGGAAAACTATTACCTGAACAGCCTGTGCTACCAAAGCCCCCAGTTTCTGAGGAACAAATATACCAAACATTCTACCCATATCTATTTTTGCCTCAAGGTCCTTTTGCACCTGTGCCACCCACACATCAAACCCCTACACCAGCTCCAGAGGGCCAAGCACAATCCCTCAGCACATTGCAACCTGAGGTATTTAAACCTGAAGCCCCTGAGAAATTGTCACCTGGCAAATCAGTTCCAGAGCGCAAAGGGCCACCACAGCCTGAAGCTCATCACGGCCACTTATACAATCCTTTCTACCCTAACCCATTCAAACTTGAGCCTGAAAATCAGCCAGCTCCAAAACCTCCACATCCTGAAGCTCCACAGGGACAAATGTACCAGCCACTGTATCCCTTCATCCCCCAGCCAGAGCCTGAAAAGCAACCAGCTCCAAAGCCTCCACAGCCCGAAGCTCCGCAGGGCCAAATGTACCAGCCACTGTATCCCTTCATCCCCCAGCCAGAGCCTGAAAAGCAACCAGCTCCAAAGCCTCCACAGCCCGAAGCTCCGCAGGGCCAAATGTACCAGCCACTGTATCCCTTCATCCCCCAGCCAGAGCCTGAAAAGCAACCAGCTCCAAAGCCTCCACAGCCCGAAGCTTCGCAGGGCCAAATGTACCAACCACTGTATCCCTTATTCCCCCAGCCAGAGCCTGAAAATCAAGCAGCTCCAAAGCCTCCACACCCTGAAGCTTCGCATGGCCAAATGTACCAGCCACTGTATCCCTTCATTCCCCAGCCTGAGCCTGAAAAGCAACCAGCTCCAAAGCCTCCACAGCCTGAAGCTCCACATGGCCAAATGTACCAGCCACTGTATCCCTTCATTCCCCAGCCTGAGCCTGAAAAGCAACCAGCTCCAAAGCCTCCACAGCCTGAAGCTCCGCAGGGCCAAATGTACCAGCCACTGTATCCCATCATTCCCCAGCCAGAGCCTGAAAATCAAGCAGCTCCAAAGCCTCCACAGCCTGAAGCTCCACATGGCCAAATGTACCAGCCACTGTATCCCTTCATCCCCCAGCCGGAGCCTGAAAAGCAACCAGCTCCAAAGCCTCCACAGCCCGAAGCTCCGCAGGGCCAAATGTACCAGCCACTGTATCCCGTCATTCCCCAGCCAGAGCCTGAAAATCAACCAGCTCCAAAGCCACCACAGCCTCAAGCTCCACATGGCCAAATGTACCAGCCACTGTATCCTGTCATTCCCCAGCCAGAGCCTGAAAATCAACCAGCTCCAAAGCCACCACAGCCTCAAGCTCCACAGGGCCAAATGTACCAGCCACTGTATCCTGTCGTCCCCCCGCCAGAGTCTGAAAATCAAGCAGCTCCAAAGTCTCCACTGCCTGAAGATCCACATGGCCAAATGTATCAGCTTCTATATCCCTTCTTCCCCCAGCCAGAGCTTGAAAATCAAGCAGCTCCAAAGCCAGCACAGCCTGAAGCTCCACAGGGTCAGACCTCCCCAGAATCTGCAATTTCACAGCCTAGTAAAGGTGGTCTAATTCCACAAGTCCCTGAACTAGGCTCTTCATATATGCCACCTGTGTACTGCCCTCAGTTTTGCCCATCTGGATTTTCTAACTGTTGTCCACAAATTGCTTTTCATCAACATCTCCATCATATTGTGTCAGCTGGGCCTGACAAAGAGGCACCTCCAGTATATCCAGGACTGCCATTCCTGCCTTCAGTGGCATCTTCTGGGTTTGCCAATGGCTTTGTTTCTCTTCCTCCTCCTCCTCAAAAACCAACTGAAACTGCCCTAACATCCACTTCTGCACCTATTTCACCTCAGTCCCTTCCATCTGGAAATGAAAAACAGCCATATCTCCAGCCACCAGATGGCAACCCTGCTGCACTACCTGAAAGTAATCCTAGCAAGCCTACACATTTTGATCCAAATTACCCTTATTCTGTGCCAAATTCACTGTATCCTTACTGGCCATATCCTCCACAATTTGTGGACCTGCAAAATTTGGCACAAAGTCAATCAGCTCAATACAGTGTGCCCTCTAAAACTCAAGCTCCAAGTAATGAACCAGTAATCCCAGTGGTGCCATACATACAACCCCCAAAGCAGCAAAATTATTTATCAGCTGGGAACACAAATAGTCCCTCTGGACCTAATTTCATGTCTTTTATTAGCCAGAATCAACAGCAGCAGCAGCTGCTGCAGCAGCCCCACACAGCAAAGCAGCAAAATAAACCCACAGCCAAGGAACTGCAGCCACCCAACACAGAATCTAGTGAATCTCAAACACATCCTAAAGTCCAAAGTGAACTTGATCATCTTCAGGTCCCTTACTACATGCTTCAAGATGCTCAAGCACCTACTTATAACAAGTCTACTCTTCCCAACAACTCTGTACAACCATTAGTGAATGGCTCAAAGAAATTAGCCAGACATGACCAAACTGTAACAGCCTATTCTGAACCAAAGAGTTATGTGCTGCTGCAGCATGGCCCACCAGGCAGAGAGGTCAACAGATTCAGTGAGCCCGCACTTCCTTCCAGACACCTGGGTCATAACACAAACTTGGCACAAAATCTTGCGAGGCATCATAGTGGCAAACACCAACGTCCTCAGAATTTAAGGCCCTTGCAGGAAAAACCCCAGCATCCCAAAGGGCTGGGTAACGGAATGTCAAATCCCTTACCTGGCAATGTAAACTACATGCCAAGGCCTGGTGATAAATTAAAAAATTTACTGTTGCCTCTGTCTGCTTTGGATGGTCCTCATTTTGTGCCTTTGCCCCAGAATCCCTCTCTCAGTGCAACACATTTAAATCCTAAATTATTTGACTCAAACGGGAAACCCATTATACCTCAAGGCTCCAGCCAAAGGATTCCAGCTCACGTTCCTGGAAAGGCA
Organism: Chaetodon trifascialis; assembly: GCF_039877785.1. Classification (NCBI taxonomy): domain Eukaryota; kingdom Metazoa; phylum Chordata; class Actinopteri; order Chaetodontiformes; family Chaetodontidae; genus Chaetodon; species Chaetodon trifascialis. The sequence goes on from NC_092066.1 coordinate 17,902,328, forward strand.
TTTCAACAATGGAGATCTGCAGCTGACCAAGTAAATGGTAAAGGTAAAGCATTATGATTTTAAAAACTTCTTAACACAGTCTCTTTGACTAATGTGTGTCTCTTTCAGGACTGAATCAACCCATTCAGAGAGGTGGAAATCCAAAGCAGAAATGAATTTACTTCAGTGAATAAACAATTAAAACAGATGACCAGGTTTTGTTTTTTTTAATTTAAACTATTTGTTTCAATTTCGGTAAGGGTGGGTAGGGAAAGTGGGCTGAAGAGCAGCAAGTTATGGAAGTCCTTATCTCTTGTGACATGGGCAGTCAAGGACTACTTTAAAAGTTGACTCAGGACTTGTTGGAATTATATCCACTGTTTAGAATCAAAAGGTGCATTGCCCTTGTTGAACTTGTTTCTTGCTTATTTTGCTTTACCATGAACTGGTACTTCCTGAACGTTGACCCATTAATGTAAATACATGAACTAGAATTTGCCCATTCATCAACAGTGACCTCTAAGCACAACTGTCCAAAAACCTGTTTTTGTGCTTGTTCTTAGAAACTCTTCAGAACTTTCATAGTAATTCTTGTACTAGTTCATATTTCAATTGGTAAAATTACCTGATGTATATCCCCCCTTCTGAATATAAGAATTTCAATTTTTGTTTCACAGTAATGACTACTGGATAATTAAATTATAAATACTTGTTTTTTTTGCTTTGTTTAATGGAAATGTCAATGGGTACACAGGAATGTCATTGGCCTGAGTCAACACAATTGGCAAACATCACTGTTTTGCAATCACCAAAAGATGGCATGAATGATTGAATGGATTTTGGTACCTGTGTTTCCTCAAAGTTCTGGATAGAGGTTATTATCCTCCTCAAACCTGTGAGGCTTTGGGTAACTCATCTCACTGCTATTAAATGTTCTGAAGTAGAAGTGTTTCAGTATATTTTAAAGGATGCTTGGCCATAAAATCAGAGCAAAACAAGGTTTGACTTGAAAGATTTATTCAACATGAAATACAAATCTTATTTTATATTTTACAGAGTTGTTTTGCAATGCACAATGTTCTTCTGTGATTCAGCAATTTCAAATAATGGATTGTTTGTAGGAAGTGTATTAGTGTTACATCTACCCATCACAGGACATATTCATTTATCAGTCTCAAATTACTCTAGTACCAGTGTAGCTGAAGGTAGAAAATATAGAGTCTGTGGGACCTGAACACTTAAAAGAATCTGACCCTTCCTGGGCACACTGGCACAAGAGCAATGGGGTCTGTTTGAGTTGCAGGGGTGTCAACCACTGCAGAACCGGGTACAGCAGCTATCTCTCTCTTCACCACAACAACAGGCACCTCAGCACTGGACGAGGCATCTGAGGCTGATACACTGTCAGCAGCTGGAGCAGGATCAGCAGCAGCATCAACCACAGCAGGGGCTACAGGTACAACTGCGGGGGCTACAGGTACAACTTCAGCTGACTCTGCTGATTCTGCAGACAGAAGGCCACTTAGCTGAGGGTCATGCATAGCAGTCAGTTTGTGGTGTCTCAGACCGTGCATGTGTGGCAGGCTGCTTGTATGTGCGTGGACCACTGGTGGCATGGCAGGAGCTGCGGCTGCAGTGCTGTTGGCATCTACAACAGGCATCTGAAAAAGTGTGTGAACCAACAGAGGCTAAGGAAAAGTCATCTATATAAGTGTAGTATAGTTAATTTTTTTGACTTATTTTTGGCCATCAAGAATTATTGAAAGTAGTTAAGTACAGTATTTTACCAGAGTGGAAAACATCTTGCAGTCTACTGAGTGATCAGCAGTCACACCTTTGGCATAACAAATCCCACGGAGCTGGGAGGGGGGAAAAAAAACAGGATCTTTTCCACCATTTTCTTCATTTTGATGTGCAGCGGGGCTTTGATCACTAGATTTATCATTTACCCATCTTCTTGATCATCTTGCAACCATGGCTATGAAAGTGAGTATAATAAATGATTCCAGTAGTAGTTTAGAGAACAATTACTCTGTTCATTTAAAAACTGTCTGTGTTTTGGGATGCTACACTGATGCGTTGTGTACTTACAGCCATGGTGTCATTCAGGGGCACACAGCCAGCATCAGTGCAATTAGCCTCAACAACAACATACTCTGCAGAATACATTGGGCCGCCAGACACAACCTGAAACAAGATATTGAGAAGTATTGATGTACTGACAGATACAAATGAAAATGTGCAGGGGCATTAAATCTGATGAAAGACTGAACTGAACAGATTATGCTTGGGCCCACCTGAGATGACATCCTTCCAACCTCCAAAACAGAGTATGTTACGTTCACAGTCATGTTGTTGAAGGTTGCCAGAGAGGCATGGACAAGGTCCAGTGCGGCGGTGTCATTTAGGGGAAGGAGGGTAGCACAGCCCAAGCACAGGTCCTCTGTTGACTCTATATGTCATCAAGGAAAGACATATACAGGTTTTTGTGTGTCGGCTGACTCTTGTGTGGCATGTTCTAAATGTATGTGTGTGTCTGTGTTCATATGACTAAGTGTGTGATCTGAAAGATTTACCCTCTGTTTTACACTTGAAAGCTGTGACAGTCAGAGCTCCCCCCACCTTCTTCAGCACCACATCACAGTCTCCTTCTACTGCCTGGTTGGGGACAAAGAATCAGGGAAAATAGCACGCTAGTCAATCTGGACATTTTCTGTTCTCATTATTTTATGGCCTAAAATTGTCATCACTTTTATGTTTCATTAAAATCCTGTTGATCAAATATTACAGTGTGCTAATGGTATGTAGTCTCACCGTCAATATTTTGGGTCTGACTGTGCAGTTGGCAATAGGTGTGGGGTCCAACACATGACAGTCTGTCTCCAGCAGGTCAACTTCCAGGACATATGTGTCTCCATCAGGCTGAGGAAAGGTCAAACAAAACATTATTTGTTTGTTTGTTTGTTTGTTTGTTTTATTAAATCTAATGCATCAGACAATTATTTGACAGAAATCTGCAATGTGTTGACTGATGGCCATGTAGTCAGAAACCCCTCAAGTGAAATGTTCTGAATGAATATGCATATACAGTTTGAGATAACACTGAAAAGTAAAACAAATGAAATGTTGATTTTTGTGTCTACAAAAGTTTGCTTGCAGAGGCCCCATGCGCCACTTTGGCTGCATGACACAGAAAGAAAGAAAGAAAGAAAGAAAGAAAGAAAGAAAGAAAGAAAGAAAGAAAGAAGAAATCACAGTCCATAGTTGAATCTTCCAAATGATGTGATTGTATTATCTAATGACCAATAGGAAATAAATGTGATGAGTATGTTATGTACTGCAGCCAGTGCTCCTGCTTCAAAGCTGAAAAACAGGAGAGGAAAAGCAGTAACTTACTGTATAAACGTCTTTGCCTGTATCACTTACTCACTTACTTACTGACTTACCTTACTGAGGACCTTGATGTCCTCGATCCTGTTCAGTGCATACTTGTAGCCGTGGGCGTGCTGGGCATTGAGGTAATCCTGAGCCACCAGAGCAGCCTCCTCTGCCTCAGCGGAGTCGCACTGAGGTCGTAACACATTGATCTGAGCCCATACCCCTGCCAGTAGCACCAGAACCACAGTGATGCCCAAGAGATTCATTTCTGTGAGAGATGTGCACGCAAGGGGTATCAGAGCAGTTGAGCAGATGAGGGTAAGGGGAAAAGGCAGAACTCACGCAGCCTGGGGTGTATATATCTCGTACTTCAAACAGGAAACCAGTGCCAAGTTAAACACTGTGATCATCCCTCCTGACTCCTGCGTCAGATGTGGGTTGTGCTGTACTCTGTTTTAGGATTGCTGCCAAAACAAACGTAAGCTGACAAAGTCTGATGTGGGATGAATGGTCTCTAGTTTAAGTCAGTGATGGGTCACTGTTTAATGATGAAACATCGAGAAACATCTCCAATATTGAGTTTCATTCGATAGCTGCGCCCAGATCAGGCACAATTTGTTTCTTGAATTGAATATTGTAGAAGTGTGTAAGGAGGTTCATGTTCAAACACTCATATTGTGTAAGCAGCTGTGCCTCTCCACTGAGGTCAGAGTGAGCATTCAGCTACAGCTGCAGGGCCCCACAGCCAGCAGGGATTCAGTGACTTGCTCAATGACACTTCAGCAAAGAGGACATTTGCCAACAGGGGGGACATAGTTGAGGGACAGGGACACTCATCGCTGCCGCCCCCATATTTGCTCTATATTGAACCATCTGCACAATACGCTAGAGTCGCTCCAGGTCAGGACCAGGCTACAAACAGAGACACTGATGAGATAACTCCTAGTAAATAGATGGAAGCTGTAAAGCTGACAAACAAGATTCATTTAAGATCCACTTTCATTGTTTTTGTTTTTTTCTTTACTGCAGTGCTATTAATCCAAAAACATCATGTATGATAATGAAACACTGACAGGGACCATTTTACTTACCAATGATTGCTTTAACTGTGGATAATATCTACATACTTTTATTTAAGTGAGGTTCTGAACGCAGGACTTTTGCTTTTAGCAGAGTATTTTTAAACTGTAGTATTAGTACTTTTGCTCAAGTAAAGAATCTGAATACTCCTTCCACCACTGATAATAATGAGGCTAAACCACCAGTTCAAATAAAAAAGACACAGAAACAAGAAATCGGATATTTACAGAGCAGGGAGGTTTTCTGTACTAGTCAAGCATCATTTTGTAAAATGACGCTTTAAATGAAACCAAACGGGGAGAATTAGCTTGAGAAGGAGCTTGTCAGGCACATAGCTAAATTGTTGCTCCTACTGAAATATAAAAATTATTCCAACTGAACAAAGAAAAACATTAATTTTGGCTGAAATGTGCCAATCTTTCTGTATAAAGTCTGATTGGTCCGCGCGAGAGTGACGCATTTCACACGCGACTCCCAATGTGGATTGTGTACATGATGCTGAGCTGAACGCGCTGCAGGTAGAGAGGGTGTCATAGCGAAATGTTGTGTCGTAAACACGAACTACATTCATTAGCAGGAGGTAGACATGGTAGACCTTTATCAGACGAAAGTTCATCCCAAAGTTTCAACGAGGCAACGTGGCAGAAACGGTAAGGCGGAGTGCCAGTGGCTACATACAACTGTGTCAGCAAACCTAGCTATGCTAGCTAATGTAGCTGGGGTTTTCGCTTGGAAACACGTGTCAAGAAGTAATATGCCAAACTGTGAGTTGTGTGCCGTCTCAAAGCCTGGAGGAAATCAAATATCACTGTTTGTTCACTTGGCGTGGCGGGTTGCACATTCTCACACACAGTAAGGTCTTAAACTGCAGTGCAAAGCTTTGATTATCTCTGAGTCTTGTATACATATTATATAAAATGTACCAAAGTATCTAAAGTAAAAGCACTTATACAGCAGTGCTGCAGAACGACTCCTGTCAATGTTACTGTATATTATGTTAATTAATTACTTTTACTGGTTTGTTGATATGTGAACAGAATTTTAATGTTGCAGTTGATAAAAAGAGCTGATTTTCTGCTCTGTGATACATATGTGTTTGGTACCTGCATCTGTCAAATGAATGTGGTGCAGTACAGTATATTAGGCAGAGAAAACAAATCTATTGTGTGTAACTTTTTACAAAACTGAGATGAAGACGTACAGGAGCAGTGTGTATCATAACAAATCCATTCTGTGTTGCGGCAGATGTTCGGACTCTGCCTTTCTCTACTGAGGAAGCCACCAGAAGTGAGAGCTCGTACGTGGACAGCTGAGTAAGCTATGAAAATCCTGTCGAGGTGTTGGCGAGTCTGTATCATCAGCATCCTACACTATTATTCACCTTTCCATTGAAAGTCTACGCTGGCTCAGCTGGGAGCAGCTGACCTGGAGTTTCAAGGTAAAGTTCAATCTGAAACAGTCTTTAGAGACAGTGGACCATGGCCTGGAAAGTGTCATAAAGACGCACTGCTGAATATGAGTTTTCTGACTAATACCTGCCCTCCCAACAGCTGAAAGGACACCCACAACTCCATGCTCTCATGTGACCCTCCATCGCTCACTCTTAATCTCTCCAAGATGCACCGAGCACAGAACCACTGGCGCAAAGCAAAACACCTCAAGACAAAAAAAGGATTCGTGTCTTCAATCAATGGAGTTTCTCATCTCTCCAGGCGAGCCAAGAGACGTTTGCATTTTAAATTACAGCTTTGGATGTGGAGGAAGCGGAGAGAGAAATGTCGTTTCTGGACGTTGAGGGCAAAGAAACGAGCGTGCGGGATCAACTCCAGCTCCTGCCTCAGTGAAAAGACACAATCCCAGAAAAGTAAAAGCAAAGCAGTGTCGTCTCTTGGATGTGACACTGGAGGTTCAGAGGACACGCTTGGGAGGCAGAACTGCCTGCTGAAGCTGCGTGAATCTGTCAGTCTGTCAGAAACGTTCTTTGCCTCCAGTTCCTCGCAGAACCGGGTTACGAGCACAAATGTTTCTGCAGGTAACGTCACTATGACAACGGCGGCGGTGCCATCACAACAGAGAGACACTTTGGTCCAGCGTAGTGAAATGACAGACTCTTCCAAACATTCTCACACTGTTGAAGCTCTGTTGAGTACAGACAGTGATGCATGTGGGTTAACTTCTCATTCTAAAGTACCAAGGACATTGTTGCTTGCTCAAAGGCTTGACGTAGACGCCTCATCAGGACACTTGACTACTGTCCCTCCAGGTGAGGGCCAGGCTGCAAACAGAGATACTGATGAGAGAAGTAAAGTGTCTTCTCAAGCTGATGCCAGCCTTAAAGTGCTGACAGAAGACATCCACGGTAGAGCTTTTTCCACCTTTTCTCACTATTTGTTCCGCTCTGTTTTTGCAGCTGTTTGAGATTGCAATGTTTCCATGTTTCCCTAGAATTTCTTGAGGACTTCTATAGAATATATGGAAGTTTCATCCCACTACGAAAGAGCGATGTGTTGACACACCTGAAGAGGAGGTTCAACACTGATTTCAGTGACAGGTAAGTTTGTCAAAAACTTAAAGCCGACTCTCACTGTGAATCTTTGTTTGCATAATGAAAGCCTCTCGACTCTACAGCAGTACGTTTGTAGTTGTAAGGTTTTGAAGTGTTTATAGGTGGAGCGTTCAGAGTCAAACCTGTAACGGGTTTATTCCTGGACTAATTGTATTTTGTTTTTCTACCTCTGCAGGAAAGACCTGATCTTCCCAGAAGTTACCAAATACCAAACTGCCATCATTCAGACACCCGTTCCCTCCTTCCAGGTGGTCTACAAGAAACACACACTGACACTGGACGACTTGTCTACACTGGCGGATCAGAACTGGCTCAATGACCAGGTTATCGTTTGGCACAGAAAGAATTTCAATGCTTCATGCAGATTTCTGAGTGGAAAGATTCATGTGATGAGCAAAAGCTGCATGTCAGTGCTGAATGTAATGGGTATAGTTGTTTTCTTTCTGCTCCAGGTCATGAACATGTATGGAGAATTGATAATGGAATCTGCCCGTCACAAGGTAATCTTAAATGCTGTGCAGATAGCAAACTCTTAAGCTGCCAGTGTGCATGTTTTTTTTTTTTTTTCTTTTCTAACTATAATTGACACACCTGACGGGTGAAATTTTAACCAGGGGGTAAAATACTATTAATATTTCAACAGGGCTATTAAAATATTGCTTGTAATTAAAGGAATAGTTTCACATTTTCATTGACGTTTTAGGAGATACACATATTTGCTTTCTTGATTAAGGTAGATGAGAAGATTGATACCATGCTGATGTCACTACACTACACTAAATATGTAGCTACAGGCAGCAGAGAGCTTTAAGACAGTAACATGTTTGACAGTGCTATCAGGCCCAGGTCTATATTTCTAAATCTCACTTAACCTGGGTGTCATAATCCAATTAGAACAAATAACACAAGATTTTGCACTAAATTATTTACATTTTTATGGTTGCTTGAAATGTCTCCCTTTGTCTTCACTCTTAGGTCCATTTTCTCAACAGCTTCTTCCACAGGCAGCTCATGACTAAAGGATATGATGGTGTTAAGAGATGGACAAAGCAGGTTAGGTCTAAGATGAAAGTGGTTTGATCATTTATCAGAGTTTATGATAAAGATTGCTGTTGTCAGGCCTAAAATTTGAAGAAAAAAGAAAGAATAAAAATAGACTTTTAAGTGCTCATGAGTGGCTTTAACCCCGTCTTTCTCGTACAGGTGGATTTGTTTTCTAAGAGTTTGCTTTTGGTGCCCATCCACCTGGAGGTCCACTGGTGTCTGGTGACTGCTGACATTGTTCAAAAGAAGATCTGCCTTTACGACTCTCAAGGGAACGCACTCCGCAAGGTTGCAAGGGTAACTGCAGATGTCATGTGTTTGTTTTTTTTTCCCCAACTCTATTACATGTTTGTTTATTTGTTTATTTGATATGTTGATTATTTTTCTGTTTATTTTCCTGGAATAAGTTTTTGTAACTGTGCTTCCCCTCTGTGTGCTTTGCTCATAATAGAACATCCTGAAATACTTGATGACAGAAGCAAAGGAGAAAAAGCAGATAGCTTTTGAAAGTGGTTGGGCTGTGTCGTTCGATGAGGTATGCACTGTTACAGCCTGCAACGGCACAAAACAAAAAGATCACTAAGAGGCCACATCAGGGCCAAAAGCGTCATCTGCTGGAGGTTCATCTGACACACTCACTGAAATGATGTCTTGTCTCCCCCTGCTGTCCTTTCTAGAAAATCCCACAACAGACCAATGAAAATGACTGTGGAGTCTTTGTCTTGGAGGTACCAACATGCTTTTCAAGCCTAATATGCACGACTTCAATCATTATTGTGTCTTGGTTGTTTCAGCTGTTCGTTAATTGCATATGAACTCTATTGTGTTGTCTTTGCAGTATTCCAGATGCCTTGCTCTGGGAAAAGCTCTGCAGTTTTCACAGAAGGACATACCAAAGATCCGCAAGCGAATCTATAAGGAGCTCTGTGACTGTGAGCTCCATGAGCAGGACTGACCATATTGTGTTGCTGACAATATGTGCTGCTTTTGATGAGAGTAGGAAATGAGCAGTCCACTCTTGTCTCTGTAGGGCTTGATCAGCTGCTCTGTAACAGCCTTACAGCACTGTGTGAGTGGGTGCATATGGCTGACCCCACTAAGAGAGTGTCAGTCTTCTGTCAAGAGCACTGGTCATATTAAATCATAATCCTTTTATGGTTACTGTATTTATATGATCAATATTTAATCGGGCATGCTATTTAATACAATGGAAGACCTTGTCTTGGTGGTTACACATCTACAGTGCACCGACAGAGCCTTACTTAATGATCTAATCTGTCATGGCTCACGTCTGTGTTTAGATGTTATTTTCTGTCAAAATCCCTGCACTCCTTATTTGCACATTTTATTTTGTCTCATTTTGCATCATTTGTCTTGTCATAGTTTACCTGTTAACACCAGGTGACTTAATAGAAGCTACGTGTATTTGTATTTTGAAAATGAAGTTGTGTGAAAAGAAATCCATGTCCAAGTTATTATCTTTGTTAAATAATAAAAAATATGTCTATGAAGTTTTAAATAAAAGCAGTTTCCAAACATTTCACCAAGTTTATTATCTGTTTTCATTGTACAGATATGGTACTGTACATACTGCATGAAGGATAGCCTTCATCAATTTATATTAGGTACATATACTTCTTAGCTATAGACTGGTATTTTATTCATATGGACAAGATTATAACTGTATGTGACTGTGTCCCTGAACAGTTATGATACTTACACTGGTCAGAAAGCAGTGCTCCAGACAGAAAGTGGAAGGGTAAGGCACAGGACAAACTCTAATATATGGCTTTCAGTATGAAAACCAGATAAAACGCATTAATATACTGTAATAAACATGGTGTAATATTCATCACCAAACAAATCTGTTTACAACAGACACATGTCTATGAATGACCTTCTCAGTACAGTAAAATGAATGAGATACAGTTTAACACATAATGTATATTCATTGTTTCTTCTGTTCTAGTGACCTCACTTCTTTGTCAAGCTGAGATCACAAAAACTTCAATGGGTGTAAAAAAAAAAAAAAAAAAAAAAGACAAGTGGCTGTCTTCCCTTTGGTATGAAGCATCGCAGATCAGCTGAATTTTGTTTGCATGTTCATAACATATTACATATTTTTGGGCACTAAATCTGCTACATTTGTTCAAATGGAATCCAGTGCGATCCTCTATCTAGACAAAATTTAGTCCAGTTTGACCACAACAGACCAGGAGGGGCCTAATCATTGACATGGAATCCCCACTCAATTTCTGGCTCGTCGTCGAGGCGTATCACAAGGTAGGACACCAGCTGGAAGAGGTTCTGCCACAGGCCCAAGAACAGGTACAAGTAGAAGTCGCTCACGTCAATTTGGCAGTGTATTCCTGAGTAATTCATATCACACACACACTCAAAACTGTTTACATAGTTGACACAGAAACCTCCGTTCATGCAAGGGTACGAGGCACATTCATCCACATCCTTTTCACACCTGGAAGGAAAAATAAGGACAGAAGAATGATGGAACAAAAAGAAGAAACAGCACCGTGTAAAACACTGTGTGACACTGAGCTTCAACCTGCCTCTCTGTGCACTGTGGCACAGGAGTGGAGGACTACTCTAGCACATGTGAATGAGACAGACATGAGGTATTATTCTGTGCATTTCTAACAAAGTGTTGAAATTTTGTAAAAAGTAAAATCCAAACAGGGAACTTAAAATGCAGTAATAGAGCTTTGGCCACTTGGGGGCAGCAGAAACAAGCTCCAGTGATGTCAGCTTTTATGTTAATACGGCAGATTTATTAGCATTTGTCTTATTTGCAAATCTAACTAGGCACAAAGCAACATCATCATTCATTTGGAGTCATGCTTCTGCCCACCTGATCAGTGTAATGCTAATATTAAACACGAATAAACACTCTTTTTAACTCTAACTCTACTAACTCTCGTGGAAATATCTTGCTCTTTAGCTGCTAACTGCTCCTCTGTGTTCACCAGCTAGTTGCTAACTTCATCTGTTTGCAGTTTGGTGCTGGGCAGATAGTGTACAGTGGGGTTTTTAGAGCTTGCTTTTTGCAAAAAGCTCCCTGTTGAAAACAATACTGATGAGACACAAGCTGAAAGACACAAGTGAGTGATCATGTTTTGTAGATTTGTCAATTCAAGCAACATCTTTTACATTTCATGTAACCATTTGATAGTGTTAATATAAAAATGTTGACAGTGGCAGCTTTAAGCGCAGGCCCTGGGCAGGGTTTTGTCAACCTTTTCTGTGTCATGACTGTCTTATCCCAGTGAACTTGATGTAAAAAAAAATCTGATATGTCAATCTTAACAATCCTTTAATGTTTGCATATCGAGCTACAGCCATTAGGTGCTGGCCCCCAGGGCTGACACACCTTGAAGCCACAAACTATGAGTTAAAAGGATTAAATATCATTGTGTACTGTAACCCTACCACTGTCCTGTGAAACCAGGCAGACAGTCACAGGTGTTGTTTGCTTCAGAGCAGTTCCCTCCATTAAAGCAGCTGTAGTTCCATCTTGTGCCAATGCATGCTGATACAGGCAACTGAGGAAGTCTAAACAGACAAGAGAACAAGACATGTCAATCCCCTCCTGTTTGGCGCTGGTGGACTTAATATTTACTTTGTACAATGAGTTTTGTTTTCAATGCTTTATGGAAAAGCACTTACGGATTGGTTTCAATGTACCATGGGATTTCAGGAATCTTCTCACTGTAAAAGAGCAGTTTGTAAATCAGTACTTCTCAGGGCTTGCTAACCTATTATAGGTGTATGCTGCTGTAAGTTTGGTGTCGCAGAGATATTAAGAAACCATGGAACAACTCACTCGCAGTATTGGCCTGTCAGATTCTGGGGGCAGAGGCATGTGTAGCTCTCGAAACCTTTGAGGCACGTGGCGCCGTTGCTGCAATTGCTGTTTTCACACATATCAACTTCAACCTCACACTGTTCACCACTGTACCCCAGCTCACACACACACCTGAATCCCCCCGGCAGGTTGGTGCAGTTTCCATAGATGCAGGGGCTGGAGACGCAGGTGTTTGTGGACTCTTGACACAGTGGCCCTGTCCACTCGGAGGGACAGGTGCAGTGGTGCGAGTCAAACAGGTCCTCGCACACACCCTCGTTCATACAAGGGTTGGGTGCACACACACTGGCCCCCCAGCAGCCGTATTGTGGGGCAGCGTTGCTGTTTATCCTCGCAAACTTCTCCTCCTGAGGTCTGGGGAGCTTCAACTCTGTGTCGTGGTGGAAAGGGAGAGGAAGGCCTCCAATCTCCACCAGCCCCAGACAGCCAGACAGCTTCACTCCAGCGTCCAGGCTCAGTCCCCCCAAGAAGATGTCTGCTCCTTCCCTAAGAAAATTCAGGTCCCCCGCAGCTGTTTTGGACATGCTTTGCTCGTCCTTTCCTCCATCCACAGCCATGATCCACCTGGAGGTCGGCAGCGTCTGGTTCTCCATGCTGAGCTCCACAGTGTGCCACTCTCCATCACTGACTGGACCCTGGCTTTGAACTGTCACCTTACGGTAATCCTTGTTAGCACCAGCCTGGAGCTCCATGACCAAATGAGAGTCTCGGAGGGAGATGATGAGGTAATCTGAGTCCTTTTGTGCCTGAAGTATGGTGGCAGCAGACTGTCTTGTGCGGAAGCTGAGGGAGACACTGCTGAGGTTGCGTTTAATCTTCCTATTGCTGCGGTAGTGCAAAATGCTGCTTTCAGCGCGAAATGTCACAGTAGACAAACCTGGAGGAGATGAATAGAAGAAATTTAATGAACTGAAATGAAATGTTACTATTTACTGTAGTTTTCCCATTCATTTTATTTATTCCAGTACCAAGACATAGTGCCCATTCTACTATAACTAACCCTGCTGAACATTAAACCTCAAATCCCAAAGAGTAAAAGAGTTTATGATTCAAAAAGTGAAAATGTGCTTCATCAAGACTGTGTGAGTTTGCTGTGTTCAGATTTTATTGGCAGAATTTTTGTCAAACATTGCTCAATCCTGATTGGTGCATGGTAGTTTATGACATCATATTTTTCCCATCTGAGCCCCACCCACTTTGAGCCACTGAGAAGAGCACAGACAAAAACATAAAGAGAGAACAGTGGAAAAAGACCTCCAAAATGGCTCAGTAATAGCACAAAGAGAAAAGGAGGCGAGGAGAAAAGAGGCAGTTGAATTGAGAAAACTTAATGTGCTGAATATGTGTACAAATACAAGCACTTGATGACACGAATAACACAGAAAAGCCTTGGACTGGCTGCTACTCTGGATAAATGGCTTCCCTCCTTTTCTCCTTGTGTACATGTGACATCTCCAGGAAGACTTGTCATCATAAACCTCCACAGGCATGTGGCGGGAGACTTAATCTGACCGGGGATTACCACGTCTTAGAGGAATCCTGTGTGGGATCCCTGCCTCAACTCTGTTCCCTCCTGTAATCAGCCACACTGTAATTAATCAGTGCCTGGACCAGTGATTGTCCTGAGGGGACCACTCACTGCACACAGTCCCCTCAGTGAATATGAACCAAGATCAAAAATGGGCTAGTATAATAAAAGGCTTACACATTTACTACAAATCCCTTTTCTTGGCAATGTTTTTACCAGTTATAGTAATAGCGATGTGGCTATATACTATTCCTTGGCCATTCCCTGAGACGCTTTTATCCCAGGGTCATGTATTTTTAAGACAGGAATAGTGCAACAACAAGTCCTCATCTCAGGACACTCACACTCAAAGCCCTGAGAGCAGGGTTGACAAACTGCAGACGCGGGACAGGGAGACAGCTCACACCATTTCACCTCCTCACAGCGCTGCCCTGCAGTGTTTGGGGGGCAGTTACAGATGAAATCGTCCCACATGGAGTAACACACTCCCCCGTTGAGACAGGGGTTGACCTGATGAAGAGAAAACAGCCCTGATCAATCAAGCCTAGTCTCCTGTCAGTTCTACAATGTCCTCAGTCATTATTAGTGCAGATAAGAAATGAAAGTGCGCCACTAGCTCATTAAAGATGATAAGATGATATTATGAACATGACAGCATCGATATAACTCACAGCGCAGGCATTGTCACTGCTGCATCCTTGTGCAACATTGATGAGTTGCTCCAGGCTGTAAGATTCCACTGGAGTTGCAATGGGATAAAACTGCAGCCGTTTGCTGTTAATCCTCAGATCCTGTACACATCCCTTAAAGTAGCCACCAAATGACGCAGAGGCCCTTGAGTCTGGTAGCCCCCCAACGAAAACCAGGTCCCCAGGATGGGTCTGGATGGGCCTAATGGGCATAGAGCCCTGTCTCTGGGCTGACTGGAACAAGATGGTTTCCATTGCTTCCAGCTTCACAGTCACCAGATGGAAATGGCCGTTACTGACCGCACCTTGACCAAGAAGGGTCTCAAAGTTGTTGACCTGAACTTTGACCCTGCCCTTTTCCAGCCACAGGCGGAGGTACTGGCTGGTACTGTTGGCCAGGATGAGGAGCAGGCCACTGGACTGTCTGGTGCGAATGAACATGGATATAGTCACAGCATCACCCGGGTCATCGTCTAATGAGAAGACAGCGTAACTCTCTAGGTCTTTGTTTCCAAATCTTGCAGTGATATACTCTGCATGGGTGGAGAGAGGAGAGAGAACAAGCCATGAAAATCCAAGTTAAACAAAACCTGCTAAAAGCACATCTTACAGGCATTGTACGCCAGTGTGGGAAATACCCCTATGCCCTTTCTTATTGAGGGTTGATGAGATGATGATACCGCTGTTAGGTCTGTTCATTAGATATGAAGCTACAGCCAGCAACTGGTTAGCTTAGCTTAGCTTAGCATAAAGACTGGAAACAGGCGAAAACAGCTAGTCTGGCCCTGTCCTCAGGTAGCTCACTAATGAACTGCTACAGTATATCTCTTTTGTTTAACCAGAACAAAAAACAAGTGTAAAAATAGCAGTCCAGCAGTTCACAGGGGGGTTGTGTGTTAGACTACATCTTGGAGGGGAGCAGTAAGTTCCAGACATCTCCGCTGGTTGCCTGGCAACTGCTCAACCGCCCTGTAAACTGCCTGTTATTTTCACACTTAGTTTTTTTTTGTACGGATGAAACAAATGAGATAGAACATGTTAATTAATGCTCTTAAGTATTCAGTTTCCTCTTGTTTGCAGTGTTTATTCAAATCAAAGCTAACCTGCCACAGACTGCAGCTATTTAACTCACAGATATGATCAGAGTACTGTATTGATCTTCTCACCTATTCCTCCACTATAAAGTGAGTAAGTGTATTTCAAAAAGGTCAAACATTTCTTTAAAATGAATAAAATAGTTGATTGCACCATTATCACGGTTCTAGACCATAAGCTATTAATAAACTTAACTTAATAAATGCTTGTTTTGACAGACAGGTGAGATCATGGACTATTCCAGCACAGGTTTGAGAATGAGGAGTGCTCTCTGTTCTTTGAAAGTAATGATGCTGCTGAGGACACCAGCCAACAAAAGGCCTCTGCATGGTGTGACTCCGTAAGACTCTCTGACTTGTCAAAGTGAAGGCTCTCCAGGTGAGCTTCTAAAACCCACGTTTTCTTAATCCTTGGCCCAGGTGTTGCTGAATGCCTCCTAATTGCATAACTCTGTGCTATTTCTACTAGGACTGTAAGCTCCTTTCAAGTTTGCTGACTGACTTTATCATCCTGCAGGGCGGCTCTCTTTATAGCGAACCATTGAGATTTCTGCAGTGACACGACTGAGGTTGAACTTGACTCGACCTGTTGCTGTCTTAACAGCATGTAGTTCTGCAATTAAAGTACTAGTGTGTAGGATTTCGTGGCATTTAGTAGTGAGATTGTACAACTGGACACTGGACCTTTGATAAAAAAAAAACAAAAAAAACCCCTGCACACATAACATTTAAAAGCCAGTCAAAACCAGATATGTCTATATAGTAAAGCATTCTGTTTTATGTGAATCTAATGAGACCTACACTCTCAGTAGTGGTGTAGTGGTGATGACTCCTCAGAGCATAAAAAGAAAGTTAAGCTGTTATTTTGAGATGTAACTTAAGTTTGCATAAGTAGTTGTGGTTAATGGGGGCTCAGCTTTTCTTAAAGGAAGTAGACAAAAAGGAGGAAAAGATTTAGAAACATGCAATTTAATTTCAGTAAATTTAAAATGGCATACAGTGATGTTTACAGTGTGTGTGTGTGTGTGTGTGTGTGTGTGTGTGTGTGTGTGTGTGTGTGTGTGTTTGTGTGTGTGCACATCTTACCCTCTGCACAGTTGCTTCCCTCGTGTGGCCTGTGGCACTCACACATGTAGCTCCTCCAGCCCTGGCTCACACAGCGCCCTCGGTTCTGGCACGGGCTTTCATCGCACTTGTCTTTGTCGCTGCATCCCGCTGTGATGTTTGCCTGAGCGTCTGAATCTTCTGGCACTGTAACAGGCAACACCAGATGTGAGTCCACAAACACATCTCTGAAGCAGCCCAGAAAAGCCGGCGGGTGGTCTGCATCATCCGCAGCTCTGCCCAAACCCCAGCTGCCCCCGACCGCTCCTATGAAGAGACTTTGACGAACTGTTCCTGGCTCGGGGAGAGCGGAAGCTTGCTCAAGCAGCTGGACTTCAGTGCTGGAGTCTCTGGTGCAGCTTCCTTCAGTGCAGAGCAGCCTGATGAGGCTGACCACACCGCCCAGCGACGCTTCCACTGTGTGCCACCTATTGTTGGACAAGTACTGTGGCAGCTCTTGAACCAGCGTGCTGGAGCCTTGACCCCTCAGGCTGCGGAGGCAGAGATGCCCACCCATCAGCTCAACGCTGAGGAGCAGGTCGTCCACTCTGCGCTGCAAGAGGGTCCCGACTGGTCTTGCTGACCTGAAGCTGAATGTCACATTAAGAGGAGCCTCTGGGTCTAGAAGCTGAGTCTCTATGTACATGTAACCTCGGGACTCGAATGAGAAGACGGTGGGAGTCTGGCATTTAGGGCCTGTGAAGCCAGCAAGGCAGATGCATGTGTAAGTGTGCTGATCATTGATAAGTAAGGGAGAGCATATTCCTCCATTCTCACACTGGTTGTCATCACAGCCTGAAAGTACAGTTGTGCAGGTCTCTCCCCCGTACAGGCGCCCATTTTGGCTTTGTTGGGAGCAAAGGCAACTGAACCCTTCATTGTGGCTCTCACATACACCACCATTTTGGCATGGCTGCTGTTCACATACGTTGATGTCCTCATCGGAGACAGCACCTGGAGAGACAAATACAATCCAATATTACTTCTTACAGTCAAATTTAAACTGCATGCACATTTTAAACCCATGTGCCAGCACACAGTCACAAATGTGTGTGTGGGAGTAAAGTAACACACAAAATAAGGATGAGAAAGAACAACAACAAAAAGAAAACTAAAAAAAAGTTACAATAATTGCTTTATTTATGGTTTGGAAAGAATCTATTTTTAAAGCAACTCTACAAATGCATTTTGTGCATTATACTTTACACTTGTTGCACACCTCAGACAAACAGTATTTCCAAATACTACAATGATCAGACAAGATGACGTTTAGAAAACTTGCTAATTTTCACCTTATTGAAAGAACACATCTATAGCTCTTCTGGCAAAAAGATAGATGATAAACACTTAGGAATAATATTCATCTCTGATCGCAACATACATACATACTGTATCCAAACCTTACCTGCATAAAGCAACCATAACATCCACACATGCACGCTGAATCTCAACATGGTCCTTAACAAGTCCTCCAAACTACTAGATTTTCTGCAGTATCTTCATTTTAGGTCAAAGACAGGTGAGGAAGACGTGTGCTGCTCCATGTTCAGCTCTACTCCTCCTGTGCATGTATGAATGCTTGGCGCCCTGCAAGCCAGATAGGAGGGATTAAGCTAATGCACTTACAATGTCTTACACATTAAATGTGTTGGAGAAGGGAGGGGTTCATCCAGGAAGCTAATGTGAGCAACTGCAAACATTTTCTCTAGACAGAACTCTGATGTACTTTTATATAAGGGACAGCTGAGGTCCATGTGATGAAAACAATGGGATGTGAGAGTTTTGGAACAGATGGTGTCGAGGGAAATGTTCCCCCAATTCAACTCATACACACATCCCGAAACATGGACATAAACATGAAATGCACGTGTGCACACGCATGCACACATGTACAGACCATGTGCTCAGTTGAGTACTATTTGGCTGCAGCACTCGTATGGACCGAGGCCCAGTCTTTGAGAGGAGTAAACTCAGACCAGTGGCTCTAATCTGGGAAGTATCTCTCTCATTAAAACGTCACTGACGTCACCACAAGTCATTTCTCTGAAGAGCCTTAAGAGCATTCAGTCTGCTCATTAGTAATACTAATGGTCTTACTGTTTAGCGTAACTTTTTATTGTTGCTCCGCTCCAACTCAGGTTTTACAATGGCACCTAAAGTACGTTATCTATGTATCAATTCATCTGTTTGTTTTGGAAATATGTATGTGTATGGAAATATAACCAGTCTATTTGCACACATATTTAAATCGATAGAGTCATATAATTAACACTGTGTTAAGTAAAGACGAGTAGTGTTAGCAGATGTTTCACTTCAGTAAAAGTAGCAACGCCACGATTTAAAAATTCTCTGTAACAACTCTGTATGTGTTTAAAAGTAAAAGAGGCCAAAATGGTCCCTGTCAGTATTTAATTATTGTATATTATACTGCTGAATTATCCTAAGTGATGCGTTAAAATGTTGCTGCACTTAAGATAATCATTAAAAATTATCAGTGAAAATTATCATCATGAGTGAGCGTGTGTCGGGTTGGATCCCGGGTGGCCCCTGCTACTGACCTCCAAAAAAAAACCCACCACTGATAGACTTAAGCTTTTTCAAAACTCTGCGGCTCAAATATGAACCAGAACCAAGTGCGGGAGCACCTGATTTTCAAAATAACTTTATAAATAATTTAATAAAATAACTTTTTTCAGACTCTGTTGATCAATAAAATATTTTTTGTTCAGTCTCTCTGTACGGCCCAGTACCAAATGGCCCACAGACAGGTACAGGTCGTAACATGTATCATTCATCTATAAATCCAGCATGCAGTATATGCTGTATATACAAAGTATACATGCATGTACTGTACACAACCACCCATTTCATGTATATAAAGTAATAGTAAATGAGAGCAAACCTGTGTCAAATTTCCTGTATGCTTACACATACTTGGCTAATAACATACATTCAATACACTCAAATAATGTACAAGTACCTTAGAATTGTAGAGTGCAATACTTGTGAATGTATTTAGCTGCTTTTCAATTCTGTTAAAGAGTAAGACCGTAAAGTAGCTGGCAGCAGTTAATCAAAGTATGCTATTATCTTTCAGACTACATTACCCATGATACCGTCAGAGCGTGAACTCTCGCGTGAACCTAATGTCAGACTCCCCGTCTTCCCCATTTAATTCGTGGTTGACTCTTCGTACGTTACATATAAAATTAACTAACAAATGTATTAATATCTGTATTTCTCTCACTGTTCCGTTCATGTGAACGTGTGTTCGCACCTCTAAACAAAAGCTGCGGAGGACAAAAGGCGAAACAGCCAATGGGCGAACGGGTTGTTACGGTGTCCGACATTTCTGGTAGGACGGGAGGGTGGGGCGTTTCAGAGATTCAGGAAATTATTTTTCCTCCATTTATTTTCCACATTACTGACATCAGCAGCAGTGTACAGAGCTTTGTAAACGCGGCCCGTACATGTAAGGTAAGATTAATTTTTAAAAAACGTCCCGATATAAGCGTTAATGTCCGGGGTAGCAGCAAGGGTCGTTTGTCAACACTCTCCTCGGAGGGGGGCCGCCTGTCAGACTGATAACTCAACGTTAGGGGTCCTTGAGGTGGAGAGCGAATGAGCAAATGCAACCGTTTGGATCGTGAATAATTCAGGATAGCAGTATGGTGCTAGCTTAACTTCACATTTCCGTCAGACCCGTATTGCGTTCAAAAATAGGATAAATACACCTCAAACGTGAGCAATGAGACGTTATTGTGCATCTTTTCATGCACTGTTTGCACATTTCTGATAACTTTTTACCACAATGTTCCCTTCAGGTCAGCTACATGCTGTTAATACCATTGTTGTGTTGTTAAATCAGGTACATTTACATGCTAAGCCTCTTGAATATCACAGTCCTATCAAATCTTACTCAGAACCCGTTACTTGGGAGAGTTGGCACTGATGTGATCAATGTCCTTACTGTTTCTATTCCTCTGGTTTTCAGGAGATTTCATGGTAGCCCAACAGATACACAAATGAAGAGAAAGCCTTGTAATCCTCTGCGTCCCAAACGCAGCAGGCAGGTCAGTGCCAGCAGTGAATGTCCCATAGAGCCAGGCACTGCCCTGGGCTCCAATGCCCCACCAAACCCTGAAACTGCTCCAGAGTCAACCTCACAAATCCGGCACCTGGCTATGTCACAGCACAGTCACAACCTCCTCAAGTTCTTGAATGAGGACCGGACTCGACAGAGGTTCTGTGATGTGTCGGTGTCTGTGGGTGGGAAGGTCTACAGTGCTCACAAGGTGGTGTTGGCCCACGGGAGCAGCTACTTCCACGCTGAGCTGTCCAAGAACCCTACTACAATGCATGTGACTCTGGACCATGTGGAGGACTCTGTTTTCCAACACCTCCTTGGATTTTTGTATACCTCTGAGTGTGCTGTTGCAGAGATGGACCTCCCGGCTCTAACTGAAGCGGCCCGATTCTTGGACATGATGGATATACTAAAGCTACTGTATGAAGAAGGGGACAACAACCCAGTATGTGCGATCCAAGCACAGGGTGAGATAAGGGGGTCTCCTGAAGTGGAAATGACCTCCAGTGACTCACCAGCAGGGGACACAGACATCCAGAGCCCATCCGATGTTCAGTGCACCATGTGCAGCCAACAGTTTGGCACTGAAAACTCCCTGCAGATCCACTTGGCTGAGAGTCACACGGATGTACAGCAAGAAACAGCTGAGATGGAGAAGACAGTTGGTCAGATGACTGCTACCACGCGGAGATCAGGTCGCAGGAGGAGGACACCCACCAAGTATCAGAGAGACAATGAGGAATATACTGTCAACACTCCTGAGGAGAAACAAAAGACTGTATCTCCAAAAGAGCACGATGAAGAAGCAGGAAAGGTAGAAAACCAAGCCCCCAGACTGGACATGAACGAGACATGTAAACCAGCACAGGAGGGAGATGTAGGGGATGAGGAGGAGGAGGAGGAAGAGGGTGACGTGAGCGAGGACGTGGCTGCACAGAGGAAAGTTGTTGAGGTTTGCGCAGCAGACAAGAGTGCAGGTCTTCAGGGTTCAGAGGTAGAAGGGGTGGAGCACCAGGCTGTTCAAGAGACGGAGGTGCATGTGTCAGCAGCCGGAAGCTCCACCCAGAGTCCAGTGTACCCTGAGGGTCTGGCTCCAGTCATCATACAGACCTCCAGCAAGAAGACTCTCAAATGCCCCAAATGTGACAAGACCTTTGACCGTGCAGGTGGGAACTGTTGGAGTAAGGTCTACATTTTTAGTGTTATCATGAGTGTTATCATTGAAGACTCTATTGCACATGCTCGCTGCAACTAACATACACTTTTTATTATTAATTTGTTGATTATTTTGTTGATCAAACTGATTCATGGTTTGATCTATAAAATGTCAAAAAATAGTGAAACATCTCATCAAACTACCACAGCCCAAGATAATGTCTTTAATTTGCTTTCTTTATCCAGCCAACAATCCAAATATATTTCATTTACAATGGAAAAGCAGCCAATTCTCACATCTTAGAAGCTAGAATAAGCAAATGTTGAACATTTTTTCTTGATAAATGACAATTTATCAACCTGGTGGACACCCAATGTAAAATTCAGAATTCAGTAGTCATACTGGCGCCTTGTTATTGACAGTAATCATACAAATGTCCAAAATGTGTTCCTGCTACAATATATTAACTGATGCGCCTTTCCTGTGTTTCACAGGGAAGTATGAGAGTCATACCAGAGTGCACACAGGAGAGAAACCATTCCAGTGTGACATCTGTCTTCAGCGCTACTCCACCAAATCTAACTTGACCGTACACAAGAAGAAGCACGCCAGCGACGCTCCCTTCCAGAAGAAGGAGCACAAATGCCCCTTCTGTAGCAAACTCCATGCCAGCAAGAAAACCCTGGCCAAGCATGTGAGGAGGTGAGACACAGCAGCGTCACAGCATCCAGTCTCCCCAGTGTTCTGTCATTAAGTTTACCTCTGGTCTGAGGCTGTACACTTTCTAGGCTGGTAAAACTTAGAAATATGCTTTGTGTTTTGACTGTATTGTGATTCTTAAGTTGATTTTCTCGAGCTAATTCTTCATTTTCATGACGGCAACAGCTGTGGTTGCTGCAGTCAAATTATATGATGACTTCATGTATCTTCACTGTCTTGCCAGATTTCATCCAGACCACATTCAAGAGTTTCTTACCAAGAGGAAGAGAAAGAGTGAAGGCTGGAAATGTGCTGTAAGAATAACTTTCAGTCATTATGTTGATCATTTTTTGCATGGTAATGCAAACTGAAGTACAGACCATGTGTACTCACATACAGAGAAGATGAGGAATAAATGCTTTTTAGTGTAAATAAATGTGCACTGTGTTTTAAGGCAGTTTAGATTTTAACAGTCTGCAACCTTTGGACTTTCTCAACCAGATTTGTCTGAAGACCTTCACTCGCAGACCTCATCTGCAGGAGCACATGATCCTGCACACCCAGGACCGGCCTTTTAAATGCTCCTTCTGTGACGAATACTTCAAGTCCAGGTTTGCCAGGCTGAAGCACCAAGAAAAGTACCACTTAGGTGAGAAATATACAGTGAAAATTATAGCTGCCGTGCTGCAGTGAGTCAGGGCTGGGGAGGAGGAAGACAAGTGAGAAATGCAGGAGGGTCCATCAAAGGAACTGTCCAACCAAACCGAAATTATCATTAACCCTTGAAGGCACGTGTCTCTAATTCACACAGCACACATTAATCAATTAGTGAAACTGGTTTATAGTTTTTATTTTCATGCACAAGAAGGCAGATTTTCTGGAAAGACGAACAAGATAGCCAAACAAAAGATGAGTTATCAAGCTCTTTGGGTTCAGGACAAACCTTTGACCTCTCCATTTGACAATTAACTATTAGAATTTAAAAGATAAAATGTCCAACCTATATTGAATGGCAAAGCTGTCATTAAAACTTTAAATTGATTTCACGACTGTAAATCTGATATTTGTTCATGAATTACAGAAGTCAGGAGCCGTTTTTCAGGAGTAATCAGTGCATTGGATGAAAGATTGTATCCTCTCTCTCTCTCTCTCTCTCTCTCTCTCTCTCTCTCTCTCAGGTCCTTTTCCCTGTGAAATTTGTGGCCGACAGTTTAATGACACAGGCAACAGAAAGAGGCACATTGAGTGTACGCATGGAGGCAAAAGAAAGTGGACGTGCTTTGTGTGTGGGAAATCCGTAAGGGAAAGGTACATCTCTTTGTCCCTGAACTTTCCTCACATTGCAATATTGCATGCAGAAACTCATGCTAACCCCATGCTGCCTTATCGTATAGGACAACCTTGAGAGAGCACTTGAGGATCCACAGTGGGGAGAAGCCTCACCTCTGCAGTATCTGTGGCCAAAGTTTCCGTCACGGCAGCTCCTACAGGTGAGATTTGTGTCTGGTGTTGGTCATGGTGAAACTTTCAAGCTCTCAGCTTTATTGGCTGTGTCTTTACTGGAGTTGCCCGCAATAATGAGCAAACTGTTCCTTGGACAGGCTACACCTCAGAGTCCACCATGACGACAAGCGCTATGAGTGTGATGAATGCGGGAAAACCTTCATACGCCATGATCACCTCACCAAACATCAGAAAATACACTCTGGTACTGTTTCTTTTCTTTGGCAGAGTGTGCATTGTCTCATTCATGGAGATTTCACTGTGGCAAATACTGTTAGCCTTCCACCGTGTCTCCAGTCAGTACTTTAATGTAGCCCATTTATATCACAGGTGAGAAAGCACACCAGTGTGAAGAATGCGGCAAGTGCTTCAGGCGCCATGATCATCTGACGGTCCACTACAAAAGCATCCATTTGGGAGAGAAAGTGTGGCAGAAGTATGTTATCTTACAAATCACAGTCATGCTTAATCTCTTTTTTGGTCAAGATGCAAAAGTGGGAATAATTCTTTTAGCAGTGCCTTCAAAGTGTGTCAGATGTTCTTGGTTTCTGTTAATGAGGAACTTGTTCACAGGTATAAAACTGCTGTGCATCAGTGTGAAGTTTGCAAGAAAGAATTTAAAGGGAAGTCCAGTCTGGAAATGCACTTCAGGACCCATTCAGGTAAGGAATCAAATGTTTCTGTGAAACATGTATGGGAACAGAGAAGTGGCAGTTAGATGCTTTAGAGGTAAGCCCGCCCCACCCTGGTTACTGTTGCTGGGCTTGTCGTTTTCTATTCTATCTTAGCGCATATGCAGCTTACAGTGATGACAGTATTAGATTTACGTTTCATTTCTAGTGGATAATCTTCGACACGTGTCTCAGTCAAGCTGCTCTGAACGTTTACAGTTAGTCCAGACTGCAGCTCTCTGTTGATTTCTCATAAAGCTCTGCATGACCTGCATCTCCTCGTTCCATATTCCACTTCTTGACCTCTAATTGTGCCCCTCCCCCAGTAGAAAAGGCTGTCTAATCATAGGTTTTTGATACTGTCACTGATGTTCTCTTGGGTTTGTGTGACAGGTGAGAAACCCCACAGATGTCCTGAATGCAACCAGACATTTCGGATCAAGAAGACCTTGACAAAGCACATGGTGATTCACTCAGATGCTCGTCCTTTTAACTGCCCCCACTGCAGTGCCACCTTTAAAAGAAAAGACAAGCTCAAGTACCACGTTGACCACGTGCACAGCACCCGGTTTACTGAGCAGCCGCTCAGCAACCTCAGTGAGGATAAAATAGTCTCCATTCCTTTTGAGGAACCTTCTAAAGTGTACCGTGCTGAACCTAAGTCAGCCCTCCAGAGCACCCCTCCTCCTACACATGTCTGCGTGCCCGTCACTTTAGTTCCTGTCCAGATGGCGGGAGGAGCACAGGGCGACCTGAACGTTCACAGGGCCTCATCTCTGACCTCCCAACCTCACAGCGTTGTGAGCATGCAGGCTCAAGGACAGCAGCAGAACTCTGGCTATCAGGCCGCTACAGACCTAGCTTTCTTAGAGAAGTACACCCTCAACCCTCAGCCCGCCAACATTGTCCACCCTGTGAGGCCCGATCAGATGCTGGATCCCAGAGAGCAGTCCTACCTGGGCACGCTGCTGGGACTGGATTCAGCTTCCTCTGTGCAGAACATCTCTAACTCTGATCACACGCACTGATGCTCCTCAGCCTAAAACTGGGCCTTTAAGGCACAGTCCAACAAACTTCAGCATCATTAAATGAGAAGAACAGAAGCTCCAGTGTTCAGTATCCACCACACAGAGGGCAGTGTTTGTCATGTTACAGAAACCAGGGCTGCTCTATGTTCTGTGTATGAAATGAAATTTTAACAAGCAGATGTTCGATGATTTTATACAGTATGTGTTCCAACCCCGGTTCCAAAGAAGTGTGTAAAACTTAATGCCCGTGCAGTAACATCCTTTATCCAATCACGTGTTCACAAAGTGGTGACCCTCTCTCCATCCTTGCTTGTGAATGACTGAGCCTTTCCAGGATGCCCCTTTCATACCCAATCATGATACTATCACCTGTTACCAATGAACCTGTTTACCTGTGGAATGTTCTTCAGTTGCTCCTGTCCCAACTTGTTTGAAACGTGTTGCATCAAATTCAGAATAAGCAAATATTTGCAAAAATCAATGAAGCTGATGAGGTCAAACTGAGTTTATGTCAAAAAGGATTAGAAAATTGCCACACTCTTTTATTTATGTTTCGCACAGTGTCCCAGTGTTTTTGGAATCAGGGTTGCTTTGGTTCTTTTTAACATGACTTCTTTTTTCATAACCGATTGCTGCTGTGCATGTCAACATGAGTTGTTTTTTTACTGATTGTGGGAGTTTTTTGCTGCCACAGAATAAGTTGTATTTTAAAGTTGACGGTATTTTTTTTTTATCAGTTGATAAGAAAATTTCTTATTTAATTAATTGATGACAATGTCAAGGCATTGATGAATCATTGATGTATCCGGTGAAAATAGCGTCATTTTGTCTGTAAGTCAATATTCAAGAGATTAATTACAATTAATTAGTTCAGTGAATAAGTAAATATCAAGAGGATAATTGTTAATAAAAAGAATCACTAATGGCAGCCTTGTAATGCTGACTCAAGTTCAACTGTGGCCTTAACATTCATTTGAATTTGTGTACTGGCTGTACAGCATGTCACTCAAATATTTTGGGTTTGTAAGTGTGTGATGAAGAGTTAAAGGTCCAGTGTGGAGGATTCAGAGGGATCTATTGGCAGAAATGGAAAATAATATTGATGTTCATGTTTTCATCTATGTACACCTGAAAATAAGAATCACTGTGTTTTCGTTACTTCAGATCGAGCTCTTCATATCTACACGGGTAATGTTGCACCACCATGTTTCTACAATAGCCCAGAATGGACAAACCACACTGAACACTGGCTCTAGAGAGGACAGTGTTTCTCACAGCCACTCTGCAGTGAGGGGTGTTCAGTCACGTAAATCCTCCACACTGAACCTCGAGCATTTTATTATTCATGCAGCATACGTATGATCTCAAAGACTAAGTATTAGTCCGTGTATTTGTACAATGTAAATAATATTTTGTTGATTGTTTTTGGTAATGAAGGAGTGAGAAGAACAAAACCTGTCAAGTGGAATGGTAAAGACGTCACGTGGTAAAGTAGCTGCCTGTTGCTTCCTGTGATGGTTTTGCTGATGGATTGATGGTGGTGACAGTCACATTTCAAACATTGTCACATTCTGAAATGATCAGTAAAATCGGATTTGAAATCATTGATATTTGTGAGTGATTGGCCCTCTGACAGACTGCTGGCCTGTCCGGGATCTACCCCATCACCTGTGGCCCTGAATAGGATAAGCATGTGTGTTATATTCCAGGGACGAATTCCAAAAACACAAACCCTCTGCAGACACTTGCAAAAAGATTAGAGCTGGAATTCCACTTGAAGACTTTATTCAGGCCAGTGTACCAAATACAGCACATTTATCTGTTGTTCTTTTTTGCAGCTCTGAACATACAGACAAACACTTTGCTCCTATGTTATGCAGGCATTCATCGGACAACATGACAAGCCAGAAATAGTTTGTGGTGTGACAGCGTAATTGTAACTTAGTCGCTTCTCAGAAGGTTCCAGGCTGCTCAGTGGCGAGCAGATCCAAAGGCAGCAGTATCGTCCCCTTGGTGATACAGCCTTAGCAAGTTTTCTAGTCGCAAGACAAGTTTTTACAAACAAAAACAGAGTGAAATGTAAGAAAAATAAAGTGAAATATGAACACAATGTAAATAATAATTGAACAAACTGCAGTAGTGCCTCGTGTGAGATGAAAGAGAACATCAATATGTGTGTTTCTCTAAAAAGGTAGATTGAAGAGTATCTTACCGTTTTATGCTCCCACCAATTACAACCTGAAAACAATCGCATGCAGGCAGAGCAGTGAATATGTGGAGCAGCTCATTGATTCTCACAGGGAGGTGAGATATGTCTGATTTACTTCATGTCTGCAGGCTTTTCACTGTTTTCAGTGAGTGTTCTTGTTTTGTTCATTGAACTAACTGTAGAGGAATATTACAGTGCCTTTAAAACCACTGTGCATGGTGCAGAAGTTTACAGTATGTTGAATCAGCTTGTGGGTACATGTACTGCATGTGTTGCATAGCTGGGTGCTTCAACACTTGCTTCTTTTCTTTGGCGCAAACAAACAAAAAAAAAAACCTTCAATGGCCAACACCTTAAAGGAGAGCTCCACTTCTTCACACTTCAAGTCTGTTGACAGGTCTTGGGGAGTAATACCGCATATGTGGACAATAAAAGTTGAACAAAGCTACAAGGGAGAGCTGTGGGAAATCTGATGAATGTCACTTGGATCAGTGTCAGTTGGACCTGATGACTACAAGTTTAAAGATGACAAAAGAAATTAGAAAGAAGTGAGCAAACCAGACCTCCTCATGGAGCTAAAGGCTCCAGGCTGCATTGGCCACTACAAGCATAATACACCAAAATCACTGCTGTTGACAGTTGAGTGTCTTAGCTCAGCAACAGCTGGCCTGGCTCCATCCTAAGGTGACACAGTTCCCCTATCAGCATCCCTAAATGTTGTTAATTAACACCCTATATCTCATATATCTCTTATATCTCACACCAGTGTTTAAACTGACAGCCCACTATCTGCAAAACTGACCAGTAGCTCATTAGCACACACAGTACAGCTTAGCTGACAGATGGAAAAACAGTGTTGAAAAATCTGCTGTATTTCTTTCAGTGACATATTAATAAGTGAGCTCAAAGTGATACTTACATTTGGAAATCCATATTATTCCATCTGTGCACTGGCACATAGAGTAATGCTCCACCCACCAGTGGTCCTGTTCAACACATTCCAGCTTCACTTTCTCACCGTCTTTTATATATTTAACCCCAACAGGTTTTAAGTGAGAATGTGTGTCAGTGTTCACAGGACAGAAAGCGGCTGCACAAAGGAAACAACAGAGACTGTGTTAACTTTTCCAGCCAACCGTCTTTGATGGACTTTTACAATTGGCTTGTTTTTACCTTTGCAGGTGGGGATTTGTGACCACATGCCGTCGCTGTAACACACCACCTTGTCTGGACCCATCCGTTTGTAAAAAACATTGCATTGGTACTTCAAATACATGTCACCAGTATCCACAACATCACCGTTAGAAATTCTGGGAGGTTTTCCACAGTTGCTGACTGAAATAGAAAAGTAAAAAGGTCTCTGGAAACAAAGATTTCATGCAAAATTTCACCGCACATTTTGATTTCCTCAGCCTTTTCCCAGCTGCCTCACTGATGGACCCGATCTAACCTCAAACCCCACAATCAGGTTAATGATGACAGCCAGTGAAATAGATAATTTTTTTCCCAAGTAACCCAGTAAAAGAGAAGTTACCTGATATACATGATGTAAAAGGAAAAATTCATCTATTTATTTACTTGCAATGATTTGATGTTCAGTCCCTCTCTCACTTGTCTGTCTGGAGCTGCTGGCAGATCCTGTAAGGAACAGTGGACACATCGGTCAGTATCGTACTGGGAAGTTGTTTTTATTTGCATCTGAACATTTTTCCCATCATTGAACTGAACGGGAAGTTGCATTAAATCTTTGCAGGTCACTTGATCCATAGTTGATATAGAGTTATTGATTACAGCAGCTTTAAGAGTAACCAAAGTCATCAGCGTTACAACCTACCGTCAAGAAACCGTTTTCTGAATAAGTTTTGTAGGGAAACATAATTGCTGGATTGTGTTTCTTCAAGTGACGTGATTGATACGAAAATATTGATTAGTAGCTTCAGTGCCAGTGTTTTTATCACTGTATATCATAGCAGACTGTCCACTTACTGCATGTCGGGCCTTCAGACCAGGTTCCAGATGAGCAAACGATGACTTTTCCACGGTCTCCTCCGTCTGCAGTATATCCATCTTCGCATTCATACTGCACGTGTGCAGATAGATCAAACAGCTCCTGGTATTCCTCATGAATGATGACTGCATGGGGGATTTCAGGGGGCTCACCACATGCATCAGTACTTTCTGTAAATAAGACAATGAATCATGGCCAGGAACAGGAAAAGGTGTCTGGATGGATAACTTCTTGATTGTTGTATTTGGTGCAATGGGTTTAAGATTAAGACAGTGGTGTTTTTCTGCTCACTGTTATCATTTGTTTGTTTGCATCTGGCAGACTTACTCTCACAGACTGGCGTAGGGGACCACGTTCCATTTCTGCATTCAGCCGTGGCATCTGAGGCTTTGTATTGATATCCTTGGTTACATGTTATGCGTATTATGTTTCCCTCCTCATACCATCCCTTTTTCTTCTCAATGTATTTTGCATTGGGGACAGCTGGTGGAAGACAGGCCTTTTCATCTGAGGGGGGAAAGAACAGGACAACATTTTCAGACTTCACAGAACAGCTTTTATGAATGTTTAATAACGACACTTTACAACATTAAGATCCACTGACTGTTCATCACAGGTTTCAAGTTGTGAATGGTTCAGTTTAAGAGTGATCTTCTCAGGTTCATGTGAATAATTTTAGACGCCTAAAGACATTACACTATACACATTCGCAATAAAAAAAAAGCAAAGCTAAGAAAAAAAAGAAACATTGTGTGTAACAGAATTCTGTTTTATTTATTCATTTTTTTCTAATTTCCCCTGGTGACCCCATGGATTCCTCCTGTTACCACTTGTGGGGTCCCGTTCAAAGCTAGTATAATATCTGTAAATGTCATTATGAAGCGTTATAGACAGTAATAATGTACAGAAGGGCAAGCATTTGTTACAGGTGTGATTTGCATTTTTGCCTGTGTAGTGAATGTGCTTGAATTAATTTGTAGACAATCTAAGTCTTCCTTTCTGTGTGAGCATCTGATTTCAGGAATTTTTTACAGCCCTGTAGAATTCTTTTAAAATGTAGCATCTAAAATGAGCAGCACCATCACGCACAATTGTTAAATGCCATTTTTATTCAATTTCTAGACTAATTTGATGTGATTATTGTCTTTACATTGACATCATTCAATAGCAGCTGACACCCTAAAGGATTCAAAGCAACTTCAGACAATCCTGTAGAGATATGTATGAAACACTTACCTATACATTGTGGTTCATGAGACCATTTGCCATTCTGACATGTGCTTGTTGCCCACCAACCCTCCACGACTGGTTTATGTCCATTTTCACAGGCATAAGTGAGCTTGGTTTCATGAGCATAAGTTTCATGTTCGGGGACAAAATAACCACCATTCAGTGTGGGAGCAGGACAAGGCAGAGCTGCACTTTGTGCTGAAATACAACGATAAACAAAGTACACATTAAACACACATTTAACAAATTACAATGTCTCAAAAGTGACGCTGGTCAGCGTTCTTACCGTGCAGCACTCCTGGAAACCAAAGCAGGAGAACAAATCTGAGACATGTCAGCCACATTTTGTCAAGAATTAGATCAACACGACAAAGCAGAGTGAAGAGCCCAGCTCACATCTGGACCAGTTAATAATTGTCCAGGGCATTTCCTGAAAAGGACTATGAAGTTAAGAAACAGTAAACATCAGGCTGAATCACTGTCACTGCTCGGAAGCCAACACACACACACACACACACACACACACACACACACACACACACACACACACACACACACACACACACACACACACACACACACACACACACACACACGGCTTCATGTACTGCAGTCAGATCAGTCACATTGTGCAACACCATCTTGGTGCTGCTTATCACACATGTAAACACAGTACACAGATCAGTGTTGTGCACAGCAGTTGCTACATTTCTCATCATTTTTCCTCCACTTTGGTCCACACCAAACATCATGCAGCAGTGTACGCTGAGAGTTAACAATATTCTCTAAAACACTGCTCTTGTTGTTTCACATTTGTTCATTTGTTTAAGAAATACCCCAAATGATTGATTTGATTTCCAGTTGATGGTCCAGACTGCTGTGATCAGAGGTCAGCGTCCAGAGCACAGCCACACCAAAGGACAGACTTTAGACAGAGGTGGAGTTCTGTTATAGATGTATTTAATTATCAAGCTCATGTTCCATGTTAGCTCTTATAGGATGGGATATTTAGCTTGCTGTCAAACAGTTTGTTTTTGAATTCTAGCTCAAACACTGATTGCTATCTGCTGGGTCCTCATGTGCTCTGCATGATCTTATTCAGTCCTGAAAGCAGCCTTTTTCACAGAGGACATGTTGGCATGTAGGAGACAGATGGGTGTAAATAATAATATGAATGCTGGTGTTGCTGATTCAGTCTGATGGTCCTGGAGCTGAAAGTTGCAAGAAATCTTTGTAGAGCTGACAGAAACTACAGAGTCTGTGATAATTGATAACATGCTGGGTGATAACTGTTCTAAACAGTTTGTGGACAAAATGACACAAAGGTCTGCGGTGAGGTTTCTGGCAAACATTTTATTCAGACTGCTGAAGAGGCCACATAGATGTTATTCGTGCATTAAGAGTTCCAGTTATAAAGACACAATCAGCTCCAGCAACGTGTGTATGTATTTTCCATTAAAATGAAACAAATCAAATACAAATGTGACCAAAAAAACAGTCTTTGTTGTCAGTCCAGCAGGAGCTCCTCTGCTCAGCTCCACTGGCAATATCCCTGGTTAGAACGGAGACAACAAGCAACAAAGTTAACAGTTAATCAGTTAATGTAAAAGTGCTGAATGAAATCTGTTATCCAACATGAAATACACAAAACATTTTCATACTAATGTAGTTCTTTGAAAAGTAAATGAAAGTCTAACACTTACATATCGATGGTAGTCATATGGACAACCTAAAAAGAATCCATTGACAGCAGTCAGTATTTCAGCAGGAGATTTCATTCACACAAACTTTTGTTGCTGAGGTCTAATTCACCTCATTTCCTCTTGGCTGCACCTCCTGAGCAAAATATATTCTGTTCTTAAAGGCCTTGACTCTTTGTCAGGGTTTGTTTATGTTGATTTGTGTTGGTGTTATGAGGCATTTTACTCATCATAAACTGCACTTTGTCTGGACCTAACATGGTGAAGCATTGGTGGGCTGGTGGTGGTGTTGGAGGATAAAGGGGAAAAAACATGCTTTATAATGTGAAAGGTGGGAGGACCAGCAATAGAGGGATTCCAGAAGCTGGCTGGTGTGGTGGACACAGAGACTTTGTAAAGTGGGAAAAGTTTGGCTTTATTGCCGATCTCATGAAAAAGAAAGCTGTTGTCATCGAGAGCACGCTGCAAGAGGGCGACTGTCCAGAGGACAGAAAAGGCAGAAACTAAAAGCATTGTGGCAAATTGAAATGTGAAGAGCTTACTCATATACTTACAACTTGAGAAAGATATTCTTCCATTAATGCAGCGAAAGACTCTGTAATAATTCTGGTACCCGGTACACCAAAAACTCTTTTGCTCTCCTTCCTTTAGATATTCATTGGCAGGAATTCTAATATTGTACCCAGCATATTGAGCAGGATCCAGGACACAGAACGCTTCTGCAAAAAAATCAACAGAAAAGAAAATATATATGATTATTTGACTGATAT
This sequence comes from Chaetodon trifascialis, assembly GCF_039877785.1. Taxonomy (NCBI): domain Eukaryota; kingdom Metazoa; phylum Chordata; class Actinopteri; order Chaetodontiformes; family Chaetodontidae; genus Chaetodon; species Chaetodon trifascialis. The sequence continues at coordinate 17,935,731 of NC_092066.1, forward strand.
CTTTGATAGAGTTTTGGATTGAAAAATAATGATATTGACTAGTTAATACCTTTGCAGACGGGCAGTTCTGACCAGCTGCCATCGCTGTGACACACCACAGTGTCTGAACCGACTTGTGTGTAAAAAGCATTACATTTGTATTTCAAAGACATTAGATCTGTTTGCACAACAACACCATTTGGAACCACTGGGTGATCTCCACAGTTCCTGACTGAAAGAAAAGAGTGGTTATTTAACAGTCACAGTATCCCAGTGAATGAGTGATCACAGCAGCAACATCACAGCTTATTGTAATAAAATGAACATGATGAAATCTACCTTATTTTGCTTATCGAAACATCCCTGACTGGCTTTACAAACAGATTTTATCCTTGTTTTTTTCTCCCATGTTTAATGCCTAATTGACTGCACTGTAGTCTTTAATACCAGCAAATGACTTTAAAATCACCTCTGCTGTGATTGCTATATGGGTCTGATGTCTGATGATGTAGTGCTGCACTGCCACTTTTTGGCTTGTTATAATATTTTATTTTGAGAGGCTTATTTTGAAGTTACAGTTAAGTGTTTTTCTGTATTTTTCCTCTGTAGTTTTCACGGTGCGACACAAGTAAATGTGAATACAGACACCTGTCAAGAGGACGCTACAATACCACCTGACCTCACCTGCTGCCTCTTATCTGGCAGCCATGAGCTTCACAGGGAGGATGTAACACACACATAATAAACACTATTTCTCCCACATGCTACCCTTTCCCATGCAGGCACCACAACCAATCAGCAGGAGTCATTAGTGCAGTGAGAAAGACATCATCCCTCCCTGGCACTTCCAATCCAGAGATACCACTGCTTAGAGCCAAAACTTTCAGTAAGGCTGTACTGAAATGATACAGATTTCTTCATAATGACTACTGGCTCTAAATTTGGCTTTTTAATACAGTAGCCAGTCAGCAAGTGAAGAAATATTTGAGAAGTTACACCAAGTAAATACATGAAAAAACACAAGCTAACGTATGCAATGTGAATGAAACAATGAATCTGTATGATTTACTTGATATGAACGGAGGACCGCTTTCTCTCCCATTTGAGTCAAAGGTGGCAGAAGATCCTGTAAGATAAAGAACAGATAAAGGTCGGTTTCCAGAACTGAAGACACATCAGTCAGTATCATTTTGAGATGTTCGGCATCCATTTTTTTCTGAATGTTTTTATGCCAGCAATTCTTCATGCTTTTTGAAAATTGAAGACTGAAAATTGTAATTTAAATTAAACTTTCAATCAATGATTATGAAATATCCTCTAGAATACAGTTTGTTTCCACAAATTCTACAGAGTTGTGTCCTGCTGTTAGATGTACCTCTACCATGTCCAGTACCCGGCCTGCTACCTCTACAGGACATATACAGTATATATTGCATTCTATAGAGGGATTGGAGAGATAAATTGCTACACATGCATATCCAATACTCCAATTGCAGATTGTGTCCCAGTGCCAACAGATGAAGTGTGATGTCCACCTGTTCCACCCACTGTGGATCCACCATGTCCAGTGCCTGGTCTGGTATCTCTGTCTAACAGGAAGAGAGAAAACTCATGAGACATATACAGTACTGATTCTAGAAAGGGAATGGATTGGAGAGATAAATGGATACTTATGCATATCCAGTATTCCACCTGCAGGTTGTGTCCCACTGCCAACAGATGAAGTGTGTCGTCCACCTGCTCCACCAACTGTGGATCCACCATGTCCAGTACCTGGTCTGGTTTCTCTGCCTAAATGGAAATTAATTACAATAATAATAATAAAATGACAAGATATTAGAAATGTTCTATAGAGTGTTTTTTTTTAAATGGATATACTGTTTAGTAGGATTCCTCCCTCATTCCTAGTGTTTCTACTGCCTCTGATTCACAATACACAATCTAGCCAGCCCCACACCATTGCTCCAGATTTCCACCACTAGCTAATCTTATAATAAATTAGTCTTGGTTGAACTTTTACATAGTCTGAGTTCTTCTTTTGGGTCTTGAGGAATTAACAGAATGACCTGGCCAAATGGGCCCTGAAGACCAGGGAACAAACAACATGTAACACGCCATATCCAAACAAGGAATCTTCCTTGGACACCATGAGCAGTTTCTCGGCACACTCTCCGATAATACTCAAATCATGGGAACAGTATCATTTTGAGATGTTCAGCATCCATTTTTTTCTGAATGTTTTTATGCCAGCAATTCTTCATGCTTTTTGGAAATTGAAGACTGAAAATTGTAATTTAAATTAAACTTTCAATCAATGATTATGAAATATCCTCTAGAATACAGTTTGTTTCCACAAATTCTACAGAGTTGTGTCCTGCTGCTAGATGTACCTCTACCATGCCCAGTACCCGGCCTGCTACCTCTACAGGACATATACAGTATATATTGCATTCTATAGAGGGACTGGAGAGACAAATTTCTACTCATGCATATCCAATACTCCAATTGCAGATTGTGTCCCAGTGCCAACAGATGAAGTGTGATGTCCACCTGTTCCACCCACTGTGGATCCGCCATGTCCAGTGCCTGGTCTGGTTTCTCTGTCTAACAGGGGGAGAGAAAACTCATGAGACATATACAGTACTGATTCTAGAAAGGGAATGGATTGGAGAGATAAATGGATACTCATGCATATCCAGTATTCCACCTGCAGGTTGTGTCCCAGTGCCAACAGATGAAGTGTGTCGTCCACCTGCTCCACCAACTGTGGATCCGCCATGTCCAGTACCTGGTCTGGTTTCTCTGTCTAACAGGAAGAGAGAAAACTCATGAGACATATACAGTACTGATTCTAGAAAGGGAATGGATTGGAGAGATAAATGGATACTCATGCATATCCAGTATTCCACCTGCAGGTTGTGTCCCACTGCCAACAGATGAAGTGTGTTGTCCACCTGCTCCACCAACTGTGGATCCACCATGTCCAGTACCTGGTCTGGTTTCTCTGCCTAAATGGAAATTAATTACAATAATAATAATAAAATAACAAGATATTAGAAATGTTCTATAGAGTGTTTTTTTTAAATGGATATACTGTTTAGTAGGATTCCTCCCTCATTCCTAGTGTTTCTACTGCCTCTGATTCACAATACACAATCTAGCCAGCCCCACACCATTGCTCCATATTTCCACCACTAGCTACTCTTATAATAAATTAGTCTTGGTTGAACTTTTACATGGTCTGAGTTCTTCTTTTGGGTCTTGAGGAATTAACAGAATGACCTGGCCAAATGGGTCCTGGAGACCAGGGAACAAACAACATGTAACACGCCATATCCAAACAAGGAATCTTCCTTGGACACCATGAGCAGTTTCTCGGCACACTCTCCGACAATACTCAAATCATGGGAACTCATATCACACTTAATGAACTCACTCTGTCTATTACCATCTCTAATAGCTCCCTCAGCCTCTTCAATGTCCCTGCTTGCCACAGCCATTCAACCACACCAACCATCTGCATTACCACCTGCACCCACGCTGGTAAGAGAGTCATATTTCACGGGCCATGAGCTTTTCACTGGTGATTTTGAAAAATGCTGCAGGTTCCTACTACAGTGCTGTATGGTTGTCAATCAGCAGCCATTAACTATTGGACCATAGGGATTGAGATGTCTTGCTGATTACTCTATGGATTTTAGGGTGCTGGCAATGCATTCCCATTGGAATGACGAGGCTCTGCAGGGGGTGTCCATTAAATGCCTGAGTGAACAATTGAAAGACAAAATTACTTCACATGATGAACTCAACATCAATCTCTTGTCTCCCTAGCTATCAAGCTAGATAACTGCCTGCAAGAATGGTGTTATGAAAAAGTCGGTAAGACACACCAGTCATCATCCACCTCCTGGACCTCCATTTTCCCTTCCACTATTAAGAATCTAGCCTCTCTTTGGTACCTTAAAGCTACACAATGCCCAATTCGTCTGCTGCGAGAGCTTCAAGTTGGAGACTCTTTTGTCACTCACATTCTTTGTACTCTCCTTTGTTTCTTGCAAACCTGCAGACCTCACTTTCTCTCAGGTCAAGAATTTCTTAACTTATGCCCCCTTTCTGGTCTAGTCAGACCTCACTCGCAAATTCTTCGTAGGAGTAGGTGCACTTGACACTGGAGTGGGGGCTCTACTCTTTCAGCACTAGATCAAAATCTCCATCACTGTGAATTTTTCCATTCCCACTAGCTGTCACCAACAGAATGACAGATTGAAACTGGCCATTTTTCAGTTGTTTCAACCCTACCTTTATTGATCACCCACGATCCCAAAATACCAAACCAGATGCTCTTTCATTGCAAGCACACCTCTGAGGACCCATGTTTGGAAGGTGGTTCTCCCCTTGTCCTGTGTAGTAGCAGCAGTAACTTGGGAAATCGAGTCATTGATGAGAGAGGCCCAAAAGTCTCAACCTGATCCAGGCAGTGGGCCTCCTGTCTCTTTGTTCCCAACTGTGTTCATTGACAGGTTCTGCAATGGGCTCACACTTCCTGTTACACTTGTCACCCTGGAATCAATCAATCAGGTCTGCTGCAGATTGTTTCTCTCTGGGTTACCTGCACCTCTGCTGCTGCTGCCAAGTCTGGAGGGACACTCGAGCTGCTCTATGAAGAACTGCTGATGCTAATAAACTTGGCCAAGTAACACCAGACCCCATACAATCGTCCAAGAAGATTGACTGCAAGAATCTCTAGCCTTGCTTTATTAGCCCCTTTTTGGTGGGAAGTGTGATTAACAGATCTGCAGTCAAGTTTAAGTTGTCTAATACTATGAGCATCCACCCAGTATTCTGTGTGTCTCAGCTCAAACCAGTTCCTTCCAGTCTTCTATGCTCTGCTTCTGACCCACATTCCTCCTGCGTTGAAATTGACAAACATCCTTTATTCACAGTCAGACCTCTGAATTACATACGCTGATGGGATAGAGGACTGCAGCACTAGTTGACTGGGAAAGTTATGGCCCAGAGGAGTGGTCGTGGGTACCCCTCTCATTCAGGATACTCAGATGGTCATGGATTTCCATGACCATCTGAGTATCCTGGACATGACCGGCTCTCTTAAAGAGCCGGAATTCCCATCACTAGGTCTAGCAAGATTCCTCCCTCACCCCTAGTGTTTTTGCTGTTTTCCGCTACATAGTGTGTCCTGCTTCTCTCTGTTTGTGTGTATGGGTGTGTCTGTTTCAATCAGGGCATGGTCACCTAGTTTACTACTCACCTGTATACCTGCTGCCAATCCACTCATCAACTTCACCTATAGCCTGCAGTATGTAAACCCTGGTCCTTTATTCTCCTCTTTGCAAGATCATATATGTGTGTGTCACAGTGATGCTATGTTCAGCCAACTCTCATGGTTCTATGCAATCTCCTCTTGCTCTCTTTGAATCTGCCTTATCCTGTTTTGCCAGTGTTTTAGGTCCATTGTCTCCAGCCTGCCTGATTTCTCTGGTGTGCCCTCATCCTTGTCAGTCTTCTTCCTGAAGATTCCAGCCACTGCCTGGCCTGTTCTGCTGTTTGCCTCTGATTCACAATAAACAACCACGGCAGCCAACTCTTGGTTGAACTTTTACATGATCTCCAAGCCTGAGCTCTACTTTTCTGTCCCGAATGATTATCTAAAACATAATATGTACTAATTCATAATACAGCTATAATACAAATCAGTAAGCTACCTCCACCTGTAGGTTGTGTTCCCCTGGCAGTTGATGTAACGCGTCCCCCACCGGTTCCCACCTCTGCAGAACCACCTTGTCCAGTACCTGGTCTGGTCATTCTGCCTGAGTGGAAAAACATTAGGTATACAAAAGGTATACTTCTGAGAGATATTTGATATAAGGGATTTTCCACAAATTATAAAATGTTCAGTTGTAGTTGGCAGAGAGAACCAAATTTCTATTTCAGGCTGAGTGCAGAGTATGCCAGGGTACATCACGGATTTTTCCCAAATACACAAAACCCCACAAAATAAAAGTTACTGACATGCTTCTTACCTTGCACCTTAGCTTAAGCTAGTAAGCTAGGTGTGCTAATGTTTGAGGTATGACTTTTGTCATTTTTGGTTTTGGAAAGATGGATAAAAGACATGTTTCAAACTTTACATACAGAGTATCATTCTGATTACAGCCCCATGCACACCGTTTCGCATGTGGAGAAATCCAAAGATTGACAGGCCTGTCATGCTTAGTTATGGTTTCTACCTCTAGCTGTGGTTGGAAAATCACTGTTCAGGAGGGTTCAATGAACAGTCAATAATTTCTCTCACATTCAATGAAAAATATTTGTACCACTGCCTATCTCAGAACACTGTCCACTTACTGCATGTTGGGCCTTCAGTCCAGGATCCAGCCATGCAAAAGACGTTTTTTTTGTCGTTTCCTCCCTTTACAGTATATCCATCTTCACATTCATACTTCACTTCTGAATCTGGGGCAAACAGTTTCTGGTATCCATGACTAATGATGACAGCATGATTGATTTTAGGGGGCTCACCGCATACGCTGATACTTTCTGTAAAAATAAACACATTTGCCATGAGTAGGTACAGAAAAGGTGCTCACATGAGTGGTTACTTGGTTCTGGCTATCATTCTCGTCCCTGCTAGTTTTACAGCTTACAGGTACAGAACATCTGACAGACTTACTCTCACAGGCTGGCACAGAGGTCCATGTTCCATTTTCACATATAGCTGTGGCATCATTGCCTTTGTGTTCATATCCTTTGTCACATGTTATCCTAACTGTATCTCCAGCTTTATACCAACCATTTGGGTTTTCTGTGATTTTTGCATTGGATATCTCTGGTGGAATGCACGCATTTTCATCTGAGGAGAAAAAAAAAAACAGTTGTGTTGACCATCGACAGCTTTGGAGTTTTCGTTTTACCATGTATGCTGCAATTATTTGCTTATTACAAACAGAGACCATACCAATTAAATTCTTATATATCAAGATACTGTAGATAGGCTCAACACTGAACACATTTATTTGTAAATGTGATAACATTTAACTTGACTTTTTACCCCACAGTCATACAGTGACAAGTGGCTGACTTCACCCTTTTGCTTTATCTAAACATCCAATATAAATGAGGTTTTCCAAGGGGGAGAGAAAACCCATGAAACATGAAATGTGACAAACAGTTTAAGCTGGAAAACACGTTTGAAGGATTTCAGCATTCAAACAAACCAGTGTACATATTATAGAACACTTACCTATACATTGTGGTTCATGAGACCATTTGCCATTCTGACATGTGCTTGTTGCCCACCAACCCTCCACGACTGGTTTATGTCCATTTTCACAGGCATAAGTGAGCTTGGTTTCATGAGCATAAGTTTCATGTTCGGGGACAAAATAACCACCATTCAGTGTGGGAGCAGGACAAGGCAGAGCTGCACTTTGTGCTGAAATACAACGATAAACAAAGTACACATTAAACACACATTTAACAAATTACAATGTCTCAAAAGTGACGCTGGTCAGCGTTCTTACCGTGCAGCACTCCTGGAAACCAAAGCAGGAGAACAAATCTGAGACATGTCAGCCACATTTTGTCAAGAATTAGATCAACACGACAAAGCAGAGTGAAGAGCCCAGCTCACATCTGGACCAGTTAATAATTATAGAGGGCATTTCCTGAAAAGGACTATGAAGTTAAGAAACAGTAAACATCAGGCTGAATCACTGTGAGCAAGCTGCTGCTCGGAAGCCAACACACACACACACACACACACACACACACACACACACACACACATACACACACACATACACACACACACACACACACACACACACACACACACACACACACACACACACACACACACACGGCTTCATGTACTGCAGTCAGATCAGTCACATTGTGCAACACCATCTTGGTGCTGCTTATCACACATGTAAACACAGTACACAGATCAGTGTTGTGCACAGCAGTTGCTACATTTCTCATCATTTTTCCTCCACTTTGGTCCACACCAAACATCATGCAGCAGTGTACGCTGAGAGTTAACAATATTCTCTAAAACACTCCTCTTGTTGTTTCACATTTGTTCATTTGTTTAAGAAATACCCCAAATGATTGATTTGATTTCCAGTTGATGGTCCAGACTGCTGTGATCAGAGGTCAGCGTCCAGAGCACAGCCACACCAAAGGACAGACTTTAGACAGAGGTGGAGTTCTGTTATAGATGCATTTAATTATCAAGCTCATGTTCCATGTTAGCTCTTATAGGATGGGATATTTAGCTTGCTGTCAAACAGTTTGTTTTTGAATTCTAGCTCAAACACTGATTGCTATCTGCTGGGTCCTCATGTGCTCTGCATGATCTTATTCAGTCCTGAAAGCAGCCTTTTTCACAGAGGACATGTTGGCATGTAGGAGACAGATGGGTGTAAATAATAATATGAATGCTGGTGTTGCTGATTCAGTCTGATGGTCCTGGAGCTGAAAGTTGCAAGAAATCTTTGTAGAGCTGACAGAAACTACAGAGTCTGTGATAATTGATAACATGCTGGGTGATAACTGTTCTAAACAGTTTGTGGACAAAATGACACAAAGGTCTGCGGTGAGGTTTCTGGCAAACATTTTATTCAGACTGCTGAAGAGGCCACATAGATGTTATTCGTGCATTAAGAGTTCCAGTTATAAAGACACAATCAGCTCCAGCAACGTGTGTATGTATTTTCCATTAAAATGAAACAAATCAAATACAAATGTGACCAAAAACCAGTCTTTGTTGTCAGTCCAGCAGGAGCTCCTCTGCTCAGCTCCACTGGCAATATCCCTGGTTAGAACAGAGACAACAAGCAACAAAGTTAACAGTTAATCAGTTAATGTAAAAGTGCTGAATGAAATCTGTTATCCAACATGAAATACACAAAACATTTTCATACTAACGTAATTCTTTGAAAAGTAAATGAAAGTCTAACACTTACATATCGATGGTAGTAATCTGAACAACCTAAAAAGAATCCATTGACAGCAGTCAGTATTTCAGCAGGAGATTTCATTCACACAAACTTTTGTTGCTGAGGTCTAATTCACCTCATTTCCTCTTGGCTGCACCTCCTGAGCAAAATATATTCTGTTCTTAAAGGCCTTGACTCTTTGTCAGGGTTTGTTTATGTTGATTTGTGTTGGTGTTATGAGGCATTTTACTCATCATAAACTGCACTTTGTCTGGACCTAACATGGTGAAGCATTGGTGGGCTGGTGGTGGTGATGGAGGATAAAGGGGAAAAAACATGCTTTGTAATGTGAAAGGTGGGAGGACCAGCAATAGAGGGATTCCAGAAGCTGGCTGGTGTGGTGGACACAGAGACTTTGTAAAGTGGGAAAAGTTTGAAATGTGAAGAGCTTACTCATATACTTACAACTTGAGAAAGATATTCTTCCATTAATGCAGCGAAAGACTCTGTAATAATTCTGGTACCCGGTACACCAAAAACTCTTTTGCTCTCCTTCCTTTAGATATTCATTGGCAGGAATTCTAATATTGTACCCAGCATATTGAGCAGGATCCAGGACACAGAACGCTTCTGCAAAAAAATCAACAGAAAAGAAAATATATATGATTATTTGACTGATATCTTTGATAGAGTTTTGGATTGAAAAATAATGATATTGACTAGTTAATACCTTTGCAGACGGGCAGTTCTGACCAGCTGCCATCGCTGTGACACACCACAGTGTCTGAACCGACTTGTGTGTAAAAAGCATTACATTGGTATTTCAAAGACATTCGATCTGTTTGCACAAGAACACCATTTGGAACCACTGGGTGATCTCCACAGTTCCTGACTGAAAGAAAAGAGTGGTTATTTAACAGTCACAGTATCCCAGTGAATGAGTGATCACAGCAGTAACATCACAGCTTATTGTAATAAAATGAACATGATGAAATCGACCTTATTTTGCTTATCAAAACATCCCTGACTGGCTTTACAAACAATAAATGACGTTGTTTACAATAATTACATTATTTATTGCTTTAGTAAAACACACGTTTAATGTTTGCAATGTGAATGAAACAATGAATCTGAATGATTTACTTGGTATGAATTGAGGACTGGTTTCGCTCTCATTTAAGTCAGTGGTGGTAGAAGATCCTGTAAGATACAGAACAGTGATCAGTGAGAGAGCACTTGACTGAAATGTTTTTTGTTTCTTTTTTTTAAAGACATTGAAATGCTAGAATTTAATGCTCTTACCATGCAGCCTTCCTGGAAAGCAAACCAGCAGAAGAACAAATCCAAGATATCTCGCACACATTTTGTCCGTAATAAAAATCAAAGCAGAGTGAAGAGCCCAGTTCAGATCAGAATCAATTAATTATTGTTGAGGGCATCCCCCCAAAAGTTAAGAAACATGAAGTAAACACGCTCTGTCATCACAGTACTGCTCTGAAGCCAACACACTGATGGAATGCTGCCCATTGCTATCAACACTTCATATATATGGTAATAAATCAGAATTAAAACATATAAAGTGGATTTTACAAGTCATCATGAGTTTGTATCTCTGTAATTATGATATTATCTCCATATTGTGATTTTATCTTACAAGTTACATAACCTAGGTATCTGAGTAAACACACATAAATCCTTTAATCTGATTACCAGGTCAGCATCATGACAGTTGCTTTCCTGGTCAAAGATGAGACCTCAGGCCTTCAGGCTTTAGCTTAAACCTTAATTCTGTATGTTTTGTGCAAGTAACACTCCACCAAGTGTCATTTCTTCTGTGTCTGTTTACACAGTGCAGCAACAACAACACTGATTCATTTGTTTAGAGTCCAGATTTCAAAATGATTTCCCGGACAGCTGCTATCAGAGTTCAGCATTATGAAATACCAAACACAGTCAGGCCAAAGGTCAGACTGCAGCAACAGAGGTCAAATTCTGCAAAAAGATGTATACAGCAAATGGACAGGAAGCATCCTCCATATCATGTATTGAAATGACTCAGATTGATAATGGTGATTAAGATGTGATCATACGGTCGGCCTTTGAGACTCCATGACAGTCTTTGTTTGCCATCTGCTGGACACTCACGTGCTCTGCATCGCTTTCCCCAGTCAATCACAAGTCCCTGAAGACGTCAGAGCAGCATACTGAACTGAGACATGCACAGTATCAAATGGCCACTTGAGGCTGCCCCCAAAACTGAGTCAATCCCCATAAACCCTCCTATTAAAATACGCAATGCTATGGCAGAAATAAACAGGTACAAAAAACGGTTTTGTTTCCTATCGTTAATTTCCCCATTTATGACAACTCCTTTAAATTACATTAATAATACATTACATGCATAATTTGTTTTTATTTTTTCTGTCCCTGCCAACCCAACAGCCTGAGTCCATCACTGCATGTTGTATATATTTATATACTTGGGTATAATAGTGTTCCCAATGCTTGCACTACAGCTATAAATACAAACAGTTTACATCCTGGTCAGTTAGTGCTATGCTATCAGCTAACATGACAATAGCATTTGGTAGCTGAACCCTGTATTTTTTATTTTTTTTTTTGGCTATTTATATATAATGTGCAAATATACATAATAGATCACAAGGAAAAACAGCATGAAAACAAATGGCAAAAGTTCCTAAAAAGTTCATGTGGCTTGCTTTGAAACTCCTAAACGCTCCCACAGAGCAGTGCCTGTCTGTCCCCTCTTATGAAATTTAGATGATCTTATTTTGAGTAATCAGCCTTTTGTTTTCTCAAGATAACGAGTGAAATGAACCTGCGTGCATGAAAAAAAAAAAAAAGATTGGCATGAAAATTTTTTTTTAAAAAGCAAAAAATAAAGCAAACAAATTAACAATACAGAAAATATAATGAAACTATAAGATTTTAGAAAACAGATCACCAATTCAGAAAAGAAAACAGTGAAAGCTCCATGTTTGTCTGCATTGTTTTGTTATTGTGCTGAGTTGGCCACCGTACTTTGTAAGACACCGCTGACCTTTGAGAGCTCAAGTAAGTTGAGAAGTTTCTAATCATGTTCTCCGTTTCAGTTTTGTAATTTTTTCTGAGGTCTCACTGGAAACAGCATCAGAAACCAGCAGAAAGCAATTATTGACCTGCGATGATACTATCGCTTCCAGGGACGACCTGAGAAAGTGAAGCAGGATCAAATGTTGTCAAAGAGGAAGTGGAGTCTGGATGCAATCTGTCCTCCTCTTTGTTCCTCGCTCAGACTCCAGAGGTTTTTATTGATTTCTCCTCCCACTGTCTGCTTGACCAATCTCGCCCTGCCCTCGCTGATTGATGAGAAAGGTCACTTGCCAATTTCCTCTTGGGGTTTTTTCTCCTTCATCATCCGTCTTGCCACACTACGTCTTCCTTCAGTCTAGTTTTTCTTCTCACGCCTCATACCATCCATGAAAATGCACTGAGATATTTCCTTTTGTTCTTTTTAATCTGTGCAAAGTGCCACCAGATTACTTGTCATTTAGGAAACATCCCCTTCAGACTTCATCTGCCAATAAGCAGCTAATTAATTCCTGGAGTTTCATCACTTAGAAAGCAGCTAGGAACACGCGGTTAGGCCAGTAGCTGCTAAAGTCTTTGCAGCCGGCCTACATTTGCTGTAAAGGCTGTGGAAGGAACACATGATGTAGAGTCTGTGCTCCATCACCAGCACAAGCTAATACATCAGAAGTTCATCCTGACCTTGTAGCTAAAAGCTGTCAGCCAGAGTTAACTGAGAACTTCAGCGGCTTTTTAGGCTTTAAACACTTTTTTTCTCCACTAATCTTTGAGCGGCAAAGTGGGAAGTCTATGAGCTCTGGCTGTGGGGCTCCTGAGACGTGATGTTACTGAGATGAATATTTATCTTCACTCCCTTCTCACCCTTGAAACACAGAGGTGAACGCCAGCGGATGTGTCTTCCTGCATGGCAGCGTGAAGCAGCAGATGGAGGGAAGGCTTCAGAGCCAAAAACAAAGGCTTCCCGTCAAAGCACTGGTGTGACTCGAGATGACCATCCACGAGCGTCACTTTCCTTAGATTTAGATTCATCAGTTTGTTCATTTTAGCTGCCTCCTTCCTCAGTGGCTTTAATTTGAGCCCCGAGCATGTTCAGTATCTCCAGTGCACTTCAACAAGGAGACACACACCTCTCTCACGCTGGCTCTGGAACTACCTGTTTTTGGAAAACATTCAGCTGTGAGCATTTTAATTTACTGCCAAGAAAACTAGTCAAATTCAATTTGGGAAGGTCCATCTTAAGTGCAGATGAAGAAAGGGTCCGCTGTGGAATTAGTTTTTGCTTCTTGTTCTCTGATGAATAAATATAAGGTGTACAGACCGACGTTAGAATGGATTTTTTCCATTATGGTGTAATCCAGCCTGGTTCCCTGTCACCTAAAGACAGAACTCTCACATGTATGCACACTTTTCCAATCAAATAAAACCATGAAAGAGTGAAAAAGATTAATAAAGTGAACACTAACGATACACAACAGGCAGCAGACAGACATTAGTTTCTCTGAGGCTTTATTGTCTATTTTCATGTGATGACTTAAAGCAATACTTTCCATCACTGCTCTCCTCTAGCACAACACCAACAAAGAAGGAAAAAAAAACAAAGACATCCTCAAGGTCACTGCATGACCAAGAAATGTGCTGATCTGTCAAAAACTGAGCTAGGAATCGTCCGAGATCATCAGAGCAGAGCCGTTTTCTGAAGTATTAACAAATCACTCACCTGCATCCTCCTCTCTGCTCCCGGAGCTTTGGCTCTGACAGGGTTTTATCACATATGTACATTCGGACCACAGACACCCAAAATAAAGAAGATAAGTGTAAAGGAAGTCTCCTTCCTCAAACTACGTGGCCGTTTTGTTTGCACTGAGAGTTATTTTCATGTTTCTCTCAATCTAAACAATGCAAACCTCCTCTCCCTCTGACCCCTTCATGATACTGAATATCTCACTTACATGGGTTCCACAGTATGTTGCCTTTTTATATAAAACATATTTTGGTATTGTTTTTTAACTACATGAAAGCATTAGAAAACAATTACAACAAAAACACAGAAATCCCCTTAATCTCCTCTCCAGTGTCCAGAGCAACATATCCAGCACACTGCATTAGGAGTCCTCAAGGACATGTTGGAGGGAGTCCACTGGATCATCTGTCCTCCTCCTCCTGTTAAAACGGGGATCGTATCAGAAGGTGGGATGGCAGCTTGGATGAGAAGGGCTACCTCTGCGAGAGGTGGGCTGAGGAGAGTTGGAAGGTCGGAGACGGGCGCTGTTATCTGGGCTCAGAACCTGAGGTGAGACTTGTGTTTCACCATGTATCTGATGGGCGAGAAAGGGACGGGTTTAATGTATTAATGCTAAATATCAAATAACAGCAGCACAGCGACAAACAAACAGATGGGTACACTTATGTAAACATGCACAAGATTAAAGGCAGACCTGTCAAGGGTTTCCCAAAAGCGCAGGAAGACAGGCCGGTCCAGATGGCGCCTGTGGCGGCTCAGCTCCAGGACGGTCACGTCCCACTTCTGCACGTTGGGGTCTGTCTTTGCCTCATCATACTTCAAGTGAAAGGCTCGAACTGGAGGAGAATCACACAAGCACACATTCACGTAGACGAATGTGGGTCGATGGCAGAAGTAAGCAAGTAAAGCAGCACCTCACTTTAAAACGTGTGCATTAACACTGCGACGTTTGACAGGCTCTGAAGTGCTTTTAACACAGCAATGATGAGAGGATGCTGGAAGCTGCTGCATGTTGAAGATCTGCTTATAGAAATGCCATTTACAAACAGGCTATAATGTAAAACACTACCACAAAATGCAATTTATATTACATTTGTACACATATTTATTTATGTTACAACTTACAATTTACTGACTATTAAAACAGATGCTGATTAAGTTTCTGTCAATGGACTAATCACTGAATTATTTCAGCTTTAACTTCATCTGTTTGGTCATCAACCAAACACATCAGTGAATGTGTTCGATTTGATTCTGGCTGGATTCATCTACTCACAACATTATGGTTTGCAGCTCGCTGCACTCACAAACCAGCAGAAGTTCTGGGCTGGGTGTTTATGGCAGAATGGAGACACATCGTTTATCAAATACCAAGGTTTACAGAAGCACTGGTAGCCGTGAGCCGTATGGCTGTATGGGGAATCTCCGGCCTCCAGGATGTAGTAAAAGCAAAGCCAGTGTGTCTAAATCAGTTTGTTGGGTTGAGCTTGCAGTGATAATAAAGTCTATTCTCAAGAGTCAATACAGTGAACACATGCTAAACTGGATCAGCTACAAGGACGAATGTGCTGAGAAAGTTAACGCTCTTCAGCTGATGGCAAACAAGCAGCTTTCACAAGAGCACACTGACAGAAACCGTGTTATGAAGGCACGTTCTGTGGTGAGCAAGCTAACACGAAGCTGAAACCTCATTCAGAAGGGGAATTTGTGAAGAGATGAAGGAAAACCTGACATATAACCTCAGTGATAGCAGCGTCTCAGCTCTCTGCTTTCAAATGTCAAATCATGTGAACTGAAACTAAAGCTTGAGACAGGAAACACTGTGCATGTTCCTGCTCACACCCACTAACTACTTCTCTCAAAGAGACATTAAGATGGGTGGCTTTAATACTCTGGACCGATTCTAACTCAAAATTATAACCCAATTAAGTGTTGCAGCCACTCTCTCAACACCACCAAGCACAAGCTGACATCTTGTCACAAGTATGCTAACATTTCTAAAGAACGTCACAGTCGGTATCACTCACTTTTAGCGAAAATGTCGACAGGGGATCCATCAGGCAGCAGCCACGGCCAGCCTTTGAACTGCCAGGCAGGACCCTGCACAAACACGGCCACCACTCGGTCCCTGCAGGGAGGAACACTCACAGGTTGGTGCTATGAACATACATGCTGTGCTTGTCTGGGACTGTGTTGTTGTTGTGAGTTGGCAGATTTAATGCACTTAGCGCTCTGTGATTTGTATATTGAGGGTCGACTTTTAAATAGCCCACTATTCAACAACCATGAGGAAATATTATAACACAGGCTGCATGTGCCGGCCTGAGCCACATTTGTCAAACACAAACAACTCAAGAAGCGAGCAAGTTAGAAATGTTCATGCAAACTCCTGAGCCCCCTCACTGCCCACATACGCTTCCCAATTACTGAAAAACGTATTAAACCATTCAACATTTCAGAAATGCTCACCAGTCCTGTGGAGCTAGTTTGAGCGGCTGATCAATGATGCGGTATGGCACAGTGACACTCAGCGTTGTGCCTCCAGGCTGGATCTGGTCTTTGCGCCTCTGAAGCAGAACCTCATTGTCGCGCTGGATGCCCTGCTTCTTCTTCTCTTCTGGCGTGACAAACCTTTGATGGTACAGGTAAAGTTTAGACTTTCTCATTAATATATATGTTTTTTAGTTTCTGCTTTACTTTATTTTTTTACCCGCTGCAAAAATTGCAAGGAAGTGACTGAAGGTTATGTTTTTCCTCCTCTAATGTGGACTGCAATCCATAAGCATGCCCAGCTAACTAGCTTACTATCCACAGTAGTAACCGAGCATTGTTTCAAAGGCCAAGAGTTGGCAAACCATTAACTACCTACATTAGTCTGAGGGGTAACTGGTTACATAAAAAAAAAAACTTAAATCACAGCTAGCACTTAAAGAGGTTAGGCTAGCGTTAGCGGCTCTGTACCGCTGTTTATTGGTTTTGGTAAAGTTTACACTCCTGCATTGTTAGTGATTCGCTTCAAAATAAATGGTTATTCTAAAGTAATGTGAAAGTGAAAACATACAGGTTTGAAAACACAAGCACGTGTCAGCTAAGCAGCCAAACATGGTTATCTTAGAACAGTCTGATTTTATTTTTCCCTTTCATGCTTATAATAGGATTCAGTCACTGCAACAATATCTTTGTCTTTTCAATAGTTGCTTTCGTCCTCCGTCTGAAACCAGGGGCCTTGGTTTTAAAATTGGCCACTGCTGTCACTGTCAACTGTATATGTGCTGCGTGAGAGCAGAAGGCTTGACATGTGTGCAAGTAACTGAGGGGTGAGCGGTCACTTTGACTGCCAGTGATTCATTTAATATCCTTTTTGTTACTAGCATCAAAGAGGTATTATGCGGTTCACTGTCAGCAGGGTTGGTTCTTTGCCCGTTCTATGAAAAGGGATGTGTGTCTGGGTGACATGCTGTGATGTCATCACCATCTAAACCATCTACCGCAGCTTTATCTGCAAAAATGATACCAACACTCTTTAACATGGCAGGTGTGTAAAAAGATGACATTAGTCATCATTTTAAAGGCTCTTTTTGATTGGGCTGCATTATGCAGCAACACAGAGACATATTTCAAATAAGTGCACTGGCTTAAAAAGTTAGAGAAGTTTTGTTTTCAACTTTGGTTTGGTGTTTGATGAGGCCACTACAGCTGTGTGTGTGTGTGTGTGTGTGTGTGTGTGTGTGTGTGTGTGTGTGTGTGTGTGTGTGTGTGTGTGTGTGTGAACTCGCTGTCAGACAGAAGAGAGGGCGAGGAAGTGCAGCCGGTACAGCTATACTGACAGTGCGGAAAATGAGTACAAAGGCCATTTCAAATATTCAGAATGCATCTATATTGAAACAATATAAGACATGCAGGAAACAAGATAAGATCCTATAAGCTAGACTTGTCGCCGTGGGGCTCACGGAAGTGAAAAGCTAAGCAGATTAAAAGAAGCTAAACACAGATAGAAAGAGTGTGGGTATATATGGGGTATACAGACTTACTTTAGATCCTGCAGAAGATCCTTAGCATTGAGCATTGTGATGAGTGAGGTGGTGGCGGCTGGGATGATGACGATGGGTGTCCGGGACCCTGTCCAGAAAGTCAGAAGAAAAGCGCTTACAAACAAGTACTTTTGGACCTTTCAAGTACATTAGAACTATGAATATAAAGTCAGTGTTTAATGTTAATACTACATGACATTACGTAACACATGATGTACTGGGTTTCATATGAATGCCAGAAATGTCCATCTGAATGAAAGTAATGTACCTTTCTTCTGATTGGGTGGAGGTCTGGCTTGTGAAACTAGAGGTAGAAAAGAGAAGAAAAATGGAAAATTATATTATATTCATATTCATTGTGTTCCCATTCGTGTAAAATCACCTGAAAATTAGAATCTTTGTGTTTTCTTTATATCTACAGAGGGAGTGGGTCCTCTTCCACTGAGTGCACCATGTTCGACGGCAGCTCAGAACAGACAAAACAAACACTGGCTCTAGTAGAGGGCGTTTCACATTTTTAGCGACCACTGTCGGGAGGGTGAGGAGGGGTATTGGAGCGTATTCAACTGGTTGCAATCTGCAACCTCACTGCTAGTTACCCATAAATCCTACACACTGGACATTTAAATGCTTCAGCTTGGGGTACAACTGAATGATTCCTCAGACGGTATTTACTGCAGATGACTCACAAAAAGATTGGTTGAAATCCAAAGTCATAAAAATGCTCTGAACTTCTGCATTCCTTCCTCTCCACGTCCACATCTATTAATCTGCGTCACTGCCAAGTCAAAACTTTGGGTCAGTATTTGCCAAGGAGTGAGACAGACATATGATTCTTCTCAGCACACAAAAGTCCCTTTCATAGAGGAAGTTTCAGTCTAGATCTTTTCCAGGGTATGGTCACGTGTAAATGTCGAACAAAAAATCCTTTTTCAGTGAGTTCCTAGTTTCTGTCTGTGGGTGAGAAAGGGCGTGTCAAAAATGTCAAGCGTATAAAACCTGGTCAAAACCCCCTCAAATGTAGCAGCTGCTAGTGTCTCGAGCGTGACTGATGGGCTGGTGGGATAATGCAGAGCTTTCTCCTCTCACTGTCCCTGTTGAAGCTGTGGTAGATCCAAATGAGTGACAGCCGCCCGACACAGGAAACCTCCCACAGACGGACAGATGGGACTTTGTGACACTGGGTGAAAATTCGTCTCTAAAATTAAAATGCACTTTTTGGGGAGTACAGAGACTTCACATTTTCTGCCCCTTGAGAAGTTGAGGGGTAAAAGGGAACAGCTCACTCGGGCCTCATTGGAAAAAAGACTTGTATTTGTGCAAGTAAAAGCTGCTTGGTCCGTTTCCATGAAGTGCAGCGGTCTGATTATTCATTCACTTAGTTCACACTCACCTTTTTTTGGTCAACATCGTTAAAGTTGAGTTTTTATGACAAGCACAGAAAGGTTCCTTTAATGTGCCATCTACTACCACCACTACGTGATTCACATCTTTTATTATTTTGCTTAACTGTCACGCACATTACATCCTAAAAATGGGATGTTTTAATCATGTTCAAGTATTCCCGCGTTTGCAGGGGATCATGCAGCCCTATTTGGCTCTTTTTTGATTCATAACAGATGACTCAAAAGTTGAATTGGTCACAGGATGCTATAGTTTTAGAAAACACAAGATGCACACTCCAAAGACGCACTTATTTAAACAAATTATCATTCTGTGACGCTGTAAGCAGACAAATGCATGCATGTACGTGGACACTAACCAGGACGGGGGACAGGCTGCAGCGCGGGGGTCTGGGCCTTCCGAGCAGATGCTCCTTCCTGGAAAACACAAAACCCAAGTCTTAACTAAATAAATGCAGACATATGCTTTGGTGTGCACGTGAATCCAAAGGCTTAACTTAATAATAATAATTTTTCCTGACTGCTCAACAACACTTATCAAGACTTTGAGACACACAATCAGGTTATTCAATGTGATAAACAGTCACGCACAGTCTGGGAAGAAAACGTAGTTTCAGAGAGGAGCTATGGGACAATAGGAGGAGGTCAGTTTAAAAGCTGTGACCCTTTCTCCACGTTAAAACATGGTCCTTCGCTGGTGGCTGCTCATCCTCCACTACCTCCAGGTCACTACTGATTCCCTCTAGAGAGGCAAGTGTGTGTGGAGTGTGCCTGTGCGTGTGCGTGTGTGGAGAATGGAGCAATGGTGGCTTTAAAGGGGTGACACACTAGGGGTCACAGTCTCGCAGTCATCCATCATCCAGTGACACTCGCGCAGGCTGGAGCTCACGCTGACAGAGGAGCTACAGAACATGCCACCCTGGCTGGCCTATGGCTGAGGCCTGTTCAGTGCCAGCACTGTCAGGGTGTCGTGCTCGACAGTCCACACCATCCCAGAATTAGGAAGTAACACTCCACACAGTTATTCCATGAATGGAGACTAGCAGAAAATAGCCCACTGATTTATGGAAAGGCTGAGCTTTTGGTTGAACGCGAAGGAAACATCACAAAAATAAAGATGACTTTGCAATTTATTTAACTGGCCTGAAAACAAAGGGAAAAGAAATGCAAGTGCTCTGTTTGGACAGGAACAAAATTTAAAGTCATACTTATGTAACCTTGCTACATAATGAAGTTCATGCTGTCTGTAGGAACAAAATTAATGTTGATTAGTGATATTGTCCGTCTCAATTATTGATATAAAACACAATACAATTTCAATAATATTGAACCTTGAACTGAACATACAGGATATGATCCGTCCACTTGGATCGAAGCACATCAGCCTGAGCTCCTGCACAGTGCTGGGAAATCTAATGCTTCAGAAAACGGATTTCAAGACATGCAGCCGTCTTCAATTTGGCTCACTTGCAGTACTGAGGTGATTGATCCCTATTTATTATACTTTCCTATTATACTTATTCTAAAACTGCAGCTGGTAACTATTTTTGCTATCTGTGAATCTGTTGATCGTTTGTCTGACAGTCTATAAAATGAAACGTGTGTGAAAACTATCCATTTTTATCATGCGTCTTTTCAAAGAAGTGGCTTTAAGGAAGAGAAGTGAGAAAAATCGACCAGCACTGAAACGATTTGTTGACTAATTGATTCGTGGAGAAGGGTGAGATTATGTTCATGTTTACCCATTTTATAGGGGTATGAGGAAGATTATATATAGGTTGCGTATGATTAAGAGATACAAAAATTTACTTACAAGTATTGTTGAAGCTGTACTTAATTGTTAAAAGTACAAAAATATTTGGTTAGGGTCATAATATTGCTAAAAAATGAAAAACCATGGCTTCAAACTGAAATACATGTAAGAGACGTGTGTGTGGCTTCTTTGAGCACGCTCAAGAGTCCTCTGCAATAAATTATTCAAGAAGTGTCCTCAGTAAAAATAATGAGCAATGAATGTTTCAGAAGATTAATTTAGACGATCTTCCAGCATCTACTCAGGACCTACTAGGCCTCGTCCCCATGCTGTCCATGGATGTCAGTACAGTTCATTCCTGCCAATCAAAGCAATTCAAAACGACTGAATATGAGGATGAGGATGCCATCTACACGTTGTCAGCATTTTTCAATATAAATTGATCAGAAAACAACCAGTCTTAACGGCTAGACAGCCTAACGGTCTCTTGACGAGCACTAAGTTCTGTTTTTTTCTCCTTTCATCCCATGAGCTGCAGGGCAGGGTCTATCAGCAGCACTGCAGGACCGCTGTCAATTACAGATAAATGCTTGTCTGCAGCTCAGCCGCAGTTTGGCCGCTTGCACTTTCCCTCAAGTGAAAATACGCTTTACACCAAGAGATGCTCCTCATTACAGCGTTACAATACAATATTTAAGGGATTGCATGATGAAAAGAGCCACCCACCAGGGATGTTCCAAGTGGATGGTAGCCATTAAATTAAATGAAAAGTCTCGTAAATCCAATACTTCAGAACCTTACAGTACTACTAATCACTGAACTGTACCACTGTCCACAACAATAACATGATACTGAAAAATAATGTAAAATGTTTTGTATGAGGAGTATGTGTATGCATTTAGTGTTCTGATCTCCCTTGCAACATGACCTAATATGACACTCCAGTATGAAAAGCTGTGCAAGCCTGAAAAAAGGCAGGCAGGCGCATCTGAAGGGATCACAACCACCAATGAGCACACATGCAAAAAACAAGAAACTCCTCTTCCTTTACCATCCGTAATCGGAAAAAATAAATAGAATACAATGAATAAATACCTCTCCCAGTTTTACTGTAGCAGAATTCAATGCCTGAATGTGAAACGTTAAATGAATGTGTTGCAGACCACCACAGCTGAATGGGGGCAGCAGAAACACTGTTGTAATTTTCTGTGTTCCCATCATCATCCAGTACGAGAGACTGGCATGAGATGCATTAAAAGACTGAGACAAAAAATGGTTTTGAGTTCCAGTCACACTGGTCAGTGTCACCAGTAAGAGGATGTAACATGATGTTTGCTATCTTTCAATCTGTCCAATAAGGCAATCCGCAAACCTGGAAGTGGCGACATGAAGGCGTCTCTCCGCTCTCCTCTTACTTCACAGCATAGCAAGCTGAGATAATGCTTTATTCCTCTTTCTGGAGAGTGGGCGTGAATACAAATAGGCCAGCAGCCCAACTACCCCTCCCCTTGAACAGAGCAGGCAGCAACAGCAGCAGAGACGGCGTGACGTGGTGGGAGAGCGTACTGCCACCAAGCCTGGAGCTGCCACACACACACCATACAGCACTGCCTCCTGTTCATCTTCCTCCTCCCCCGCTGCTTTCACCCCTCTAGCCCTCTTGCAGACAACACAGCGAGCAGAGCATGAGGGGCTGCTGAATGGGGAGGGTGAGAAGACGAAAGTGGAGACAGAAAAAAAAGGACAGAGCACCACAAGGAGGACGGACGTGAACACGATAGCATGTGAGAGGAAGAGCGAGTGGAAACAAGCGAGGGGAAACAAGGAAGAAAAAATGATCAAACGGAGTTATGCAAAGCCTATGCATCATCCAGAGATGATCCCAATCTATCCACCGCTGCTTTCATATACAAAATACAACAAGTGACGACAGTGAAGGGACCCAGGGCTGCAGCTAACAGCCAGCTACTGACTCTCTACTGCCTTTGGCCAACAGACGGAAGCAGCAGCGGAAGCAGCAGCGGAAGCAACAGCGGAAGCAGCAGCAGCATTAGCATCAAGCCTCTGGGGACAATGCGCCAAGGCAGATGGAGAGACTGCAACACTGGAGCTCTGACACATGCTTTGCCTATGCATGCAAACACAGACACTTGTGCATGCATGTGGTAGATATCTCAGCGCCTTGCTGATGGCTCAATTTGCATAACAGCCAACATGGGTTGGGTTAAATGATGAGGGTGATTTGTTAGACAATGTAAAGGAGAGCAGAATCTAAGTCGCCGAGCTGAGGCTGTATTGTGAGGCTAAGAGCACGGTGGGAACATTAACCAAGAGGGTGATCCGTGTGTGAGAGTTATATTTCATCACTTTCAGGAAGGCTTGATGCCAGAAATAGACGAGTATCTACATTAACATGGTGAGTTCACGCTGAGAAGGCTTTGATGCAAATGTGCACATCAACATTAATATGCTATGCTGAAGAAATAATTCATGCTTCAGTCGATCAGTTTTTATGTACCATACAGGATGTGAAGGCTGTGCCTTCAAAAAGGAAAAACTAGTTTCTATTTCTGTTGATGCATGCATAAGAGCCAACAAAGTCTTTTCAGTGCTTCTGTGAGCTCTCACAAACCACTCTTTGTCTTGTTGGGGTCCTTTAAGAGGGTACTGTGTAATTCAGTAAAAAAAAAAAGAGAGTGAGAACACACTCCACTTCAAGGTGCTAGCCGCCTGCAAACATAAGTTGTTCTTTCAATAACCATTACTCATCTGGATACTGTTCAAGAGCAAAAGGCTGTAGAGTTGAGGGGGGAGCATGTATTGTGTTCTTTCCTGTTCTGAAAGCAGTAAGAGATCTCTCCTTAACCACATAACTTAAGATTACGCTGCCTCAACCGAAGTTCAGTAAACAGTCATCATCAAGATTCAAAGGTCACTTCTAGAAAATCGTGCAAATTTACAAAGATTATTTTGTTTTTACTTACTTATTATCCTAAAAATAGAGATGGGAACTGAAACTATGGGAGACATTTAAACTAAAGACTAACATTGTGTAACTTGGGGGCGGCAGAAATGAGCTTTAAACAACAGCGACATTTTACTTTTTAGGTTTATAAGACTAACATGTTAGCAAACAGCTACTTATATACACATGCAGTAGTCACAGAGCATCACTATCATTCATTTGGAGTCCTGTTGATGGCCACCTGATGGACTTAACTCCAATATGCATTGTTCTTTTAGATCAGTTTTGGTCTGCATTAAATTGTGAGGAAAATATCTGGCTGCTAAATGCTCCACATATGTTCACCAAACAGTCACTAACTTTGCCTGTAGTTCGGTGCAGGGCAGATAGAGCGCTGTGGTAGTCTTTTCTTTTTTACTGAAAACAGCTGCCTGGTAGGAGTGGTGAAAGAGAACCAAAACAGTCAAGATGCTGGCTGTAAAACCAAAACAATGAGCTGAAAGATGATAAATCACCCCACAGAGTCATGTAATAATCCTCCACAAAGAGCAACACCTTTCACATACATGCAGTTATTTCATCTGTTGTCAATATGAGAACATTGATTCTAGCAGCTTTAATGTGACTATGTGACACTCTGTATCTATCTCATTGCTTAAATATATCTTCTCCTGTCTCCTAGGCAATCACTAGAGATGAGACATTGGAGTGGACTCACACCTTACAGCTGTCTTGTTAGATTATGACCAAGTGATCTGCATATCGTGGAATGAAATCTCAACATTGGATCCCTTAGTAAAGGCATCATATATTTCACTTTGCCTCCAGGGATCAAAGGCAGAAGCTGCTGACGACTGGCCTTACAAGTTTGACAACTATCTGGGTGAAGTGGTCCTGCCGCAATCATGAAGTGGCGTCGACGCCATTGCTGTACATACACAGCTAACCTTCTCTATCTCCTCTCTCTGTTGGGTGTACTGGTCTTTCTGGTCCAACAGGTGTGGCTGCCTAAGATCACAGGTATGCCATGGTGGAGAGGCCATCCTGTTGTGTATGGAGGTGGTGAACTTCATGCCACCAAAGCCAAGTGGAATGTGAGCACCCAGCATTCAGCCTGGAGGTTTGTCATTGTTCCAAAGCCAACATTCAAGGCTGACACGAACAATAGCTCTCATGAGAACGAAGGTGTCCCCTCTCCTCCAGGAGACCCATTGGCAGCCAGTGTAGAGGGAGAACTCAACGGCACTGTAACCCATGGGCCTTTCACTTATATCATCAACGAGGCAGACAAATGTGCAGAGAGCAGGCCAGCGCCATTTCTAGTGTTGCTGATAGCTACTGAGGCTCGGCAGGTGGAGGCAAGAAATGCTATACGGCAGACATGGGGGAACGAGAGTGTGGCCCCTGCTCTGGGATTCATCCGGCTGTTTCTGCTGGGGAAAAATGAGGGAGAGCTGGGAATTTTACAACAGAGGATGCTAGAAGCAGAGAGTCGGAGATATCATGACATCATTCAGCAGGACTTCATGGATTCCTACAAAAACCTGACCATTAAGACACTGATGGGAATGAACTGGGTGGCAATTCACTGCCCGCAAGCCAGCTATGTAATGAAGACGGACAGTGACATGTTCGTCAACACAGAGCATCTCATTTACAAGCTGCTCAGGCCAGAAATTAACCCGAGGAAGAACTATTTCACAGGCAGTAACATGAGAGGCTTTGCACCAAACCGAAATAAAAACAGCAAGTGGTACATGCCCCCTGAGCTGTACCCAAGTGAGAAGTATCCCACCTTCTGCTCTGGGACTGGCTATGTCTTCTCTGGAGACTTGGCGGGGAAAATCTATCAAGCATCGCTAAGTATCCGCCACCTGCATTTGGAGGATGTGTATGTGGGGATATGCCTGGCTAAGCTCGGGATTGAGCCCACTCCTCCATCCAATGCATTCCTATTCAACCACTGGCGGGTGTCCTATTCCAGCTGCAAGTACAGCCATCTGATAACGTCACATGGGTTTCACCCCAATGAACTACTGAAATACTGGCATCACCTGCAGAGCAACAAACACAATGCCTGCGTCAACACACTGAGGGCAAGAGCAGGCAAGACACACTCATACAAATTGAACAGAGAGAGACCAGCTCGATAACTGAAACTGTTACCGCTAAACTCTCACTGTTCGATACAAATAATTATCTACATCTCAACATATTCTCTTCACTTGACATCAAGGGTTTACATCTTTAAGCATACAGAAACTCAACAGTTCAACAATTCATCAGAAATGTTTAAAGTAAACTTATGAATTGCTCTGAATGGATGATTGCCAATTTTGTACAAAAGAAATGAAAAATGTTTATATGTCTGAGTCAAACCACTGGAGAGTTTATGTATACAGTTATATTTACAAAAGAATAAGCTGTGCTATACTGTGGTGCAAAAGATATACTTTTTTGTAATGATTTACTGGGTGTGGTTCATACTGTACATACAGACTGGACAAGGTACGGTGCCAATAAAACATTTCCACACATTTATCAAATAGTCAGTGAAGTCGTTTCAAAAGAGGCTTGTTTACACATGAAGTCATGAGATTGTTGCACGTTGAAAGCAAATGCGGGACCAGCCCTTTCTTATGTACATTCAATTTGGAAAAAGTAGATTTGATGACTTGATGTCACAATGCACCTATAAAGGCAGTCGGAAAAGTCAACATTTTCTGTGGTTCATGTTGATTCTCTCTCTCTCTCTTTTTTTTTTTTTTTTAACTTAATTTAACAACTTTAGAAATAGAGAAGTGAATGTCAACTGACTGATGCTGTGAGTCATTACATGGCAACAATAACAGGCATCATATGTTACACGATTCTATTTGTAATGCCAAAACACAGAAGTCCTTATCAAATAGGTCATATTGAGGCTTTGGTTAGCTGCTGCTCTAGCAGATACCAATAACTCTAAACAAATCTTTCCAGGTGTGTTCAGAGTGAAATTTGCATGCAGTGCAGCTCTGGCATCAGTCTTCTTACAACACTGTCCACAAAGAACAAAGCATTGATCTTACCGTCACTGACTTCAGGGTCATGCCGTGGTAGGTGCCCATGGTATCAATCTTGAAACCCTCCGTTTCTAAGAAAACAACACACAATAAGTTGCAGATTGCTAGCAGAGCAAAATGGGTTATTCTCTGCTGTAACAAGATTGCACTTTTCAATTTAAACAGTTAATGTCACTACTTAAGGAAAATTGCAAATATACAATGCCACTGTTGTGTATTTATACCTTGCACTAACGTGTTTATTGATACCGGGTGTAAACGCTGTAAAAGTCATGGTATATATCAATCTATAATCTATGTTGACCCACAGATCAATGTGTAGGCAACCCTGTATATTCCTTATTAGCCAAACACACACAGTCTCCTTTGTAAATGTTTGAGACTATAGTTAGTTACAGCAGCGCCAGTAAAACTCACCCTCTTTTCCTTTGAATCGCTCCTGATCGTATCTGTTGTAGGCAGCTGGGACAGGCTGCTTGTTCCTCAGGGATGGTTCCTGGAAAGAACAGGGAACAATTACTTCTGGTACACACCTGTCAGTAACCTGTACTGTAACATGAAGAGGTCATTTATAGTTAAATAACTTCTGACATTTTTGAAACAACCTCTCGGTTATTTTCAAGCTTTATATTCATTATTTAACAGCTATAAGAATACACACACACTCTTTGTGACTGGTGTCTGGCCAAATTTAAACATCCTTGACATATTAAAAATGCTGCCTTATATAAACGTACAGGGAATGTCTTTCTTACCGCTTGAGTGGTGTTCTGTGCTGGTCTCTGCTCTGGTGCTCGTCCTTCCTCTCTGGCTTTCACTGACTGAAGGATGGCAAATATGTTCTTGGAGAAGTTCTGCAGTGGAAGGTCGGGATATGGTGAGTTCATGTTAGAGCTAGCTACTTTCTAGTTCCAGCTTCCGTACTATAAGGACTGCTGTTTTTCTTTGTCATCTATGACAGTGAAAGAAGAGTCTTTTGGCTCTGGAAATTGATGAGCACCATTTTATTGACTACAGATCTTATAGTCTACGTAAACCAGTTGCAGCCCTAGTTCATGCACAAAAAGTTACTGCTTTTCAAGTGATTTGAGTGAAGATCTAAGTGCAGAACTGTCTGCAACTTCAGCATCAAACAGTTGACGTTCACAGCATCCTGTGTCTGAACTCTACAGAGTGTCGCATTATGGCGCCTCATGACAACCACACATCACACATACAATGTACCACAGCAGGGGAACATAACATTAAAAGCTTGAATGTTGTGAGAATAAATTTATAAGCTGTCCTTTGCACAGTTTTAGATGTTTCAACACATTTCAACAAGCACACTTCATGACAAATACCCAAGTTATACAGGCAAAACAGAGACAAAGATATGTTTTCAAATTTAGCCATTATCCATTATCCATACATTAAAGAAATGATTTCTATTCTGCCTGAATAATTAATCGAAGCATACAGCTGATCAACACTATACTGGTTTTGGGATGATCATGTCAAAGTCCTTCAGCAGCCCAGTAAAAACTCATCTTTTAAGCATAATGAAAAGCATACTCCTGCTGCCACCTAGTGGTTGAGATCTTCACCTTGCTACACACTTCGGGTATTGTCACAGTTGGGCCCTTTGAAAGATTTTCCCACACCCAAAGACATTTTTCTGAGAGTTCAGCCAGTTTTGTAAAATAGGACAGAAAAAATGTGTACAGTAAAGTGGTCTTGAATAAAGCTCCAAAATCATGGTCTGAAATTTGTTTCTTGCTGTATGCTGTTAGCAACATGTGCTGAGGTTAGAAGAACAGTGTTTGCAGAAAAATCTCACTGTGTTTGAACACCATTAGCTTAAAGTGGACTCTGACCTTTCCAGTGCTCTGGAGAATGGTTGTCCTGGTCCTCCAGACCCTCTCTCTGCTGACGATATCTCTGGTGACATCCACCTCAGCATCCACAAAGCTTCTCTGCTTCAGGGTTATGTCATCATCCAGGTCTGTTTTGATGGTGGAACGTTTCTTGGCCATAATCTTGGCTTTGATGGCTGCGATTTTCTCCACTGACATGGCTTCAGACAGTGATCTGGAGGAGGAGGACAGAAGTTTGGATCAGTTGAACAACTCGCTGCTTCAAGGAAGTGGCCTGTGGCTGTCAACGTGGAGTAAAAAGTGACATCCAAAGCAATCAGATTAACATTGATCAGTTAACACTGTGACTACAGCACAGTGAATAAACATCACAACTAATCTCAGTGGTGAACTTATTGAAACTGGAGAGGTTATTGCTTCATATAGAAAGCACATAATGTATAAAGGCAGCTGGGGCAAATCTATTATACCTGATCTGGTCAGTCTGCACGATGCCCTCTTTGTGGCCCTCCAGACGGGCGGCCAGACGCTCCTTATCCAGACGCACTCGCTCCTCATCCTTAAGATGAAAGCACATTAGCACATTATTAGCGAACATAAACTGTGCATTTATAAAAGTTTAGTAATCTGTCATCTACACTTATTGTGCATTAGTAAGTGGTATTCTGGGCAACTGTTTGGACTTTCGTGGCTTGATTTAAGGATGTAACCATTCAATTTATTACTAGTGTTTCACTGACACTCACTTTGATCAAATTTGACAGCAGCCAATTATATTTTTGGTTGGTTACCTATGCACTTGATGTTTTGCACTGTTCACCTCAAAGGAACTGATGGTGCACTATATAACTGCTCTTGTCTTGCATGGGAGTGAATCAGTTAACCCTGATTGTCAGTTGAAGGTTTTTAAATGCAACAAAATGGATTTCTTCATTACTACACTTACACACAGACTGTTAAATTTAGGCTAAATATATCAGCGTTTCCCCTACATTCAGAATTATTAGCGAAGATACTAAAAGTTCACACAATTATCAAGTGAAGCTCTGTCCTACACACTGCTGCACTTGTTGTATTTTACTTGATTTTATTTATTCAATGTCATTTATTTTAACCTATGTTTCATAGTTTTACTCTAAGTGAGTAAAGACTTGTGAATACAAATGGTCTCTGGGGCAATACTGGGTTGTGCCCTACAGGCAGATAACCCTACAGTGAGATTACATCCATGAGTAGATGTCCTGAGGCGGCTGTGAAATGCCTGCTTATGTGTAATTAAGACCTGTGCTGAATCAGTATCTGTAGAGAAGGAAAAAATACTCTGTTGTGTCTGAGAACCACAGAAAGCAGAGAGACCAGATTTTTATCCATATTCTTCTCTATTTTTACCTAGATTATAATATTTTACTTTGTGGTTTTATACATTGTCTTTAATTTTAATATTTTCATCCTTATCTCAATCTTATTTTACATTCACTTTTTCTATCCTGTTTTTATGTGAATTCTGTTTTCTCTAACGCACTCTTGGTGCATGTGAAACCTTTTAAATACTACATTGCTTGTCAGCAACTAATCATACAGTAACATCAGAAGCAATCTGGCCTTGCGTACTCAGATGAACGTGCCATGCAATTGACACACAGTCATAATTTTGTTTTAATGAAAACTCATCTCCTGGCATTCTTGGTGTTCTTCGCCACTGTTTTGGCCTCTCTGGAAACCTCATCAGGCCTTTCACATAAAACGAGATTGAAACGATGTTCAATACTTCAAACCATTTTTATACATTTCTTCTGTTCTTTTACACGGTTGTAAATGTTTTGTTCTAATTCCATTTAAATGTGGTTGAAAACCTATCAGGACAAGAGCTCCTTGCTCACGTTTGTATTGTTTCACTTCAGTGGAATTTACTGGTTATGCAGCTGTTTCCAATAAACAAGTAAACAAAACACCTCAGTCAATAATAGACTTTCGGCCTATTCTTGGAGCTGTTCTTGCTTGCGGGATAGAGACAAGGGAATAAATGTTTTACAACTAAGAAACTGTTAGTGGAAGATATTTTATGTCAGTTTACCTCAATCCTTGGTTTTTTGGCTTCAGAAGACACTTCATCAGCTGCTCGTTTGACTGAAAAAGCAGAGGTGGTATCACTTTAATAAAAAATATGTTCGAGTATTCAACAACAATCAATCAATCAATCCAGCCTCATAAAACAATAAATCAATACTAGCTCTTCAAACTTCATGTTATAGATATAGTGTGACCTCACCTTGTGTTGGCCTTTGCAAACCTATTTCTATAGGTGCACTTCTGTCAATACTTGTCGATGTAGCTGTGAAAAGACAAAATTAAAACCTGCATTAACAAGTTAGCAATTACACCAACGATACCTAGCCTCGTCCTTATCACTGTTGATAATGTATTAGATCGACATTAAGACCCATAACAAAACTCATATGAAATCAGGACAGAGTATAAATGCGTCGGAGAAGGACACAAACAAATTCTATACAATATAAACACAACGTGCAAGACAGATCTCCCAAGTGTTACTTACAACTCTCGCCATTGAGATACGACAGCAAACCTTTTCGATCAGGTCGTCTGACAACAGGGATGTTCTCTGTCTGTAAACAGCACACAATCATGTAACCCAAAATTACTTTGAGGACACTTGTGAATTTTCTTAACATATTGCAAAAAAGGAGGCTGAAATAGATGTTATGCTAAATAATTACTGGCACAGTTTAAGGCATAAGGCAGTTTGATTATTTTCAGTTATTCCAGAGCACTTACTGCAGCTCGTCGGACATAGGATGGATGTGGAAGATGCACATTGTTGAGCAGGAACAAGATCGAGTCCAAAGTATAATATTCTTTAGGCTGGCCCTCTTTCCCAGTACTGAAGGTAGAAACACAAGCAAAGAAATACCTACACATCACTCAAACGTCAAGTGCATCTGACCCCTAAAATGTCAAACGTACACAGACTGCAGCAGGTGGCACATTTATGTGAATCTATGTTGCATTCAGCCTACAGTATGCAGGACATGTATTTGGGTAACTCGATTCAAGTTATGAAACATCGCTTCTGAAATGACATAACTTAAACACGGTGCTATCAACAGTTATCCGGATAGCTAGCGTTAATCTCCAAAACCTTGCGCAACTTCATTTTCTGCGTTACATGAGCAAAGTTTGTTTTGTTGCTCTCTAAACAAAGCCGCTTTTAGCCATGACAATAGAAACTAAATACATAAATCTTTCCCCTTCTGTCACCGGACCCCTGACTCCATGGGAACACAACTCAACGCTAGCTAACGTCGCTAATTAGTTAGCATCACATTACTACTGCAAGTTTAGCTGTAGCACGCTATCTCTCTGTTAAATACATTTTAAGTTTAAAAAGAAACGAGTGAGGGCTGGCAAAGAGGCTCTGTGGCCCAGCGCATGGTAGTTGAGTATCAGTCCAAGGCAACCAAAGAGTGTTTTAAGTTTTAAGTACAACAACGAGAAGAGGAGTTAGGTTAGCATCTTAGCATCTAGTAGCTAGCGAGGCGTACGCTGTTACTAGCGCCACAAGGCACCGATTAGCTTCAGCTGCGGGCCTACGGATGTGATTCATAGATATTTTAGCATCAACGTACCCCCAAATTATGTAGTTTGTCTTGACATTCTTCGGCCAAGAGAACTCTCCAAATATGACTTCATCTCCTTTTGCGACGATTTCCTTTTTCTGGATGTTATACTGACGGAGAACACTCAACACATCCGCCATCTTCACTTGTCTTGATGTAGTGTGTGTGCGAAGCCCTCAGTTATCAACATGATGTGGCCTCGCAGGATGCCTGATCTGAAGAAAAACTTTTTTAAGGACCAATGTCCCCAGGACTGTCAAAGCTGGCAGTGGACACATCTCTGGTTGCTGGGTCAAATTAAATACCACCGTTATTGACGGAATTCTTGATTTTGACAAGTTTGTCCACTAGCAGACACACTGGTGGTGGAGTCTCAGTGCCTTGCTCAAGGACACTTCCACAGGATGCACACACAGTCAGTAATATATCCATAAGACGTTAACTTCGAGGAGGTCTGTTATTTGCAATATAAAAAGCCAAAAATACAATAATATTGGAAGAGCAGCAGTGTTTATTAGGGGTTTTCTTTGCCACTACAGTCAAGTACTTGCATATTAAGCAAAATGGATACAACAGATGATGATGGAAAAGAAGTTAATCACGGTGGTAAAACACTTGCGAACTACCATACCTCATCAGAACTATCTCTCATGTCAGACTCTGAACTACAAACATATCAATGATTGTTTTCTACAAATATTTTAGCTTACAGCATTTTGACCTTGTCTTCCCATTGAAATTGACAATATTGCCAAGTGTGGACAAAAATCCTTCATCATAACATGGTCAGAAAAGTGCGTTCCTTCATACAGAGAGAATGGATGAGCGACAGGTTGAGTGAATGCTGTCGGTAATGACAGCAAGTGCTGTTGACTAAAACAGCCTTCCCACTTGGCCAAAATGAATTGGTCCCTGATGCCAAAACACTGTGAGGAGTGAGCACCTATTCTGTGTTTGAACAAATATAAAGCAGCACATTTTAAATCTCTACTGTTACATGTTTTAGAAAAGTACATTCAATTCATTTTATTCTGCGAATTATCTGTTAGTTTGTAACATTCTTACATCAAAAATACAGAAACGTCACTGCGCTCGCAGGTTCAGTCTCGGTAAACAGTTGATGAAGAGCTATGAATTGTCCTTCCTGGCCAGAATAATACTGTAAAATCCAAATTGTAATGCATAGAATTCAGAATAAAATATGAGAAGTCCATTTCTTCACTTAGAGTAATCTGACTTACAGTCCAAAACATTGGCATTGCTGTTTCACAAAGGAAAATCCCAAATATTCCCCCAAAAATGTATCATCACATTTAAGAGCACCAAGGGTATTTTCCTCTTAAGGAATAAATTCAATAAGAGCAGAACCGACAACTGAGCTTTAAAACAAAATTGTCTAGGAGGGGAAACATGTTAAGATAAAAATTGTAGCTAGACTAAAGGTAAGAGATGGAGTTCTAGACATTAATATTACTATCAAAAAATATTTTCTGAACAAAGAATTTGAAAAGTCAACAGACAACATTGCAGTTTTTCCACTTTTGGTGCTTTCTTTCAGTTCCCCTCTCTTACAGTACATCTGTTTATACTATGTTTATGTCTTAATACTTTAGAAAAATGCTACATAACACAGAGGGACAACTGCCTCTAGCATCACTTCAAATCTTCTAAGATCACATCGTGGATACAAACTAGAAACTAAAGTAAACCCCTGTCAAAAAAAACCTACAGTTGCACCAAGCCTCAAACATTCTGACTCACACTGTTCCTCTTATTTAACTTGCCAACATCTTGCTATAAATGAGTGGAATTTATTGTTAAATGGGTTAGTGTCTTACCAAGAACCATCAAAGCACTAAACAGCTCGTCACACAGAGCACAGTCTGCCCTTAAACTCCTGACCACATGATACGCAGTGTCAGATCATGTCTTTATGTCACTTTCTTTTCACATTTCAGAAAAAAAAAATGCACATAACATTTCCAGAGTGTTGTCCAGCCCGCTGGACACTTTGTCAACTGACTTGTAAGTGACACAATACAAAAAGAGAAACTGGAATTGTATATGTCAACATCTTTTGGATTAGTGCTGTTTCAGGGCACTCTACATGCTTCGTGAGCAACGTTGGTCCACTTTGTGCCCTCTTTTTGAACTCTAACCACATGATTCTGAGACAGTCCCAATACTTTATCAGATCAGATCCTGGGCGAGGTTGCGAATGACGGTCAAAGCTCCGAGGTCAAAGCCACAGACGCTCAGCAATCCCCGGTCTTCTGAGTCTGCGATGGCGTGTCCGATGGAAGTCAACCCACACATCACCAACTTGGAATTGGCTCCTGATTTCTGAGAGGAAAATACACACATAAAAAAATATTTTTGTTATGTTGGTTGATTGCTTTGCAAAAAGCATGTGTCTGTATGCTGATCTTGGCATCATTTATGACAGACTGTGCAGCATTGGCCAAATGCCAGTCTTGAAACTGAGAGCGCTGGGATCAGCTTTAATATAAATATGAAAAAGAAACACATCCATTTGCTTCACTAAGTCTCTAAAACATTTTTTAACAAAGAGGGACATTATTTAATGAACCCCCTCCCTAAGCAGACATGAAAAAATGAACATACTTGTCTGTGCTTCTTTAGCGACTCCACTGGGCTGGCGGCAAACGTCCACAGCGGGTTGTTGGTCAGAATGATGAACACATCTACTGCTTTCCCATTTTCTGTGGCCCACGTGATGGGAAGGGTGCAGTCTGTGCTCCCACCTGGGGTCTGCAACATAGTGTCGTGGAAAGGTCAGAAACAGGGATCAAGAGCAAGATATGTTCACTAAAGTGTTGTCTCAGATGGCTGTACAGGACACTGGTCAATAACTGCGATTCATTTCTTCTTCTTCTTCTAACCCTAACCCTTTAACGCTGTGACATGTCTTACCTTAACCAGTTCAACTGTTGCTTGTGCGAGAGTCATATCAGCAGACACAGAGCATGGGACCAAAGCTCCTTCAGAGTAGGCCAGCACATCTGTGTCCGCCTCCGTTCTTGCAAAAATCTGTGCCAGTTCAAAAGAAAAGCATGACATCACCATTACAGAAATCCATCGCTCGCACATGCATGCTGCAAAACAAAACAACTACTCACACTACAAGTATTACAATCCTCTCAATAAACCTGAGAATCACCATTGTGAGGCACGGCTCTCAGCTGATTTGTCCTGGAGGGCATGAGGACGAAGATGATTGCAATGCGGAAGGAATGTCACAGGAATCTACAGTATGTATCAACAGACTCATTCCCTGACCCAGGAGGTGGGGAGGCACAAGCCCTGCTTATGGATGCAGCTGTTCCAACCGGAGCAACAATTACCCACACACACACGTGGCTATCCAGCTCTAGTATTATCTTACCATTGTAATAGCTGCAGCAGCGACAGCAGTGCTGACTGACGTCCCCGGGACAATGCTGCTCAGCGATGTGCTCACGTCTACAGCCACTACGAAGCGTTTACCCACAGGCTCCACATTCTGAGGATAGAATCGTAACAGCACAAGACGTTAAGCGGTCGCTCATGCTCCTGGCTGCTGTCTTCTTTGATTTAACTGTGAGAAGCAGAGAAAATGAAAATAACTTACCGTGAAACTCTTGTAAAAGGCAGAGTCCATTGCTTGGAGGATGCTGCTGTCTGGGTCCCACTTTGTCTTTCCCTGATAGCCTTGGCCTCTTTTGTAGTTTTCAGACGACAAGAGTAAGCTGAAAGGGTGGATCTTTGCCTGGTGATTTCAAGACAGACATTACTTTTCAATATTGACTCCAGTTTAATTAAAAGCATAACTGTAAATGAATCAGCCAGAGCGGTGGCTCCTACCTTCTTTAGCGACGTCTCGCTCTGGATTCTGTCGCATACAGCTTGTGTTTCTGAACTTCCCGGTTCGAGAATTTTGTTTGAGGTCATCTTACCCAAGATCTTTAGCACTGATTGGAGAGGCATGTCCTTCAACAAAGCTCTCCATACCTCAGGAATGAAAGAAAAGATAATAAAAAACATATCCCCTTACTCAGATTCAGGTAAAGTACTACAGTTGGACTTATTTGGCAGCCCATCCAAAGACGTGGCCCCAGTAGTATTCAGTGTTTCTTTCTTTGTCTGCAGGGAAATGAACATGGAAGTGGAACCAGAATTGGCAAATGACAAAACTCTGCAAATAATTCTCCAGTGATGAACAGTGATGATTTAAAAGCACTCACCTGTTTGGACTTCAGGTGGTCTGTCAGCAGGTGTTCCCTCTCCAGTTTGTGTTCCTCTATTAAATTGATGACCTCCGTTTCATCACAGCTGTGCCTGACCCTCTCCACCACTTCGAGATACGAAAGCACTCTGACAACCTCTTCTGAGTTCTCTTTGTCCGCGTACGCGACCTGGACGTCTTTCCAACCTTTTGTTACATATTTACTGATCAAGGCGATAGCTGAAAAAACAAAAGCATGACCGTTTTAGTTTAGTTTTTTGTCTACATCAGGACACAGGATTGAAACATACTGTACATCTTAGAGACTGTTAGACTAGAGGTTTACAAATGCAGATATAACAGATACATCCCACAGTATAGTAACACAGTAAATAAGAAGCTGGTAAAGAAGCAATTTGTTTTTTCATTCATTTAACTTGTAAGCTTGTACAACCCTGAATCCAAAAAAAGTTGGGACCTTGTGTAAAACATAAATAATCATCATCAAACATCAGATAACCTTGAAACAACCACTGACTTTAATTAACGCTCAGGCCCCCCTCTAGTCTTATGACTTTCACGGGTTATTCAATGCGAGGCAGGGACACTTTACTGTGAGGTGGATGATATTTTTGTGCACAGCTGCGTATAATGAGGGTCTGTGTAAACTCACCATCATTAGCTGGTTTGGTGTGAGAGAGCCTGAGCAGATCCTGGTGTGACCACCCCTCTCTCTGTTTACATTTGGTCAGAGCTGCAGCCAGACTCACAGCATCTTGCTCATTGTACCAGTCAGACACCGCTTTCCTCAGGGCCCGTCCCCACATCCCGCACTTCATACCCTCTTTCAATTCCTTCTTGTTCTGGATGAAAGAAAACAGGTGGGCAGGGTCCCGACAAACTTCCCTCAGGGCTTTGAACGCCGCCTGTCTGGTCTTCAGCTCTGAGTGCTGGGAGCACAAAGCCAAGGCAAAAAAGGAGGGGCCCGGTCTGACAGCACGCCCATCCTGAGCGAACCTTTTTATCTCCTCCACCACCTCAGCGCCTCGGCCGTCCTGCAGCAGGCAGAGCAGGGCTCCAGCGCTCTGCACGCTGACATGACCCTCCTCTCTGGCAGTGTACAGATCTCCCTCCGAGCCGTAGCAGAGGAAGCGGCACAGTCTGACCCTGTCGTTGACCTCCCAGGGACAGCCACCACCTGTTGAGTTCAGGGCGTGGTTGCTGGATGAAGATATGGTGGTACTTTCCGATGGCTCCATTGTTACACTCGAAAAGGCCTGAAAAACAGAGAGCGGTGAAAGGACTTTTACAAACTTTTATATTCACTAGTCATTGGCTGAAACTTACTGAAAGACTGATTTTAACTTTGCCACACAGAGCTGATCAAAACAATCGACGGGCTTAAATGTAGGAATTAGCGCTCAGATTTAAAGGAATTATGCCAAGGTGAATTTCCCATTCATGGTGCTGCTGTGGGACAGGACCGAGCAGCATGGACACAGCTAAACATGCAGCTTCGCAAAAGCCCAAACGCGTCTGAGCTCCAGTAAATTGCTGATGAGATCAAGGACCATCCAGAGAGCCTCCATGAACGGAAGATAACGTTCACTTCGCTAGCAACAGTACTTTCTCTTTGCCTCGATGCACCGACAGAAATAACTTAAAGCCGATTACTGGACATGATGATACACATGAGACTGATACAAGCCACACTGAGATATTACCGGAGGATGAAAACACTCACTGCAAACCAGCTAGTCATCGATAAGTGAGTTAACGTTACCAGTTCAGGTCTAACTTACGCTAGCAAAGGAGAGAAATCTGTGCAATGCAAAGTTAGTTAACGTTAGCCAACTGGCTTAGCTAACATGTTATATTCATGGTAAACAGGTATCTAGATAGTCATGTAGCCAAAACGACCCAACCTACTGCTGGCGCTGCAGCTCTTTAGGAGTGTTCGCCATCCGGTCTCCTCTGACCACAAACCACAAAGTCCCACATCTGAGCTTTTCCCTAGCCGGACACCGGAAGGCTGGCTCGGCGGCTTGGTGCAGCTCGCCTGGGATGGGCAGCGGGCTACCGAGCTACGCTAACCTCAACTAAATTGAGCTGGCTTCAGGACAAACATGGAGTTTACTAATCAAAACATATCAGTCAGAAACTACATGACAGATAAAAATACATGAACGTACCACAGTGTGTGTCCACAGTGCTCAAGTTTTTGATGTCGCGTTAGCTGAAGGGAAAGAGGCCTCCCCTCTTCATTCGTTCGCTCGCTCTGTTTTATGGCGAGAGGCAGCCAGCGTTAAGGTGCATTACCGCCACCTACTATGTTGGAGTGTTGACCAGAGAATACCCCGTGTCGTAAACCAATCAAAAAACTCCACTAGATTCCTTGAATCAGCTCTGTTTCAGTGAAATAATTGAATAAACTACCTATACCTGTGGTAAAAATGTCTTTTAAGGTGATCTGTTCAACTCCCAGTTTCCTGATTTCCCTCTCCAAAGTTTCTTGTTGTCTTGAATATTTCTGACAATGAGGAGTGACATGCTCCACTGATTCCTCTACTTGACACTGCTCACACAGTCCTGTGGGGCATTTATTTATTAGATGAAGAGTTTTGTTCATCCCTGTGTGTTGTCTTTTGTCTGTCCTCATTGTACCCACATCTTGCTGTAATGAATAAAGGTGTCGCCCTGTGCATCCTGTGTCCCAGCTATGCTGCCGCTCTTTGATAATGTGCTTTTTAATTAATGCTTTTGCTTCACTTTTAGATACTGAGATACTGAGAGATATATCAATACTTTCCTCCTGATTAAGGGCCTGTTTTGCTAGTGAATCTGCTATTTTGTTCCCCTTTGCCCCTCTGTGAACTGGTACCCACATAAAGGTTATAACTAGATTTAAACTCTTAAATCAGCACAACATTTCAGAGAATTCATTAATAATGTCCTGTCTACTTTGTGATGAATATGAGTTCAATGACATTAAAGCAGAAAATTAGTCTGTACAAGCAATGGCATTCTTAATCCAGAGGTCTTCTATTTGTTGCAGTGCTTTTAATATTGCCAACATCTCCACAGCAAATACCAAAAGGTGATCTGTACTTCTTCTTTTGTCCTTTAATGTTGGAATACTAACTAATACTAACAGCAAACCCTGTTCTGCTTGTAGGCCTCCCCTCTGACCGACTGTCAGTGAGATAACCAGGGGTCGGGTTGCGATTGATGCTGGGATGCAGAGTACCATCTCTCTCTCTCTCTCTCTCTCTCTCTCTCTCTCTCTCTCACACACACACACACACACACACACACACACACGCTTAAACACGCACACTTCTTCCTTCCTCTGCAGGTTTTACTTGATTTCTCTTTACGTTTGTCTTACAATAGCGTCTCATAAGGCTGTGATTTTCCTTTGGACCACTCAGTTCACTCATAACCTGAGTCCATGCAAAGTAGTAAAAAAACAACAACCTGTCAGTGAATCATTCATTCATTCATTCATTCATTCATCCATTACTGCACTCAGTCCTCAGATTCTTTACTTAGATATAACAATATCAGTGTGTGAACATACTTAAGTCTTACCTTACAAGTGCAAAATGTCACCAGTGGTAAATTTTAAAGCCTTCAAATTCCCCCAAAAAGATGATTTTTTTTTTTTTTTTTTAATTTTAGACACAAAAATAATATTTTACACAAAGTTGTTATCACATGCAAGACGACACATTTTTCAGGGGTTCTCATGTTTTGTTGCAGGGCAACTTCCAACTTTATACTATACTATACTATACTATACTATACTATACTATACTATACTATACTATACTATAGCAGTTGAATAAATGGAGTCAAGTCAATAGAAATATTTCCCTCTAAAATGTCTTGAAATAGAAGTATAAAGTAGCATGAATTGGATAGAAATAAGAAAAGTACAATTACTTAGAAATAACAAGCAGTCAGAGTTACATATTTGAAACATTTGGCCCAAATATATCCTTTCTTTTCTACTTCCTTCTACTCCACTGTTTGTATGCCTCTCCTGCACTCCTACATTCTCCATCATATTGTTTCCTTCCCTTTCCCCTGCCAGTTGTTGTTGTTGTGTTATTTTTAATTTCCATAATCAAATTAGAAATACCACAGGTAGGCTGCAGAACATGGAAGGAGGCACAGAGAGGAAGACAATGATGTCGAGCGTTGACACGCTGCTTAGTATGAGGCCTGTTTGGTCTCTGACACCATGATGTACTTATGGCTTCAGCAGCCATCCTGTTAATGTCATTTCCATTTTAAAGTGTGGTGGTAGTTTTGCTGAAACTGAAGCTGATGCCTGTGTTCTTCATCCTGTGACTTCATCCTGCATGGTATTGTGCATACTGGCCCGCTCTGTCACGGCTTCTCAAATAGAACAGAGCCATCATTAATCGTTAGAGCCACCTGTGCCTTTCCTACCACGACTAGTCAAAGTGTCTGTAATTTTGGATATCTGCAAATGAGAGGTGTCTCAGCTTCTACACACGACTGCGCCAAAAAATAAGTAATTTTACTTAAAAATCAGCATGTGTGGACATGAGAAAAGCAAAGCAAAGAGTCATCAGTTTGACTGTGTTCTTATTCTGTTCACCACAAGACATTGCTTTTTATTTGAAGACTGAATTTAGATGACTGAAATTCTTTTTTGTTAAGAATCAGACAAATAAGAAACAGATTTACTGGACCTCCTGTCATTTCAAACAGACTGGAAAACAGAAACCCCTCTTTGAAATAATAACTTGTTTATATGTGGGAATTGGTGAGGATATATGATATGCAGCAGGGTCAAGTTGAGTTGAAACCTACTCATGCAGTATTGCTGCTGGCTAAATCTTGTTTTTTTTTCTGGTGAATGCCAGTGTCTGACAACAACTGAAGAACAATTCGGGAGCTCATAAATAATCATCTGGCACACAAAGATAAAATAACTCAGGTAATGAAAAATATCATAACATTGTTACAGTGTTTTTTCTCTTTATTGCACAACTGTTTCTGCAGCTTGCTGCCTTAATTTTGGTTGTCAGTCTTCTGATCACCACTGGGTGGCAGTAGCACATCAGCTGTACACAGGATGCGTGTTTACAGTCATGTTCAGTTCTTGCAACAGTTGAACAATTAATCACAAAATGCTATGTTTCATGATGTATACATATCAAGTCATTTCTTTTATAAATATTGTTCACTTGCAAACACAAAACACTTAATAGTGCACCGCTTGCTGCATGTTATGTCCATTACACTGGCACAGCTCTCAGTGCTGTCAGAGGTTATGTTGTTGCAGTGACATTTTGAGGGGAGAGGAAGTGCCCTCACAGAGTGTGTCAACAGCAGCTCCTGAGCCTGTGCCTGTGCAGCACTTTACAGCATTAACATGCATGATGTCAGCCCTCGTGCAACGATAGAGCTCACTTTATACACTGATTGGTTTTGAATTATGCTGTATTAGAACTCCGGCGCTCCTTATCTTCAAGGCTTTTCTGTGCTTCCCAATGCCTCTCGGCTTAGAAGCAGCATCAAATAGGACTTTGTACTGCTCAGATTGAATGAAGCGTGGGAAGGAGTCGTTCTCCATCAGGCTGTAGATTTTCCTCTGTGCCACAACAAAACATGATGGACTCGGTTGCTGGAGAGTCTGGCTGATGATCTCTTTTGTGTAGAAATCTAGGTTTACCTGCCAAGACATGCTAAGCAATTACACAACTGAAATAACAGAGCATGCTGTTCCAATTTAGACATTTATAGCATGGCACAGCATGTGTAGCCACCTGCATCATTACCACAGTTGGAAGGTCACTATTTAAAACGTTGGCTGCTGTGGTTGATGTATAGCAAATAATACAGGTCCGTGCACACACACACACACACACACACACACACACACACACACACACACACACACACACACACACACACACACACACACACACACACTGAATGGCCATGTGCAAACTTTTTCAACAAATCTTTTCTTATGTTAGTCTTAAATTTGGGTTTGAATACACTTTGCTGCTTAAAAGTTCTCCCCTTTTTTATTCAGTCGTCTAATAGAGTCATACCTGTGTAGGAGAGTCAACACTGATGAACTCCTCATAAATACTTGCTGCTCTCCGTTGCAGCTCCTCTGGACTGTCAAAGGTTTGAAAGTCTTGACAGGCGAGCCAGAAGTCCAGATTTTCCTCACAGAACTCTGATTTCAGAAAGTCTCGAAAAGCTGTTTGTCCACCTTTTACACAAGGGAACATAAGTTCATTATGAAGAAAGCAGTAACCAACCATGATAGTACAAGTACAACCTTGATTCCAAAAAAGTTGGGACAGTCTAAAACATAAATAAAAACAAAATACAATCATTTGCAATCAAACTGTTTTTACTGAGAACAGTCTTACAAAGTGTTCCTGAGCTCATGTAGTAACTTTCTTTATCCAATCATGTGTTCACAAAGTGGTGAACCTCTCTCCATCCTCATTTGTGAGCAACTGAGCCTTTCTAGGATGCTCCTTTCAAACCCAATCATGATACTATCACCTGTTACCAATCAATCTGTTTACCTGTGGAATGTTCCAAACAGGTGTTTTTAGAGCATTTCACAGCTTTCCCAGTCTTTAGCTGATCCTGTTTGAAAGGTGTTGCTGCATCAAATTCAGAATAAGAATATATTTAAAAAACAAACAAACAAACAAACAAACAAGAAAGCTGATGAGGTCAAACATTCAAATACTGTCTTTGTACTGTTTGTATGTGGGGTTATCAAGTTATCACAGTCCATTTTACTTTTTTGGAATCAGAGTTTTCTATTTCTTGAAAACAGATGAAATTACGTTTCTGTGAAAGGAGCGTCCCAAGAGATTCTCCCACTAGGCTCGTTTCATTTGTTTCCTGTCTGCAGATGGAGGAAAAGTTAGGTTTTTGGATTTGTTCACATTTTAATGAAAATATTAGACAGCACAATATTAATATGCAGCATAATTAAAAAAGAAAAAATACCTATTCATTTTCCTCCATGGTAATGGACTGTGGATGAAGTTATGTATTCTGGACTTCCATGCTTTATGTCTACAAGAGACGACAACAGTAGGAATTTTAAGAAAGGCTCACTGTCCCAGGTGCATAAAACCTTAAAAAAAACCCAGTCAAAATAAATCTCATTGCATTGCAAATGAGACATACTGTACTTACATTCTCTGTGTGTCCAGTTCCAGCGACGTCTTACAGAGCTCATTCATTTTTGAAGTTGAATTACACTAAACCTCTTCTGTGAATCCTTATTTGACAGTGTCTCTCAGTACGCATGATCAATCCTCCGAAGAAGTTCCCTTAAATTCCAACCTCACAGCATCACCTCTGGGTCCTTACTGTCTCCTCTTACTGATGAGGCTTCCTTCCAGAGTGGAATCCGTTTGTGATGTCAGACACCACATTTCTCCCTGAGCTACAGTTCTCAGCACTTTTCCCCCCTTGTGTCTTGCTATCTTTGACCTCTGTTGACATGCAGCCTGATTGTTACATAATTAGAAGGAGCCACATGAATACTCAAAGTGCGTCAAACCCTGTGCTCTTACCTAATGTACCACAACCCCATCACATTCTCCACAGTTAAATGCATTATGTAGGCTTTTGGAAGTCATTCAGTCTTGACATTCTTTAGCTCACCATTCAAGTCTGTGCTATTCTTAGTAGCAGGTCAAGAAGTCACAAGTTTCTTTCTGTTGCTCAATCTGTCTGTTTTTCTTTCACAGTTTCTGGATTACCTCCCCTCCACTATCACTCTTGGTTCTCCATATTTTGCCATTTTTTCATTTTACCTTCTTTACAATACTGTTAATTTCATGAAATAACACTTTAAAGGGGTTTTCCTCAAAGATCTTGTCAATTTTGCTACAAAAATACCTCTATGTAGAATCAATATTAATCTGCTAGGATCATAAAAAATAATTTAAAACTGTGTTTTTGAAAGTGATGTTATTGCCAGTGGAACATCATAAGTTGTGATACAGTGAAATTTTATCTCTGGAAGGTACAATTCAATACCAGCAGAAGAAAACTGGGCTAAATTTAAATTGATATCTGTTACAGCTCAGTGGTTTAAAGGCTAAACGCAAACCACTGAAAGTACAGGTACAGTATATTTAGATCTAGTATAACTGGGGCATCTTAAAACACTCTGTTTACTCATATTGCTTGAAATAGAGCAAACCTTTGGCTTAGATTTAGCTACTAACAGAGGACCAATTTAGCTAAATATGAATA
This sequence comes from Chaetodon trifascialis, assembly GCF_039877785.1. Taxonomy (NCBI): domain Eukaryota; kingdom Metazoa; phylum Chordata; class Actinopteri; order Chaetodontiformes; family Chaetodontidae; genus Chaetodon; species Chaetodon trifascialis. The sequence goes on from NC_092066.1 coordinate 17,980,720, forward strand.
TTATATTTCAATGCTCTCTTTGGGGCCAGAGCAATTACTCCTAAGTAAAACATTTCGGTTACTTTCTCAGCACTCTGATAATTTACCCTTTAGAATTTTAAGGGCAGCAGCACTTCAGCAAATAACCAAATACTGGCTGAGACCAACTGCACCACAAGTTTACAAAACGGAGACGAGAACTTGTAGGAATGGGAATTCAGTTCACTCATTTGAATTTAGATGGAATAGGAGCAGAAAAACAGACATTATACACTAAGAAATGGAGATGCCAACTGAGATCTGATAATTAAGATTTCACAGGGAATATCTATGGAGAAAAAAGAGGAGACATCAAGTACTGGGTGCAAATGTGCAGAGTGTTGGGTGCTAAATCAAACTTCATTGTTTCTTTTCGCTCATCATTCAAGTATGCAGTAATTTATCTCATGCATTAGATATGATATGTCTTATTTGATTTCTTTGATTCCTTTGGGAAATAATTAGTGAATGAATACTATATATTGAATAAAGAGTTTAACAAGACTACGAGCCTCCAGCTAGCAACAGTGGCACCCCAGGAACATTTCATAGAGGTGGGCAAAGAGGGTTGGGGGTGGCATACCAAAGCCAAAAGCCATAAGTGAATTTCAGGAATTCCATTATGCTGTTACAGTGTACAGACTAGTAAAATGTATGTCGGTGTGAGAGTCAAGGAATGGCATAGACTAATACCTGGACAGTTGTAATGTTTTGGCTTTCACAACAGTCATGCAAGGAGGAGCCAGCGGGGGCCAGCAAATGTATCAGGGGGCCGTGGCCACACTGGTCACCCCTTGACGGTGCCACTGACTAGCAGCTGAGACTCTATTTTAGCAATGTGCTGCTTTGAGCTAAACGCTAACATTAGCATGCTGTGATGTGCAAAATTACAACTCTAACATGCTGGTTCTAAGATGCTAATGTTTGCCATGTTCGCCATCTTAGTTTAGCATGTTTGCATGATAATATTTTCGAGTTAGTACTCAAGGCAAAGTCATTTGTTTTGAGGGTATTTGGTCATAAACCATAGTCTCGGACAAATTCAAATTCTGACCTGATGATGGCGCTAGAGAAAATGAATGTCCAAAATAGATTTCATTGCAATCCCTCCAACAGTTGTTGAGACATTTCACTCAAAAACATGATATGTAATGTCAATCTGGTGGTGCCGCTTGACAGCCCAGTCTCATGTCAATAATAATCCAATAGAGTGAGCAGTGAGTAATGACATGAGCGAAGGCCCACAGGGGACCAGGTTCTGAAGTGAAGTCGTTGTTTTGAGTGTAACCATGATCTTCATGAACATAATCAAGTAGTTTTGGTGCCTGAACGTAATCAAACTGAGACCTTCATCTGACGTGTTTCTCAGCAAGCTTTATGTGACACTGACACAGTGGACCAGCATGCTGGTAGATAGATAGATACAAAGTCAGGGGACCAACAAAGTTATCATGATATGTTGTCTGGGAACAATGAGTGCCTGTACAAAATTTCACAGTAAATCATTTCATAATAGCAACCACCATCCCACAAACCAGAATTTCTATCCCTACAGCCACGCCACAAGCAGGGCTTAAGATGTTTTGGTCACAAGCTCAGAAAACTGTGTAAGAGCCTGAAAATGATAATTACTTCCTTTTTCCTATCTCTCTCTGTTAGGACATTACAACTAAAATATGCGTGTGGGAAGACAGTTCTTTTGATTGAGACTCAGAGTTAAAAATAAAACACTATCATTGAACCAATGTATGCTTTGCAGTGAGTGGAATGCGAACATGAACTGTTGAATAGAACGTCACTGTAAGCGAGATACTACCACCAAGCACAAAAACCAGTCTGGACGAGACTGAACTTGAATGTGCTACTGAAACGAGGTCTGGATGCACATGAATTAGCATGTGGTTTGCAGGACTACAGTGGGCTGTGTTGAACAGGAAGTGGCCGCGAGAGGGAAATCTTGCAGCCGCACACACATCGAAAACTGAGCTGTATTTTTATAACCCGTACTGTTTAAATGTGAGAAAAAGTTATTGACTGAATGAAGTTATGGTGCAAAATACTGTTTCTAACCCTGTGTGTGCTGACTATGCTTATGCTCTTACACAGTATCTTGTTCTTGCACCATTAACAGAGAAATCATGGATCCAGTAGACCCTCATTTAGTTATAACAGTCATAATCGAGTTTAATTCTAACAATGGCAATTTGAGCAAATAGTCAAATCTCTTGTCCTATGCAATCAGCAACTCATAGACTGACTGCTGAGGCCTACCATGTTGTAACGTATGACTATATACCAACTGTGTGAAGATAACTAGTCTACTCACTTTTAAATTTACAACTGCAGTTTCCAACTTTTTTGTCTTGTGACCTCTTAAAGCAAAGCAACGTCTATACCCAACCTTCAGTGGTTGACCATTATCTTCCTTTTCTTGGTGGGGGGGGGGGGGTGAGCATGACTCATTATTAAGGTCACTGGTTCGGAAGTTGTGTAAATGCAGGCAGAGCAGAGAAGCCAAACAGAATATCTAGGTCTGCTTTCGCATAAGTGTTACACCATAACCTATGTAAAACTAGTGCAATCGCACTCATTCAGGCCACAGGGGACAACAAATTAGCAACATTTGTTGATGTATGAATTATGGGTCATCATCATCTTTGATCATCGCCCTCATCATTTTAAGCCTTTGTAGTCTGTGTGACTCTCAACGATAGTTCAGTAAGCTGCTGCTGCATGTAAAACCTGTTATTCAAAATGAAGACATTATATAACCCCTATTGCACCATAGATATAAATATAGAGCCGCGATTTGCATGATTGGCTCTGAGCATTGCAGCCGTTGGGGTATACTTTTGATCACATATTAGTTTTTACATAATACAGCTCTCGCAGCCAAAACCAAGGTTTTACATTTTTCCATCTGCTGTTCCCATCAGGGCAGCGTGTTGGTTCAGTAGTTAACAGGTGGATGTATCGTTGATGTATCCTGTGTGCTCTAAAGCTTCCTCTGAAGACCTGCAGGTCGGGTGGACACTGGATCAAAAAACACAGATGAGGTTAAACTACTGAACTCTGGTACATTTAACGCTAAAGGGTCATGTGTGTAGTTTACCCTTCCTTTAATTTGAAAAGAAAATGTCTATCCACTCCAGAAGCATGAATCTATGGCACTAATGGTCGGTCCATATGCCAACTGAATGGATTGTTGTGAAATTTCATGGACATTCATGGTGCTCAGATGCCATCATCAGATCAAAATGTGTCCAGTACTTGGTTTATGATCAAATACCTGCAGTTGTACATTGTGTTTACCGCTATTAGCAAATGTTAATAAATAACATGGTAAACTAAGATGGTCAAGATAATAAACATGCTAACCATCAGCTAGCACTGCCATTGTGTTCATGTTAGCATGCTGATGTTAGCCTTTATCTCAAAGCACTGCAGTGATGAAGCACAGTTCAGCAGTTATACAGCCTCACAGAGCTGCTGGCATGGCTGTAGAGTCATGGTCTGGTTTCTCTGCACATGCTGTTTTGCTGCTTATTCAAACTCTCCGTGTACCCAACCGTCCATTTGTTTGTTCTTTCTGATAGATTTTGTAATAAAGTACTGATGAGTTCAAATGGTGCTGTGATCTTATTCTGATCTAATTTGTTATACCAGTGTTGGAAAGACTTTAACCTCATGTTTGTTTTCTGTGAGAAAATCCCCCCCCCCCCCCCCCCCCCCCCCAAATATACCTGAAGCAGAGCCTCCTTTGTTGAACTGGTCGAGCAACATCACACAGTCATACAGTGACCTCCTGTATACAACCCATGTGGTTCTGAAAGGGTGACTTGTCTCATGACTCACGGCATGACAAGTAAACCATTCAAAAATGAATTAATGACATGATGATGAAGATGATGTGATGTTTTACCGTAATTCATGTGTGACAACTTGAACTTCCTGTCTCTTTTTTTTTTTTTTCGTGTCTCAATGTGATATGACTAATCTTTCATTTGGGCCATTTTGTGACCAATAAACAGAGCAGTGCAAATTAGTAAACGACCATCAGTCAGGCAATGGTCCATCCACATCAGTTTAACACCTCAGCTCTATCTGAATTAAAAAAGCAAAAAAACAGCAAACGATCTGTGAGAGAAATAAAAAGGATGTTCTCATCCTGCTGAAAGCTCTTTTGGCAGATACATGAAATTACCATGGTGCCTTTATACTGATAATTTCTTTTCTATTGCTCTCTGAAAGCACAAGAGTTTCAGAATCATTATTACTTACGTATGTGAATCTGCCTCTGTGTGCTCGAGCAAACAAGGATGCATGAGCGAGATTAAAAGAGGATGTGGTAGAGCTGTTGGGTTTTAACACTTCTCCCTTATTTCTGTAACCTTAGTGATACTTGATATATTCCCAGAGACAAACTTCCTTTTTGGTGCTTTTTTTGTGATATAAATGTAGTTTCAGTTTTAATCCTGCCTGTCTCATTAAGAACAAGTTATGAGTGCGAAGTTTGATATCCACTGCACACCGGTAAATTAAAAAGCTGAATGAATGGTGTAAAGTGCTTGAAACACATTGAAAAGAATGAAAGGCCAGCAATGACACATGAAGGCTGATGTGAGAACAGATGCTGTGTGGGTGGGAGCATTATGCATCTTATTAGTATAGCCTTCACTGTGGTCTTAGCTGTAACCCTTTACACCTCACTGCTCTGCATATCAGCCTTATGCTGTGCAGCCTGACACAGTTTAAACCCACATAACTATTTAAATGCTATTCAAAACCTCAAAGTTCCCAAAGATACCAAACATGTAATGCTGAATTTAGGGGAAATGTGCATAAAATGATGCACAAGACATCGTAAATATTTCAATATGACTGAATGGCACATGCATAAAAACGTCAATGAGGAGCAGAGACAAGCTGATGCAAAATATGAAATAGTGTCAGACAATGTAAATAAGATTTTTCCAACCCTTTTTAAGGGGAAAAAGCGGGAGACTGCATGTTAAATGTTAAAAGGAATGACTTGGGAAACAGATTTTTACTTTACTTTCTTGCTGAGACATAGAAAAGATTGATACCACACTCAAATGCACTGAAGATGGTATTGCCTACTGTTTAGCTTCATTTAGCACAAACAAGGCGAGGCAGCCAGTCTGGCTCTGTGCGAAGGCATTCTAATTTTGTATGGTCTAAACAAATGAGATCTAAAGTCTCAATCAGTCAGCTATGAAGGTGCTGTCAGATAGATTTTGTTACCTTTGTACATAGCCAGCTGTTTCCAGTCTCTGCGCTAAGCTAACTGGCTGTAGCTTCATACTGACTGTACAGATATTAGAGTGGTAAGTTTAATATTCTCATCTAACTCTCAGCAAGAAGAGGAATGAACATAGTTGGGGAAAAAAAACTCTTCTTTTAAGTACAGTGGAATCTATAATCATAACAAAGACACAGAGTTTCAGAAATGTGAAGCACTGTACACTGTTAAGTACTGCAGGAACTCATGAAACCCACCAGCAAGTAAATATTGCAATTATGAATACATATGTGAATGAATGAAGACATGAATAAATGATCTGGTGACTAAGTTGCTTCGAGGAACAAAAGGTTAATGGGAACTTGACCTTGTTTGTGGCTCTGTCTATCTGATAAAGACAGACTTTAGATTTCTGTGCAAATGTGATACAATGTTTATTAAATATGTACAAATCCATCTCAATTTGAACGTTTCAAAACATTTCCTCAAACTGTGGAACTCATTTCAACATATAGCTTATAAAAGATTATTATCGTTGTAACATATCAGTTATTTCAGTATGACAGCACTGACGTCAGAATGTAAAACATTTTAATGGATAGCGCTGTGCAAAAAAACTCATCTGGACACCATCTACTTTTCTACTGCTTTAGTGAGATAACAATAAACTTAAGATGGCGTGCAAATGTAGATATCAGCCCATGCACAGGCATGTTGGGTGGAAGGCGTTGTTTGCACCACATACACTTCCTGGTGTCTCTCACAGAAAGTCCCCAGCATTTTCATGACATAACCGTGGCGTCTCTGGGAAGTCACTGGTTTACAGCCGTTATCACAGCATCTACTGTTGATTCATGTAAAACTGCAACCATATTTGGCCTCAACCCGTCTTTTTCCATTATATCAGCTGATTCTGAATAAACGGTCCTCAGGTTTGTTTTTTTTTAACAACAGAGTCCTATGAGGCCATGGCCAACCCCAAAGCATGTCTTATCAATCTCAGAAGGAAAGCATGAATGTGTTGAAAATGACAGAGTTTTTGGTGCTTTTGGCGTTAAAGAATTGCCACCAGTGGTCCCAGGACGAGCAAACACGCAACATAGCTTCTCTCAGGTAGTCCAGCATTTGGCTCAGCTTCACAGTCCAATGTCTAAAGACACAATGTCTCTGGTACCTGTTTTCTTTACATCTTTACCGGTACTGACGCAGAGTCCAGGAGAGCCTGATAGATGTCAGACCTGAGGAAACGTGGGTAAGAGTCCCTCTCCATCAAGCCATAGACGATCCTCTGGGCATCGTCAAAGCACACTGTGGTGGGTGCCTTGATGTTCCGCCTGATCAAGTCTCTGGTCTTGTGATCAATGTTGATCTGGAAGCAAAGGAAAAATAATAAGGACAACAAATACTAAAGTAGTAGAACAGGTGGAGAGGACATTGTGCATACCTCTCTTGCAGCCTCAGCTTGAATATAGCGTTTGAAGATCTTTTTGGCCTTGGAGGACATCCTGAAGGACGACTTGATCTTCTTATAGTCCTCACATACCAGCCAAAACTCTATGTTTTCGTCACTGAACTCTGACTTCAAGAATGCCTGGAAAATCTTCATGCCATCTAAAAAAATGTGCAAAATGAGCAGCAGTTAGTCAACGTTGAGGGACGATACTGAATAAGAAACTTGACGATGGGACTAATTAACTCACATTTGGATGATAGAAGTCTCTCTAATGAGTGTGACCACTGGGACATCTCTTCGAAACAGAGCCTACAAAAGAGGAGTATGGTGTCACTCAGATGCGACAAATATGTCAAAACTTTGAAAGTTTAGTTTCAAGTGAAGAGGTTTACTTTACTTACCCGTCAGCATTATGGGCTTGACAAAACGTAAGTCGAGACTTCAGGTTTCCTCCCCTGGTTAACACAACCAAACAAAGCTTACTGACATGTTCTTATAGTAAGAGGTTGATCAGCAATTACACAAAAGGTAGCGACAGCACATCCGTTAAAATAAAATATTTACCCGACTTTCCCCCTCTTCTTGCTGTCAGTGTCCATGTTGAGGTGCTGCAGCTCCTGTGGTGTTGATGTGACTAGACTTGGCATGACAACAATGCTGTGAGAGAGTTGTGAGATCTGCAAATGCCACTGTGTCTGTTTGATGAACCCGCTCAGCGGCAACTCATATATGTCTGAAACATCATTGGTGAGTAGCGTCACAACATCACATTGAACTAACCACAGAAAAAGAGGAAGCTGGCTATGACGCAAATTTGCGCGGACAGCCACTGTAGCTGTCTTTCTGTACTGTGCTTAGACCTGCATCATTAATTGTTTGGTTCAAAGTCTGGGGATGCAAATGGGGGCAGTGGAAAATCCTGCAGCAGATAGGCAAATGCTTTTGTCCCTGTTCCAGTGTCAATGCCAATGTCACAAAATTAAAGTTTTGGAAACCTTTTATGAACTAAATGCTGATGCAATTTCAGCACTGACACAATGAAAATCAATTAAAACAGGCAAATAAACCCTCTTAAGGTTTGTGGAGTGCTTTTATCAGGTAGTGGAAAAACAATGTCATGACTATCAAACAATCCGAATGATTGCATCTTTGCAGTAAGAATGACATCCTGACAATAGCAACTATTCCTCTCATGACATCGTGTTTGTTTGTTTGTTTTCTTGCTGTATGCTAATTATAAAGCTACAGTCAACACCTGATTAGCATAGCTTAGCATAAAAACTGGAAACAGTTAGCTTTACTCTGTTCAAAGATATCAAAATCTGTCTGCCAGCATCTGTTCTAATCTAACTCTCAACAAGAAAGTGAATATTTCCCAAAATAGAAAAAATCTTGATCAGTAAAGTAACTAAAATTATCAAAGTGAATAAGTGCAGTTGTCAAAATGTGAAACTATTCCTTAAAGTAGTTTACTTGATTCACTTTAGCTAGCTATGTGCTCAACAACAGACCTGACTTACAACGGACTCAAGACTCTTTCCTCTTTTGCTAATGTTACACCATGTTTTAGCATTTAAAGGTATTGTGTAATTTTCACTTGTGGGTACAGTGACAGGTGTTCAACACATGTTACACTGGCTCACTCTGAAGATGCTCTCACATTATGGTGCAATCAACTTCTACTTGGCGTGTTCTTTGGTTTCATAAATCTCCCAGCTCCTGTCACTGAACTTGTCTGGAAATGACAAATTGGTGATAACGGGTATTTTTAATATCCACGTTTGTTGCTCCAGTATTGTCTTAGCATCTGAGTTTCAAAACGTAATTTATTCCTTCAGCTTGGCTGTGCTCTCATCCACTTGGTGTCATATAAGGACAACAAACATGCAATTCTCAGGAGCTTGTTTTTCTGGTTTTTGTATCTTGTTTTGCTTCTGACAGAAATATAGCCACAATCAACACGACAACACAAGTTCACTCTTGCTCTGGGTCATTTTGAACTTTGTTTTTCTTCTAATGACTTGTTATATAACTTTAACTGAAAGGGAACTTGGCAAGTGCAGACCTCTGCCAAGGCCAGTAGACCACTCTATGATATGCATTCTGCAAGTTCTACCAATATATATGTTTGGATATCACATGGATGTTACTAAGAGTTGAATTAATCACATGATACGTGCATTCACATTTCCAAAGCCTTGTTCCAATCGTGGCGAAGTTGTTGGTTCCCCCATGAAATCACTTTCCCCGAATGTTCTATAACAACTGCTTTCTGAATGAAGTTTGAGCAACAACATGTGCAGCTACCCCCCAGGATTACTGGTACAAGGGAATGTGGATTGTGATCAAACTTAACTATCATCGGCTGGATTCTTAAATGTATGGTAAGTATGAAAAATAATTCATAATTAATAATGATTTAATAATTCAATAATTCATTCAAAATAATTCCTGTGATTGGCATCCACTCAAATGTTTAATGGGTTCATCCTTGGCCCCCGTTACACGCTTCAAAGTTTCATGCAGTTGTTTTTTCTGTAAAGCTCCTGACCTACAAATAAAGCAACAAACCAGACCGAAAACATGACCTCATTGACAGAGTGGTTTCCATTTTATAGCTTTTTGCCATTGTTTGATCTTTCACACAGGAAATGCAGGGGGGAACAGACAGGGGGATGACATGAAACTAAACCCCCTCATTGGAACCAAACCAGGGGATATGTGGTATGTGTCTCAGACAGTTATACCACTGCAGTGTTTCCATTTCTGACAGGATTGAAGCTGAGACACAGAAATCATAATGTCATTTCTATATCTGTGTAAAATTATTGTAGAGGTTAAAGGATGTGGATCACTTTGTTAAGATCACTGAGTAAATGCCTGAGATCCTCAGGGATGTTGTGTCACTGAAGCCCCCCCTTGTCCCACACTATATACCCTTAGAGTGGTAATAAGGTTCAAGACTATTTTATTCACTTCCACATTCAATGCTGACAGGAAGTTGTGACAAAGCCAAATCTTTCACCTGTCATCTGGTCATTCCTCTGGACTTTTTGAGTTTTTAAAACATCAGACATGACCAATCCTTTGTTTTCTCAGGTCTGTATTTCTATAAATATCTCAGGTGTACTTCCTTTCCTTTCTGACCCAGTTCAGCATCAGTGATGTAAGCAATGTGTCACCATGTGATCAGGGTTATTTAAGAGGAAATTGAAGCAGCTCAAGGTCTGTTTTTTTTTTTTTAAATAACTGATAACTTCATTATCTCCAAATAAACATTCAAACATGTTTTAAAGCCAGAGTAACCAGCAGCCAGTCACAATACTGACCTTAATTATCTGGTTTTACAATTTACAAAACACATCCATCAATAAACAACACTTGGATTCTCAAAATATTGTATTGCCTGATTATATCTGGACCATACTGGATCCTATGAATTGCTTCACAATGTCCTTTCTCCTTTAATATGGACAATTTATACACAGGCAATTAAATTAAGCAGACACTTTAAACTACTGTACGTCAAAGTTTCTGCATTTCCTTTATTGGCAGTGTCTGCTGGTAGTTTAAAAAATGCGCTGTGGTAGTCAGCAGTGAACCCCAATTGCATCCAACTAAATATCACAAAACCTCATGAGAGTTCTTGGCCCTCGTAGGTAATGCAGAATGTATGAAGTCCCTTATTTTCAATTGACAAGCTCTCATTTGTTGTCCAACTTTGTTAAAATCTGGAGATGGCAGACATGTTTCTAGCAGTTCATGAAAACTTGAAACTGAAAGTGGAGTGTTCATCCCTGCAGAAAACCTGAAAACTTTCACACATGCTCTCCATGCCTTGTGTGGACTAATTTACTGTAATTCCCTCTACTCAGACAAGGCTGAAAATGTAGATGTTAAGGTTATTTAATTGCACTAAAAATGGATCCAGACTACTCTAATAAAGATTAGATTAAGTTTCAATTCTTTCAGCTGTCACCTGCAAATCTCAATTTGAAGCGTTTATTGTGTAATTTTGAAGCAGATATAATGTCTGGCACTGAGTTCAACCATGTTGCCTGCAGGGCAGCAGGTGCTGCTTTTCTGACTGTTTAAAGGCCACACTGAGGTGCAAAGGTGATGGAATCTTAGCCATCAGGACCCCCAGACTCTGGAACAAAACTTCCTCTGTAAGAGAATGAAATTTCATGGCATCATCCTGCAGCTGTTCTGATATTTCAGTCTTGACTATTGTAGTGGACCAAGTAGTCAACAGACAGACTGACACTGCCGACATCAGAGCTGCTAGCATGAATAAAACCCACCTGTAGAGATTAATACTGAAACATCTGTTAAACAGATGAGTGCAGAGAAACTTTGCCATCTGCCATTACAGTGCATTGTTTTGCTTTCTGTCTGGACTTACAGCTGCATCACTACAGACTCATAATGCTGTAATATAAAACACTGGATGCAGGCATGGTGTTCACAGTGATGAATACTTACAGTATTTCAAGCAAGTTTCAGGTCGCTGCAAGCTGATTTTTATACTTGCAAGAAACATGCAATTTGGAGTAAAAGTATGAGCTAAAACATGTTAAAAATCTTAAGGCCCTTTAAGAATGAATTCTTTGATCTTTTGCATTAATATTACCTCTTAATTGTCACATCTTAAGCTAAGAGGTTTAAGTATGCTACATCATGCTGCATATAGGTTAACAAGCTGCAAGCCTGATAAATGTAGTGACGCATAAACTGTAGTAAACTTAATGAGTTGCTTTTGAACCTGTCACACTGCGGTGAGGTCGTCCTGTCTTGGGTTATTGTCTTGTCATTTCCTGTTTTATTTTGAAAGTCTAACTCTCCTCTCGTTTCAGATCACTTGCCCTTCCTCTTGTGTCACCTGTTCGTCATCCCTGATTCCTGATTGTGTCCACCTGTTCCCCATTACCCTCATGTGTTTAAATAGTCTGCGTCTCCCTTTGTCCTGTGCCGAAGTGTTTCGTCTTATGTCCGATCACCAAAGCCTGCATCATAGCTCACAGCCACAGTCTGTATTTGTAAGTCTTGTTTCCTCGTCAGAGTGATTTTTTGTTGTAACTTCTGTAGTTTAGTTTAGCATTTATAGTCTTTTGAGTAATTTGCTTTCTTGGTTTGCCTCCCTTTGGAGTGATTTTCAGTTCATATAGTTCATAGTTGTAGTGAGTCTAGCCTCCATCTTTTAGGAGAGTTTTTTGTTTCTGTCCTGTTCTTTCTGTTTCTTTGTTAGCTCTTTCTCCATTCGGAGAGACTTTAGTTTAAAGTTTTGTAGCCTTTTGATTTTCCTCTCTGTGAGTGATTTTGAGTTTGATAATTTTTATAGATCCGTGATTGAGATATTTTCCTCCTTTGGAGTGTTTTTTTTGTTTTCTCTAGAGTTGTTGAGTATTTTCATAGATCAGGTTTCATAGCCCCTTTGTTTGCTCTGCATAGAGGTTGTCTTGACTCAATAAAAGTCTGCTCACTGTCATTCTCTGCTCCTGAGTCCTGTTTTGAGTTCGGGCCTGACAGTACACTTCGGCCAGTATGGACTCAGCAGAGGCTGGCCGGTGGGCGGCCACGTTACAGGCTCAGGAAGCCCGCATCTCTCGTCAGGAGGAGTTCCAGACGGCGATGGTGGGTCAGCTTGGCCAGCTTTCGGCCCAGGTGAGGGAGCTGACGGACCACCTGCGGCAGACAGCCCCACCATCAGCGGCGCCGGAACCCCCAGCTCCTGCTGCGGCCGCGTCCCAGGGCGTGGCCGGGATGGGAATCAAGTTGGCTTCCCCGGAGCGATACTCGGGGGAACCAGGACAATGCAGGGCTTTCCTTATTGATTGTTCCATACATTTTGAACAGCTCCCGCACGCATTCATCACAGACAAGTCTAAAATTGCATTCATGATTTCCTACCTGACAGGGAGAGCCAAAGCTTGGGCCGCCGCTGAGTGGGCTCGAGACTCTCCGCTTTGCTCCTCTTTTACAGACTTCAAAACTGCTCTCATGATGACTTTCGATCCTGTGTCGACTGACAGGGAAAAGGCCAGGGAGTTGAGCAGAGTGACACAGGGCCGGGACTCGGTGTGCGACTATGCTATTCGCTTTCGCACCCTGGCGGCGGAGAGTGGGTGGAATAACACCGCCCTGTACGATGTCTTCCTGAAGGGGCTGGCGACTCATATCCAGGAGCTGCTGTTGCCCCTGGATTTGCCTGCGGACCTGGATTCACTCATCTCGCTTGCCATCCGGACTGACAACCGGGTTCGTGAGCTCCGGCATCCGCGGAGCAGTGGTTCGAGGTCGGAGAGGGCTCCGTGTTTTCCTGCCCCGGGGGGGCAAGTTCTCCGTGATTCACCGCCTGAGCACCGTTTTCCCTCCTTCCCCACCAGGGAAGAGGAGCCCATGCAGCTTGGCAGGACACGGCTGACACCGGAGGAGCGACGACGACGCCAGCAGGAAGGCAGCTGCTTTTACTGCGGCAAATCTAATCACCTCGTCGCTACCTGTCCGGCCAAAAAGATCCAGGAGGTGAGTCAACCCCCAGCCACGGACCGCGCTCCGCGCAGCCTGACGCCTGTTAAGGTAACGCACCATGCCATCACTATGAACATTGAGGCACTCATAGACTCTGGGGCCGATGAGAGCTTAATTGACTGGGGGCTGGCGGAGACATTGGGGTTAAGATCGAACCCCCTGGCCAGCCCCATCAAAGCCAGGGCTCTCAACGGAAAAAAACTGTTTTTGATCACTCACGCCACGGAACCACTGGATCTGCAGATCCAGGGGCATTGGGAACTCCTGACCTTTTACTTGGTTACTTCACCCTCTCAGTCTCTGGTTTTAGGCTACCCTTGGTTATGTCAACACAACCCCCACGTGAACTGGATAACAGGGGCTATTATGGGATGGGGGGAGGATTGTGTGGACCACCGCAAACCGGTTCCGGTCCAGGGGAATAACATGACTGCTATTAATCACTTCTCTGTCACCTCTGCCACAGACTCTGAAACCTCCGACCTGAGCTCCGTGCCTTCCTGCTACCACCACCTCCGAGAGGTTTTTAACAAAAGCAAGGCCTTGTCACTTCCTCCACACCGGCCCTACGACTGCGCCATAGACTTGATTCCTGGCTCCCCCATACCCAAGGGCCGGTTGTACTCCATCTCCGGGCCAGAGAAAGCAGCCATGAAAGATTACATAGAGTCATCATTGAGGGCGGGGCTTATTCGTCCTTCCTCGTCAGCAGCTGGGGCCGGATTCTTTTTTGTGGGGAAAAAGGACGGATCTCTCAGGCCCTGCATCGACTACAGCCCCCTAAACGCCATCACCGTCAAAAATCGCTATCCCCTGCCCCTGATGACGTCTGTTTTCGACCAGCTGCAGCAGGCTAAGGTATTTACCAAGCTAGATTTACGCAATGCCTATCATTTAATCAGGATCAGAGAGGGGGATGAATGGAAAACAGGATTTAATACTCCTAGCGGCCACTACGAGTACTTAGTCATGCCTTTCGGTCTCACTAATGCCCCAGCTGTATTCCAGACTATGATAAATGAGGTGCTCCGGGATTTTTTAGACCGGTTTGTGTATGTGTATTTGGATGACATTCTCATTTACTCACCAGATCTAGAAACTCACAGAAACCATGTATCCCAGGTCCTCCAACGGTTGTTGGAGAATAAGCTCTATGTGAAAGCAGAAAAAAGTGAGTTTCATGCCGACACCGTCTCCTTCCTGGGCTTCATTGTAGCCCCTGGAAGGGTGCAGATGGATCCGGCTAAAGTGAGCGCTGTGGCCAAGTGGCCCACGCCTGATAGCCGCAAAAAAGTCCAGCAGTTCCTCGGCTTTGCTAACTTTTACAGGCGGTTTATCAGACACTTCAGTGCTATAGCGGCTCCGCTCCATGCACTCACCTCCACGAAGCAGCCATTCCTCTGGACTCCGGAGGCAGAGGCAGCCTTTCAGCACCTCAAGACCCGCTTCACCACGGCTCCCATTCTCACGATGCCTGATCCTCTGCGGCAGTTTGTGGTCGAGGTGGACGCCTCCAATGAAGGGGTTGGGGCAGTCCTGTCCCAGCGGTCGGAACAGGACGGGAAGGTGCATCCCTGCGCCTTCTTTTCGCGGCGCCTGTCCAGGGCGGAGCGGAACTATGACGTCGGCGACCGGGAGCTGCTGGCGGTCAAGCTGGCCTTGGAAGAGTGGAGACACTGGCTTGAGGGGGCGGAACATCCGTTTATTGTCTGGACCGACCATAAGAACTTGGAATACATACGTAAAGCCAAGAGACTGAATTCTCGCCAGGCCAGGTGGGGACTCTTTTTTAACCGCTTCTCCTTCTCTCTTTCTTACAGGCCGGGGTCCCAGAATGTCAAGCCCGATGCCCTGTCACGAATCTACGACCCCGAGCCTGTTGCCAAAGAACCAGAGCCAATCCTTCCACGGACCTGTGTGGTTGGAGCGGTGACTTGGCAGATAGAAAATGAGGTTAAGCATGCAAACGGTGAGAGCCTGCCACCTAGTGGGTGTCCCGAGAATCGATTGTTTGTCCCGGCTGAGCTGCGCCCACAGGTGATCCACTGGGCTCACACCTCGCTGCTTTCCTGTCATCCGGGGGTACGGCGCACCATGTATGCCATCTCCCGGAGGTTCTGGTGGTCATCCATGGAACGGGAGGTCCGGGAGTACGTCGAGGCTTGTTCGGTCTGTGCCAGGAATAAGACGTCCTCCAGGCCACGTATGGGACTTCTTCAGCCGCTGCCCATCCCCTCCAGACCATGGGCCGAAATCTCCATGGACTTCGTCACGGGGCTCCCGGTCTCCCAAGGTAACACCACGGTTCTTACGGTGGTAGACAGATTTTCCAAAATGACTAGATTCATAGCCTTGCCCAAATTGCCCACAGCCAAAGAAACGGCTGAGATTATGATTAACCATGTCTTCAGAGTCCACGGATTTCCTAGGGACATTGTTTCTGACCGGGGGCCCCAGTTTGTGTCACGTTTCTGGAAGGAGTTTTGTCGTCTCATCGGGGCCACGGCTAGTCTCACCTCAGGCTATCACCCGGAGGCCAACGGCCAGACCGAACGCATCAACCAGCAGTTGGAAACCGGCCTCCGATGTTTGGTGTCCCAGAACCCCTCAACATGGAGCAAACACCTGGTCTGGGTCGAGTATGCCCACAACTCCCTGCCCACCTCAGCCACAGGTTTTTCACCCTTCAAATGTGCGTATGGTTACGAGCCTCCTGTCTTCGCGGACCAGGAACCTGAAGTGTCGGTGCCCTCCGCCCATGCCATGATCCGCCGTTGCCGACGAATCTGGGCGGCCGCCCGGCAGCTCCTTATCCGCCAGGGAGACCGGGTCAAAAAGGCCGCGGACCGGAGAAGACGGCCCGCTCCTGCATACCAGCCAGGCCAGAGAGTGTGGCTCTCAGCCAAGAACCTTCACCTCCGAACCACCTCGAGGAAATTGGCACCACGCTTCGTGGGGCCATTCCCCATCACTAAGGTTATTGGTCCTGCAGCAGTTCGCCTGCGTCTGCCCCGGTCTCTCCGTGTCCACCCCACGTTCCACGTAAGCCAGGTCAAACCAGTCAAGGACAGTTCCATGGTCCCGGCCCTCCCGCCCCCTCCTCCTCCGGAAGTTATAGACGGGGGTCCTGTCTACAAGGTCAAGAGGTTGCTGGCAGTGCGCACCCGGGGTCGGGGCAAGCAGTACCTGGTTGACTGGGAGGGTTATGGCCCAGAGGAGCGTCAGTGGGTCCCGTCCCGCTTCATACTGGACCGGTCCCTCATAGACGACTTTGTCAGGGACCATCCTGAACTTCCTGGGCCGTCAGGAGTCGGCCCTTAGGGGGGGGGTACTGTCACACTGCGGTGAGGTCGTCCTGTCTTGGGTTATTGTCTTGTCATTTCCTGTTTTATTTTGAAAGTCTAACTCTCCTCTCGTTTCAGATCACTTGCCCTTCCTCTTGTGTCACCTGTTCGTCATCCCTGATTCCTGATTGTGTCCACCTGTTCCCCATTACCCTCATGTGTTTAAATAGTCTGCGTCTCCCTTTGTCCTGTGCCGAAGTGTTTCGTCTTATGTCCGATCACCAAAGCCTGCATCATAGCTCACAGCCACAGTCTGTATTTGTAAGTCTTGTTTCCTCGTCAGAGTGATTTTTTGTTGTAACTTCTGTAGTTTAGTTTAGCATTTATAGTCTTTTGAGTAATTTGCTTTCTTGGTTTGCCTCCCTTTGGAGTGATTTTCAGTTCATATAGTTCATAGTTGTAGTGAGTCTAGCCTCCATCTTTTAGGAGAGTTTTTTGTTTCTGTCCTGTTCTTTCTGTTTCTTTGTTAGCTCTTTCTCCATTCGGAGAGACTTTAGTTTAAAGTTTTGTAGCCTTTTGATTTTCCTCTCTGTGAGTGATTTTGAGTTTGATAATTTTTATAGATCCGTGATTGAGATATTTTCCTCCTTTGGAGTGTTTTTTTTGTTTTCTCTAGAGTTGTTGAGTATTTTCATAGATCAGGTTTCATAGCCCCTTTGTTTGCTCTGCATAGAGGTTGTCTTGACTCAATAAAAGTCTGCTCACTGTCATTCTCTGCTCCTGAGTCCTGTTTTGAGTTCGGGCCTGACAGAACCAGAGCTACGTACTGTTTTATCACGGTGTTCTGTTCATGTTTGACAGGAAATGTTTTGTGTTAGCACGCAGATGTTGATGGCTTGCTGTGGTGACATAAACTGTTATCTAAGGCATTTTCTTTATCGGTGGCAACATGCGTCTGTGGTTTTCCTCCATCAACTGCTGTCACTGAGAATTATAACTTCACTCAATTTCTTTCATTTTTGTGTCTTCCTCACTTCCTGCAAGCAGTATCTATGCATCATAACTACGAGCACAGGTTAAAAACACGTGGTTTGTCATACATTTGTTGTTCTTTTTTACAGTAACCAAAGAACTTAACCCTTCTCCCACAGAGAGGTGAGTGTAACCAGAGTTGTCTCAACTAGTGAAAGCTGTGGTGAACTGCTGCACAACGACCAGCGTTGTGCTGCACCTCTTAAAATAAATCCCCCACACATTCAGTGCCACCAACACCAAGAGAACAAAATGTTCATCTAACGCTCAGCAGTCACATGGAGAAACCACGCTGTGCCTACTTCCACTTTCCAAACACAAAAAACACATCAGACAATAAACACATTATGGTTGTATGTGCAAAACGAGAACAATGCAACAAGCATTTGATGCCTCATGCTTAATTAAAAACCTACACGCTGAGTTTACCCTCATTTGCGGATGTGATCCACTGATGGAAAAAGACAAAACAGGGAATAGCTACTAATTCTACTTAAAAGTACACTAATCTTCCTTTAAAGGGTGATTTCCATGAAGGACAATGTGCATAGTTAGAGACGATATTTCCATGACATCAGATTCAAAGTTGTGATTTGAATGCTCTCAGATACTTTTCATGATGAATGAACTGGCCTGGCAACATGAAACTGTCTGAATTGCCACCAAAAGTGCGCTCCTACCCACCACCCTGTGTCTGGCATTTCTGGCAGAGCTGATTAATTCAGTTCCTCTTCACGTTATATTTAATGTACCAACTTCTACTAACGGCAGCTGAGATGTTGCAGAAATGAACACGGTGCAAAGTTAGAGGAAGTGCAAAGCGTTTCTTCCTTCTTGGTTAGTTGTGTCTGAATGATGTTGCGTGAAGGACTCTGTTGCCATCTGGTGTATCTTTTGACCAGTGACCATGTTACAGTCTCCTGTGACAGCAAAAGAGGTGATTTGCATTATATTCAAAAGGACCACACCCATCAGCTGAGCACATTCAGCTTTTGTTTTTAAGATATTTCAAAAACTACAATGCACAGTAAATGGACATCAAAGCATTTGGTAGAACACAAAACTGAGACACACGGTTTAGGAATACACTCACATTTTTATTTGCATGTGAAAGTTGAATTTCTCAGAGCATATTAGAATTTATTTTTGCATAATCAAATAGATAAAGTGTTGATAATACTTTACAATAAAGGAATTACGATTAACCTCATGGGGTGGAGGAGATAAAATAGATAATCATAGAAGAATTATGTGGAGAATCTCTTTAAAGACTTTTTTCTTTTTTTTCACCTTAACATAGTTAAAGAGATAAAGTATAATACAAACCACAAATACACTTGCGCTGTAATTGTCTACTGAATCACACAGGCTGGGAAAGGCTATTTCTGCTACACTTAAGGATATGGTTTGAATGACATGTGCCTGTTATCCACACTGAAATGAAAGCGTGCAACAGCAGATCAGAGTTGGAGAGAAGATTTTGCGAGCCTCTGCCTGAGAGGCTGTCAGTTTTAACAGTCACCTTGAATCAGTTCTCCTCAGGAGTCCCTGATAGATGTCAGATTTTAGGAACCGCGGGTAGCAATCCCTGGCCATCAGACTGTAGATGAGCTTCTGTGCTGTATCAAACGAAGTCAGGGTGGGCTGGGAGATGTTCTTCGTTATGTTTTCTCTGGTACTGCAATCTATGTTGATCTGGAATCAAACAATATTGCCCAGGGCGATCTTACAGCAGCTCCGCTCATCATCATTCAATATGATATTCTGGGGAGAATGTGCACTTAACATAAAGTTGCCATTTTTCCACCATGAAATGCACAAATACACAGCTTTACCGCAGTCACTATATCACTGTGGGCTTGTCAAATTCAGATTACAATCAGTAACCCTGTTGGGGCATATTTGCAATTTGAATTCCTAAAACCTGCAATCACAGTCATTTACCTGCTTGGGTGCTTCTGTTTGGACAAACTCTGAGTAGATCCTGTTGGCAGAGGAGATCATCTCTGGGACTGTCTTGATTTTTTTGTACTCCTCACAGGCGAGCCAAAACAGAATGTTCTCCTCGCTGTACTCAGATTTCAGGAATTCCCGGAAAGCTATCTGTCCGGCTGGACATGACAGAGGACAGTAAGTGGGTAGCAAATGCATATACAGTCAAATAGCACATGAATGATCAGAGGAGACTCTCACCTTTGCAACTGAGGACCTTGTCCACAGACTCACTCCAAGTCTCAACATCCTCCAGTGGATCCTTGGGGAAGCAACACAATCTACCCTTGAAAAGAGCATCAAGATCTATCACTAGTCCAGTTACCTGTCAACTCCACAGCAAACACCGCCTGCAAACCACGCTGGCAGGCCAAATTATTAATCATCCATAGGTTGTGATATTTTTTAAGATGACTTATAAACATCCATCTTAATGCACTGAGCACCTGACAGCAACCTCCCATCACTACAAGCCCCTTCAGAAATAAAGGCACAAAGCCAGGTGAGACTTACAGTGAGTGAAAACCTTTTTGGTATTTTCCACATGGCTGCTGTAAGATGTTGCCTGCTGAAAATGGTTAAGGCCCAATAATCAAATATGCAGTAACTCACTTTATCGCCATCTCCTCGTCCTCTACAAAGGGAGACAGAGATAAGATCCTGCCAGACTGAAGATGAGGTTGTGATTGTTTGGAAATAAGGGAGTCAAGTGACTGAACAAATCTAAATGACCCCCACCCAACATGAATGGAATATATGGAAATCTGTATGCAAAGTGCTGTTGTTGGGAAAGACAGGCCATCCTTCCATGTCTGTTGCACCTCAAGGAGAAAAGAAGTGGGCTGTGATTTAAGATGACCGCACCTGTTGTCCACAACAGTGATCTTCATTAACATGAATGTGACAATATGAGGGTGGAAGGTAGTTAGACAGAGAGATCACTGAAGAACAGATAATTGAATTAAGAATATTTAAACTGCTACTTTGTTTTTTGTCACTCACTAAGGACTATTATCTAGTGTTTTTCCTTATAATCAGCAATATGGCATCATAATGGTCTGCTGTGGTAGAAAACTGCATGTCAAATTCAAAATAAGATTAAACTAAAGCAATGAGCAATGGTCAGGAAGCTGCGGGAGAGATCCTGACCATAAACAAATAGCCATAAACAAATTCACTATTAAGGAAAATGCTTGTCATCCTGCCATTTGAATACCTGCACTGTTCCTTATTAATCAAGGTGACAAAAAGAATGAAGAAGCACTGATTGATTGACATGCCTCCCTGCTTCAGTTGATGTAGGTGATCACTGTCTCCACAAACAGAAAGGTTGTGATTTGGATTTTATGTGTGTTCATAGATCAGTCAACCTCTGGTTCAAATCTACACTGGCTTTGGAATACATAAAAGTAAAAGCCTTGAAAAATCACCAGAGTCTGCTGCCCTGCCTGCCTTTCTGTGAGGCTGCCCTCATGTTGAGTGGGATACACGAGAACGACTTGAGAGGTTTCACTATATCAGATAACTCAAGAAGGTCGGACGATTACAACTTATATCCGAGTCAGCGTTAAAATAATGTACATTGACCATATAACATTATATCCAGTAAATGTGGTTTTAATGACATTGAATGAGGTTGTATTGATGAAATGAGGTGCCCATGCTTGTTTGTGTGTTGGCATACGAAGTACAGCTAAGGCTGTTGGGAACGGTGTCAGTTTTGCAGGTATTTGATCAAAACCCTAAGAACTGGACACACTGAAATTTTGACCTGATAATGTGATGGATGAATTGTTAAGGGACCACAAAAGTTGTTACAGTTCATCCTGAAGGGAACATGAATGTCTGCACCAAATTTTCTAGCAATCCACCATGTAGTCGTTGAGAAATTTCACTGAAAAGGATGAATGTGAAGGTCATGGTGGGGCTACAGGAGAAGTCAGACGATCATCAAGGTGGTTGGGGTTTATCCTCTGGGGAACATGAATGTTTGGACAGAATTTCAGGACAATTCAAGTAAATATTGGCCAAGATACTCCCTTCTCCCCAAATGTTTACCTGCTGGTGGTGCTACAGGAAATGTTGAGGTGATCGCCAAGTTAGTAGGAATCATCCTCTGGGCATCATGAATACAATTAATCCAGTAATTTCACATTATACTGTATGTCCATTGTGTACTTTCCATCTTCCATCAGTGGACAATCAGAGAAGCAGTGTCCAATTGGGAGCGAGACAGATCTGCTTCAAAATTACACAATGATCTGCAGGTAATGACCGAAAGGATTTAGAATATAATAATATAGGCTAATATTATTAAGACTAATCTGGATCCATTTTAGTACAGCCAAATAAAAATGAATGGATAAAGAAAACATTTAGCCTAATGCTTATGAGTTTTTTTTAGTTACGTGCTGTATAGAAAAAGATATTTCTGACTTGCCACTGTACAGCAGCAGAGACCAGCATTACTCAGTCACGTGATCACGAGCGACATGTTGGAGACTGATCTCCACTCCTCTGGGTCTGTTGACTGCCATGTCACACAGGTGCTGTCACAGCGAATCACAGTAAATCATCATAAGTATGTCCTGTGCACTTTAACCTGTCCTGACCTTCCTCACCACCGGTGGAGACGTAATGGGCCCAAACAGACCAAGAATTTAAATCACAGCAGGTGATGGAAAACACCCAGGCTGCCCCTATTTGCATGTGTGTCGACGCACCAGGTCGAGGAATTTGTTTTTCAAAAAAGGCACCGCCAGTGAAAGATTTGAGGACTACCGGTACGCTGAGGAGTGTTATCTTTAAGTGTGTTTTGTCTTGTGATTTAGCCTCTTATGGCCTTGAATTAAAAGTACCAAAGTACCAAGGTACTAGTATAAGGACAAAAAGGGACTCTGTGCTATCCTCCTCAGGCTCATTTCATTAAAGAGCACCGAATTCTTTTCATGCTCACATCTGCAATGAAATGTGCTGCTCACTGGTGACAAAGAATGTGCCTCCACTTCATACCAAGCTGCAATTGTTTCCACCACACACAGGGTGGCACTCTAGTCCTCTTCAGGTCCTCTCCATCTATTTTACAATAGCATCATGTGCCCATCTTTCTCTGTAACAGACAGAATTGAATTTGTGTGTTTCTCTTTCCTCTTGGACCTGCTTGCTGTGTTCATTCAAACATGAATGAGGCTGTGACCCTTCTCCTGAAGCAGCTCAGGACTTGGACTGCAGGGTGGAGGTTGGTGTAGGTTGGAGATGTAACCAGAAAACCTATTTAAATCAGATTTCAAAGCCCTGAAAGTAATTGAGCGAGCATGCCTATGATTTAATTCGAAAGTGCTCTATCTCTTCTCTTCGACTTCTGCCATGGAAACAGTGAGCAGCAGGAATCCTACAGTGACCTTTTTTTCTTTCTTTTTTTTAACCTACTTCCCTATTTCAGCAGTAAAGTTACTCCAATATCTGATGGCCATTAAATAATATATCATAGCCAATAAACAACGATAGAAAAACCAGGCATCGACTTGACCTTGGTGAAAAACACAAGGAGGATTAAGTTGAGTTTCAGAAATCTGCAGCGTTTTATATTTTCTCTGTAATGGAACTTTCTTAACAAACTTTCTCCTTTCCCACAAGTTGAGGAAATAATAAAATATTGTGATTTTTTTTTTTTTTTTTTTCCATTTAAGCTAACACACAGTGGAGGCCTTCTTGCAGAATTAGTTTCAATGATATTAAGCCTTTAACCTGCAGAGATTGTTCTGAAGAATTGTTCACTGCTTCTGGAAACCTGCTGCCTCTTCATTCTGATGAAATGAAGGAAGTTGTTCTTCAAGCTCTCATCTCTTTTTTTCTCACATAAAGAGATGCCTTTAAATACGCTCCAAGTCCCAACACTTCAGTTGAGGTATGTGCAAACATACATACAAAGACTCACCTTGAGATTTTCAAACCAAGCTTGGCCTTTTGTTTGCAGTTGCACTGAAATTTATTTAGGCTTGTCAATATCGTCGCAGGCCAACAACATCAAGTGCAAACAGATTTGTAAGAGGAAAATTTCACAGCTCAATATCTGAGCCTAGGAGTCAGCAAATCTATTTGACTCACGTAGAGTTAGAGAAAAAGCTTCTGAGATGGGACAATCTGGTTCTTAAAATGGGAATGTGTGGTGTAAAAGTTTGGATAACAGAGTCCGGAGGTGAAAAACTACTGGCAGACTTTGGCTTAGAGTGAGGAATCTTTTAAAAAGAATCCCATTTGTTGGAGGAAATCTGTGTAAAACTCCACCATTAGACACCTCACAATAAATCTTTTTTGTTTTAAACTCCTCTTAGACTGGTATTCATCTTGTTTTACAAGCCTCATATCTCCAGGCAAACTGCTTTCTTACTCTTTTGTTTCCCTTCAGAGGTTCTACAATACATCTTTAACTTGTGGATGATTTCAGAGGCTTTTAGTGCAGACTGAGTCACAAATTTAAATACCAATGGGATGGGAAGAAACAAGAAATCTGCCAGCAAAGTCTTAGCAGGCAACTAATCTTAAGCTGTGATGAATTTGGCAGGCCAGCTGAGCTCCTACCTTTGTTAACACATCATTACATTTTTCCCTCCCTTCAACGAATATTTGTGTGAGAAGACAGCAGGAACTGCAGCATATGCATACCCCTGCCATCTGAAAGGATACATAATTAATGTGAACTGTGAGGTATTCCACGCAGGTTTTTTTAAATGGCAGCAACTTGGGCTGAGATGGACTTTATCCCTCTGAAGGCTACTAGAAACCCTGGCATCTGTGCTAATGAGCTAAACTGTGTGTGTGTGTGTGTGTGTGTGTGTGTGTGTGTGTGTGTGTGTGCGCGCGCGTGTGTGTGTGTGTATTGTGAATACAGCTTTATGCAGTGCACTTGTATGTGCTGGTATACATTTTCTGGGTGAACTCACTGACAGTTTCAAATTAATATGTATTTGTCTTTGTGAGAAGCATAGCTTGTGCATACATATACAGGAACATGAATAATTTTGTGCTGGAGTGGTGGGAGTTGATATGGTCTATTAATTTTTCAGTGATTTTGAATAGAGAGCTACATAGGATCAAAATTTTCCCCACTAGTGTAATGCACACACGTTATTGCTCCATTTGTCACATTTAGATGTGGCCATTCCCACAAATTAACGGCACTAAAGGCTTTGTTAAAATGCTTTCATAAGAAAGTGTTTATTTGAGTTATTCCACATATGATAGTATATACATTTTACAACAGCAAGAAAACACGTATGATCAAAGTAATACATAAATTATATTAGATGGTAGCAAACTGAAAACAGCAATCATAATTAATAGAATGACATAACATTAGTATTCAAATAAGCTATTTTTCTGTGTGAAATTGGGATATAGTTAATCAATAACAGGATTGAGTGATATATATCCCTCATTAAAAAGTTTCAGTGCTTTTCAATCACCATAGCTGCAGGCTTTCACTGCAAGTTAGTCTGGAGGGGGTTGGACAGCGGGAGAGATAAAATCATGAATCCATTTTAATGAGATATGGTCAAATTAGCTTGTACGCCACATCAACTGTATTAATGTTGTATAAGGTGCTATTGCTGGATCGGAAGACAAGGCAATTGAAGCGTAATGTGTCTGAAGTGAGGAGAGAGGCCTCAGTGTGGCTGCCTGAACGGCTGGCTGCGTACTGTCAGTAGCACGGAGACACTTCAGCTGAGATTCTGCCCCCAAACATCCCATTGTCATTCCATTTTTTGCAAGATTTGGGAAAATATGACAGCCATCAATAAAGGTTCAACCCACAAGCTGTGCAGTGCCTCTGAGAAAGAGAATGGACAGATCGTTCCAAAAGTGCTGCACAATAATCTGGTTTTACAACATGGACGCAGAGAATATTCAGTTCTGATTGGCCTGAAAATGTCCACGATTTTCAGACAAGCACATGGCTTGGTCATAGTGGCCATAACCTTTTTAAATAACTCTTATAACTGAAAGGCTAATGATGTCAGCTGTTATACAGCTGTGTAGTATAATACTCAAGGAGTACTTGAACATCTTGGTAGATATGCTTATTTTGCCAAGAGTTAGATGAGAAGAATGTTGCCACTCTCCTTCTCATCTAAGTCTTGCCAAGAAAGTGTGAGCGAATTTCCAAAAATATCGAAGTATTCCTTTACAGTTCGGTAATCTGCCCTCGTACTATGTAAGAGAAATAATCCACTGTGACTCCCATGGTTGTAAAACAATAACACACTCTGCAGGAGCAAACCTGTGATAATAATCCGCTGCAACACACACAATCTTTCAACAACTGTGCTGCAAATCAAGGATTATCTCTCATATAGTATTAACATTTCACAGAGTGAGCTCCTACGCTCGCAACGTTTTACCAGGCCGAAGGTTCAGTGGTGGCTTCGCCCCTGTCGTTAAATACACAGGAGCGTGACCTTCTGCGAAACATGGTGGCCCCCGGCCCTTTCTTCCTGGTGAGACGCAGATAAATGTCAGAGTGGAGGAACCTAGGATAGGAATCCTTTTTCATCAGGCTATAGACTTTCATCTGGGCTGCTTCAAAACAGCTCTTTGTGGGCTGCGCTATGGTCTTCTGGATGGCCATCTTGGTGGTGTAGTCGATGTTGACCTGAGCAGAAGGAAATTGGGAAATGATGAAAATCCATGCAGATCAACTGTTGCTGACATGGCATATCAAGTACAGTACATCTATAGCAACAGAACGCCATATAAAATGATGCACACTTTGTCTGAATGCATTATTTATTTATACACCACAATAACAGAACATGAGTTGCTTATGTAGTAGTGTTTTTCTAGTAGTTTTTTGCTGAGGATATGTGAGATGGTGACGTGAAGAAAGAGGAAACCTTAAGAGCCACAGTGAGACCACTGTAAAGCAGAAACAAAGAAAATCCACATCTGCATGACTACACACAATATCACACATGAAGTCCACTTCAGACTGTAAAGCTGCTTGTTCTCTTGAGAAATTAGTGAGATTCTCGGTTTTGTTGCCATCAAGTGACCTGAAGCTAATTTGAGTTTAAAGCTCATACAAGCAATCAGTGGCACACATATCGATCAGGACAATTGCAGTTATGGGAGGCTGTTTGTTGTCTATAAAGTAAATGTTTTTATCTTTAAAAGTCTAAAAGTGGTGGAGCCTCTAACACAGAAATATAAATAATCTCCACTAACACAGCTCTCAAAATATTCATGTACGTGTGAAACTGCACCATCAACACTGAAGGTTACATTCATTTAAATGTGGACCTCCCTGCAAATGACTCAAGCTGGTGTGTGCTTTCATGTTACTGCAGCATGCTCCAGAAAGCCACCTTTCATATTTACACGTACATTCATCTCAGACTGAAAGTGTGTGGGTGATGCTCTCTCCATTTCTGCACAGGAATGTCAAAACCTCAAACTAGACACCAAAACTCTTTAACGGTCAAATCTGCTGCAGGGGCTGAAAGCATATCAGATGGTGGTCTCATCATCCTTGCAAAGAGTATGGAAACCTTTGAAACCACTACTGTCTCCCACAGATATAACCTGACCTGCTTTGCAGCGGTGCATGCACGAGATGCATGACCTCAGTAAGCTGCTGCTCCTAACGATTGTTCACAAAGGTCAACCTGCTGCAGGCTCATGACTATGCATTGCTTACCAACTGTTATTTTTATTACAATGGCATTCATATTCGAAACCTCCAACAGCCCTCAGTTACAAATAAGCAAAAGAAAATGCTAAAGCAACACGCAATATTTGAGCCTTTATCCTGTTTTGCAGCATTACATCCATGCAGTTTATGATAAGTAAACATGCCATGCCATACCTCTTTAGGGGCGTCCGATTCAATAAAAATCGTATAAATATATTTGGCTTTGGACAGCAGCTTTGTCTCAGAATCAATGGTCTTGTATTCTTCACAGGCCAACCAGAACTCAATGTTTTCCTCACTGAACTCTGTCCTGAGGAACTGAGAGAAGGTTTCCACCCCATCTGATGTAGACAAACAGAGACACAGTTAGTTACAAGAGTTACACAATACAAAGATGGACAACTGAATATCTGTATTTTGGGTATGATTGCAGCAGGATGTTTTCAGGAGACATAGAGTGTCCATAATGTCCTCATCCAAAAGTTGCTGAAATGGCCCCACGGCACTAAATTAGATCACTTAAATATCCTTTAACACGTTTATCTTCATTATAAGGCACAGACTGTGTTAACCATTCCAAAATTAGCTCATACCGTGGTTTACACTGTGGCGCTAAAGTGCAACTCCTGTGATTATGAGGAAGCTGCACAGTTTCTGTATTGCTATCTGTGCTAACAAAGATTAAAAGATGTAGTGAAACTCTCACTGCTCTCCACATTAACTATTTATTGCCTCTGGCACGCCTTTACAGTTTCCAATTCAAATGGAGCAAATAGTTTGACAGCAGAAGAAACTGTTGTGGACAGCAATTTGACACATTCTTGAGAAGTTTGGGGCATTAAACTGACCCGAGTGCTTTAGCAGTTCTTCAAAGGAGTCACTCCATTGCAAAGCTGCCTCGGGTAAGATGCTGCAAAAGAAAAATAAATAAATAAAAAAAATCAGAGATGCGGTCAGTTCTTCCCTGATTATACTGCAAAAAAATGTTTTAGATTCTCATGAGATGTCTTGATGTCATGTTTCTAGAAGTGTGCAATGAGTGATCGAAGGTGCTGGAAATATAGGTTAATAATGAATAATACTTGTCAAAAACAACTCTGCCAGTATATGAAATTAATGGATTTTGCCTCACTTGCTTGGTGGCATATCTGTCTTTTTATGGGGACTGACGTTTTCATGAGAGCCTGACTTGGTGAGGAAAAGGCTTAGTCGACTCTTCCTCTCTTTGTCTTTCTGTCTGCAAACAGAGGTTAAAAATACATCAGGTTGTACAAACTGCCGTATGCGCAGCTTTCACGCCGTTCATCAAATCAGCACCTTAACCCAAGAATTCCTCCTCACACACAAATTTCTCTAGTGTCTTACATGACGCTATAAGTTACACAACATCTTTGTGGTCCAGGTCACATGTGCCCACATGTTTAAAGAAAAAGGCAGCCGACTCCTCATGGAGGACGGCAGCTTCAAAAAGTCTAACAGTGTCAGCAACAGTGGCCTTGATTCACACTCAGACAAGGTAGTATGTAGAAACATCACATCTCCATTATGATGCTGTTAGGCAACTGTTGAGTAAAATAAAACGTTGATACACAGAAAGAAACTGTTCCTTGTTCTCTTTACTAGTGACAAAAGTCACACTACTCAGATTTCTGACATTAGCTGCAACATTTACTAAATCTTAACATGAAATTACTCAAGTAAAAACATGAAAATAACTGAGGTTCACACACCAACCTGCTACTATCGTCCTTCATCTTTGGTGACTGCAAGTCTTCTGGACCAAGCATTTTGAAATATGCTTCCTCCTTCGGGGCCATGTAGTTGAATTGAGGAAATAGAAAAAGAAGCGTCTCCATGCTGTTCTGTCTGTGTCTGGCGTGTGAAGCGACAGGCCACAAATAGCTCTCTGAAAATTTCTTAACCCATCACTTGATGAACCACCTGGTCTTTTATAAAGCCTGTTCACATTTCATTTCCTATACCTTTTGCTCTACTTCCTGTAATGGTGCAACCACTTACTGCTAACCGCTCCATCAGTGATACAGAAAACCCCTTTAGCTCAACATCCTGTCAATTGTTTACTTAGAAATTTGAAAAAGAAAGCTGCTTATTCATTGGTTTGTTTGTTGGTTTTTGCTCAAGGTAGCATCTTGTCTTAATTATTAGGGAACATTATTGACTCGTTCTGACCCATACAGAAGCAATTATGACTTCATAACCCAGGTAACGTAAAAACAGCTGCTGAATTTTGGTAGGTTCTGTGTATTCACTGTCTTTGCTGCAGATGGATCAGATGGTTGACATTGTTTATGAATCATATCGAGTTGCTAAATGTGAGATCCTGGACATTATAAGAAAGATCGTATGCTTAACTTGCACTTGCACTGCCAGCAAGGCCAGACACTGCAGAGATGGAAAGAATGAAATGTAATGAATAATAAAAATGTGTCTGTGCAGAGTCTGGGCTCAGCTCTTTCCAGAACATCAGAGCCTTAATGGAGACAGACAAACTCACTGTGACACAATGGAGAGCAACAGGGAATAAGGTGCGTTCTGGGGCAGATGGAGACAAATGTGATGTCTCTGTTACGAAGAGACTGAAATTGTCTTTAAAGATACCAGTAGAGAACCATGATGATGTTCCTTTAGTTCTGACAAGAAATGAATTGATAAAAAGCAGCAGTTCGACCACGACCAGTTCACTTATTTTAAAGATCACCTTTCACTCACTGTTTTGTTTGTGTTTTGCTTATTTTTTAGGTAATTTGGATGTTTGGCCTTCACTGTGCACAATGTTTGGAAGACAATCCTGGTCCAATCCTGGTCTAACTTGAAGCCTGCAATGCACATACTGTACTCTGAGGGTTAAGATTGTGATACTGTAAAGCACTATTTTATGTTTCAATGCAAATTAGGCCTGTATTTGGTGTAACTGTGGACTGAAACAAACACCCCAGTAGAATTAAAGATCAGATTGGACTTAACACATACAAATTGTCAGCATCTATTTTGGGACAATTAACAAAAATGACTGGCCAAGAAAGACAACATCCACAGATGTACCCATGATTGTAGCACTGATGCAACATACCAATACTAGTTTATGGAACTGTTACATTGGGCTCATTCAAGTGGATAAATATTAGCGGTTTGGGTTTTTTAGGATAAATCATGACAGTAAGAGCAAAGGAGACTTGACAAAACACCTAAAGAGGAAGCACAGAGTTCAAAGAGTTTGCTAATACTAGCAACAACCACTGACCTTGCAGCAAATGCTGGAGTAGATGTCCAGAAACAACCCAAGGTCAGTAAACACAGTAACACAAGCTCTTACTCAGCGCATTACTCTCAATGACTGTTCATAATATGGGGTTTTGTCACCGTCTTAGCATTTTGGAGACCAGGTAGATGCAAAGCAAATTTTGGAAACTAGCAATAAAGTAGATGTAAAGACGTGAGTGGGTGCAAACAGACGCAAAGTCACCCGTAGTGGCCTGAACTTAGATGAAGACATGTCCACAGAAGTTGAAAATGTTTCAGTGTGAGTGAACATTTTGCACGTATCTCAACCTTCATGAACCCAATTCATAAAACTATGTAAACAAGTCTGGATGGAAATGATTTAAGGAAAATGAGTTCCTGGTAAGTTTTAAGATGTCACACTCATACTACAGGCACACAGCAGCACACGCGGTTAATGCATACATTGATAACCGAGGTGCAGCTACGTGGAGCTGGCCAGCATAGACCGCACGAACAGTTAAGCATTCAAAGTCACACAAACACAACAAAGTGAAAATTGTCTTTACTTGTCATACACCCATATAACTTCAGGCTAAATCGAGGCCTTTCTCTATCTTTGCATTAAATCAACACCCATTGATTAAAAGAGACAAGTTCTGTACTGCAAATGCATGTATGCAGCTCCAGCCCAGTGGGCCGGTTAACTGAAGCTGCAGTATCCTTTCCCTTCAGGTAAACAGAAGACTGCTGAATCATTGAAAGCAAATTAAATTGCAGTCATTTAGCTTCGCTGTATGTATTTGCCTCTTGTCAACATACCAGATGAGAGAACCAACAAAATCAATACACACACAGAGCCAAGAAGGTTCTCCCGCCAGCTGGGCACAAAAGATTAGGATTGTGTTATGTGATCATTTTGAAATAATATTCCCATTTACAGTTTTAATTATGTATCTATTTCACCGGCACTAGGTCTTGTTGTTGGTTCTCCTTCTGCAATGAGACTGTACATAGTTAGCAAAGACTGAAGGAAAAAAAAAAGAAGAGGTTTGTGTGAAAGCAATAAAGCTCAGGGGCAGAGTTTGCAGTGTCACTGAACTAAGCTATGAATATTATCTGCACACAATGAACTGTCACATTAAAATTAAATCACATGAAATCTGGTAGGTGCTGGTTAATGTATATATACCCAGCACTGCATGACTGTCCTCATTTTGTTCCTGTATTATGGCATCACTAAACAGAAGTGTACATTTTTAGTGAAAATATGCAAATGTATCTTCATGAATGTGCTTTGCATGCTGCTCGTTGAAAAGGGAAGTGATGGAGTTGAAACTGCAAAGTGCTGACGCAAGTGAAGGGGGAAGGAGGGCCGGTACTTCCTGTCTGAAAACATCTGTTTATGTAGGTCTAGTCTGACCGGTATAGCTGCACACACACAGTTGTCTTTCCATCACTTTTGGAGACATAACGTTGACTTACATGTATGTCCAGGAGACCTACCATAAGCACAACCATAACCAGTACTTGCCTAATCCTAACCCAAACCTAACTTTTACAACCCTGCGCAACCCACTGGCACTACAAATAGCCATAGGATGGGCTAAGAAACGCTATGGACCAAGACTCAGACCAGAAACAATACAAGAGGACCCCTTAGAAGACGGCAACCCCAGAAAGCACATCCGTATAGAAGCTCAGATCCACGCCCTACACAACCAAGCACAGGCAAACTTAGAGACCCACACTATCACCCACAACAGAAGTTCTAATGTTGCAGTAGAAATTAATGACAAAATTTCCCCTTTCAGCTCACCTCACACAGTGACTACCGGTGCCCGGGCTGGCCCAACGGAGCAACAGACCCCACCCAAACCCAAAACCCAACCCCAGGAGAGGCAAAAATGATGAGCGGGTCACAAAAGGTTACTAATACCTAAATGATGAGCGGGTCACAAAAGGTTACTAATACCTTAAACCTCCTCTTCCTCCTCCCCCCAGAAGATAACCCAGATCGAACCCGCCCCCCCTCACCAACGGGGTGGGGTGCTGCTGTCCCCTTGGGCCACCCGGGGACTGGACACGCAGTCACCCATGGACACCGGCTCCAGCCCAACACATCCCCGACCCCCCTCTTCCCCAGCCATATACAAAGCCCAATATCACATCACCAGGCCCAACAGAAAAGTGCAGGACTGGGCCTTCAGAGGAAGAAAACCCATCTTGGTACTCGGTGACTCAAACATTAACAGATTCCCACCCCATAATAACCCACAAATCCAGTTGGACAGTTACCCAGGAGCCAACATTTACCACTTCCTGAAAATATGTGAGAAGACCCCAACACGAAAATAGTCATCCTTTCCATTGGAGTCAACAATAAGGACCAGGACCCGAAACAGACGTCTTGCAAGCAACTTAAAGCACTCTTCAAGCAAGCCTCCATGACCTTCCCCAACGCCGACATCTACTTCCCCATAATGAACTTTTCTCGGAACCTCACCCACACAAAATTTTTCTCAACAATAATGACTTCTGTTTCAACGACAAACACTTTCTCCAGATCCACGGGACAGCCATGGGCCAGAGGTTTGCACCATCCTATGCCAATCTCTACATGAGCGAGTGGGAGCGAGAAGCCTTGGCCAAGTGTACATACAAACCCTTGGTGTATCTCTGGTTCCTAGATGACATATTCAGCATTTGGCAACGTGACATGGCACTTTTTCCAGAATTTATAAAAACACTCAACAGCCAACACCCTTCCATACGACTTAAACACACCTTGGATCCACAACAGGTCCATTTTTTAGACAAATCAAGGTTTATTTTAAAGCTACGGACACACATGCACTGCTCCATAAATCCAGCTACCACCCAAAGCACACATTTAGAAAGAAAGAAGAAAGAAAGAAACGTACTTTATTGATCACATCACACAGTGAGTTAGTTGCACACTACACGCCATGCTTCTTGTGAAATTATATTTCCGCATTTGACCCATCCTTGGACTGTGGATCCGCCGCGGCAGACCAGGAGTGGTGGGCTGCCAGCTGCTAGCCGATGCCGGTGCCCGCGCCCGGGGACCCATCTTTTTTTGTCACCATTGTTTAGGTGGTGATCTTGCGTGTTTTTAGTGGGGGTTATTACGGAGGAAACCCCGGGTGAACACGGGGAGAACATGCAAACTCCACACAGAAAATTTAAAGGACTAATTAAATCCCTCTGGACGATAAAGTATAACACTCTGGCCTCTCTCGATCCCACCCACTCAACCCAGTGTGGGTTTCCACCCCAGGTCCCCAACGCAGAGCCCCCTCCAGTTCCAATACCCCCCGGGTTCTGTCATGGGTCCTCCCCGGACACAGACCAGGATTGGAATCCCAGCCCCACCGGCACACATCTGAACCCGAGCCCCTACCAGAACCAGGGTTTGCATCCCACCCCTAAGTCTTCACCCTAAAATGTAATGATTTACATTATGGGGGCGTTTTGTCCCCATAATGAAGACCTGTCCCCACATTGTGACTGTGTAAACGGATTCATGCTGCCACAGTGTGAGTAATGCATGTCTACACACACACACACACACACACACACACACACACACACACACACACATACCTACACACTTCTGCACGTGCACGCACACAAACACACACGCAAAGAGTTGAAATTTCTTTAAAAAATCTACATAATTTGCAATATTCCATTTCCTGCATTCAAATGCCACATGAACAATATGCCTCGGTGGGATTGCTTTCATCTAAAAATGGGACACTTTATCACACTCAAGTGTGATGAAGAGAAAGACATTTGGGTGCTCAGCAGAGAGGCTGGGCATTGTTACGGCCTTGATCTTTCCCAAGAGGGTACAGTATGTCAAACCAGGATGGATGACTGAAGAACTTCTTTTATTTCCTTTCATAATCTGCTGTACTAGATATGCTATTTGATGTATAAGATTTGAATTATTTTAAGCTTCTACCCTATTTTTGATATCAAAATTGTATCATCCACTCATTCATTCATGAAATGATTTTATAAAAAGAAAGGAAAAAAGTTTTATTTGAGAGAATGTATGTCAGCTTGGAGATTTGCCATTCGCCCATGCATGATTTCAGATTGCACCACAGTAATGGGAAGAAGTGCAGTGACTAGACCAAACAGGCTGAGTGCAGCTACTGTAACAGGTAAAAATGGTTATCATGTCATGGTGTTAGGATGAATATGATTTAGGTGTGGGTTTGGTGTGATTATGAGTGTGTGATGTACCCTTTATGATAGATGGCTGTGCAATTCATCTAACATTCATAAATGTGAGTTTGTAACCTGAGACATCAGAGGACTGAAATCAATTCCCATACCTTAACCATATGCTATTTGCTGTAGACATGATCTTTCCTTCACCTTAACTGTACCATTGTTTCCATGTGCAGATTTTGTGAGACTTTAAAAATCTTTGTATTGAATGTAAGTTTAGAGAGTTGTCCAATATCAAACTTCTCCCTCTGCTCGAAAATTCAGCAAAGCCTGCAAGCTAGTTCCAGCCTTCAGCGGCCCGGCTGCTGCACTCATTGCCAGCATCCACCTGTTGGTTCTGAGTCTCCATTTCCCTGAGAGGGCAAGTTATTATTGTCACTTTCCACTCTGTGCTGAGCTTGGTGTTTCCTCATGGAGAGTCTATAAACTGTACAGATTCTTTATGCACATAATTATCCATTCCATATGAGTTGACTGACTAAACTGTGCTGAGAACCAGAACACACCAGAATACTGATGTGATGTCAGAGGCTTACATGTAAGCATGGGTCCCACGTGAGTTAGTGATAGGCCGGCATTTTGGTAACGCATATAGAACCCATTAACATCTGTATATTGACTCCATACACTGTATGTCTCCAGGTGTGTCTGCTCACATGGGTCACTAACGAGGTGAAGCAGGAGGGGCTCTGAAAGCAGGCCATAGATGAGATTCTTCTCTTGGTTGCCATGTGGGCTGAACATGAGTTGGTGTACAATTCAACTCATGGAAATCTACATTGTAAATCCAACTTATTCCACAATCCTCTACCACGCCCACCCAAACTGTATCTAAATATTGATTTCTTATACTACAACTCACTTAGACAAGCATCACGGTTGTTGCCTGTGTGAGCAGAACAACATTTTCCCACCACTGCAGCAAAGTAAGTTCAATACCCAGTTGTGGTGCTTTTCAGCTTCAGGCTTGCAGTTGTGCAGATGGTGTTGCTGCACTAATGACTCCTACTGGGTGGTTGGGTTGCTTGTGCAGTGAATGCAAAACAAAATTAAAATATTATATGGAACCTGTTGGGCATAAATGAGCCCGCCTTGCATCGAACATGAGCCCAATTACATGGACACAAGCATTCTGTGTGAGATTTACGCACATTGGCTGTACGTGAAGCTCTCCTTGGCTCCATTAACAGCCCTCATGTGTAGACCATGGAGTTACTGTATTATGGAGTTAGTGGACAAATGGGACCAATCGCAGACATGTAGGCTAGGTATTGTATCTTAAGTACATAATAATTCCGGTCAAAAAATGGTAACTTTTACATTTTGGGGTTGTAAAGCCTTCTCATGTTTTTGTCATAAAACACCTAAAGCCCATTGAATTGTTTTTAGAGTTCCCAATGAGGCCCTAGAAATCACCACACCCCAAGGTAACTCTGTCGTATTTGCTTCAAGTGTGGAGACTTGCTCCCTGCAATGGCATTAATGTTTGTCTATACATTAACTGGAAAAACCTATTGACAAAGTGAAGAAAATCAGAAAATGATATGTTACATAATGTTAATGATAGTGTTGTTTCCTTGGCTATTTATGGTGCCTATGAATGGAAAGCTCTACATATTATTTCTAGCCAATGATATTTTTCTACTAGATCATATCATATTTACAACAATACCAATAATCATACATCTAAGCTAACTCTGTCCAGTGTCATTCTTAGTTTATACTGTATGGTGGGGCACTGAGCACCCCAGCTGTTGAACGTGTACACCATCAGTAACACTGCAGCTCCATAACAGGCAGAGCCAATGTGCTGCTTATACATCAAATCCATGTGTGTTTCCACATTAGAAACAAAAAAGTGCTGAGCCTGAGGGTAATGCAGAGCAGCATTTCACCAAATGGTACTTTTCTCCACTCTGCCCAGGATCTTATATTTCTAATCACAAGCTGTGTACAAATGGATCCCTCCAAAAACTGGTTTTATTTTCACAGAAACACACTTGAATATGTTGTAATAAGACCTGACCAGAAGGAGATTGAAAAAAACAAAACAACTTTTGTGCTCACATTATGTGTTTCTTATCTAATTCAAAATGAATGCACAGCGTTTCTGGCCTGAAGGATTAAATCTGTTCAAGTACTCTGCGCGTTTGAAACGGTTCTCACAGGTTTGGCTGGTTCACAGCTTTGCGATCAGGCGTGGGATCTCCCTCATTAGACTTTACAAGAAGGTTGTGAGCTTCCAGGAAATGAGCTCCGCTTTTAGCTGATGTGTCTGAGAAGCAGACGGCTGAGGCTGTACACAGCAACATGGCCTCACACCGGTGACATCATTTCCCTGTCAGTGAGTCACGCAGGTGCTCCCTCCACAGATGAAAGGCGTGCTTGCATTTTGGTGCAAACTGTCAGCTCACAACATGAAGTGAATGGGGAATGCACAGGAAAGCACAGAAATGTTTGCTCCGGTTTAATTTGAAATGGCTTTGATATGGGAAATGAGTCATCAACACATATTCAGGATGTGTTGATTCTGTTGTACTGAAGCAATGTCAAATTTAGGAATTTACACTGTAGCATTTTTCTCAAATATTATTAGAAACATCTTCAGGAATCTGATTGAAAATAGGAGGCATCAGCTTTTTTCAGATAAGCTAGTCACAGAAATCATAAAGTAATATTGATTTGTTCTGGACAAACTTTGAAAATGTATGAAAATCAGACAATATGAGAAGTTTAGAGGTCAGAGTTAGTAACTTATGGACTTCTGACACCTACAGTGAGGAGTCACAAGTAGACACTGGTTTATTTTAAGAGGTCACCAGCCAAAAGGTTGGGAAACACTGTCTTATGTGACTGCTTGGGTTACGGTATTACGGTATTGCGTTTACCTAAGAGACAAACAGCATGTGAGCCAGACTGCCTCCAGACATGGTTTAACAGATTCCATCACATTATCATCACAATGCATTTACACATTGCATCAACATGTGTCTTTCCTTGTCCGGATAACGTGTGTGGATGCAGCTTGCATCTTAATGCCAGATGTTAATGGGGTCTAGCGTGTGGCAATATGTTGGATATCAAAAGTGGCAAAGTGACAAGTGACAAACTTGCTCACTGACCAACACTAATGAACACAGCCCAGCAGATGCTTGTTGTACATGCCGTATGAGCCTTGCATAAGATGCTTTGACAGGCTTCACAGGCTCAATGCCGCCACCTGATGACATGTTGAGGAATCATAACACAACCAAAAGATGGACATCACCAAAACACATGTAGGGCCAGGTTCTTATGAGTATTCCAGTTTTCATGGGTATGAATTGCAACTGTGGAACACGAACAGATATTTTCCCAGTTGGCAGACTGGACGGAGACTCTAAACATGATGCATGTCTGTGCCTGTTACACATACAAGTTGCACTGTCTACACTTGCTCCGTGAGCCAGGAGCTTATGCAGACTGGGCTTTTTTCTGCCTGCAGTTGCAAAATGCTAACTCCGTCCTGATTACCATACCCACTGCTGGAAAGATCGTTTCTTATATATATATTTTATTTTTCCCTTTTGCCAGTGTGGTGTTTCAAATCAAAATGGACCACTCCGCCTACTCTCGTGAACAAATTGGCTCTGCCACTGAATCTTACTTCCATTTCAAATGAGAATCAAATGCAAGTCAGACTCCAGCACTCTGCCTCTCCATGAATATTACATCTGTTTTAGTTTACAGTTTTACGACATTTAAGTTTTAATGCGATTTTAAATTTAGGTTGTTATCCATTTCACATTTATTTTTCTCCCTTAAAATAATCAGTAGCGTTCCCTCTGAAGAATGTATTCCTGTGGTAAAGACACAAGGATATCTGCTGGGATAGAGCTGAGTTAAGGCGGCTGGGTTTTTTTGTTTTTTTTTTGCAATGCACTGTTCCTTTGTGCGGACACCCTGAGTGATGTGGTTGTAAAGGGGCCTGGACAGAGTTCTTTATCATAGGTCTATGAGACTTTCAGAGTCTCTCCAGTAATCAGGTCCACATGCCAATAGTGATGGATTCCACTCTGCAGCTACTCTGCCCCAGACAACACATACATACAAATCAGAATTTACATGCCCAAGTCTTTCTTGATCAATAAACATTTACTCCTGAGGAGAGACTGCATTTGCAAGCCCGTCTTTGTAATCAGATCAAACTTTTCTACACGGGAAAATGCAAAAATGGGCTATTTTTGGTCAAAGCACATAAACAGCATGTCTTGGTTTAAATTTTAGTCCCGAGTCAGAAATAGATTGCTATTACTGTCACACACCAAGCAAATGTAGGTTGACAGACAGCCCCTACTGCTGCCAAAATAATAAGGATGCTAATGACACTGCTGTAAAATACAGAGATCATTTTAATCAATTAGCTGAAAGCATTAGCGTCACTGATTAAGCCAGAAAGGAAAGCAACAAATGGCCGTGCTCCTCAGGTTGGATGAGGAGGAAGTCGCTCCACTTCAGCCATGACAGATGTTGGAGCATGTCTGGATGCTGCTGGACTGCTAAAACTTTGCAGACAAACGCTTGATATTTCACATTCAACCTCAGTGCACATCCAAAGCAAGAAATGTAATACACGTTTGAGTGCCGGACTATGAGAAAACAGGCTCATGCTGTGACACAGATTGGAGTTTGAATGTGGAGAGCCTTTCTGCAGGACCAGCAGTTGGCCAAATCCTCTGCTGTCCTATTTTATATCAGCGTAATATTTGGTATTTTTTTCAATGCTAAATTAACATATTCATCCCCCACCAGTCTCACTAGAATAATCATTTTAACACTGAGGTGAATGGATTACAGCCAGAAATGGACTTCATGATTATTTTTCTGTATTTTTCTGTCATTATTATTTTAGGTATGAATACTAATGTGTGACAAATTAGTCTCCCCGAACAGAAAAACTTAAGCCTTTTTTTTTTTTTTTTTTTTTTTTCAAAATGCTAATCCGTCACATATTGAAAAATCTTGCATAATTCTGAGTGCCCCTGCTTCTCACTCAGTCTGTCTGACCGGTGCTACTATCTCACCCTTGCAGCCGGGGGGAAGTAGATAGTGTATCATGCCTAAAAGTGAGGAGATGTTTTAGATTCGTTTACTCCGCTCTGCAGGGAGGTTAGAGGTCAGAGTCGGCCACAGGCCAGTAGTCCTGAAGCTGGTGGGGATTCAATGTCACCCTCAAGGACATTTTGGAAAGACTATTTCTTGCAGAGTTCTCTGGTATTTAGGTCAATAACCCTGCTCAATGTGCCACCCTGCTGCCCAAAAGTCACCTCTGAAGCACTTCTCCATCGCCATATAGCAATGGATTAAAACATCCTCGCGATATTTAGCATTAATTATTTTCCTGCCATTGATTTGAACAGTGTGGATTTCAGAATAGATGGTAATGGCTCTGCAGAGTGTCCGTGTCCTAATCTAAATAAAATAAAAAGGATTATGTTTGGCACACTCCCATAGCAGTGTTGTGGCTGTTGTAAATCAATACAAGTCCTAATTGAACAATATCTCTGTGCAGAACGCTGTCCTGCGGCTCCTGAGCTTTTCTTCATCATGTAGGGGAAAGTGAGCCACATTCATCCCACTGCATGCCATTGTATCTCTAATTACAGAAGGTACATTCTCATATTTTCATTAAGACTATTTATGGTAAATCATGAAATGATGCCACAGTGCCACCTGCTTTCTCGCCTTCCCTCCCTCTCTCTCTCTCTCTAAATTATTGTGACGTTTGAATGTTTCATGACTCATCATTGAGGTTACTCTCCCTCCCTTCCCTCACTGTCTCTCATCTTGTCTCCAATAACCCCTCAATCTCAGAGAGTTCATCTCCCTTGCTCTCACTTTGTATGAGGCAAGTCTAATTAGAGTGAATTATTTGGCTGATGGTCTGTGAAACACATTGCGCCAATTATCAGTCTACTATAAACAGACTGTTATCTGTGAAATCCCTCTGCCTGAGAGCATATGAGGATAGAAGCGTGATTAATATGCAAATAAACCAGGTCACAGATAAAACTATCCATCGGTCAAACTGGAGACTCCTATAGGGGGGCAACTGTGGTCTCTGCTTTTGATTCTGAGCCAGGTACTTTGTCCTAACATGACAAATTTCTCAGATGGAGGTGAAGCACATCGCTAAAGAGTTTCAATACAACTGAATACACGAAGGGCCCATTAAAACATTAAGGAATAGCATTTTATTTCATACAGAGGCTCGAAACTGTAGTTGGGGAAACAGTCTGCAAACGTTGTATTAGATCTAATCTTTGAAATGTTCTGCAGTGTATCGAATAATTCACTTTAAATTGCATCTCACCGTGCACGTTGTACTTTGTATGGCTGTGTACGTGTGACAATAAGACTTGATTGGATTTGATATTGAAGTTTACACCCCAGCAATGTTACCTCAAATAGCGTGACGTGTCAAACACGGCAGCTAGTCTTCATCCTAAAAAGCTTTTCTCTTGCAACATTAAATGTGAAAACACATTGTGTAGAAATGTCTGCAAAGCAACCGAACAAGGTTATATTAGAAAAAAAATGTCTGATCTTACATTTTTCCTACAATATTAGAACTAACTAGCTCCGCAGTGCAATACAAGAACAATGTTTTTTTAATTTATTTTTTCTATTGTTTCCATCATCAGCTGGTGAGGATGATGCCTCTTTGCCTGAGGTACTCAGGTTTAGCCTGTTTTAGTACAATTTAATGTATGTGGTCATCAAGTGCATATTTAAGACCATTGCTAAAGGGCTGTTTTAAAATGAGGCAGGTGCAAATATCAAAAAGTCAACTGGAGAAAGAATTTTCAGCAAACACATGGAGCTAACATGACCTTAATTAGACAGCTACCTACAGCTAATAAAATCTGTCTTCAACATTCATTGTTCAGCAAAATCTGCAGTGTGAAATGAAGGACTCCTGAATAAATAAGAATGACAGATCATTATCACTGTTAACTGCACCATGCAAGAGTTGACAGCTAGACAGGCGTAGCAAAAGTACCTAAGGCAACATCACAATTATTGGTACACCTCTCTAGCTCTGATTGGCCAGAGAC
Source organism: Chaetodon trifascialis (assembly GCF_039877785.1). Classification (NCBI taxonomy): domain Eukaryota; kingdom Metazoa; phylum Chordata; class Actinopteri; order Chaetodontiformes; family Chaetodontidae; genus Chaetodon; species Chaetodon trifascialis. Next base: position 18,022,586 of record NC_092066.1, read on the forward strand.
TGGTTCAAACTGACGAATCAAACCTGAAAAGTGCAGTAGAAATAAGATATGAAACTTTCATTTTAAACCCTCTCTTTAATGTGGGTTGAACAGAAGTGAACACTATCATTAAGCTATTTGAATCCTTACGAGGGTTGAGTTTAAAAACCCTTTTTAAACAGAGATTCTCAAATACTGACATACAGAAGCCTCACCATCGCAGCAGCTTTGTTTTTGAACACTGAACCAAACAATGCCGTCGTGACATGTAACACAACAATGTCAGTGCTGTCTAGCGTGACTTTTACACAGATGTCGATTTACTACCTCTGCTGTCAGCTTAATGGTCTGTGAGGAACGATCAGGCAGAATACTGGCACAACATTCGCCCCTCGAACAAGCTGCATAAAAGGGGCTTCAGAGTTCCTCAAAATGTTTACTCTGCAGTTTTCAGCATCGTCAGCCCGCTATATAGTACTAAACCTTATTAGCTATTCTGAATAGCTTGTGCTCTAGTTACCACAATTCATTTGGGTCTCATTAAAGTGTTTTTAATGAATAAAGAAACAACTTGATGTGCTCTGGTTGAGACCTGTGATGGTTAAGAACATCATTAGCATCGCCAGCCATCAAAGCGCAGGCTGATTCCAGCTGATTGCAATGAACGTGGACAAAGCACAAGCCTAATAAACATCATGCTAAATGTGGCTTGTTTACACTGTGATTCTTGTTATAACTATGTCTCACACAAAGCAAATACCTGCACACAAAATGTACTTTTCTTTACTGTGGATTGGATGGATTCAACTCCTCATTATATCACACTGACCCTGTGAGTCTCAGTGTGTGTGTGTGTGTGTGTGTGTGTGTGTGTGTGTGTGTGTGTGTGTGTGTGTGTGTGTGTACAGAAAAAAGTGTCATTAATCTTAATGACTTGTGATATTTCAATAAGGAACTGGTAAATTACAATGGCTACCATGTGAACATATCAGCAGCTTTGTCAAATATTAGTAGATGATATACCAAATTTGCATTACGGGAATTAAATGATCACTGATCTGACACTAATTAATTAAATGAGCAAGAAATATGACAAGACAGAGAATATGCAACCCTGTCATCTACCATAAGCCATCTTATAGTCAGATATATAAATATAGAAAAGACCTGGTCAACTTTGTTTTGATGGCTCATGCAAATTATGTGATCTTGGATCTTGGAATCTAAAAATAGACCAAATGTTACCTTAAATAAAGGTTCACAAAGTTCAACAGATCTATCTATCTATCTATCTATCTATCTATCTATCTATCTATCTATCTATCTATCTATCTATCTATCTATCTATCTATCTATCTATCTATCTATCTATCTATCTATCTATCTATCTATCATTATTTATTGCTCCTCCATTATGGAGGTATTATTTATTTAACTGGCTTAGCTGACCTCTCTTTTTATTTATTTGTTTTTTTTTATCTGCCATATGTCTGATGTGGTGCTGATGGTTTGTGTGTGTGTGTGTGTGTGTGTGTGTGTGTGTGTGTGTGTGTGTGTGTGTGTGTGTGTGTGTGTGTTGTATGGCTGTGTGTGTGTTTGTTTACTCATTGTATGTACTGTTGGGTGTGGACACACCCTGCTGCTCCTCCACATGTGAAGTTCCTAACAGATAAATAAAGTTGTTTGAATTGAATTGAATTGTTGATTTGCGCCATGACACGAAAAGCCCCTTCCTCTTCCTCTGTGTATCCATCACCTCTAAATCACACAGAATTTTCTCTGCCATTGAGTACAGATGCACCACATCTGACACACAAAAAAAATCTGCAAATGTTGTCACGGCTGCAGCAGAGCTGAGGATGGTAGGACTCTTTGGAGGGACTGTGAGCAGCTACAGTAGCCCAGAGGTTAAAGTATGAGGCTTACTGTTTAAATGGGAGTGTGAATATTTGGATATTTGTATTGGCTGAGAACTTGAGGGTTGACAACTAGAACTGAAAGTAAAGTGCCCATAAGCAAGGCACTTTTCATCCACCTGCTGCAGCAGTGTGCTCGTCGCCCCTGTAATTGGTAATATACTGTATTGGGTGCTCACTATGGCTGAAAGACCAAGTGTGATGGCTGCAACTGCTGCCACGGAGCTGGCATGATTGTTACCTTCCTACACTCATCTTACCTTTCTTTACATTTAATTATTCATTTAGTTGATCCCATACCTTCCACATTGCACATACAGACAACAAACACATAAAGGATGACACATAGCTTTTGTTTTCATACAACATATACATGTTTATTTTGTATAAGTTGACAATACATTAGTTTCTATTTGTAGCGCACACATATAGTTATCTTTTGTACAGTCAAACTGCTGGTTTTCTTAAGTTCTAATAGTTCTTTTTTTGAGTTACCAGTGTTGAGGGTTCGGCTGCTGCTGAAGGACATCTTGCCATGCCTGTGCAAAGGATGTGGCTGAGGAAACGCAGCTGTTAAATACAGGAGATGGCCAATTGGGCTATCAGCCAGTATATAGGTTCCCCTTTGTGTGCAGTTTGTTGGGTAGGTTTTATCTTTGTTAAGTTTGTTTTGTTTTGTCTTGCTTATGTATTGATTCATTTTTGTCCAAATAAATCTCTTTTTGGACTCCTGGACTCCTCATGCCTGTCTGCTTGATCCCTCACACCGAGGTACAAAACATAAGAATGCAAACAAAATGAGACAAAATCTAGCTGAATTAAATGCAATTCACTAAATAATTATCAAATTAAAATAATCAAACAGGGCTTTTTGTTTCCGTGATGGCTCAGTGACTCACATTGTCACCTCACAGTAAACAGCTTGAAATGGATGGGACTCCAGCGGCTGAGGAGCCTTTCTGTGTTAGTTAACATGTTCAGCCGGTGCCTGTTTCACAGGTGTCGCATGTTTCACAGGTTTCACAGGTGCCAAACGGTTGGACAGCCCATAGACATGCAAGTGGTTTTCTATCTGTATTGTACTCTATGTGTTAGCTTGGTGATAGACTGGTGACCAGTTGGGGGTGTACCAGGATGTAGCTCAATGCATGCTGGGACAGGCTCCAGCAACCCCCCACCCGCTCAAACCTGCACAGAATAAGAGAGTGTAGAAAATGAATGGATATTAATTCCTGGCATGCAGCACACTCAGTCAACTTTCTCTGGGTAAGTAAAAGAGTTACAACAATAAAGGCAGAGTATGTATCTTTTGAAAGAATAAATAAGACACTCTTCCTCTTACGAATGAAATGTTCAATTCATGAGCAATGAAATGCAGCCTAGCTCAATTCAATACAAAACCCCTTGCTCAGGGATTTGCTGCTACAGCCCTACTTGGTCTGGAATGACCATTAGCTTATGGCAGCAAACTTATCTAATATAGACAGATACTGCTGTACAACTGACAAATCAGTACACCAACTCTTCTCAGCTTGTGCTTCTGTTAAACTATGTATACACTTTGTGCATATTAGCATTTAGCATCTCTTAATTGCCATTCTGTGACCACAGAGGTCGTGAGTGCATAGCATGGCTTTAATGAGTGAATTTTCGTTGCTGATATGTTTAATTAAAGAAGTAAATGTTGTAATATGTCTGGAACAATATGTCTGCGTTGTAGTTATCCTTCTCACAATGAATTCTTTGTAACTGGAAAACAGCATAATGTGCCTGGTGATTCATAGCTATACATGAAAGGCTAAAGGACAACTGGCAAATATGACTGTTCACACCCACACACCCATTTAAAACCCTGAACTACATTTACATTATCTGCATGCACAGTGTGTTCACAGTGACAAAGGTCATTCTGACAAAGATGTAAATATATGCATGTTCCGCTGGTATACATGTGGGTTTCCTTTGTATAGGTGAGGAACTGTAACGTGAAGGGTTGTACAGTGATGATGTGTTTGTGTGTGTTAACTGCTGATCTGTCAGGGTCCCTCTGCTTCAGACTGCTATCGCAACAACTACTGCATGGATTGTCATGGGTCTGTACAGGCATTTCTGGGCCCCAGAGGATGAAGCAACCTGGCAACAATCTCCTGATTTTTCCCCAAGCACCGTCGAGAGGTTGACAGCCTGGATTTTTGTTAAATAGAGCCGAGATGGTCATTCTTCATGACTTTGATGATCCCTGAAGTTTCATTTAGCACCACCAGTAGGTCAGAATTGTCCATAATCCTGTGAAATACCTCAACATCTGCATGATGGACTGGTTCGTGGTTACCAGATGATAAATCCTGATATTCCTCTGGTGCCACCATGAGGATGCCATGAAATATGGTAGACACATTGATGTCCCCCTCAGGGTGAATTTCAATAACTCTGGTGATCCTTATGTTTTGATCCGGTGCCATAATCAGGTCAAAATATAAATTACTTTAATACGTTGATTTATGACCAAATACTTGAAAAACTAATGGCATTCCCTGCGAGCATCCTCAGCTGTACTCATTCATAGCCGTCAGCTGTAATATATATGACACAATATAGTCCTCCATGAAGATCTCTCAGATTAAATTCTTTGGACGTCTTTGGACGGCAAATCAGTGACAAAGTCTTGTGTGGTTATGTTGGGTTGGAATCTACTGTCAAGACTTTGGTCATTTGTTATTGTGCAGTATCCATCCAAGCAAATTAAGACAGGCTGGACATTGAATTTACCAGGTGTGTAGCCAGTGGATGATGTCTCCGCTTTCTATTCTTCTGATTACATTTCAAACTTGGAAAGCATATATGCAAACATCCCTATAACCGTGGACATCAGACCGTACCCTTGTTGAGCTGTATCAACACAGAATCTTCCCTGTGGTGGAAGGAGGCATGTTTTGCCCTAATTAACCCACTTAGATCGTATCCTAAGCCAAGATTAAACGATACCTTTCATTCTGTGCCAGCAGTCAGCCTCATTTGTCTTCAGGGCACAATCTTCTCTGTTTTAAGTCAAGGGTAAAAGAACAACACTCTGGGTGGTTTACCAAGTGTATAACTCAGAGTCTGCCAACTCATTCCTGTCAACATTAGGATTTCAAAATGAGGGAAACTGTCCAGCGCCCCGCCCTGGGTCGTCCCACCGCCGCTACCACTGTCCACATCCTTGCATTGAGATAAGGGTACACACAGTGAATCCTAAAATCACCACGAGGCAACCGCTTGCTTTACCACATGAAGTGACAACATTTAGGTGGTCAGAATCGGATACCTGGTTGAAAGTGAAATGCTGTGAACATCCCTGCGTTGTATAAAGGAAGACACAAAGGGGAATCTAAATCCAGCACTTCAGCAGTCTATTTATGTAATACTTGAATGATGTGTACACATCACTTACATATTGTGCTTCACTTTTGATTTTGCAAGACGCTACTGGTGAGAGAGACTTTAACTGATCCTCTTCATTGAGTGGTAAGCCTCCTCCCATTTGGTGAGATACTTGCACAAACATTTGGCCTTTTTGGCAGGTACTCTCTCACATTCATCCTTGATTTTCTCTGTCTGCTTCTGCTTCTTGTGGGCACCAGTTGTGTGAACGACTTCTCATCACGAGATGTTACAGCTAATGTTCTACACACTGCCACCTGCATCATCGGTGCACTTGGCCGTTATGCCAACATTTTTTTTCTTGTGGTTTGTTTAGAGAGGTTAAAAAAATGGAAGATTTATATTTAAAGGGTTGGACAGTGGAAGAGAAGGGTGAAATATGGAAGAATCCATGGAAAAACAGGAGGGTTGACAGGTCTGGGCCAACTGAGCCGACACAGGACAGAAACGTGTCAGACCAAACTTATGAATTGATGACTTGTGCATCACTCGGCCAATTTCTTTCTTCTCTTTTTGCTTCTTTGTGTGTGGAGAGAGAGAGGAGGGAGGGGCTCACCATTTACTTTCAATGGAGAAAACCCTTATCACAAAAAACAGGAAATTAGATAGATGAGACATTCTTCCTCACTTCAAAAAAGCCCATCTTTGGCATTCATGTGAGCCCACCAGGGACCTGTCGAGGTACCTCCCTCCTAATATTCAGAGGGATTAACTCTGGGTGTGATAGAGGACACCCTTGCTTTCCCACATTCCTGTTATAAGAACTAATTAACAGGCAGGAAAAACATTCAGCCTCAAATATTCATTCTGTTCAATTCAAAAGACTTGCAGAGACCACTCATCCTGAAAATGTCAGTTTATGCCCAATAGATTTTTTTCGGCAAAGTGAATTAGTCAGTACTTCAAACTGTGTGTCAGTCAAGCACTTGAGTAATGAATAAGTAATTCAGGTGTTTGCTATCTCGAGCAGGAATAGATCAATTGCAGAGATCTTCAAAATGCAGCCATATCACTCACTGACAGAAGAAGGGAGAGCAATCGATAGATCAGCTTGAAACCTAAATCAGAATGTGATGTGTTTTTTACAGCCAGGACTTTCTGACATCTGATAAACAAGACACGTTTGCATGCACTCAATAATGTTGCAGGGCCGTTCGACTCGGTCAGGCTGATTTAACAATTAACTTTTCACACCGCCCTGAAGGCTATACTTAGAACTTGTCAGCTTTCGGCCACATGCTTATACAAATTAAAGCAATCCAGATATCTGCTTAAGCTCTCAACAAACTGTAATAAATCTTTCCTGCTGTTTTCCAGAGTTGCCCATCTTCTATCACACATGGCTGTTTTAGATTCCACTCACACAAAAGCGAGAGAAGACAACAAGGAGAGACTGATCCTCTCTAAGTTAACTTATTTAGAATCAGCCTCCGAGTCTAAACAACAACAGATATAAAGCTTCCATATTAAACCTCACCATGTGTAGGTTTCTCTGCAGAGAGATATGTTTGTGCTCTGAGCACCTCGAAGGTAATTTTTATTCTATTTGTGTGAAAGCAGTGAGCTGTTTTGAAAAGAAGGCTTTACAGAAGGACTGTAAGATAGAAAATGATAGACACAGGTGGGTAGGTGCTGTTCATATACAGCAAAAATCTATCATGTTATGGGTGCAACTTGGAAATAATCCATGCCAAGCCTAAAAACCTTATTCCTTATTATTGCCATACCCTTAAATGAAAATATCTAATACTATTTTGAAGTTCCTTAAAGGTCAAATCTGTAACTGCAGCTTTATTTATCCATAGCTTTAATGAATGGAAGAAATATTCCATCAATCAGAAAATCATTCATTGAGCTTTTCTAATACAAAGCCTGTCAGTATATGACAGAGAAAATTTATGATGTGTTATACAAAAGCTAAAAATAGTTTGATTAATTACAGTAGGGGACTATTATACTACATATCTTCAGAGTTGCCACCAAACAGTATTTTGAATTACAATGACTTGTAATGGGTTAAGTTTAAAAAAAAATTAATTTAGTTTTTTAGTTGAAATTAATCATTAAGGGTCATTTTCTTTCTTTAAAAACTTTTAATCACAGACAACACCTTCATGGATTAATTTAAGCCTACAGTGACTATATATAATTAACTATAACTATAATATAACTATATAATCTTCTTAAACTGGTCATGTTTCTGGCCAGCTGGTGAATACAAGTCCAATAATCGCTCTCCTTTTAGCTAGTTTTTGGTCTCCACCAAAATGCTGAGTGAAATATCTGTGTCTTTAGCTGCTAAGCTGCTCCACTATGTTCACCAGCTAGTCACTATGTTGTCTGTCTGCCGTTTGGTGCTGGGGAGGAAGCCTGAAGTCATCTTTTTGGCTGAAAGCTGCTGTCTGCTACGCCTTGAAACAATGCTGATGAGAGCCGCAATAGTGAAGGTTGAGGCTATAAGAACAAAAACAATGAGCCGAACTCCGACACTAAAAGGCTTAGCGTGCCCACCAGGTGGTGCATTAAGTCGGTGACTGCGTGTTAGCTGAGTGCAGAGTCCTCTCTGAGCGTGGAGTTTTCTGGAGCTCATGTCATCTCTGCCCTCCTGCAGGGACAGACACACCAGCAGCAGCTTCTCTGTTGCATTTATCATGTCCCTTATGTTCACTTCTCACACAGTTTATCAGGACTTTTTCATCTAATAAAACCGTCTTTGTTACAGTAATAAGAGTACTTCCACCTCTGGCAAACAGTATCAATCAGGTTATTAAAGAGACTTTATTCTGTCAACCTCTCTGTCCCTTCTACTGTCCACTGAAGAGGAATAAGCCGGTATGAAACATGAATCAAACCAAAATAATCTAGTATAGAGGTTAAAGTAAAATAACCTAATTAAACTAAACTAAAAATAAAATATTGTTCCTGCGGATTTCGGTGCACATCGAGCAGATGGGCTCTTAGTTTGATCCTGTGTGAAATTTAAACTGGGCCATCAGGGATTTGAAAGAATAGAGCAAAGAGGAAAGTCCGATGTTTAGTCAAAGATTTTGTCGTGCTTCATTTGAAGGTTTGAGACACATTATTATGCTTTCACAAAGAATTCAAATTGCACATAAAACATGTTCATTGTAGTAACTTTAGAGTAAATCTTTTTTCTTTCTGTCTCTCACAAATTAACTAATAAAGCTGCTTTTTGTCCTTTGTTCATCATGAGGGACAAGTTGAAACAAAAGTGTTTCCTGTGCTTGCTATAGGGCCAAATTGTTGTAGTCTTTTTGATCTAGGAGGAGTGTGCGTCCTAGAAAAGCTCTCCACTGGGAGCATCTTGAATGCATCGTGCTGCAATGTAGAAAACACGCTGGAGTTGACTGACAGCTGCCTAAAGGTGAGAGAGGCGGCACAGATGCTCGAAGGTTCTCTGATCAAACCACCGGACTGGATGGGCAAATGTGGGCAGAGTAAGTGAAGGAGTTCCACCCTCCGCTGGTGGCCCTGATCATCAAGAACACTTCCCTTCGCTGCTAAAAAATCATATTTCATTTTACAGGCTTGTGTCACTGCTGAGCTCCCCGACAGCACGCTCTTGCCCGACAAGTGATGGAGCCTTTGAGCTGTTTTGAGGAAGTTAGGTGATGCAACCTTCTATCTCATATGCTGAAATGTGGCAAGTCATGTGGATGAAGTACACATATTCTCTCAGAAGTTCAGGCGGGGGTTGAGAGTCTCTGCTGACATTAGTGTTTCAACAACACAGGATAAAAGACTGTGAATATGTCTTAAATATTCACTGAGTCTCACTGACCGGCATCGACACTGGTGCCCTTCATTTCAGACTGACGCGTGTTCGACAGATGTGAGAGGGAAACATTTGCACATCTGTCACTCCGTCAGTCATAAAAGGGTGAGCTTGCTGTTGTGCATCAAAGGAGGACACAGCATACGAAAGCTTCGAAAAGAAGTTTATGCTGAAAACCGGCAGATATTTGAGATTCTGGGGCAGAGATAAGGTCTGTGTGCTGAGACAAAAGAGTGTGTGTGCGACTGCAAGAAGTGTGAGGAATAAAACACAAATTTCTATGTGATGTCTGAAGCATGTAACACACACAATGCAGCCAGAACCTGTAACATATATCATGTAAAGACCTAGGTTTTAAAGATATAGGAGTTTTGATCAAATTGCAAACCTCTTGAGCAAAATGAAAAAATAAATTAAGGAGTACCAAAAAGCCAGAATACAAATTAATATGTCACATCAGCTTCACTGATCAAGTAAACATTTAAATGAAATGATCAAACCACACAGTTAGGAATTTAATCAAAAATAATCAAAAGGGGGTCTACCTATTCGAGCTTGATCTCCCTCGGACGGCATTCAAGTGCCAGACTTTCACTAAAAATCACAGATCTATCTGGCCTTTGATTGGGAATTTGGTGTCAGGTGGGTGCTTTCACTGATGTATGAAAACACATTTTTTTTGTCCTAAATGCATGTCATTTCAGAATGGTTTACGTGTCATTTCCGTTAAAATTAATAACAGATTTCCATGAAATGTGGTGGAAGATTGGGGCTCAGTTATAGCTGCAAACGTGACATTTCTGATTGAATTTCAAAATGACAAAAAGCAAACCATTTCAAGTCCAGAATGGATTATATTAGCCATGTTCCGTTTTCCATTCTGTACCAGACTATAAACTGCTCCCAAAAGAAATAGTATGATGTTTGCATTTATAAAATGACCTTGATCATGCAGACTGGGGGACCGACCCACTGACCTTCTGATTGGTGGACTCTACCTCCTACATTCAGTCGTTAGACAGGATTGAATCAAACCGTTCTGCTCTCTTAAAGTGTCTGTGCCAACATCTGGTTAGCGACTGAAGGTGAAATTAGTCGCTACGTTGCTAAGCTTCCAGCATCACCTATTTTGTCAGGATGTGCACATGAATTTCATTGTGTCCCTCTGCTCTGAGCGCACCCTCTAGCCAAAGAAGGACAGGTTACTGTAGTTTTTGGTGCAGATGTCTCCACCATGTGCCGATTAAAAAATCATCTTGATTTCACTCAAAATATTCTCATGTTTGTGTTTACCAACACATCCATTTTCATATAAACCAACACAGTTTTGCAGTCATTCCATTTTTTTTTACACTGAAAGCAACTATAATTGCTGCTTTTATAATAACAATGGTTAAAATGACATTGTTTAATGTGGTGTGATTAGGTGTCACTTGCAGTGATGAACCTGCAGATTACGGAGCTTTAAAGCATCTTTCAGCTCATTCTTTTTCTTTTCTTTTTTCAAGCTTTAATGCTTTGGTCTGACCATACTCTACGTGCCCAGCACCAAGAAGGAGAGAGACGGTAGAAGTTAGCGACTATCCGGTGAGCACATTTAGCAGATGAAAAGCCTAATATTTCCCCCAGGAGTTGCTGGAGACCAACAACTGAGCTAAAAGGAGTGAAAATTAGACTTGGATTCATCAGGTGGTCAGGAATATGACTGTAAATGAATCCAGATGTTGTTCCTTATCTACTGGATAAATATGCAACTGTTTGCTAACACACTCGCCATATTAACTTAAAGGTCAATGATGAATGCGCCGCATCTGCTGCCCCAAAGTGGCAAAAAAATCAGTAAATGTTGTTATGCATCTGCGTTGCCCATCATGTTTATGGGTCATCCATCCAACCATCCATCCATCGATACAGTTCTCATGAATATGATATCTCTGAAACACCTAGAGGGAATTTCATTGCATCTGGCACAAACATTCACTCTGACTCAAGGATGAAGGTCAAAGGTCACTATGACCTCACAAAGCACATTGTTGGCCCTAAATCAAGAATTCACAAGCTAATTATGACAAAATTTCACTCCAGTGTTTCATAGGATAAAATAAGAAAGTGATGTTTATATTCAAAAGGTCAAAGGTCATCTTCAGTGTGACAACATAAAAAACACTTTTTCTTGCCATTATTCAACACCATAACTAACTGTGCTGATGGCACAGATTCAAGTCCATTCAAGTGTTCAAGTAGACGTACACATACAAGGAATCTCAGTCTGTTTTTTTGTTTCAAATCAATATCAATATATCAATATTTATATATCCCTATATCACAAATCAGAAATTTGGCATAAAGGAAAGCTCATTTAATTCAACTTGCTTTTGGGAAGGACCTGACCAAAAAGAAAAATACAGAGTGCAAAGACAGTTTTCTGAGGAGAATCCATCGGCCCAAGAAACGCCAGCTGCAGCTTTATGAGGCCCAGCCTGAGCCACCGAAGTGTAGTAAGTAGGCCACAATCATATAAGTTGTATTATTTATATGTAAGTTGTTTTCCGGAATAGTCCTCCTGCTTTTATGTGGTTAAAATATTGGCTCTTTTTCAGTGTATGTTTGCCAGTATCCATTAATAGATATGTATGAGTAGAATGAAATGTCCCCTGAGCTGCAAACTGTCGTAGTCCTGCTGGTTTGATGTGTAGTGGTGTCCATGGTGCTGGTGAAACTGTCAACATGTCACTCTTTTCGTGACACTGATTTGTACTAATAAGTTACTTGGTATCGCTGGTTAGCATGCTAACTTCAGTAGATATCTCTGTAACACATGCATAGATGTCTTTAGCATAACTATGAGAACTGTTGCTTTGCTTCTTCACATTCTGTATTCATTTTAGACCCTTGACTCTGATGAGGAACTACTCCCATGAATGGACAAATATGAAGAAACCCAGTAAGAGCAACAGAGGAGGGATCCCTCTCCCGTGATGGACAGACGTGCAGGAGATGTCTCATTTGCATGTGAATAGAGCAGCAGTACTGAAAGATCTGTTTTATCTGAAGGTCAGAGGTTTGGAACGATTGTTGATATATTCATCCATCCATCCATCCATTGTCTATACCCGACTATCCCTTTTCGGGGTTGCAGGGTTGCTGGAGCCTATCCCAGCTGTCAACGGGTGAGAGGTGGGGTACACCCTGAGCCGGTCGCCAGTCGATTGCAGGGCAACATACAAAGACAGACAACCATTCATGCTCACACTCACACCTAAGGACAATTAAGAGTCACCAGTTAACCTAATGAGCATGTTTTTGGTCTGTGGGAGGAAGCCAGAGTGCCCGGGGAGAACCCACACATGCACGGGAAGAACATGCAAACTTCACACAGAAAGGCCTCCGCCCAACCCGGGGATCGAACCGGCGACCTTCTTGCTGTGAGGCACGCGAACTTCCTGCTGCCCCACCATGCCGCCCGCTTGTTGATATATGTTTAATGTAACGCATACTGAATGTAAATGTTACTGATAATTTTTATGTGGTGGAATCTCACTGAAAACACACAATAAATTCAGCATCAACAAAGCACCATTCTAGTTAACCCTGATTTACATATGCTCAACAGCAGCTGAAACAAGTCTCAACAGTATCAAAGAATCAACCGGCCTCTCGAGTCTGTCTTTGTACAGTATACTGTACCACGGGACACCAGATGGCCACAAAAAAGCCTCTCTTTCATTGCCTGTGCCTTTTGTCTCCACTCATTAAAAAAGACCCTTTTGAGGGGGAAAGTCCAGAATACAACCTCAGACCTCAATAACCAAACTCCCTCTCTCTCAAACTCTGCTTGTAGCAAATACGGATACGAAGGTTTATTCAATGAAATATTTAACCGACTGCATGGACCAATTATGTGACTATGTTGTCCAGGTATGAATCACTGACCCCCAAAACGTGAACAATAATGACCCTCAGTCCTTAAAGTGGTAAGTATTGAATAGCCTGCAGAGTCATTGGCCTCTAATGCCCCGACTGAGGAATAAGAGATGAAGGGGAAAGAGAAGAGGGACAGAAAGCTCTCTAGGCTGCAGCTGCCAGCCCAGCACCTCTCATGGAATAAAAATGCACCTCTTATCTCTGATTCTGTGGCCTCGGCTTGATCCACACTGATCTAAAATGACTTTGTAGTTCCAGAACATTATCCTGCCTCTCCGCAGCCATCAGTGGCATCGGCCAACACACAAGCATTAATTATAAATCCATTAAAAGGGCTAGTTCATCCGCAATGCAGCCATTATCAGATGACATGTCATTATTTTCCCTCCTCACTGCAGCAGCGAGCGGTGGCGGCTCCTGGCGGGTTCACGAGAACAAACATCTCATCTGTTTAAGGGGGCTGGCTTGGGAACGCATAACGCATGGTGAGAGGGTGAGGGGTCTCTGGGGGTAATGTGGCGTCCAGGATGACAGCATGATAACGGTGGTTGGGATATCAACTCGATACATTTATTTGTCAATCCTAAAATATTATGTGCAGCAGCCAGGAGAGCTCAATGCACTGCAGCTTGAGAAACACAAGCAAGCAGAAAAAACAATTAGGTGACATGAAAATTCTCCACCGCTCTGACGTACACGCACTATTTTGTTATTCTACCTACCTGCCAAGGGACTGCAGGCAGAAAACAGCAATTTGCTAAAACCCAGTACATTACATCTCTCCTTGTCTTATGTAAGGTTAATGGTCTTTGTGCATTTCTCCTGTTCAAATAAAGAACACAAAACATTATATTTAGGGGGCGTAAAAGCTAATTAAAGACGCTATAATCAAAAGATTGACAATGCATCAAAATGACAATGATGAATGTATGTGGAAGCTGTCACTTGCAGTAACAAACCCACAGAGAATTAGCACCCAAACCTGCAGTCGCCCTCAGCTGTGTTTTATCGTCTTTAACGCACAAGTAAGCATGGGCTCGCATTTACGACAACTACATTTTCCTCAAGCATTGGTGGAGAGCAAAAATAGAGCTGGAAGGAAAATGAATATTGGAACACGGCTCCAAATGAATGCTAATGTTGCTCTGCATGTGCCCGATGTCTAAATAGGAAACTGTAATCAACTTATGAGCTGATAATAAGCCCATTTTGAACCATACTGAAGTTGCAAAGACTGCCTTTAAGTACTTTGCACCACATAAGTGAAATGAACCTGAAAGTCTCATTGCATTGCCTGAATTTAAAGGTTTAATTTTCAACATTTTCAGAGACGCGTTTGAGGTGTTTCTGCTGCTGTTTGTATTTGCTTGTGTGTTATTGGCTGATTTCTCTTGTGTGCCTTATCTCTGTTCTATTTGTCCTGCTGTACTCAGGCCTCTCCCGCAAAAGAGATCCTGATCTCAATGAGACTACCTGATTAAATAAAGTAAAAACAAAAAAAAAACATCTGAATCATGCAATCCCATTATTAGAACTAAAATAAACACTGTCAGCTCCCTCTCCAACATTATTGCCAAGTGGCAGACGTCCAAGCATGTCCATCGGCTTACACTGTCCCTCCTCGTATCGTGTATTTTGACAAAACAATCCCAACTGAAGATCCACTTTCTAACTAGCAGATGGAGTTTGTTTAGTTGTCACAGAGAGGGATTTATGGACGAAATCACAACAGCTACTCAGCTTGCATGTCAACAGATACATCCCTATGAAAACATAACAAACTCAGTACACTGATGACTACCATACGATATGGTTGAAGGCTCTGGAAAAAGAGCTGTATAAGAGGACCTTGAGTTGGGATTGTTTCGTCAAGATCAATTCCTCAGGACAAAGACTCGACTTTGAAGTCTTGTTGCATACACTTTTGCAGTCTTTCTGTATTTGTGTGTGCTTTTTTCATGCTGCGGATGTGTTGTCAAAGTGGTGAAGATGTTTCTTTAGTTTTCTTGTGCTTTGTCTTTCTGGATGTCTTTTCATAAGCTGCAGTGTGTTGAGCGTTCAGCCATTGTATATGATGTCATAGCAAGTAAATCCTAATCCAAAGAAGCAACGCATTAATACCGTAAGGCAAAATAAACTGTATTTTTTATTATTTTTTCCTTTACAGGAACAGCGTTGGATCAGAGATAAAGCCGTTCTTCCCCCAGCACTGAGACTCATCATGTTAAAAGATTTCTAAAGTTGGAGCAGCTCAGATACAAGGACTCAGATGTTCACTCAATCAACTGGGAAAGGGATCATAAGTCTGTGCCAAATCTTGCTGTAGTTTGTTTGTGTAGCAGGTGGACTGTGAGCAAACAATAAAACCCGACTCAATCCCATTTGATTTTTGCTGTTTTGTGCAGGATAGGTATGCTATAATCAAATGGCATGGTGGAGCTCTAGAACAGGGAAACGGAGCCTTGGGAAATCACATACAGAGGGCTTTTCTGTAGATGTTGTTCTCACAATGCTGTCCTCTGTAGGGTAAGCAGCTTTCTCCTGTTTACACCCGAAGGACCAAAACGACATATTCACAAGAATGAGAATTCATAAAAAACGTTTTGACCCAAGATGACTCAATTGCTGTCTTCCTTCAACAAGATAAAATGAAAGGACTAATTAGCGCCGTGCAGATGGCCACCTAAAATTAAGTCCTGTCTGATAATAAAAAGGAACAACTATTGAGGGGAATTCAAATCCCTCTATCTTCAGCACACAATTTCTCTCATTCTATGAAAAACACAGTATAAAAGCACAATGAAAGAGGAAAATCTGCATGTACAAAATTAGCCCCAGGCTTATCATAATATGCCCTGATTCAGACTCAAACATCTGAGCCTCAGGGCTGAATGCAGGTCTGAATGCACACACAGAGAGAGAGAGACATACTGAGCTGAGTGCACCTGAACCTTAACCTTTGTCCATTTATAGACTTCTGTTCTGTCAATAGTTCTCAGAGGCTTGGATGAGTAGATGACACACATTTTATATGTTTCCATTGCTTCTGGAGCTTCTGGAAAGACTAATGATACCTACAGTATAGTGCGTGTTGGTTTCTGCTCTGTTATCCACACTCCCTCTATATCCTCATTATCTCCCACTGCGCTCTCATAGGCACAACACCTGAGCTGTAATTCTTATCCTTGTTAACTCCTGCAGACTGGAGCTGCGTTGATCATGTTTACTTCAGCGACATGCTGCTTTTAAATGGTGCTAACACAGCTGGAATGAAATAATGCCAGAAATCCACTTTAGACTTGTGTCTTTCTGTATCAGATCTGTGGGACTGTAAACAAACGTTTCTCTCTTTTTGCTTCCAGGGCTGTCGCTATTCAAGCTCCTGGCACTCCACATGTTGAATATGTTATGCAACAGCAGTGCCACACCAGGTTACTATGAGATACAGTACATCCTTATGTGCCTTGGGATGTTTTTGAAAAATGATGAAAAAGCAGAAAATTAATGGTGATCAAACACAAGAGTAGACTCTTGGGAATACTTAAGATTACAGCTCACAAAATAGCTGTTATTTTAATTTAATACTTACTGGGCACTGCTACAGACAAATATGTAAGTAGGGACTTAAAATTACACTGTATTCTTCTTAATTACTGAGTTCCTCTTTAATAACTACACAGTAATACAGAAAAACAAGCAAACTGAGCAACTTGTTCTTTGCTGGATTTTGCTACCTTTTGGAGAGAATCACGCTAACTGTATGCTAAGCTAAGCTAACCGGTTGCTCACTGTCGATCCACTTCATAATCCTCAGGAGCAATGATGTAGTTTTAGGATCCAATTCAGACTCCCTCTGACAATCAAACTGCCAAATGAGGATGCTGAGTTACTGGCTACAGTTGCATTTTCACTGTTGAGAATTTGAAGCCGTCCATGGATGCTTCAGTGGGGTACCTGGGGAGCTTATGCAAACTCATGCTGTGAAATTATGCTGTGTCCCTGGAGCAGTTCTGTCGTTTGGAGAAGTTGGTGTCGCTTCGACCATCTGACAGTTTGTCAGATTCGCAATGAGCTGATTCACAAGCGACGCCATCAGCTGGCTTGATTTGAGACGGACCAGTTTACAGCACTGCATCTTTTCCCTGCAATGTTTTTCTCTCATCGTGAAACTTTACGCTGAACTGGGCTGTAAGATAAAGCAACTGCTTTTACACTGTATGTACACGTTTACAATCCAGATGTGATTTCATACACTTTTGTTTACACTTGCCTCGTATCCAATATGCTGTCTGTTGTATATCCCAAATCTGATTACATGCATTCATTTCAGTGTAACGTCAGCTGTCATCACGACAGAATATAAACCCTGTCAGTGTCTATATCCAGAAACTACTTGCTGACATAGCTGCACTGCAGAGATGGATGCATTTACACCTTTTCAACATCTGGCAGCAATGACAGAAACCACCTCCCAGTCCTTCTGGAGTGCTTCTTGGATGCATTTACACTTTTACGCTTTTTTTGAGGTTGAATAGCTAACAGGTCCGACCAAGATGCATGAAGTCAGTCATTGTGTAAATGGGCTATGAACCTCTTTTTCCTGCTGCTGTACTTTCTACACACATAAATAGCACGTTTACTTTGCTTCTTGGCTGCTTTGTATTTTTCCCGCACATTTCATAATTGCACCACTCTGGTGACTTTTGTGAGAAAGCGATGATTAGCTGTGCCTCATGTCAGTGCGCTCTGGCATTAAGGTCAAAAAAGTAACACCTACGGAAACAAAATAATTCGACAAACAGAAGGCCACCTGGAATGTTTCATGCACTCTAATCTTGTTCAGCCTTATTTCATCCTCTGAACTGACAGCATGTCAGGAAAGGTGAAAGTAGGACTGTGGAACTGGCAGATGGGGTCAAGTTGGCTGCTCCTCTACATGAACTCTGGACATCCGGACGAACATCATGGCCAACCCATGCGGTACAATAAAAAAATAGAATATGGCTGTTTGGCCACAGATCTAACTCCAATCACTGACATTTGTCTGCATTTGACAGCGTCTCCAGATGGCAGTAGGCAAGGGGACATGGTCACACGCATCTTTCTCCGCAGTCCCTGCTGCGAGGAAGATGGCAGTGCAGTTGCTGTCTATAGTGACAGATTGCTACAGAGGAAGTCTGTCTAAATTAAGTACAAATCTGTAATGAATCCAATCCTATGCTTGGGATACAGAAAATGCTCTGCTTCTGTTCTGTGTGTAAAATGACATTTTTCCTGATCACTGTGAATGCCACTTGAGTTGCTGCAGGATTGAATGGACACAGATGCTTGAAGGATTTCACTTCATATATGGTACATAATCATAGCCTGTCAGTGATGCCTCAAATGCTCTGTGTAAATCATGCTCCCAGGGGTCTGGGATGAAACTGCTCTTTTCCATCTGCAGATATATAATTTTACTTTTCTCAGCATTTGAATTGATAAATTTGACTCGTTGCTGATAATTTCCCAGCTATTTCAAGTCTTTGTCCAGCGCTGTCATCATAGTGAACTCCACCAAGGAGCAACATGACTCCACGTGTGAAAAGAAAAGCTATCTGGAGAAATTACAGGGTAAAAGCAGAGCAGCCACTCTGCCAAGCAAGTATGTTTTTTTTAAAGTACAGTCTGTATGACCTCAGCAAACAAGTCCTGGAGGGATCTGGCGCTCCTTTAGCATTGAAAATGTTTCATTTTCCTCATAAGATTGGCTTCTCAATGATTCTCAGTGTGAATGTTTTCTTTTTCTATTATTGATGACCCACCAGGCAACCCATAACGCACTGGGTTTATTGCATACATTTTCCTGTCATAGGAAATAACTTCTATCAGTACTAATAGCAGACTATAATGTGTGCACATATTTATATTACCAGAGCAAAAAAAGATGATTTCAATCAAATGCAGAATAGTGGAACATAAAAGGGTTGCAACATGTAATACAAAAAAAAAAAAAAAAAGGTATTAAAACTGTCCTGGTTGTAATCCGTGTGATTACAAGAGATAGAAAAAGCTCTCGAGTGACGATCGAGAGCTCCTGTTATAATGGAGAGGGAGCCATCTGGTGAAATATGGTCTGGAAAGAGCACAAACAATCAAGACCTTGTTCTCAGCTGCTCTGGCAGACTGGACGTTTACATGGACACAGATCAGTCCACCAGCCTGAAGGTGAGCATTACACGGCACACGAAGTGACAAGACGGAAACTGACACAGAAAGCAGATGCCGACACAAACAGACACGCAGCGGGAGAAGATCAATTGTGTCTTCTTGGCTTTCATCAAAGTTTGCCAGGAAAGAAAATGTGCCTGTGCTTTCTCACAGCCCCCAGAGATTTATTTGTAAATGTCACACTTGTCAAATCATCAGCAACTGTGTCTCCCGTAGATGCCACATTTTTCCTGGAACAGAGAAAACCAGCGGGCGCAAATGACAACATAACCCACTGATATTTATTTTATTTCATTTTTTTGGAGGATGTTTTCGGTCATCTGCAGGCAAAGGCCTCTTAAAATTGGAATCCCCGCTGCAGCTTTTACTGTGAATTAAGACTCCAGCCTCACCATCACCTGCACACACACTCACACACACAGACACGCACAGATGAACACAGATGTTACAAAATCCCTTCTGCTGCACGTCGGCAGACAGGCAGTATTCAGTCACCCCTCAACCACGTCTTGGTTTGTCTCTTATTAAAAATGTTTGCCTGGATGACACCGTTCTGTCTTTAACCAACTGTGACCGTATCATCTGTCCCAAGAATCTGTGAAAAATATCTGACAGTCCATTGTGTGCTCTTGCCTTAGCTGCATTGTTAAAAAAAAAGAATAATCTTTTCAAATTAACTCAGAATACAGTGAAGAGGAGGAAATTAAGCGTTTCTAAGTTTGAAGGTACATCTGTTTTATCTGCCAAAATTCCAGACTGAGCTGTGGGAGAGAGCTGGATCATCTCATGTCTTCTAATCATCAGCAGCTTTCCTGTTTACTCAAATTGCTCCCTGGTGTCAGGTAAAAATCAAACATGAGTAAAGAGGAAGCTGAGTGATCTTTCCAGAGAAGAAGAGCAAACAGACATGGACTGAATACAGTAACTAAAAGGTTCCACTATGAAACATTTCCTTTTTATTTGCTCAAAGATATGTTGGGAATTTGGTTTGGAATGATTTTGGAGCATTTAATTGATTTCAAACGCAATCACTGAATTAACTGCATCAGTGGACATCAAAAATAGGGAATGTGCCTGATTTGGAATGTGATTAAGAGATCAGAGATTTGCATATTTATAAGCAGGAAGTGTTCAGACTGATCCACTGTCAGACTCAGAGACAGCTGTACACCTAAGAGCATGGTCTGAGTCTGCACAATGTCAAGGAATTGTTTGACCTTTTGGGAAATGCCCTTATTCACTTCCTTGCAGAGAGTCAGACGAGGATCGACATCACTCTCGTGTCTGTGTGGTAAATATGAAGCCACAGCCAGCAGCCATAGTTTAGCTTAGCACAAAGACTGGAAACGGGGGAAACTACTTTGTCGACTCTGTCCAAAGGCAACAAAGGTAACAATCCACTTAGCAGGGCCTTTAAAGCTCGCTAATTAACACATTATGCCTTGTTTGTGTATTACATACAAAAAGCAATGCGTTGGGTGTGGGACTATTTCTGTCCCAGGTGTAGTACAGTAAATGTGTGCAGTCTTTGTTGGTTGCCTGGCAACCTCACAGTGGCAACAGGACCCCAGTTGCTGGTACCTGGGCTTTTTTTTTAACCTCTGGACAGAGTCAGGCTGGCTGTTCCTGCCTGATCTCAGTATTTATCTGATTCAAAGCTAACCGCCTGCTGGCTCTAGCGTCATATTTATTTTACAGACATGAGAGTGCTATGAATGATGTCATCCCACTTTCGGCAAGAGAGGGAAGGAGTTTATTTCCCAAAAGAAGGACCATTCCTTTCAAAGACGTGTCACCTGTGTACATTTACAGTGGAAATACGTTTGCACTTTTATACACTAACAAGAAGCACATTGTAAGCAAGCTGCACTCAGGCCAACAAGAAACAATAATGTGAACATAAGAGATGTTAAAATGTCAGCATAGCACAATTTAAACAGGATTTTTTTTTTTTTTTTTAAAGGATGCACTTGTGTTCACACTACAACTCTGCAGCTGTCTGGAGTTTTAGTCACGTGCTCGCATCAGTCATTTAGGTGAGTGTGAACAGGGTCTGCGAGCAGCAGGGAGCCAGGCTTCAAGACTGATTCAGCATGCGAAGGCGTCGCTCAGCCTTCATCGCTGCTTTGACAGACGACACTTTTAACAGGCCCATAACTCGTCTGCACGGGTACAGGCAGAACAACCGTATAAATCATAAATCAAACAGTTCATTGTTGCTGGGACATAACTGTTTTCAACACAAATGACTCAGATGGGAGGAAAGAGGGAGAGACCAGAGATTTTCACTGCTGCAGTCCATCATATAACGTTTGCATAATTACTTGCATGCAGGTTCAGCAGGTTTAAATCAATCCAATCACACTTAACAATCCTGAACTCACAGCCTGTCAGCAACTGGAGGGTCTTTGCCTATCTGTCTATCACATCTAACATCTCTGAATCCAGTTTGATATTATGAAACATGAGGAAATGATGCTTTTCACAACTGCATTATGACTGTGGGAAATGATGCAACACATCATTATATTATAGCGTTCTTTTAAGATCCCAACAATTGTTATCAGGGGAGCCGTACATTTAAAACACGATGTGGTTCCAGCTCTTCCATGTGATGCTTTTTTCTCTTCATATTGATGTACTTTGAGTT
This sequence comes from Chaetodon trifascialis, assembly GCF_039877785.1. NCBI lineage: Eukaryota > Metazoa > Chordata > Actinopteri > Chaetodontiformes > Chaetodontidae > Chaetodon > Chaetodon trifascialis. Next base: position 18,044,484 of record NC_092066.1, read on the forward strand.
TCTGGATCATTGGTCAAACCAAACACATGGTGTGAAGGTGAAGGTGAAGGTGTGATTTTGGAAACTGCTGAAGAACTTGAAGATTGCACAGCTAATTGAAAAGATGAATTATTTCATATTGCAAATTGCTTGACTTGTCTGCCCTTGTTTCATCTGACTACAATCATCCAACCAAATCCTAATGCTTTAACCTTTATGTAAGCGCTGCTAGATGAAATGAGACGTCTCCTGAATCTGCAGAGTTTTAAAATTATTCCAGTTTTGAATTGTGTGTGTGCCGTGTTCCTCGTTGCCACAGTGCTAAATTAAACGTCATTTAGGTGGAAATGGTAGAAAAATGCACATGGCTGAGATTTATAAGAGCTCAAGTGCTCTGCCTCTTTGTCGGATACATTTTCTGAGGTTGAGTTAAAGCCAGAAACACACCCTTTTAAAAGGAAGCAAATATAGCAAACACTAATAATTGTGCATAAATCGAGCCTAAATGAGCCATTGCATTATGGGAAATAATGCAACACATTATTATTACATTATAGCATGTTTTTCAAAAGCGTGGCAGTTGGTCCCAGGGGAGCTGTGCATTGGCACGCACCGCCAGGGTGAACGACTGTATGTGTTACTGATCCTGACATGCTCATATTTCCATTTTTTAACCTTGTTTTACTAACTTGGGGGTGGAGAACCTTTTTCCTATCAAGGGCCATTTCAGTTTTTATAACATCCTTCGAGGGCCATGCTGAATTATTGAACACATATATCACACTCACCTCTAATGTGATGAGTGGAGCTGCTTCTCTTTAGCGAGGCGTTTGATGTTAGATGGTAGTGATGATAATGATGATGCTCACAGCTCGTTTTCCAGGTTTGGGTCTGTCTGTCCTGAGCAGGGCTGAGTCTTTGGAAGAGTCCATTTTGGAAAGTGCTGCTCAGGAGGCGGTTGTCCCAAAACAGAGATGAAATCTTCAGTGTCTCCTCAGAATCTGAAAATGCTCAGGACACACATCAGCTGGTTCAAGATTAGATGATGTAGCAAATATGTTCACGTCCTTTTGTTGACTTTTCATGTCCTCTCATCAAATGCCTGAAGGAGTTTTCACACTCACCATCATGTTCAGACGTCATAGCAGCCTTTTGTTCATGCAGAGGAGGAAAATTCAGTTTCCTCTTTCCTAATTTCACTTCAGATGATTTCATGTTTGACAGCAGAGAGCTGAGAGGCTGGCTGGAGCTTCAGCTTCAGCTCTGACTCTATGCCATCACTGAGTTCATACGTCAGGTTTTCCTTCATCTCTATGAATTATTCCAGACAAACTGACACTCTGGAACAATTTTACCTTGTCTGGTGTTAGCAGCTCCACAGCAGCAACAAGACACTCCTTCACAAATCCTCCTTCTGAATGAGGCTTCAGCTTCTTGGCTATTAGCTCGCTCATAACACCTTCATTACACTTTGAGTTTGTTGGGCATTTAAACTCTGCTCATCCAAGCGCATTTTTCTTTGCATCTAGCATGTTTAGCATGTTTGTAGCTAGCTGTAATGACTCTTGAGATTAGCTTTTTTCATCTGTGAGCAAGTTAAGTCGCTAAGTTAAGAACACCGGTGTGGTGCGGTTTCCGTTTTTTCTTCAACTCTGGACTATATATATATATGACAAACTCTGCATACTCTCGATTTTCATTTTCACAGTCACCATGATGGATTGAGTGTTATCAACAGCTATGCGCATGTTGTGTTCATGTTTTTATTTTTTATTTCATTTTGTATTTCTGAGTTGCTTTTTTGTATTCATGAATTGTCTCGTTGGCCAGAGTAACTCAAACTGTTTCAAATGTCATATTGTAATCCATGTCACTGATTTCACTGCATGAGAAGCTGATGGATATTACTGTCAAACTGTTAAATTAATACTATGAGTAATGACAGTTTTGCCCTTCAACTTCTGTGTCATTTGTCAGCTTTGAGTGGCTTTACCTGCCACCATGTCAACATGACCACATGCTGTAACACTGCGGACTGTCATTGAGAATACATGGCAGGAGACCGTGTTTTGTTGCCCACACCAATCCATCACAGCTCCTTCAGCGCTGATCAAGTCAGCAGTGCACCTCTAGCCAGACCACTCACAGCTTTCAGAAAGTAGCTGACCTTCACCTCACTGGAACCTGACCACCAACAAGTGATGGATAGCGACAGTCATGATCCCAGTACACACTGTCTTCCCCTCTCTGTCCGCAAGTTATGATGTCAGTTAGATTTAAATTTCCAATCTGTGTTTGGCATAAAATGGCAACACGAGGCGATTGATGATTGCAGAGTTTATGTGAGCACTGGCCTACTTGAATGTTAGCGTGTGACTGATGGCTGCATCCATCACTTCAATGTCATTATTCAAAAGACATCAAGTAACTCTTGGGAAAAGTGGGTCAAAAGAAGGAGAACTTGGTGAGTGGACTGCTTTGGCATAAGCGAGGGTTGCATCAGAGCATTTGAAGTTTAGTTTTGGCTCTCCACCCTGTGACAAATCACAGCAGCACTGGAGTTAATGTCAACGCACTAACCAAATTAACATTATATGGGGGGTCTTGCTAACAGAGACGGCAAAGGTGGAGTTTACCTCAGGGTCTGGCGAGTTAACACATAATCATGCATCGGAGGAATACCTGATGAGGGCATGTTTATATGTATGAGGGTCACTGCCACTTTTTATATCCCCATGAAATGGTGTAGCAGATGGTCATAAAATTCACACGCCTGCACGTTCATGTGTCACTCTCGCGTGTATTTGTGTGTTCATGCATGGGAGAGAGAATCCAGCATTGTTCTGAAGAAGAGGAAATGTCTTGTCATACTGTTTTCTTTTTGACAACAGCGCCAAAAAAAAAAAAAATACAGTCATGACTTACTTACTTTTTATAATCCTTTTGTGGCTAATTTCAAATTACAGAGCAGTTGCTTGAAATAAGAAACAATAGACAAATATGCAAACTAACTCCGGAGGTAATGACTACATTTACATGCACACATTAAATCATGTTACTGGGAGAAATCTGGTTAGGGCAAGAAATCAGGAAACACATTTAGATGCACTGCACTAACCTGGTTTCCGTAAAACTTCCCAACCCGGTGCCATTTTTTGGACAGAGATTGGCATTTTTTAAGTGAATTGCTGAAATATGGCTCTGCAGCCTGAATATTTGTAGTCAGACCATTTCCACAGCACAGTGAGAGGAGAGCGTCTGTAGTGAGTGAGTGTACGCAGTATTTTCTTACTGTGTCCATGTGTTTGAATATTACAAACAACAGACTGTTGAAGTGTGAGAAGTGACTTGTTTAGTCTTGTTGATTTCAGGTTCAGTTTTATTTGGACTTTACTTGGATATCATTATGTATTATTATGAATGCAATGACTAACAATCTTTGTCACAGCAATATGTTCCCTGTCTGAAGTCACGCACATGTACTCTTGTGGGAAAATTTGGGGAAATCTGGGAAAACTGATGAATCATTTTAAAGGAGAAGTTCAAAAATAGGCTTATTTACTTTAATGCCAAGCATTAGATTAGAAGATCACTACCACTCTCATGACTGTAAGATAATTATAGAGCCAGGAGACTCTGTCTGTTTCCATCCAAAGGTAACAAAGTCCACCTACCGGCACCTCTAAAGCTAATTAATGTGTCATATGTCATTTGATTAATGAGTACAAAAACAAAAGTGTAAAAATAAGTTGTGGTTCTCTTTGGGCAGAACCAAAGATTTGCTGGGGAGACAGCCGGGCTAGCTGTTTCTTTCAGTTTCCTGTCTTACTGCAAAGCTACACTAACTAGCTGCTGCTGGTAGCTTCATATTTACTCTACTGACAGGAAGGTGATATCTGCTCATCTAACTCTCAGTAAGAAAGCAAATAAGAGTATTTCCCAAAATGTCAGAATAAGTTTCACTTATCTGGTTTACTTTTTAAGGAAGGACAGTCATTATTGCAAAGAAACAAAATAATCAGCATTAATTTAAATGTGAATCAAACTTTCTTGGTTTCTGTGGCTGCATTTGTTCCAGAGATTTGATGTTAAACATTAACAGCGGGAATTGCAGCTCCCTCTGCCCATGCTTTGCAATTTTAAAGTTAGTCATAATCAAAAGTTTAACTAAGAAAAGGGAAGAAGAAGGAGACAGCAGCCATGAAGCAGTGAAAAGAAACCCATTTAAGAAGTAAGGAGCAGATCTTTACTTCTCAAAGCGAGAGAGTTCATTCAGTTGTATTCTACCGAATAATGACTTAGGGCCGAGGGGAAGGCGCAGAATAAATGGAAGTGGCCCTTTAAGGCAAGAAAGCTACATTCAGTGAATGTACAGTTACAACACACTGTGTGTGTGTGTGTGTGTGTGTGTGTGTGTGTGTGTGTGTGTGTGTGTGTGTGTGTGTGTGTGTGTGTGTGTGTGTGTGTGTAAGACCTGGTATTTATGACATTGTGGGGACAAAAATCTGTTTAGACAGTTACACTGTGGGGACGCATCTGCCTTATGGGGACAAATTGCAGGTCCCCTTAATGTAAATCATTAAATTTTAGGGTAGGGTTATGGGTTAGGTAAGGCTATAGGTTAGGTACAGGGTTAGGAATAGGCAAATAGTGGTTATGTTTAAAGTTAAGGTTAGAGTTAGGCTCCAGGAAATAAATGTAAGTCTATGTAATGTCCCCACAAGTGATAAACACACAACATGGGTGTGCGTGTGTATGCAATCATAACAGTAGAATACTTCGTTCTAATTGACAGCCTGGTCCTGCAAAAGTCTTCAAATAGACAATTGAATTTATTGGGTAATTTTAAGCTTTGGTCTGGGGAAATTTGCTGAATCTGGCAACCCAGGAGATAACAGAGACATAAGATAAAGTGTGAGTGAGTCCACCTCTCTGGCTTTGAGAAGTGGCTCTCAACCTTTATCACACATACCCCCAGAGCTCTGTCAGATGAGTGAAGTGCCCTCTCATCAACACCACCTGTCATGTTATGAGTGTGTTCATTTAAACTGATCTTAAACTGAATGTCATTTAATACTATTATTCATATAAAAGTGGATATTGTTACAAAGCTGCCATACAACTGAACTGTCAGTGTTTGGGTGGTTTGATCACATTGACTTAATATCCATATATTGAGTCAGATGAACGACTGAACGCTTTAATGACATCTTACATGGGATTTTTTTTTTTTTTTTTTTTTTTTTTTAATTAGTTGCACTCTATTCTGCAATCTTTCTACCCTCTGGCAACTCCAGCAGTACCCTCTGGGTTACAGCTACACCTGGTTGGAGCAGCACTGGTTTAAGGGATATGTTATTTGTTTGGACAGTGACTTGCATAGAAGGTTGCTGGCAACAGATGAAGGTGAAAGAATTTCACTGTGAATACTTAAAACACTTAAATCAGCTCCTAACTTGGTTCAAGAGGAAGAACATGACACCTCGTCTTTGCTGATTAATTCCTCACAGTTGAATGTCTCTAGATGCTGAACAAAACTAAAACAACAAATACAATGTCTGTGTGATGGACTAGTTGTGTTGTGCATCGATCAAAATAAATTCTAGAGCACAAATCAATGACTGGAGGAGCCTGAGCTTCTTTCAGCTAAATCCAGACCAAACTGAGTCTTAGCTGCAGAAGAAGAAAGGTTTCTGTCCAAGATCTCACTTGAATCTTGGTTTTAGCACAGATTTAAATTTTAATAACTGCATGAAATCACAAGCAAAGTCTGCTTAGTATCATCTGAAAAATGTAGCAGAAATCAGAGGAGTCCTCTCGTGCCATGACTCAAAGAAAGAAAACTTTTATTTCCTAGGCAGACTACTGTAACAGACAATTTAGCTCTTCAAAATGCTGCTTTCAGGGTCCAAACATGGAAGAAGAGTAATCACGCTGCTCTTCGGCCCCTCATAATATGTCCAGTTATTTCAGGTTTCAAGTGATAGCTGGTTTTATATCCAAACTAATGCACAAAGCAACACTGTCAGAGATATTCAATTTACGCACATAGACATACGCACAGCAGTCATTTACAGTACACTTGAGCTAACACTGACCCTGCATCTGAACAGCTTTGAAGCTGAGTTTTCTATCTTCTGTCAATGACTCTGTGACCTGCAACTAACCACTATAAGAAAGGTAGATTACTCTGCCAGAGGAGAAAAACACACTGTCTGGGGATGCTTTGACAACAACAGACCCACTGACCAAAGCAGTGACACAGAGGTACTTTATTGTATATTTCCAAGGCACATCAACCATTTAGTACATAATAATCATTCCAGTTTATTGCTCACTCCAAGCTGTAAAATCATCATGAGGCCTCAGTGCTGAACATATGGTACTTTGAACTATAGTGTTGCCAAGGCACTGAAGCTATAAAATTACAATATATTAATTTGTGGTGAAATTATGTCATCAATCACACTACAAGCGTGCTTTTCCCCTCCCACAGAACACAAGAGAGCTGACTCCTGCAGTCATTATAATTGTACAGTAGGTGCGTTTATGATCTGTTTTTACAAATGCAAATTGCAAGACTCAAACATAATTGTATGCCTTGGCATTCTTTATCCTAATAGTCTCATCTTGACAAAATGCACTTTTTAACTCCGGCACTTGATGAGACTGCAGAGTGCTTTATCAAAAAAGAAAGGTAAATTATATTGTATGAAAGGTTGTAATGGCCAAGTTAGTTTAATTTGTAAAAATGAGACAGAGAATTGCTTGACATTGATCTGAGGAGAGGATTCTGCGTTATTTTTTTGGTCTTTGTTATAACTGAGCCCCTTTGTCTCCTCTTTTACAGCACATGGTTCATTATCGCTGCCATCAGGTTGTTATCTCTGCCTTTGTTGCTAGCAGTGAGGCAGAACTGAGATGGGATTTTCTTTTAGTTTAAATGAATTATTTGCAGCTATTTATTTCTTATCCCTACAGGCTATTGTTTGTCGAGGTTTCTATTTGCTTGGCAAAAAAAATTCATAAAAGACACACACAAAAAACACACAAGTGAAAAGAACTTTGCAGCCTTCAGGCATCCAGGCTGTGAACAGTTTCTACAATGGGTATTCATCATGTATGCCATTGTATTCACCAAAATACCTAATTAATTTGTGAATTACATTTGCTGCTGTTTAATTAGCTAACATGGCAGTGGACAAGGCCAAAATACATTTCTTTGAAAGAAGCAAAGATATTTCTTTTTATTATTATTGCTATTATTAATAAACAGTAATCAACAACAACAACAACAACAACAATAATAATCTAACTTTAATTTGTAGATTACTTGTTGTACATAAAAGACAGCTCAGTGTTTTACAATACGAAATTGAACCCAAAACACAACAGAAAAGATCATAACAATTGAGTAAAAGATAGAATAAAAAGGAAGAGAAAAGTTGTACAAATGAAAAATTAAAAAAAATGTTCTATTATAACTAAATGACTGCCTGAATAGGTAGCACTTCAGCTGATTTTTAAAAAAGTCAACAGAGCTGGTAATATCTAACCTGGGCAAAAAACTGGGCATGATTTTGCAGTCTTAAAGTGCTAAAAGCAGTTTCCTCACTCATTTTGTGGGCAATTTTAGGAACCGCTAAAATACCAGCATCAGAGGACCTGAGGGCTCTTGTTGCTTGATAAGTACTTAAAAAGTCCAAAATGTAAGGAAGTGCTATGTCGTTTAGAACTTTGTATATGAGCCAAAGGCTCTTAAAGTCACCTTGAAAAGAAAATGAAATGGCAGGGTAGCTAAAACAGGAGTCTAAAGTAGCTCATTCCCCAGGGATGATCCAGGATAATCAGCATCATGAAGCACCATGAATGAAGTATTGAGATGAGATAAAACAGATTGTCACTCATCCATTGTTATATCAGGCATTCAGAGTCGATAGGCTATTTGAGTTAGTTGACTCAACAGGAATGTATAATTGAGTATCATCTGCATAGCTGCATACTATGGAAAGTTGTATGGAACTTTGTGATGGAGTAATCTAATGGAAGCATAAGGAAAATAGCTGGGGACCAAGGCAGCTTCCTTATGCAATATCACACAAGTTCCACCAGGGAATTTCTGCAAATTTGGCACAATCACAAAAACAATCCATTGGACTCAAAAATAAAGTGATCAGATTTTGGTGGTCAAAGATTACTGTGACCACACAAAACACATTTTTGGCCCTAAGAATTTATACACTGATTGTGAGAAATTTCACACAAATCGGTGAAGTGATGACATTTTCTAGGGTCAAAGGTCAACTTCACTATTACATAAAACACTTCTCTGCCCCTTATTCAACACCATAACTCAGGAACAGAAGGTAAGATTGTGACCATGTTTCACATATGGTCAGATACTGAATTGCTCTCTATTAGATCTCCTGATAACTTCCATTTCTCCGAGAAATACACTTAATACATCTTATTAAATCCCTTCAAACGCTTCACTACATATATTAAATGAGTCTGGACAGACATGGATGGAAACTGCAACATGATTGGTTGGTTGAGACTTACAACCGCGAAGCGATAATTCTGGTTTTCATTTCAAACTAATATCCAGCCCCAACTAATGTTGACTCAAGTGACATCACATGAGGTAAATTACCACATTGCACACAGCTTCCTCTGTTGCCACAAAAAACTTTATGCAACTTTTATCATGTATACACTCCCCAAGTCCTGTGAACAGACTTTGATGTATTAAATCAGCGCACTTCCCCTTTAATTCAAAATCATGTAACGTATCAAGAAAAGGTTGTGGAGTAAAAAGTACAACATTTCCCTCACACACAATAACCTCACAATCTTACCAAAGTAAAGTAAACCAGTGAATGTGTGTAACAACAGCCCTGCGTCAGTGGCTGCTGTCAGATCTGTTGCTTCCAGGTATCTTTTGGCCAATGGACTAAACAATGAATGCAATGAGAATGTGCAAGATACAAAGTCCAAATGATTGCAGCTATGATCAATGCTGCGATGTGAGATGCTGATTCTTCCACACCAAAGCCAGAGCTGTCAAAGGAGCTGAAAAAATAAAAGAAAGAGAGAATTGCATTTTTCTTTTGTCGCTTGTAGTTTAATGCTCCAACGCTTTTGATATTGATTGTGAGTTTTCCAAAGCTATAAGAAATATTTTGACAGGTTTTTTTTAATCTGCAGACAAAATCCAAGTGTGCGTTTTTGTTTGTATGCAAATATGTGTATGCGCTTCGGGGGTGTAATTGTGTGCGTGCCACGTGTGTGTGCATGTCTACACCAAACATTTCTTTAATTTAGCTTAGTGAAGCATGGGGACCCACGCCTTGGTCCCGCGTTCATTTCATAGTCCCATTTGTATTTCATATTTGGAATATAGATGAGCTTCACTGCTGGTATTTTAGCAGTAGCTTGTTTGGCTTTGTCTTAATGAGGTATCAGTAAATGGGCTTCTATTATAGCAGATATGGTGCTTAGAGGCAAGACACAGAATATGTTGAGACAGACCAGGAGAATAACTTTAATGAGCTCAGAGTGGAGATTTCTCAATTGCGATATGTTGATAAAAATCTTGTCATTAAGTGTGATAACTTGCAAAGTCCAGTGATAAGTGGACTCATGTTTCCTTCAGGGCACTGTTGATCTAACGTTAAAGTACTGCTTCTCACTGCTTACACATAAAAATCAGTGCTGAGCCTGAGTGTCACATTTCTCTGAACTAATATTTGTTCTAACACCCCAGCAGGAATTTCATTCTATTTTGAGGCACTGCAAGTGAGGCGGCACCCACCTCCTCTTCATGATACTCACACACAGACGGCTATGCATATTGAAGATGCACACACATATACACAGGCACGCTGCTCTCAGATGTATTCTCAGACTCCACAGCTCGTGGGGATCCTGTTGAGAGGGATCGATGATGGTGTCTGCACCTCCTGACCTGCACTCCAAGTCCCTGTCACCTCTCCTCCAGCCTCCAACAGCCAAGAGGCAAAAAACACGCCACAAACTCTCCGTGAAATGAGATACTCCGTCTGAAAAATGTCTGCAGCTTTATCCACTCCATGCCACGAAAGGTCCTTGAAATGTACTTATACTCTTAAGAGAGCCATCTTAAACAAAAGGTTGAAAGTGAAGTGGAGATGTACCTTAAAATGCTGCTGATCTTTGTCAGGCTTCAGTTGTGTGGGATGTTCTGTCACATCAGTGCTGCTGAATTCTCAAGGTTAGTTCGTTTTAGAAAAATGCGATTAAAAACCCAAGGGGCCCATGAAAGCATCCCACTTCAAAACAAAGAACCAAAACCAAACACATTGAGCCTCTCCACTTTATGTCCTCGCTTAATTTCTACATTTTGATATGAGATGTATTCATCTTGATTATTAGACCTCTGAACACATGAATGCTTTTGATCAGAGAGTTTCTGTAGACAGGCCATCACATGCAGTTGTAATGATTAAAAAGTATTCTTTCATGTGAAAATCTGTGCTTAATCTCTCAAAAAAAAGTGCTTAATTCAATTGAGATTGCGGCATTGGACTGGAGAAGAGAATTCCATGTTTTCAAATGAGTCTCTTAATCCCTGACGATAGGTGATGATGGTTTCTCATTTCATTTCTTTAAGTGCCACATCGGCAGTCTCACACCTGCAGCACCATTGCCTGCAGACCAGCTTGCTGATCTGCATGCTGGTCACTGTTAAGTAAACATTAGCAGTAATAACAAACAACTAGCAGTCAAACAGATGTTTGGTGAGGTCGACATTACACCTGAAAGCATAAATAAATCAAAATACGGTGTGAAGGCACTCTTATAGAAGTGTAGAGGCGCATTATTGTATGCCCTTGGGAAATCAGTGATCTCAGGTCAGTGATTAACAGCACAGACATGAGAAGATGTTTTTGATAAAAGGCAGCTGATAACCTGAACACCCTGTAGGAAAATTGAACGCCACTTGATACTGATGTGTCAGCGGCTGCTTCAAACAAATGTCAGTGCATCATAATTCAGGCAGGTACAGTATGTAGGCGCTTGAGTCTCTTTTTCCTATCAAAAGCTGTCTTACGGTGAACCTGTCTATTAAAATGCTGCAGAGCAGACACAGTGGAGCTGATGTAGATCCACACTCTGCTGCTTGGACTAACATGACTCATGAACCCAAACAGTGTGTCGCTCAGATGCCTGTGGGCTACATAGAGGTCCCACACATAACAACTCTGTGACCTACAGAATCTGCATATATAAAAGTAATTTGATTTTCCATAGACATTTTGAAATGAACATAATTGCGACCTGGAGTGTGTTTATTTTCTTATGCTGCCCGGCACTTACGCTTTCTGTATTGGTACATTTGGGCAACTTAAACTCTGCATTGACATTGACATTGATTTTAGAAATATTGAGGTCATGAGTCCAAAATTCCCCCAGCAGAACCACCCACTTTAAAAAATTTGACAAGCCACCAACCAAACTTTTAGTATTTTATTTACTATTTAACTGAAAGTATTACATTCTTTTTTGTGAACCTGTACCTGGGCACAGTGGTGCTTTGAGCTAAATGCTAACATTAGCATGCTAACAGTCACAGTAACAATGCCAATATAATGACATTGCTGTCTATCAGGTATAATGTTTACTATTTACCATCTCGTGATCTTTCAGCACGTAATGAGCATGAAACACAAAATACAGCTGAGGCTGAATGGAATGTCATTAGTTTTGTGGCTATCTGGTTAAAAACCAAAGTACTGGACAAATTTGACCGGATGATGGTACTAAACAAAAAGTGTAGGGATTACCACAGTTATTATAATTCATCCTGAGGGGAGCCATGATCTCAGTACAAAACTTCTTGACAATCTATGAAATTGTTTAGAGTATCTGTTCAAGATCTTGGCCAAACCATCGTGTAGATGTTGAGCTAATTTCTGAGGACATGACATCTATGAAATCAATAGTAGCTCCTACCCTGGTGCTTTAAATTGCCTAAACCCAGGCATAGAAGTGATGATGCTGCTGCAGTGGATCTGGTGTCTTATTGTAGGGCAAACATATGAAGTACATTGAGAACTATTTACAGCTCCAACTAAGAGATTCAAAATGAGATTTCCAAATATTGCTGTCAAATCAATTTAATCCGAGCCCTGAAAGGTTTCCTATAAAACATGTACATGGAGGCAAACTATTACTTACCCTTAAAACTGTATGATATCATTGCACAAATGGCTGAAATCAACAGTGCTGTCTGCTGGCTGTCTCTGTGGGGAAATCTGTCCATACTGTGTGTGGGACCACACAGAGCACGGACCTTTTTCTTCTCATATTTAACTATCTATTAAAAACGGTGCAATCCAGGCATGTTGCTAATAAAAAAAAATAGTCCATTTTATATGAGGTTTATTCGTCTTGATAAAACTGCATACTTTAAAGCCAGAGCAGGTGCAGTTTGTGATATCTACTGATGTATGTAAACTATCTCCATGAGCAGGTGACTTCCTCGAGTGTATTCTCGCCTTGAACTCTTACCCTGAGCAAAACCTAATTTCAAAATTAATCCCTAATCCAAAAATCCTAATCCTCAACTACCAACTGTATCGAGTCTAGCGAGGATTGGCCAAAATGACCTCACTTCCTAAAAAAAGTCCAAAGCTCAAACTGACACTCACAAGCAAAACAAAATGAGTCCATGAACACACACACACACACACACACACACACACACACACACACACACACACATAGACACATAGACTCTCTCTCTCTCTGTCTTGATCTCTTTTCCAGGCAGGGGATTGGACACACTTCATCCACTGGACAGCATAATCTCACACCCGCTTTTTCCAATGCACTAAGAGCTCAGTACATGAAAGCACAAGTGTCATGTATGCTGTGCAAGAGTTGCTATGACGAACATACAATGGCAGCTAAAGAGGTTAATGAGGACCAGCGGCTCCAGCACAGGTGAAAGGTGACAGAGAGGGAGCTATAATGAGTGGTGGGCTGCAGGCAAGACAAGCACTGAGCAAAAGAAAACACTGCATCTCTGCAAACATGCTTACAGATTTGAACTAATGTGTAGCAGGAGTGTTTAGAACAAATTTGCTTCCTCCTCAAACATGTTTCAGACAGGTTTGAGCATGAGAGGACCAGGCACAGATTAACAGATAAGTAGACAGACAGATATACACAGAAGCAGGGAATGGGAGAGGCACAGCACATGAAAAGAGCAAAGACTTAAAATTCAAGTAAGAGGCTTAGTTTTAGTCAAAGGACTCTTTTTAGTGTCATTTGGTTCTTTATGAAAGCTGACAGGGCAGATTATCTTGACAGCAAGCGGGTCACAGTGAATGGCATGTCTGTCTTTGAGCACAAAACACAACAATTCCTCACATCAATAACATGCTTCACTGTGGCATAGCGCATTGCCAAATATGAAATTCTACATGATGTCCTGGTGAGGATGTGACCTGTTTTTTTTTTCTTTTAGTTTTTCCTTCCTGCTGTAGAGGAAAAACAGGTGCTTTATTGGCATGAAACACAAAGCTAATAGCTCTGTGAGGCTGTACTGAGACACAGCAGTGCTTTGAGCTAAATGCTCACATCAGCATGCTAACATGCTCACACTGACAATGCTAACATGCTGGCGCTTTGGGCTGTTTGGCATTAAGGAATCATGAAGCACACCTTCCTCAGATCATGTGTGTACTTACTCAAATATCAAAATAACCATCCAAATAAATAAATGCAAAAAACATATCTCAGTGTATATAGCCTTCTAATTCTGCGTACCCCACTCTGTACCTCAAACCTCTGTATTGTAAGCAGCAAGACATCACAAACACTGCGATATGCTGCTATTTAAATGCATATATAAACAATATTTGGACATATGAGTTACAGTATTCACTGAATCACTGAACACTGACACTATTCTCCCTTCAAATACCAGTAACTGAAGACCAACATATGAAATATAGCACTGCAACACATTAACAGCTTTTTCTCCTTTCAAGCGCTTCGTCTTCATAATCTTCATCTACGGACAGCATCAAACATAACCAGTGCTAGCTGATATTAAAGAACAATTACAACGTAACAAATTCCTGCATTCCTTACCATTTTTCTCTCAGGTGGCTTGTGTTGTTTCTGTTTTCAGAATTCTTCTTCTATATTCTGTTTATTATAGCACACATAACATATCATATACCTGCAACTTCTGACAAAACTGCGTTTTGTTTAGCCTAGTTTATTTGCTCCAAACTAGTTTATGGAAGTTGACCTAATTTGCATTTTCTTTGTTGTTGTTGTTGTTGTTGTTGTTGTTGTTGTTGTTGTTGTTGTTGTTGTTGTTGTTGTTTTGTTTTGTTTTTGCCTCACCTACGTGTAAAAAGAACACGTTCACGTGCCTTCAAGTTAGTCAGCGTCCAGTTAGATTTTCAAAATAAAGCTCCTGACAAACATGGTCGCAGTTTGGTTGGGTTTAGGAACAGATCGTGGTTTGGCTTAAAGTAACTGCTTCCTTTGCTCTGTCAGTCTCAAGTGGGAATCTAACCCTAGTGTGGAGGTCTTATGTGTGACTCTACCTCAACCCTCCAGCCTTAGGCAGAGTTGGGTCACTCATTATAATATGTTTGTCCTTCACTCCTGTCATTATCCCCCCTTGTTGGTACTGCACCTTCATAAGCGTTTTCATGCCCAGGAGAGACAAAATGTGACACTGACACAGTAGACCAACACTGCCATCGCTAGAGCCAGCTAGCATGGGAAAAAAGAACATACAACAGCCCTTCCACTCTATTTAGCATCTATGACAATACCAAGGTTCATATCATCATTACATTCACACTAAGGAGAAGTTATGAAACCGTCATAGGACAAAAATGGTTTATCTAACCACAGGATACATGATGAGACTGACTTTGCTGCGAGAATACATTGTTATATATATATATTCTTTTGGTGTAATGAGCCAATGGGTGTCTCTTGCAGAGGAATTTTTGGCAACTGAATTTCCCATCTCAAGCAAATTAGTGACAAAACCTAATTTAATGAGATCTGAAGGTCATAGTTTGTTTCAGAAAACTACCACAAATACAGTTTGGAAAAGTTTGGAGGTAAAGTGGTTTATTTAGGAATGCTGCAACAAGTTTCACGATGTGTACACAGCTTTGCTACAGTGAGGCCGGATATATTAGCACTTGTTTGGATTAGACATGATGTGATGTATTCAAATGGCACCGCCCAGGCAAAACGCTCATGATGTTTTCTTTTCACGTGTTAATGCACCACTGACTGAGGAATCATTAGATATTCACTACAAATCTGCAAAGCTTTCTCTGTGTTAACGCTCACAAACATACATTATGAGAAATTACAATGCATTAGGAGCATCATGAGACGTGTGATGAGAGTGTCAGATGGAGCACTCTTAACATTCATTTTATGTAACAATCAAATGATGACTTTGCTCGCCCATATGAGCAAGGTGACTTGAATAGTCCATCAGATAATCCTCAGTGGCTCTCTTTGTGTCTCTGAGCGACTGGCTGTCTGACTGAAACACCCAGAGAGATCGACCCTGATTCTTAGGCCAACTGAGTCTATCAATGGAGCAGCCCAGCATGGGAAGTGCAAGTTCATTAATGTTTCAGTGTTGCAGCTGAGGGAAGTAGTGATTTGAAATGATTCAAAGTAAAAAATCACCACAGTTTTACTGACTGTGACAAGCAGCAAACTGAACAGCTACATGTTTCAGTAATCCTGTTAATGGATCGAGTTGTACAATCCCCATTCCAAACAAGATGCTGTGTAAAACAGGAATAAAACAAAATGTGATCATTTGCTTTTTTCACATGTATCAGCTTCATTGGTTTTTGTAAGTATATGCTTAATCTGAATGTGACACCAGCAATAAGTTGGGACAGGAGCAACTGCAGACTGGGAAAGTTGTGGAATGTTCCAAGAACACCTGTTTGGAGCATTCCACAGGTAAACAGGTTGATTGGTACACAGGATTGGTAACAGGTGATAGTATCATGATTGGGTATGAAAGGGGCATCCTGGAAAGGCTCACTCATTCACAAGCAAGGATGGAGAGAGGTTCACCACTTTGTGAACAAATGATAGTATGAAGGACTCTTGTTGTCAGTAAATGCAGTTTAGTTTCTTTTGCAAATGATTGCATTCTGTTTTATTTGTTTTACACAGAGTGCTAACTCTTTTGGGGTTGGGGTTGTAGTAGATGCGTTTGTGCTTTTCACCTCCTTCCAGACAGCCATTCAACTCCATTATTTTCACTTTGGTTTAAAGACAGCTTGCAGAGACTTGTAACTTGCACGAGATCAATAATCCATCACAGTGAACATCATACTGTACAGCTTGTGCTTTGTTTGTTCTCAACGTCACTGTTGTAATGCAGTGCAGAAATCAAGATGCACTTAAATCGGTATTATCTCATGATGATAATGTGCGATAGACAAAAAGCACATATGATGTTCACTGTCATGGCTTACTGATCTCAAGCATGTTCACAAATGTAACTTCAGGAGGAAAGCAAGTATAGTAACTTGAAAAGAAAGCAGGATAACTTTAAAATGAGGCGTGCAGCATATAGACTTCAGTCCATAATCTGACACTTTTGCAGAAGAGTGCCTTCTTCAAAGCTCAAAGTGGAAAGCATGACAACATCCTATTTATAGCTTCTGGGGTAACAGGATGTAGTGTAAGACATCATCTGTATGAATTAGAAAATCTATTGAATAAAAACAATAGATTTGATCAGCCCTATTCTGAATAAGTTCATTCTGCAGCAGTATCGCTAGATTGTTTTCTAAGGTAAGCTTCCCCTGTGTTAAGAGTGGGTATGCAGAAAAGGATACAGGCTAATAGGAAAAACATAGCACACTGTAAATTATATGTAAACTTATGAAGAGTTAAACAGCAACTGGGTTCACCTGAGATATGCTAGAAAATATATAAGTCCAAAAGTACTGGTATTTTTTCATATATTAACAATGGATCATATGACTGCTTGTATCGCATATGAAGGGTGTCAGTTGTGGCAACAAAGGCACAGAGAATTCTGAGTCTTTCAGCTTGTTCATCAGTGTTTTTTTTTTTTTTTTTAGCTGCAACAGGCAGCATGCTTTCAGAAAAAGAGTAAAAAGTCTCTAAAAACCCACTGTACACTATCTGCTCAGCACCTAATGCAAGAAAGACAAAGTTAGTGACTAGTTAGAGGACTTAGTGGAGCATTTAGTCAACAAAAAATTTCAGATACACGACTCCAAATGAATGCTAATGTAGCTTCATAGCTGCTAGATGTGTACAGGCAACTGTGTTTATACAAATTTACCATATCATATAAAAGTGATCATGTGTCAGCAGTATGTCACAGCTGGTTTCCGCTGGGCATCAAATGGCTCAATAAATCAGTGAGGAGATATTTTCTCTTTCAGTCTCCAAACGAAAACATATTTCAAGTAGAAAACATAAGAAGTAGCAAATCAATTAGGTAATAGGAAAATATGAAAAGCACATTAATCAGCTGAAGGTATTTAGTGCATGATTAAGTCAACCACCCCCTGACCTTGGTAGTATCTATGCTAGAAATACACATAAAAGGGCAATAAGAAGTGCAGATGATATTCATGCTGTATGGAAATGAAGAGCCACAGGTGGCCGACTGGAATACAAGAAAAACACATTCAAAATGTGAAATGCACATTTATTTGTTAAAACACAGCAAAAAGACAAACTTTTGTGCCCAATTCTACCAATTAATGAAGACTTATTATGCAGAATTATTATTATTTTCCTAATCTTTGATCTTGACTGAAGCTGCAGCCCAAGAAGCTGAGAGTGAAAAGAATTTGTATAAACTGATTAACTGCCTCCCTTCAGTGCCCCGGTGTCAAAAAAGAATCATCTCTGCCTGAAAAGAAATAGATCAATGATTTTTTCCCCCCCTTGAACTGAAATTCACGAGTGCTGAATTTCTTTCAACCTTTCCACAATCAACCTTAATAAGAGTCTAAGTTCACGGTGACTGCTTGAGGTCTAATAAGAAGAGAGCTTTAATTTATTCTCACAGTTTGGTCTATTTCAAAGCATTACTGGAGTATAATAAAATATGTCAATAACTGTCCAACAAGGAAGCTTTTGTGTGAACCATTTGCATTTTGTGTGTACCCTTGACAAAATATGACATTTTCAACTTTCCCCATAAAATAAGCTCCTATTAATTTGTACAGGGCAACATGCAGATATTATTTCAGCTCACTTGTAAATTATTATGCATTTGTCCAAACTAATTTTCAGTTTTATAACAAAAGAGGAAAGGAAGAATTAAATGGCTTTTTAAGAACTATTCATTGCTCTCCAAATGCTGTGAAGTTCCCAACCAACTTCCCAATAACAATCGCATTAAAAGAGGAAGAAGAGACAGAAAAAAACCCACCAGACCCTGCGAGCACTGAAATGACTCAGAGTTACTGTATTGTCCTCTTCTGAACTCTAGTGACTACATGGATGCCCCAGACCTAATGTCAAAGTAAGAAGTTCAGTTTCTTTTTATTCACTTTTCTGCCAAAACTCACACTCTTGTCACATTAACATCATTTTTTTCAGTGCACAGTAACTCCAGCTGTAAGGTGCCCATAAATGAATTTGAACTTAAAGTTTGTCAGTAATTTAAAGATCTCATTTTAGAAAGTTTGCCTCCACAAATGGAGGAATATGTATGTGCATCCGTTAGCAGCACTTGTCCCGGCCTTCATCTTGGAGAACTATCCATCCATCGATCCATTTTCTATGCCACTTATCCCTTTCAGGGTCACAGGGGGGCTGGAGCCTATCCCAGCTGTCAACAGGCGAGGGACTGGTCGCCAGTCGATCACAGGGCAACATATATACAGAAAACCATTCACACTCACACCTAGGGGCAATTTAGAGTCACCAATTAACCTAATGAGCATGTTTTTTGGTCTGTAAGTGCCCGGAGAGAACCCACGCATGCACGGGAAGAACATGCAAACTTCACACAGAAAGGCCCGACCAGGGAATCAAACCAGCAACCTTCTTGCTGTGAGGCACGCGCACTACTTGCTGCACCACCGTGCAGCACCTTGGAGAACTAAGCAGTGTAATTCCTGATGACCTCAGGTGGATAAACCCAAACAGGTATGCCTGAATACTTTTCCAATTCAGCTCTTCTCAGTGAATAAGCATACTTTTGTCAGTGCATAGTACCAAAATAGACCCTGGCTTGAGTACTCTGTGAAAGGTGATGCTGCGTGCTGCTTCCCTTTAGGGCTCGTGCATCATTGGATTTAACGTTTATAGTAAAAAGGCTGTGAGAACTCGTTTCCACTTTGAAAAATGTGTTCATTGAGCACCGAAGAAGCATGTCACACCCCTGTAAAGCTCATTTAATTCAACTTGCTTGGGAAGGACCTGACCAAAAAGAAAAAGACAGAGTGCTAAGACAGTTTTCTGAGGAGATTCCATTGGTCTGAGAAACGCCAGCTGCAGCTTGACGAGGCCCAGGCTGAGCCACCGAAGTGTAGTCAGTAGGCCACAATCATACGAGTCCTATTGTAAGCCTCAACCTGTTTGTGTAGAAATTGTAAGTTTTAATAAGACAATATGCTTGTATTTCATTTCGATACTATCACAATAATAGTGATGTATGTACATATGAGATTCTTAACTACTGCAATTCTACGAGTATTGCAATTCGATGTAATGATTTATGGCAAATTTTGTCTCCTTTTTTAACAACACATCCTGGGAAAAAGTTTAACTATGCACTTCTAGACTGTGTATATCACGAGTCATATTTGTGTGTGTGTGTGTGTGTGTGTGTGTGTGTGTGTGTGTGTGTGTGTGTGTGTGTGCGTGTGTGTGTGTGTGTGTGTGTGTATACATATATATATGTATAATATATACACACACACACACACGCACACACACACACACACACACACACACACACACACACACACACACACACACACACACACACACACAGTGTATATGTGCTGCCTCTCCTGGCATGCAATGTCTCCACTTAGTGGTGGCTGTATTTTTTTAACCCATTGGGAATTTTGAGTTTGAGTTTTGACCCTTTCAGGTTGCTGTAGCTGGTCAGTGTGCAGTATTGATTCTGCAGATTAGCAAACTGTGCAGCAATAGCAATGCGAGGTCAGCAGCTATCAGTTCATTTCCACAGAGCATAGAGCATCCGAGTCTTTTAACATTAAACCTCCATAATGTTGAGCTATTCAATATGAAGCTACTGTTGCATTAAAAATGATTCAGATTGTCAGGGCCCGCACATAAAAACCAAATGCCTGTCCAGTTACTGTCCTCTAGCGCTGGGACTTCATTATGTCTTATTTGATTAATCCATACAAAAAAGTGTTCAAGCAAGTTTTATGTGGTTTATGTGCCTCAACTTCAGAGTGACGGAGAGACTCCAGGAAACGTCGACACCCAACAAAGAGCTTAACCCTGTAAAACCACAACATGATGAGATGAGAGGATCAATACTACTCTCAAAGACTGAGCTAATGAGTTGTTTGAACACTCTGGATTTTAAACATTAAAATAAGTGCTAATTAGGTAATTAGCTTTAGAGGTGTTTCTAGGCATATATGGTTACCTTTGGAGAGGCTACAGTAGCTGTTTCCCCCTGTTTTCAGTCTTTGTGCTAAGCTAAGCTAAGCTAACTGGCTGCTAACTTTGTCTTAATATTTAACTGTCAAATAGAGAGCAGTATTAATCTCCTCATCCGACTCTCAGCAAAGAAAACTAATAAATGTACTCCCAAAAGGCTGAGCTATTCTTTAAAAGCAAAAAGAAATGAGCATTTGAAATTGCGGTTTATTCAATGCTAACAGGGTGAAATATGTAAATGAACATCTTGCCTCTGAAATGAATTCATTTACATATGTGGCTTATCGTAGGTTTGTTTTTTTTTTTTCCATATTTCCAAAGAAAGATGTTAAAAAAATAATATTAAGAGCTAATGAAATGTGCCACTACTTGAGAAAAAGCTTGACCTCGCACTCAATAATTACCCAGCAAGGCCATGAGATGTATTTTTGCTCATATGTGCAATGTCATTGAAAGGGACCATCATCTTTGAGTGCATTAATTAGCTGCTATCATCAGGATATTTATTGAATATAGAGAAGTAGCTTTATTCCCTGAGTTGAGTTATTTTCTAGTCACCTTTTATGCACGTAGACGTTCATGTCCTGTTGTGTGACAGGCTTTCAGTATTCTAGGTCAGCCTTCCAATGTTCCGGTGTGACTCAAGAATGAAAGGGCATGTACAGGGAAGAAGCAAAAATAGCAGCTGGGCCACAGAAGCCAAAGCTTTGACAAAGCCTCGGACATGTGTGTTCCCTGACCTGAATAACGAAGAGAGCTGAAGAGCGCTCGACCAGGTAGACCCCAGACCCGTCGAAAAATAGCACCATTTTTCTTTTCCTTTCACATCCATCTGCGCTTTCATTTGCTATTTACTCCCCCAGTTTACAGTAAGAGCAATAGTGTTGCTGAACACAACTTTGTTGACTCACTGATTTCCTAAAAACAAAAGGCTACACAAGAAAGCTAATCAAACCAGTTCTTTTAATAAATCTCAGCGTCGAGATTATGTTTAATGTGCTGAAGCGATTGCTAATGCGCCTCGGCCCCCTCGCACTGACAGGAAAGCATGGGGGCATTTGCTGTTTGGTTTCGAAACATCTTTTCTGTAATCCCTGTCCAATTACTCACGCTAGAGAGGTTTCGGTCTTCACTCCAGGGTTAAATGGAATTAGCAAAGCTGAGACCTCATCATCATCCGTTCCATTTTGTTCACACTTTCACATTCACCACCTGCCAAGTTTCCATTTTGGAAAGACTTTCAAAGAACAATGGGAACACAGCGCACAGTGTCGCCATGATCTGTTGTACACTGTGCTCATCAGCTACAATTCATTGTCTCACATTAAAAGGTGCAGAAGAAGTAATTACTCTGTAAAATACATTCGTAGTCCCGGGGACGTTACAGCACGTTATCAGTTGAAACAGAAAGAAGTGTGCAGAACTCTCTGGGAGAAGCCAGAGCTCTTGAGCAAAATTAGTCATTTTTATGTCATTCCAACAGAACCGCTGCCAAGCTTCACATGCACGCAGTCACAGACACAAAGTCCTGCTTCATGCCAAAGCCTTCATGTCATGTAAGGTGCAGCGGGACATCTTTCCCTTCACTTCCTAATGTGGGAGGAAATCACAATGTCATTCTTGACTCATGATTACTTTGGCACATTGCATGTTACTGGGCTGGAGGCATATGTGTTCAGGCATATTAACACCACTGCCATGTCAAGCCCTTTCACATCATCTTCCTGGATCATTCTGAGTTTCTCCACCCTTTTCTCATCTGCTGGGAGAGGTTGATTCAGCGGATGGCTTGGGCGCAACTGATCAAAATCGGCTACATTCGTCCTGAAGCTCAGCGGGCGACCGAGGAGGGGCGAGGGAGGGGGAGAGAATGAGTCAAACGAGAGATGACAGAGAATTCAAATAGAGAGAAGAGGCGAACACGCTGAGAGAGAAAAGGAGAGGTTGCTGGTTGGGGTGGTGGAAGGGAAGTTAGGGATGTCAGACTGGAAAGTAGGATAGAGAGAGTGAAGCAAAGAAGTGTGCAAGAAAGAGAGAAACGGGGGGCTGGAACTTTTCAATTACAGCACACACAGACAACAAAGACCCAGATTTCAAGAGACTATAACAGTCTGCAGCCCAGAGGGAGAAGCTCATTTAGCCTCCTTCATGTCTCCTATCCTTTCTCAACACAAATTACAAGTCGGAATGTTTAATGCATTCCTTTTGTTGCACAAGCAAACACAGGCTTCCTTATCATTACAGATGTCCCAGATGCCAAGGTCAGCTACCTGTGGAGGAAGTCCTCCCATTGGATGACTTCAAGAAAAACTGCCCCGTGCTTTAAATTTCAAAAGAGTTTCAGTTGATTGGGACAGTCCAGTCGTCTGTCAGCGCCACCAATGGTGACTACAGCTACTTAGGCTTTCAAGATGTGACCACTCATTATAGAATTGGCTGTCTTAATTTGAGCTTGAGAAAGGGAAGAAAAAAACAGGTACCCTGGCATCTTGAGGTTGTGCTGGCCAAATAACACTAAAGCAAAAGGGAATCAATGGA
Source organism: Chaetodon trifascialis (assembly GCF_039877785.1). Taxonomy (NCBI): domain Eukaryota; kingdom Metazoa; phylum Chordata; class Actinopteri; order Chaetodontiformes; family Chaetodontidae; genus Chaetodon; species Chaetodon trifascialis. The sequence goes on from NC_092066.1 coordinate 18,067,704, forward strand.
AGCAGACTATTGATTCAACCCCCGCATGGAAAACAGATACTCTCCTCACAGTCCATTTAACACACGGAGGCCTTTGTCAATCAGGTTTTCTCTGACAAGGGTGATGACAAGATGGCTTGAAAGAGCGAGACAAAGGACTCTCAACAGAAAGTATAATTGCTCCAACATCAAACAACTTCTGGCTCGGGAATTTAGCCTCTTTCATTGTTGCAGCCCCCAGGAGCAGACATGAGAGTCTAATTAGAGATTCATCTACTGTACCTGTCGACCCGAGCACACACACACATGCACACAGAGAGAGAGAGAGAGAGAGAGAGAGAGAGAGAGAGAGAGAGAGAGAGAGAGAGAGAGAGAGAGAGAGAGCTGCATCCCTGCTCCTCCAACATAATTTGAAGGTTTGTGGCAGCTAACTTTCCTCCAACGTCATTCAGCTTTCACATGTCTGAAAGATTTGTCGACTGTGTGTCAAGTAGTTGTGATGTTGCTGCAAGGAAGGCGGAGGAGGGCGAGAGGTGGGGGAGGAGGATCCACATCAACATCTGTTCCCACACCTGTCTTGCCCATCACTGTCTGAGATACACCATTAGTAATGTGCAATCACACAAAGATGTTCTGAGCAAAAAGTTTATTATTTACAAGCTACAGGTCAAATGCTTCTTTTGCATTAATATGAACTTAAGCATCCTTTTGCTTCGAGAAACCATTTTTCTTGCAAATTTTATCAGGCCTTAAGGTGGCAGAATGAGTGCACTGCTGAACTTGAATCACACCACACACACACACACACACACACACACACACACACACACACACACACACACACACACACACACACACACCAGCCATGTGCATGTCATCATAGTGATAGTAGTGAGGTCGGTGTGGAGTCCTGCAAGCTGCAGGCTCCGAGACTGTGGCTCAGAGCAATAAAAGAAAAACTCTCCGGGATAATTACTTTATCGTCAAGCTCCTTCTAACACTTTCACTGTGCCCATTCACGGAGACAGGGACATGCTGTGATGAGTTATGCGAAGGTAATGTTGAATGATGGAAGCAGCCCTGATGCATCACCACCACCACCACCACCACCACCATCATCATCATCATCATCATCCTGTCCTCAGAACTTGAATCCACTCAGACTGTGTACATTACCCTCATCATGATGCACTTGCTCGCCCTCCTGCTATCTCGCTCGTAAAAAGAGAGAAAAAAAACGTGAAGAAAAGCTCTCTGTGTTGAGGCGGGCGGGCGCTCATTCATTCAGCGGCTCTCTCTGCAGAGGGTGCACGTACCCGCTCACACGCAACGATTAGTGAGAATGTAGAAGAATAGCAGCAACTTTAAGGAGCATGCAGTGCACCAAAGGGATTCCGCTCAGGATGGAGAAATGTACCTTTTGCATTGAACCTCTGGACATATGCGTGAGCACGCGGGCACCCTCACAGTGAACTCCTCTGTGCTCGTGCCTCCACTGCTGCAACTTCCCACCGAGGAGCGGATGGATGCTCGGATCCGGGGGGATCGTCTCCCGAAATAAAGTTGAGAGAGAGCAGGGATCAAGTTGGAGCAGCGCTTGAAGCAAAGGACTCATCACGAGTTCGTGAATTTGGCCGGATCACTGATGTGGAAGTGGGGAGTTTTTATTCGCAAGATCGGAAGAGTTGACTTATTCTTGGGAGCGCATTATTTGGTCCTTACTGTAGAGTCAGGTACGTGTCTGATATATTCCATCATGCTTTAGTCTATTTAACTCGAAAGTACTGAGTTGAAAAGCCTCCAAATCTGCGCGACGCACTACTTTTTCAGCCCTAAAACGTGTGAAAGTGTAACATTGTCACGGTCTGTCCTCCTCCCAGTCCGGAGAGAATGAGGTGTCGCTGGGTGAAGCATGAGCTATCAGAGAATCAGTCATAAGCGGCTGTTTCTGCTATGGGAGAGGGCGGCTCTCAGCCTATGGCTCTGCTGCTGCTGCTGGATCTCCAGGGCCGCCGCCGCCGGAGCCGCAGTCGGACAAGGCGACGGCGCCCCCGTCTCCCTGGGCTGGCTGCTGTCGGATAAAGGGCCCTTCCACCAGTCCCTGGAGTTCACGGAGGCTGCGGAGAGGTACCAGCAGGGCTTCAGCACCAGATACAAGATCTACAGGTGAGCCAGATGGAGAGCTCTGGGTGCATTTGCTGAACGTGCACGCATTTATCATGTCTCTTTTTGGAGACTCAGGTTTGAGCTGTGAGTGTGTGCAGGTTTTTATTTCACCCAGCATGCCACTGGATAATGTCACTGATGAGCACTTTGAGTCAGAGAGGAACTAATCAGGGAAAGCAGCTGCTGTAGTGTTTGGAATGAAAACCTGCACCCTCTCAGGATTGTCCCCACAGGTATCACACCTGCGCTGAATTAGTTGCAAAGATGGTGAGCAAATGTGAAGAACTACTGTAGCGATGCAAAGTGTGCCCTTTGCTCTTGACTTCAAGTATTCTGGCTGAAAACTGATCAGGGATCTGAGGAGTATCAAACATTCAATTCTGTCTTGGGTTTTTGTGTTCAGGGTTTGACATTTGATAACTCTGTTGTTGCTGATGTTTCAAACTGACCCCTGCATCAAGAGTTAATCCCATGACAGCGTGTGGACAGCGTTGTCTCCTTTCAGTGACTTCCTGCAGTGTCCCTGAGCTGCACTTGGCTGCTGCTGCCTCTGTCTAAATATTCCTCACAGGCTTTTTTTAAGGCTTGCAATATTCCTGCTTTGTTGCAGCTGTTTGGTGTCCAATATGTCAATCGATGCACCAGTCCCGCATATTTCTGTGTTTAAGTTACGAATCAGATGCATCTGAATTAGATATGATGGTATTTATAGCATAAAATGTTTGTGTTTATGATTTTGTCATAGTATCTACAGTTGTTAGGGTGTTATTTGGCATTTAGGTGACTTATCAATGCTTCATTTCCAACAATTAATCTCTCTGGTGGACGTTGCCAAGTGTTTGCCAAAGTGAAAAGATATTTTATGATCTGCATCTATAGGTTTATGAGTCAATAGGCCCATTATCACCTCTCAGAGATCTCTTACAGACACCTGCATTTTCTTTTTCAATGGACCTGCTGCATAAATGTTCCGATAGCCTTGATGCTTCTTCTCTTCCAAACCTCCTCCATAATCAGTGAAAATCATTTAAAGTGACAAAGAGGCAGACAGCTTGGACTATCGAAGGTGGCCACCATCTGCATTGGCTGGCTGACATCTCGCCACTCGAGGGTCTTTTACCCTGAAGCAGCAGCAACCTGTAAATTGCCTGCTCACATTTCTTACCCAAAGGCAGTTTTAAGGATTAGGGATTTTAAGGATGACTCCAAAATGAGACCCAACCAAGGTTAAAAAAAAAAAAAATCCTCCTGTAACAAGATGACTGACAGGAGAGTGAATTTGAGCCAGTTTTTAGTACCTTTGCCTGTTTTCACCTATTATCTAATGTCTTGTATGAGATTATATCAGGAAAAGAAACTGTGGAGACACTAAAGACATTTCTTCCTAGAAATATGTCATAACTATATTTCACACAGTCCCCACAGAGTTCCAGATGCTCCATAGTTTTCTATGTGCTCTTAAGTAGCCAGGGGGGCCAAAGTGCTTTTCTACTCCTCTTACCTCTGTAATAGCTGAAAAAGCATCATGTTGTCAGCTGTCAGTCATGTAGCGTGTGATTAAGATGCTCCCTGCTTTTGCTCCTTTTGTAGTTGTTTCTACCTCTAAGAGTTGTTTTCACCACTACTGATTGTAGTACATACAGCAAGTCTTATTGTATCATATCCAAGTGTGCTCCTGTAACCAACACCCTTCTGTTGCAATATGTGCATGTTGTTGGAGTGGCTGTGGGCTAAACCCTTGGCTGGATCCACAACACCCATCTGTCCACCAGGGACATACACTCAGCCTGTCCCCTCGTTATGATGATTGGCTGTAATGACACACTCCACACTGTCGCGGTTCTCCAATTATTTTGCTGCCGATCATTTTTTCTCACGGCAATGATTTGATTGCCTCTAAGATGGAGAGGGAGGTGCACAGAGGAGCAGGCAGCACTATGGGAGAGGTAGACATGAACCGATGCTGTGGAGGGAGGGAGAGGAGCAGCAGGTTCTCCCAGCCTGTTTGTGAATAGCTAGAGTTCAGCCAGCCTTTTGTCCAAAGGGCACGAGCTAACAAATGATGGCAGCTGATGATGTAGGCCTTTATTCACATCTTTCTGCTGTGGGAGTTACAGCATTGCATCGCAATGAGCTCTGTTTTACCCGCGCAGGAGTTATTTAAAGCTGCTACGAGCTTGTTCGCAACAGTAAGCCCTACAACAGATTCCCAGCCAGGGGGTAGCCTAATTCTGCAGTTGAAAGGTGGTACGTGGAAATGTTGTGGAGCAGCTCAGCTAATTTGGAAAAAAAAAAAAGGGAAGTAGAATTCAATTCAATTTAATCTTATTTCAGACTCACAGGTTCATATAATAATAATAATAATAATAATAATAATAATGTACTTTATATCAACATATTTGTCCTAAGGAGGAAAATAAAATTGATGTGATTTGATCTTTAGAATATATACTGTTCCAGTTAGCAATAAGCTTTAGCTATGACAATCTGTTTCCAGCCATCACGAGAGGCTTTTAACACCTGAACACCATTAGCCTTGTTTTTGTTTTTGTTTTTGTTTTTTTTTTTGCAAAAATGGACAAGGTTTGGGGAAATTTGGCAAATGCATTTATAAGCTCTCTTGGCGAGGATTAGACGAGAATGTCTGTAGGCTACAGTAAAACTGAAGGCAGCAGCTGGTTTAACACAGGGGCAGCAAACAGTGAAACAGCTAGCTTGCCTCTGTCCAAAGGTAATAAAATCTGCATCTCTCAAGATCACCATTTAACACATAATATGTTGTTTGCTCAGCTAATGCTAACCAAATTCTGGCAGTAGCTTCATTGTTACTGAACAGATACTGTATGAGTGTGATATCAACGTACTCATGTACCTCTGCACTTAAGAAAATAAACATATTTCCCAAAATGCGAAACAATTTCTTTCCAGACATTCCTCTTAAAATCAACAACTGCTTAGAAGTAACTGAAATAACTATCCCAGAAGTTTGTTTCTATGCTCCCTGTCTTCTTTCCAGGAAACTTTCCATGAAAATTACAGGCTGGGAAAAAAATGTTACTTTTATTTACCAACATATAGGTCAAAAAGCAATTTCAAAGCCTCCCTAGGCTGCAGAAAGAAAAAAACACAAAACAAATAGATTGCCAAAAAAAAAAAAAAAAAAACCAGAAACAAAATAACAGGACAGGACCTCAGTGTCCTCAGCAGCTACAGCTCTGGCTATGATTAAGAGTGCATCGAAACAAGTCAGCAAGAGAGCAGAGAGCTTGAAATGGACAGCTAAAACTGAGCAAATGGTTGAAATGTGCTTCTTGTCCAGGTGGTGATGATACACAGGCAGAGATGACTGAATCCACTGTTAGAGAAAAGAGATTCAGGCTGAGCGTCCACAACTGCAGGATGTAGAATGAATGTACTGTTTTTATACTGTATCATTAAAAATAAGATCCACTGTTTGTCAATTCAAATGAACACACCAAAGCCCTAATACAATTTATGCAATTCCCAAGAGAGAAAGTTAGTAAAAAGCTAACAGTGGATAAATAACTGGCCACAACCTGACTGACATAAAGCCCATTGATGGTGTGTGAGTTTAAGAAAAGTAAAACGAAGTAGTTAAAAGCGGTTTTCCTGTGCATCAGAGGCTCATTAGCTCCACAGGCAATGCAGCATTCCAGCTTCATGGTGTGTTAACGATGCATGTGTGTGCGGTCAGTGTACAGTATGCCTCACTGTATGTGACAAGCATTCACCTAATCCTTTACTTTCAGCACAGCTTGTTAAAGAGCCGCCTGGGGCCTGGTACACCACCTAAACCAAGTGAGCAAACGCTTCTGTGCATGTCTGTGTGTGTTGTCGTGTCTCCAGGGAGTTTGGTCGATGGAAGGTCACCAGCCTGGCGGTGGAGAAGCGGGACGGTCTCGGTGGCAGCGGAGGCCTGGCTCTGCCTCTCGACCCCGACTTCATGCACACCATCCGCCAGCTGGGGCGGCGGCCAACCCTCCAGACGATTACGGAGAGTCTAATAAAGAAATATGGCACCCACCTCCTCCTCTCTGCCACTCTGGGAGGTACTGTAGAGTACGCAGAGCTTCAAAGCAAGCCCGATTCACAAAGCCTCTAATGTGATTTTATTTATTTCTTTTTCTTTTTTTTAGCACATGGGGCACCAATTTTACCGTCTGTTGCTTTCTAAACAACAAAGCATATAATAATTTTTCTGGATCAGTGTTTTTGGCTGGCTAATAAAATCAAATGGCTGTGGTTTAGTGTGTGCAAGAAATAAATTGGAGAAAGCAGTGACAGATTTAATATTTTCATTTGGCCCATCAAAATACCATTGAACTCTATCACTTGTATGCACTTGTCTTATCTTATCTTTTCTTTTTTTAATAACTCATTATCACAAAGTATACTTTATTAGTGAAAGTGCAGGTTTACTTGGAGAAAATAACACAGATTTGAAGGAGCTATCCAAATGCTAATGTTGTTGAGAACAGCCATTGGCGACGTAGCAATGCAGGATTAATTTGATGTGTGGTGTACTTTTATCTTATTCCCACAAACTGGCCAAAAATCGACAGTAAACATACGGTTGGGCTGTAATTATCTCAGAACTGAGGACAAAGCACTTCTTCATAGTTTCACCATTTCATACCAGTGTTCAAAAATCTCTCAGGCAGAAATCCATCAAGACAGAAGGTGCAAACAACTCTCCTGTCAGTGAGCTCAGCAGAACGCCGTGCAACACAGAAATTTTCACTAAGAGGAAGAACACCTGGAACATCTCTTGATCTTTAGTTTTTACAAGATGAGAAGAAGAGAGGTGGAAGGATTCACTCCAGCTGAAGTATATATCTGCAAGCAAATGTTCAAACGCCTAACGTGACCTGTGTTTAAGTTTGCCTGACAGGGTCGTCCAGCAGCCGTGGCAGCTATGACCTCAGTCTGTTGCATGACTATGTTGCAAAGCCATACAACTTTGTAGGTGGTGGTCGTCTACAAATCATACAACTTGCATATGGGACAGCCAAATCTATGAATCATGTTTGGACGCATCATTTGTTAGAGTTTTCAAAGGCACTCTCAAACAAAGTCATCCTGCAGATTGCGGCATTAAATCAGAATGACTTCTCCTTCTCCTCCTATTTTCTGATCTGCCACAGGAAACAAACTACACTTTGCTTCTTTTTTCTTTTTTTTTTAGTAAAAGTCAACATTGTTTGTCTTATAAGCATGACCATGACTTTGCAGGGTTGCTGCCTAGACTAAGCGAACGACAGCCGCATTAGTTGCAGGTCAGAAAACGGTCATGTGAATAATTTCTGACGGTTATATTTAATGGTTTTAAAAGGCACTGACAGCCGATGTCGTCCTGCCAATAGCAGCGATAGATCTGAAAGCCCTTGTGTCATTTTGGAAGGCAATTTGATCATGTAGTCTGGAGAACTTGTGCCTTTCATAGTGGCGCGCCATCTGGCTAGTGCGAGTTAGCAAATAGATGTAAGCAGAAATAAATTGGCTTGAAGGCTTAAATATTTATTCTTCCTGTCAAATTGGGAAGCTTTGAATGAGTAAGATCAATATGACACTTCAGGCAGAAGTTTCTCAGATCAAAATAAATCGCGCCTTTAGTGAAACATGAAAAAACAGAAATCTTTGGCTGATTGACAGCTTATTACAGCAGAAGATTTCAGGTGTTAGTCTTGCTTTGACTGGAGGTGGGTATTATTGTTTACCTGTGTATTTACTGTATATCCTTCTCCTCAGCACAGCACAGACACTCAGTCACAGCTAAATGTCACCTTGCGTGGAGTGACACTCCCAAAGTGCTAGTGGCGAGGGACCAGTTTGGGAAAAGGGCCAATGAGACGTGTATTGACAAAATGGCCTTGACATGCTGTTAGAGTTAAGAGAGGCTTTAATGTTGTTAATGTTTGCTAAAGAGCACCGACTGCGAACACACCCTGCACTTCAAAACGTTGGCTGAAACCTCACTCACGGGCCGTATTTCCCTGGTAACTCAACCTTTTCTGAGGACTGGGCTTATTTAATGACCTGTTAGTCATGTAGGTCACAGTGTGGACACTATGCTTTTGCTTTTACCTGCAAGTGTAATAACCCAAGGCTGAATGTGGCAATTTCACATGATTTCTCCGGGCACACATTGAACATTGTGCTGAGAAATGTGGGAAGTGTTGCAAAAGGAGCACTGTGGATGCAGCAGTCTGAGGAAAAGTCAGAAACAACAGCAGAAAAAGTGGAAGTTTTCTGGGTTAGGTTTTTATTTCTACAGCATGCTGTACAGTTGTCAAACATAACGTTAAAAGTGGGCAAAGACTTAATGAGTCTGTTGTGGTAGTTTGGTTTTTATTGGTTATGCAATAATTGTTAGAGATGTCTCCAAGTGTAGAACAGATCTGTTTTGTTTTTAATGTACTTTTCGGACAGTGTAATTAAAGATAATTGAAATAATAAAGGGAACTTGATCAATGATCTTGAATAATCTTTGTCTCCCTGAGGATTTTTAATAGATGCAGAGACCTTGTCTGTGCCTTTTCCTCCAATCATTCAAACCATCAGTTCTCCCACAGCACTTAATCACTGCTGCGCTTTTCTCTCCGATCTGAAAAGATACTAATGAAAGGTGATTAGTGCTGCTCTGTCAGAGCTAATGAAGCTCTCGTTCCCTCTGCCTGACTGTCACCAGGGGAGGAGTCATTGACGATATTTGTGGACAAGAGGAAGCTCAGCCAGGAGTCTTCGCCCGCGGGGGGTGAGGGCAGCCGAAGCAGCAGCAGCAGGAGCTCAAACGCTACGGGGACAGTGACCCTTGAGGCCCTCCACCAACTGGCCGCTTCCTACTTCACTGACAGAGAGGCCACCCTGCGCAGGCTACACCACCTCCAGATCGCATCCACCGCCATACGGGTATGTGGAAGTCAAGGAAGCTGTAAATACAGCAGCAGTCTGTTGACCAAAGAAAGACCACATAGTCACTGCCTAAAGGTGATGGTCCCTTGCCAAAAGGTGATGTGAGCCTCCAGCATTTATAGATGGGAAGAGCAAGACATAAAGCATAGGGGTGGACTGGTTTGTGCTCTGCTGAAGTTAACGGACGCGTATGAGTGACTTGTTCAGTAACTTCCAGGCTAGGAAAGTGATCTCAGTACATACACACACCACTAGATTATTAAAATTGACCCAGTGTGGGTGAATACAGCACCGATGAAGTACCACGTTAATTTCATCCAGTGCCAAAGGAGTGTTTTGATCCAGTGTTTGGGTTATGTTATTTTAATTTTATAGAACTGTTGAGTTAATGGACCAAAGCAACTCCTTGTCTTGGGTGTACTACTGTGAGACCAGATCAGTGATGGAAGAAGTATTCAGATCATCATTTATTTCATCACAGTGGTTAAACTTCACGTCTTGCTGAGGTGATGTAGAAGAGTACTCCCAGGTGTGTCGGTACACTGTGACATCACTGCTGGGTGTGATTACAGGTACAGCTGACTTGAAACTGAACCTTGAGAGGCAGTAAAACAGTTTTTACTTTACATTTACTCTTTAAAGTATCAAAAGGATTCATCATGCAGAATGACCAGTATTACTGTGTTGACTTGAGCAGTGTTTTTTATGTTGTACTGTTTGTACTCAGTTGATTTACAGTCAATATTGTATGAAATCTGAATCTGGAAAGTAACCACTAACTATGACTTTAAAATAATTATAGTGGAACAAACACACAATATTTCTGTCCGAAAGAGGGAAGAAGTATTAAGTAGCATAAAATATAAATACTCAAGTGAAGTACAAGTACCTTTAGTACTTGAGTAAGTCTTCTAGCATCTTTCCTCCGCTGACTGAGATTCTGTCACAACATGCAAGTCTGAACGCTTTGGTGGCTCAACTTGAAGATGCACAAACAAATCCTTTAAATCCAGCTCAAGGAACTTATTTAATCAGGTGGGATTAAGAACAAATGCTTATTTGCAGAATTGGCCTGACACCCAAAAATTCACCTGTTGTAGCTTCAGGGGCGCGGCAGGAATGGCAAATCATTTCCCCCTCATCAGTGTGATGTTTATTGTCACAGAAAACTCACTTGTGCAGAAGGAAGTGGGATGATTTGATTTGTATCAGACTTTTATAATGAGGAGGTCAAACGCATCTTTGCTAACCACTCATTATACACTAATTGACTGACTGAAGACAATGCTACAAGATACAAGGTTTCTAAGATACCACCTCTCAGCTAGCGAGCTTTAAAGAGGAGAGCGAGGAAGCAGAACAGAGCAGCAGTCATGCGTCCTGTGCTATAAAACACCAATCATCCATTTTATCATCTGAAGTGGCTATTAGAGTGTGTGCATTAATCAGCCCGAGGGGCAAACGTAGATGCTAAAGTGAGTAGCCACTGATGAAGACAAGTGCCCCCCCAAACTGAGAACGTGTTCCTATGGTTATGCATCAGCTTGATGGATTAGATATATCTTTCCATTAATTTCCAGCCAGGCTGACTTCCATTCATTTGCCACTTTGTAGTGTGTGTGGAGTTCAGGCAGACTGAAGATCAGAGCGAGAGAAAGAGAATGAGAGAGGGAGATGAATACTACATTTTATGAGTTATGTAAAGCAGCACCTGTGATAACATGGCCATTCATTAAAATCGCATATGGTAGTGAGGACCCGGTGAGAAATAGGAAGGATTCTGAGCATAAACATATGCTAATACGCAGTTAGTTATGTGTTTTTCCCGTCTCAGTATGTCAGAATTTCTCATTTAAATGTCAAGATTAATTACTGTTGGAAATCATTTAAACAGAGAAGCAGATCGGCTTTAAGTTTTTCAGTCTGAGGGAAGTTGATTTCTTCTCTCAGATCAGGACAAATTATTCTGTCTGAGGAGAGAAAGCTTTCTTATTGAAGACCTTTTCAATATTACTTCACAGTGACTCATTGCATTCAGGATTCATCCGAGGCAAAAAATGTTTTTGATGAGGTTTTTCTTTTGACCTTCTTTTTTTGAAAATACACAACAACAGCAACAATAAAAGTGACTTGATTGCTGACTGTCTTACTAAACTAAGATAATCTCATCATGTTCTCTATATTTTAAAGGGGGGGAAATCAAAAGTCAAGAGACTAAGAAACCAAAATAACTGTGTCACAGCGAGCTGTCTCCATCAGATATAAATAATGAAAGGACAAAAACAACACAATCACAGGATGAAACAGTCTTTTGATATCCTTGCAGGTGACGGAAACCAGAACTGGGCCCCTCGGATGCAGCAACTATGACAATCTGGACACAGTCAGCTCCGTACTGGTCCACAGTCCAGAAAACAAAGTCCAACTCCAAGGTAAAATCTGCTCCCTGAAGCCCAGCGGTGACGTTGGTGTCCTTGTGGTCCCCGATTGCAGCATTTATCACGACAAGTTCTTTCTTAATAACACAGAATGCTCATGAATAGGCTGACAAAGACTTTTTGGTTGGTATGTAGAGGAATAATTAGATTTTCTGGAAAACAGGCTTATTCAAAGAGTCAGATGAGAAGATGACCAGACACAGACCAGGACCTTCGTCGTATTAGGCCTTCGTCCTTGTCGTGTCAACCTCGTCTCTGTAGCTGCAACTGCTTACCTGAGATATAACTTGTTTGTTAGTGAGGACTGGAGCTGGGGGCTGGCAGACTGTGTTAGCTTTGGACAGAGCCAGGCTAGCTGGGGGAACCCTGTCTCTGGACTTATTTGATGAGCTAAACTAAGATAGAAAAGTGGCGTCAATCTTCTCATCTAACTTTTAGAGAAAAAGTGAACAAGCATGCTTCACAAAATGCCAAACTATAGGTTTAAAGGATTGTTCTCACAAATCCCATAAAACGAACAAAACCAAAATTTTATGAGACCTTTTCTCAACTCTCTCTGACTTCCCTAACCTGAGGCACTCAGCCCCAAGCCCAGCATTTACAGCTGAAGACATAAATCTTTAAAATCTTTTTTTACAGAAATCTAAGAAATGTGTAGAACAGCTGGGCACTGTGCTTTGCAGCCAACATTAATCAAACAGGAGAAAATAGTACATTTGCAGGGGACTATTTTCAACCGTGGATTAATACACATTTGGTGCATTTGTGAGTATTTACAGCAGCAGGGCTGTGTGGGTGTCAAAATAAACAACGGTCTGTGTGTGTTCATGGTACTGCCAGAACATGTCACCCAGTGCAGCGGTGTGGCTCATTTATTCAGACGTCAGTGGAGGTCTGTGGCAGAGGGAAGAGGTACATCATGCTTTGGCTGCACTGACAATAGTAAGTTAGTTCGTAAGATCAATTTATTGTTGGCTTTGGTCTTTTCAAGGGCTTTGCTGATAATAAGAACAATACTAAATATCACCAACCTCATCCTTGAAAATATAATTCAAGTGTAATAACTTTGCATAACTTATTTTTTACGTGACCTCAGCCCATCTTCACGCAGTCTTCCACCTTCCACAGGGCTGCAGGTCATCCTGCCAGGCTACTTGCAGAGCCACTTCATCCAGGCGGCTCTGAACTACATCGGCTGTAAATCTGAAGGTCAGTTTGTGTGCCAGAACAGCGACTGCTGGTGTGAGTGCAGCGTGGACTTCCCCCAGTGTAACTGTCCTCACTCTGACCTGGACACTCTGGAAAACAACCTGCTGCGCATTAGAGACGCCTTGAGGCTGACCAACCAGGAGTTTGAGGAATCCGGTGAGTCAAGGATTTTAATTCACTGTGACCTCCAGAATGGGATTTGAAAATGTCAGCATGAATGGTGCTTTCAAAAATCTGCAGGTGGAACATTGGCTTTTAAAGGACTTCAGGAAACAGATTATTTTTACAGTAAAAGATAATAAGTTTGGATTCAAGAACGAACACGAAAAAAAAGGTTTTTGTTCTAAATACATTCTTGGCTGTCAAACACCGCCAGCTGCCAGACACTGAATCAAGAGAGCTGTCAGTCATTGTGTCAAATCAAATGATCGTTCTGATGCTCACTAGGTGCTCAGGGCTGCAGTGTATGAAAGTACATACACCTTTTAAAAGGTCCATCTGTTAACACCAAGGTGATTTGACGAGTCACATAAAAAATGTGTAATTAAAGGCACAGTTTGGCATTTAGGAAACACACTTATTTACCTTCTTACCAAAAGTTAGATGAGAACTCGAAAGCACTCACATATCTCTACTGTAAATATCAAACACGTGATATCTTGTTTGTTCAAACACAGACTGAGATATAGCATGTTAATTAGTGAGATTTAGAGGTGGGTTTTGTTTCCTGTGGACAGAGCCAGGCTAGCTGTTTCCCCCTGTTTCCAGTCTTTATGCTAAGCTAAGCTACGTTCTAATAATGAAAACACCTCTGCATATTGAAGCACAAGGGTAGACCAATACACACCAAATAATATAAAAAAGCTGATTAAGGGGATAAAATTAAGTATATGAACACATAATGGCAAAATGTTGACCTATTACTTTAATTTGTTGACCTAACTAGTGCAGTTGAAGCACCGCAGAGGTTATCATCAGTGGTTGGTTGTTGAATGCAACTATGGAGCTCTTTCATTGATTGACATTGACTGGCAGGCCTGGCATATAAAGGCACCTTTCCTCATTCGTGGCTCCTGCTGCAGTTAGCCTCGGCTCTTTGCACTTGGAAAAGGCATCTATGCAAATAACTGAACCAGCAATCATACAAAGCATGGCCCGCGTCCAAGTACCAAATAATGTATTATTGCATTAATTTTAAGACAGTGCTATAATTACCATAAAAACACCATCCCATTGTGGAGAATATTAGTATCCTCGGCTGGCATTTACACAGCAATTTACGGAAAATCATTTTGTGGCACAGGAAGAGCTTGCCGTTAATACCACGGTGGGATGTACTGAGCACACAGTGGGCCACCTTTGGCACAGGCTCCTGTAGTGTTAGTAACCAGGGGTGGGGGGTCTGTTTTTGTATTTTAAATTAAGCCCGCTTGTATATTTAAAAGAATATTTGACAGAGTGACGGAGTCTACATGTTTGCACCTATGTGCGAATATGGTTGTACTTCTGAGATGTCAACTGCAGATGTGTCACAGCTGAAAAAGTTTCGGCGTGTGTGTCAAGTGACCTTTCAGAAATTCGTCACTGTTTTGTAATGCTTGACACAAGCGATTACAGTTACCAGGGTAACTTTCACATTGCTCGAGGCAGGAACAGCAATTTTGCTTTCAGTGTCACTCAAGTCTAATTAGGGACTAGATTCTTTGAAGGTGCGCAGTCCTGTTTGTTGGCAACACTTGATTAATATAGTCTCTTTTCACAGAAACAAAATATGAAAGGAATTTCTTCTCTGACATGAGAATGAGATCAGGAATCTTCCCTCTGAAGAACATCAAAATAGCAAAACATGCTTTCTTGGCATGTTTCAGCTGTTATTTCTCCTCTTGAGCTGTTTGCTTTTCTGGGACAAACAATGGGGAGAAGACAGTTGTTTTTTTATATTGTTACCCCACAGCTGATAGCCGCAAGCAGAGTTTACTTATTCATGTTCTCTTTCCTACCAGAGGAGTTCCAAAGCTTTGTTGGGAAACTGCCAACCCATTACGCTGTAAACACATCTGTCGTGGAACACTTGTGGAGGACCGATGCCAGCTTGCCCCAGCGCTACAGGCAGCTGGAGACCAGTAGCGACCAGCTTTTCACCAAAGCTCGCCGCACCGCTAACAAGCTCTTCAGCCTCAGCAAGAGGTGCCGGAAACAGCCCAAAATAGTCCTGCAGAGGCCGAGGTAAGAGGCAAGATGGGAACAAGAGGGGGGAATATTTATACTGCAGCCAGTTAACCCAAGGTGCTCCCCAAAACTTATAATTATGAAAATGATTTATGCGCCAGGCGTTGGGAGTGAGCAGCAGAGCGAGACGGTACTTATTAGAAGGCACTTGAGGAAAAGTGGTGGTGGAGTGAGGTGAAAAGTGCTGACAGAAGCAAAGCTCTGTTAAAGCGGGGGAAAGACAAACTGGATCATTGTTGGTTAAACAGACACGTTTCACTGTCTGCAGATTTAAACTGCACTGCAATCTATCTTAAAATTCCTCATACAATAATCTGTTTATTTGAAGAGAATCACTGCCAGGAAGGGAAGCTGCTGTGGCCTGTAACACATGACGACTTTGCTTCTGTCTATTCCTGCATTTTTCTTTACTGTTAGAGCTGCTGTTTCAGCAGCACTCCCACCTGGATACTCGAATTCAGCAGCCTATCAGATACACGGCCGTAATTTCTCTCAGATTTATGCCTCTCTCATGAACACTCCATGTTGATAGCTATTTCTGGCAGGGAAATTAACTAAATGACACAATCCATCAGCTCACTAGTCAAATGCATGCACTGCCTCCTCAGTCCACAATCCAATTACACTTCTTTATCACACCCCTTCTGCTCGTACAGAAAAGAATTCAATGGTGGTTTAGGGTCACTGGGAAAGTCAGGGTTTTTTGTCCCTGTGGAACAGAATATTTTTGTATATTATTTATTTGCTTTTCACATTGGAATTGTATTAGCATTTTTATTGTGCTGTGTCCACCATAAAAAGTTGTGTAAACTTTATGGAGTTATGAGACTCTTAGATGTATGCATTGGTATGTGTATCTGTCTGTATGTGTGCGAGTGCGATTCTGTGTGTGTCATCGCCACCCATCTGCACCACGGAAGGAGAATTCAGGAGATTAATATATTCATTTTGATCTGATTTTGCTTCTGAAGCTCCATCTGAGTCAGAGCTTGGCTAAAATTGTTTTCGTTTCACATCAAAACAACACTTTTTTTGTGAAAGGCGGGATTAATCTTCTTGGGCAAAACATTTCCTTCATTGCATGAATCACAAAAAAACATGAAAAAGACTCAACTTGACAAATATGAATTAGATATCCTATAAAGGCCAATACAGCAGTGTAGTATCTCTAAACCTGTTTAACACAGCTGTCACCTCTTCCCCAGGCCTCTGAACTTCTGGTTGAGCTACGCCCTCTCCATTTTGTACTGCAGTGAGAACAACCAGGTTGGTGTTTACAGTGACGGGAGCCGCAGCTGCTCCTGCCCCTTCAACCATCCGCCCTGTCAGGGCCTCATTCCCTGCTCTGTGGGCGAGGGTTCCCGCTGCGCATCCTGCTCCACGGAGAACCGCACACGATGCTCCAGCTGCAACACCGGCTTCACCCTGACCCAGGGAGCCTGCCGGCCCTCTGTGCCTGACCCTACAGACCCCTACCTGGGCTTGGAGAGTGACCGAGACCTGCAGGATCTGGAGCTGCGCTACCTGCTCCAGCGGCGCGACCCACGCATCGCTCTGCATGCTGTGTTTGTGAGCAATGACCTGCGCATTAACACTTGGTTTGACCCATCCTGGAGGAAAAGAATGCTGCTGACCCTCAAGAGCAACCGAGTGAAGTCTAACCGTGTTCATATGCTCCTCGGACTTGCCCTCCAGTTTTGCCTGACCAGAAACAGCACTCTGGAGCCGGCATTGTCACTGTTTGTGAATCCATTCGGGGGCAGCCACTCAGAGAGCTGGACCATGCCTATAGGTCAGCACGGATACCCTGACTGGGAGCGGACCAAGCTGGATATCCCCTTGGACTGCTATAATTGGACACTGACTCTTGGAAACAGATGGAAGAGTTTTTTTGAGACTGTTCATTTCTACCTGAGGAGTCGTATCAGGGACTCTGGAGTGACAGGAGCAAACAAGAACATGACGATGTACTATGAGCCACTGGAGGCAACGGAGCCGTCTAACAACATCGGCTACATGAAAGTGAACAGCATGCAGCTGTTCGGATACAGCGTGCACTTTGACCCCGAGGCGATCCAGGACCTGATTCTGCAGATAGACTACCCGTACACTCAGGGATCGCAGGACTCTGCCCTGCTGCAGCTGGTGGAGCTGCGCTACAGGGTTAACCGTCTCTCGCCTCCAGGGGCCCCACACGTGGATCTGTTCGCCTGTCTGCTCCGTCACAGGCTCAAACTGTCCAGTGCAGACGTGACCAGGATACTCACTGCCCTGCAAGCTTTCAGTGCCAGACAACCAAACTACGTGGAGTACGAGGCAAATAAACTGTGCAGTTAATGGCCACTATTTGATGTTTTGTACTATGTCCTTGCCACAGACAGGCCTGTATCCTTTGTCAGCCGGATCCATTTGTGTCAAGTGTGTGGTTTGTTGTTCAAGGCTTTGATGTACATACAGTACACTATGTGCAATTAAATTTGATGTTTTTAGCATTCCAGTGAAGTTTTATGGATTAAAGCCCCTGAAAACTTGTTTTCAAATCTTAAGTATTTCACTATAATATGATATGAATGAGCAATAATCAAAGAATCGAAGGTTGGGGAACAAAACACCCATAGGTATCATTTATTAATAGTTCCACATTCGATAACTGGCTTCATCTGGACTGTGCGGATGTGTTTAGCAGTGGTCAAGCAACATCATGGCAAACAACCTGTCATCGTGTTTTGGAAATACATGACACATTTAACTTCGCCAACATTAAACCAGCCAGAAATGCAATGATGAAAACAAACACAGAAATCTCCAAAACTGTTCCAACCTCGGCAGAAAATACTGTGCTCATGCACGAGCCCCTCACTTATAAGAAGCCGATTGAGAAAATAATATGACAGGTCAGGGTCTGTAATATTTTATTCATGTTAGATTTTAATCATTTTTACATAAAATGTTAGCAGGCATCAAAATATCCTCATAGCCTTCCTAGTTATCTCACTGCAGAGTCGTAGTAGTGTGTGCTGTGTTGTTTTTGCCCATCTGGAGCCCCAGAACACAAGGTCTCCATTCTCCACTGAGGGAACAGCCTTGGCACAGATTACTAAGTACATAGTGAAAGAAGGGAGGGTCAGATCAGCCTTCCTCTGTTCCCCCACCGTCCCCGTCCGCCATTCACAGTTACTGTGATAGATGAGTTTGGGCGCCGCAGAGACATGCTCAGCATCAAACAACAGTAAGCTAGGTATCAGTGACAAGGATAGTACTCTCGCCCAGCGCTGGAGCGAGTTGGACCCTCACAAGAGTGACTCTGACCAAAGGGGAAATCAGCTTTAATCCGCCAAGGGCTGTCGACAGTGGAGCCGCAGGCTAGCAGCATGGTGCGGCTTTTATTAGACTAGCATCTAAAGAGCATGTTGCAAAGACGTAGCTTCATCAAGATTCACCGGACATGTTTCTCCTGAGATTAAAGCCAGACACAATCTGCTCTGATGCTATCGTTCAGAACGAATGTGACGAGAGTAAAAATTTGTTTAATCAGTTTATGTGGCACAAAATAGATTGGCAAAGCTTAAAATTGTGCTCAGGGCATTGATTTCATTCCAGGTTTCAGCTTCTTCCATAGGCTGCCCTTTATGTTAAAGATTGATTTTACAGTGTTATTGGCCAATTTTAAGACACAGCTGTGTTGTCTCCAGGCTGTAACATAGGTCTTTTATTGAGTGATCAGACATAACAGGATTCTGGTATTGGATAGTTAAGTCATATCTTTTAAAAAAAAAATCCTGTTTTACAACCTTGTAACTTACTTTTTTCTTGTGCTCTCATTACAAAAAAGTTTTTTTTTTAACCGTTTATGCACTGAAACTAGCAGTAGCAGCAATATTCAACATGACAAAATCTACCAAACTTTACGGTGTGTTTGACTGCAGGAAAAGGTTGTGTGTGAGGAAGATACTGAATCTGGACCACATCCCTAGAAAGGGTTAATGCCTGTGGTTAGAAAGCGAGCATCTGGTGTGTTTTTAGAAATGTTTTTAACAAGCAAATATTCTGCATCTGGGTGTGAAAATGTGGTACAGTGTTATTGGAAGCAGTCCAGTATACTTCTCGGGTGAGTCTGACAAGGAAAAAGACAGAAAGAAAGAGTTTGTTGTTATGAACAGCTCTGGCATAGGCAGGTTTTGGTGTGAGGACACACACCTTCTCCTCAGCATCAGTTTGAGAAAGTTTATGGTGCATTTGATAAAGAGGGCATTTTCCTACATTGGAAATGTCAGAGTTGGACAGAAAACTTTCAGGGAGGTTGGTTGATTTGGAATAAATGGAAGCTGCATTTGCGTATTCCATCAGAGAGCAATTACATAGGGAAAAAATACTCAGTAAATAAAGATTTTAGTATGACTCAAGCATTACATTAACTGGCAACTCCAAGTGCTGAAAGGAAACAAATCCCCAAAGCATCTGAACAGTCCTTTTGAGAGCTCCACAAAGCCTCAAGGATTACATGTAGAAAGAAAGATAAAGTCCCCACTGACAGGTGGACACAAAATAACCTTAAAGCAATAGTTCCACATCTTATTTACTTTCTTGAGGAGTTAGATGAGAATTGACCACTCTCAAGCATTTATGCTAAATAAATGAAATGAGGCTAGTGCAGTAGATGGTTAGCTTAGTGGAGCATGAATGCTAAGGTAACATTTAATTTCTATATTTCAGTTTTTGTAGTAATTAAACAAATGTGATTTATGATGTTAACTAGTCGAGCATTTTGCTGTTGCTGATTTTTCTCAAGATGTTTCCAGGTTTATGCTAAACTAAGCTAACTGGCGGCTAGCATTAGCTTCATATTTAGCAAACAGATATGAGTGGTATTAAACTTCTTATCTAATGCTCTGCTATTCCTTTAAGACAGTGATTGGTCTTTTATGTCATAAATCACATTAACAGTGTAAAATGGATACACACGTGGGATGATTCGCTAAAATCAAAATAGCTTAATTTAATGTTTGTTTGTCTTCCCTGCCCTCTTTTATGTAGGGCTAACAAGGCCACTGAGGCCTGCTAAACCTTAATTCCCTTTTCCTTTTGTTTTAGATGAAGTACTTCACAAGCTGCATGAGACCTTTTGAACATCATATTGTCACAATTTTGTTAAAAAGTAAATGTGACAAATGCAGCGGAGACCTGGGCAATTGTTACAGTTTTGGGTTTTGATGTCGTTACACAAAACCTCTTGAACTATTTCCATGTCATTTTTATTAAGGTGTCTTGTGCCTGTTCTACTTGGTCAACAGTCATCAAATGCCTTTACAAGCAATGTTAGCGTGACATTATTGACTGAAACACAAGATGTCAAATACCTTCATATAAATACTAAGGACTGCAAGACAAAAATCCAATTTCAAATCCTTGTTGAGTCCAGATTAAAAACAGCATAATTAATTATATAATTATGTGAAGACAATTTATAATCAATAAGCACCTTTGACAAATGTGAGACAATGTGAGTTTGTCAGTCGGCAGGCAGAGAGGAATCACTGCAGAGCACGTGCACGAGTTTCATGGTTGTCTCGTTTGTGATTGCTACAATTTGAGATGTAATTGGCCCTTGTTACAACTGCCCCTGGTCTCCCCTCCATTTCACAGCATGCAATTTTGAAAATTCAGTTTGTTAGTTCAGGAAAATGCTGATAAGAAAACAGACCCAGAGAAGTATTCCTAAAAAGCTGTGGCCAGAATGTGAACTTGCTGTTACAACTGGAAAGAACTGAGACAATAATGAGAAAATCCAAAGGTTAAATTTGAATTTGATTGGAATAATAAGAGACTTGCTCTGTTTATTGTCTTACTAATAGCTGTGTAATGGCCTGCTTCTGGTGTTCACCAGGACCATGCCGTTTGTGCTCATGCAGGAGCTAACTTGATGTTTTTACAGTCCGAGGAAACAGGGAGCTCCACTGTACTGACTTGACAGGCCCTGATCTGATCCTGTTTGTTAGATAGTTAGAAAATTCAGTTCATCGCACTGATGTTTGGATTTGGCTTTGCTTAGAGTTGCTTAGCTTACCCTGGAGTTAGTTCCTCCATTTGGTATTTTAGAACAGTTTTAATGCTTGACCTCAACACTTATGTGTATCCTGGAACATTGATGCCATTGACTTCAAACTCCACTTGACCCGCAGAGATTTCTGCATCAAAGACCGCTGATACATGTTAAACCGCACATCACAATATGTATTTTTCACGAGACTCCTTCATCATCAGAATATTTCTGTTTTTATCCAAGTAGAAAATTTGCATATGTGCTCCTCTGCTAATGGATTCTGGGTCAAATCTTCAATAGTGCAAAGCTAACAAAGCAAACCCACTAAGCGAATAAGAAGCTGCAGGGAAGAAAAGGTAGACATACTTTGAGTTCGCAGAGCTTGAGTATGAATTTGTGCAAGCAGTTATGCACACATACACATATTTATATACTGTACATACGCACACAGTAGGCAGAGGGTGAGTGATAAGCAGGAGCTTTGTGTTGGCAGGCTTGTGGGCCTCGGAGGAAACATGAGTTAAACTAATGTGTGTGTCTGTTTAACAAGCATGCTGGTGATGGGAGGCAGGGGCTCAGTGAAGGGGAAGAGTTTATGGAGAGGACGACCCCATGGGAGACATCAGGAATAATAGCTGACGATACGTCAGAACAGCCCAGACAGCTTGCTTTAAAAGCCATGAGGGAGACTTTCCTTGAAACTAACTGTCGAGCATCACTTCTTTTTAGACCTTTTTACGATAAACAGAGCACACCCAGGAGCAGGAAACAGGTTATTGATCGAAGCACAGGATCATATGTTTTGCATTAGTATTTTAAATCCAGAAAACATGTCACATTTTTTTGGCTTTAATTTGCAAATAGTGTGGCTGCTTAGTGACTGTTTGCTTTGTGTCCCTAATTGAACGTCCTCAGGTGCCATCAGTGTTTAATATAAAAACCTTTTGACTGCAGGAGATGTGGGGAGGCAATGGGGGCATTCATACAGCGTTCCTCTCTTTCACTCTAAATGTTGTCTACTGAGAGCCATTAAAACCCCATTCAATTAGCATAAGGGCATGTTAATTTAGAAAATTAAGAGTGGGGCTGTGTTCTGCCAGCAGTAATAAGAGGTCTAATGTAGGCTGGAATAATGATAAGGCATCAAATAATGTGACGCCAATCCAGCAATGTCATACGACACTTGCAAACCAAATGAGATCTGACACACCATTGTTTGAATGTGGTGTCACAGCTTGTGAAGATATTCAGCACAGCCACTCCAATCTGAACCTTATGATCGCCCGAGATTAGCTTCGTTGTAGAGTTTGACTGATGGCTTTTCAATGCAATACTGACATCCTACACTGAAGTCACCCTGTCAGTCACGCATCTCTAAAATGTGGGCATTTTTTTGTCAAAAGTATTAAATATTAAGTGTCTTTCTGAGGATTTTACTTTTGATAGGGTGGAAAATCCTCTGGATTTGATCCTCTGATCAGAACTGGAGACCATATTTTGACACTAAAAATAGCACAAAACCAAGACTGCTGGTATGACGAGATTCTGCCAGTAGGGCAGGCTGACAGCCCTGACATTTAATGTTAGGAGAAACTCTGAGATACATTAAGTATTTAAATAAAGAACAAACTATAAAGATCACAGCTGACATTACTTTAAAAAGTCATCTCAGGTTTTAGAGAAGTAGGAATGAGGCCAGAGAGGAGACACTAAAGTAAAAGAACACAACGACAGACTGACATAAAGTATTTGGAGATGGTTAGTATTCATCCTATACATCGACAAACCAATATATTGGTTTGTTTTGCTACTTCAGGAGATTGTCAATTGTGCGATAAAACAAAATGAAGTTGCTGATTAGACGCTTCAGAATAATTCAGACCTGGCTATTTTCTCCTCACTATCAGCCATAATCAACATCATTATCTTATTTCATTTTGAGAGCTGTGTGCTGCACAATAAAATGTTGAGGATCGCTTCCTCACCAAGATTAACAACAACAGGCTTTTGGATTTACATAAAGTCTTTCTGTAATGAGTAGCACCGATGCACCCTCCCCCCTCCACGCACACACACACACATACCCACACACAATACAAAAGCAATGCAACCAGAAGGTTGCAATTCTTTAGCGCGCTCTCTCATTATTGCCGCAGCACTAATGACGCAGTGAGGATCAAGGTGCTGTACGGAGATGAAAGAGGAGATGCAAAGGATTTACAATGCTTCCCAGATCACTGATAAAGCACAGCGTAAACAAAACTTTGCCTGGGGTTTGCACCACCAGGGAGATGGGATTTAGTCAGATTCAGCGTCATCCTCTTTAAACTTGCAGCATTAGAGAGGCAGAGAGCAGAAATCCTGATGAAGCCCAACAGAGCTCCAAACTGCAACATCTGAACAAAACCACTCAGGTTGGATTTCCAAGACTTGTACAGAAGCACTGCGCGTTCTCATTATCCCGCTGCCTGTGGAAAACCTGATGCTTTTTCTAAGTGGCTGTAGAGCAGAACATACTGTATAATAGTCCATTAATCAGTGGCTCGGGAATACTTGTCAGCTTGGAGCTTGAGTATCCCTGAAGTGCAATCACACTTAATGATAAATGTCAAGGCCACTTTCACATCCAACGTCCCCATGGCTGTGTCACTGTAACTGTGATAGCATTTCTCTTTGTTTTTCCCGGTGAGTGACATACAGGAAAGTGGAGCAGATGTGCAATGTGCAGTAAGCTGTTGGAGAATATTTCATCATCTCATTAACAGAAGCCACTATCTTCGCTGTCATCTCTCGCAGTTTCCCCTTCAAATGTTTACCCCCCAAAACTTTCCAAAAACATTATGTAAGCTACTTTAATTATAAATAGACACAATTTTTTACTTCTTAAGGGAATAATATAATTACATCAAAGTCTAACTAATGCAGCCTCCACATTTATGAAATGAGTTGTGTTCTAATGCCAGAGCGGCCGGCGCCGTTGCTGTTAACGCTTATACGAAGCTACACCAGCCACAGCGCATATTTGTCCCAAATGGTGATTTCAACTGAGGGCCTCATATATTCAATGTTATTAATATTTCAAATCATAAACAAACAATTAGTTCTGTTCATTTATTCAGCAGTGTTGGGTGACACCTCTGAGCCTGGCAGCACTCTCAGCACTCCCCGATCACATTAATCAAGCTGGGGCTGACTTGCACAAAAAAGGCATCTGGAGACCGTTTTGCGATTAAGAGGGAGTAAGTTCTCTTATAAAAGCACTCGGAATCAGCACTTTCAGCCTGTGGGGACCATTGGAGAGCAGAAGCTGCCATAACTGGACAAACAGCAATCTCACAGCCTGGAATCCTGCAGCCAATTATTGAGAGGAAACTGGCATATTCAAGGAGCTCTAAAAAACCTCAGCTGGATATGGTAATTATGTCTCAAAATCACAAGGCATTCATCTTTCCGAACGCTATTCACCAGCAGAATAAATAAGCAGATCGGGATGTAGACTGCCGATTGCTTAGATTAGATTTATATGTCTGCCATTGTAGTAATGACTGTTGTAGTAATCCCAGTCCGAGGCTCAGTGTTCTTGGAGCAGAGGGGAACAGGCTGACGCCTTGATGACTCAGCCCGTGACTAAGCTCACCTCAAGTGAAAATAAACTACCTACCTAAATGCCCTTTGAAAGTTGTTGTGTCTTCCTTTGCTAAGCTGTCTCTTCAATTAAGAAAGAATTTAGTAAAGCAAAGCCAGGTTGTCTGTGCGGCAGCGGCAGCCGAGGATTCAACTTAACTGGGTCACAGCAAATCCAGTCAGATGGTCCGGGCGCATCACGTCGTCTGCTTGTGGACCAAGTAAGGCCACTGAGCTTTAGTTCAGCATCACACACTGAATCACAGACACACAGACACACACACACACACACACACACACACACACACACACACACACACACACAGAGTGACAAACCAGGTTCAAATCACCTGAGGAAGGGTAGAGATGAGAGGACAGGCTTTTATTCTCTTTTAACATCCTGTCCGTTTCGTTCAATGAAGAGATGCAAAAACAAGACTACGTGTCTACAGTCATCTGCAGCCATGCTAACAGCTCTGTGGGGCTGTGCTCACTGGCTTTGAGCTAAATGCTAACTTAAGTTATGTTTATTTACCATGCTCACTGGCTTAACGAATGCGACTTGAATTTTAGATGTGGCACAATTACAAAATCAATAGAAAGACGTGAGTAGGCATGAGGAGAAGCAAAAATCTGCCCCGAGCGTCGCAAACCAAAGCAAAGGTTTATTTACACAAGTTGAAAATGCTCTAGCTTGAGTGAAAAATTGCATTTGGCCCTGGAGTTAATGAATCCACTTCATAAATGTTAAGAGACAAGATGAGGGAAAGGAGAGACTGGAGGAAAATAACAGAAAGAAGTGCAGTTTCTGCTGACTTCTGAGATCAAGTTAAATCACACTGAGAGGCACAATACCACACACCGTGCTCGGCGCACGCTGCTAGCCATCATACTGCTAACATTTGGCTGCTTGTGGCACATAAACACAAATGGTACAGCGGTCAAATCTGCATAAATAATGCAAGGTGAAAATTTGCTTTACTTTCTGTCTGATTACACTTTTAGCTTAGAGCATGCTAACATTTGCTAAAGCAGTAATCTTAAAGTACAGTGAGGATGCTGGGATTGTCATTATTTTGCAGGTATTTGATCATAAATCTGAACAGTGACGATGGCACTAGATGAAAAGTCAGGAAAAAAGTTATTACAATTCAGCCTGAGGGGGGCATGAATGTCTGCAACAAATTTCATGGCACATCAATATGACAGAGGAAACCAAAGTGAGAGAGACGCACTGACTGGAAGCCATTAATGTCTGTGCCTGATCTTGGGCCAGTCCATGCAGAAGATGTTGAGATATTTCACTGGATAGTTGAAAATTTTGACCTGCTGATTGCACTAATTGACAAGCTGAGGGATGATCAAAGTCACTGGATTCACCCTCTGGGGATCATCAATTTATTTACAGTTGCATGACAATCCATCAAAGAGCTTTTGGTTATTATTTTGGTTTGGACCAAAGTCATGGACCGACGTTTCAATGCCTACAACCGCAGGAATAATAAGAATACAAATACCACTGAGTAGATGTGACTTGACTTGAACTATACCAACAGACAGACCAAAAGAAATCATTGAAATGAAACTCCCTTCTCCTCAAAAATGTTCAGCTTTCTAAACATGCGAGAAACTGTAGCTGCTCACATTGCTCTCTGTCTCCCTGATGAGCGACTCTTCAAACACTCCCATGCCCTTGTTATGCCGCATTGTGAGCCTGCCATTCAAAGCTTTCACTCTTAATTTCCACATACATTCATCAGACACAATAACGAGGCTAATTTCAGGCTAAATAATTGTCACCTGCCCGAGTTCCTCGCAGTGGGTGTGTGTCATGTCTTTGAGGACTCCTCGCTCTGCTTCCAAACACTGCAGGACCTGAAAAGCAATAACAGGAGGGAAAGAGGGAGAGCATCTTCTTTGAAAGTGAAATGTGTCCTTCCTCCCTGCAGGTAAATGTGTCTGTGCTATGAGCTTGCACACTTTTCAGATGATGATGATGAAAGAGCGGTTCAAGTCTGCTTGAAGATGAAAGAGATGTCTGTGTTCCTCTCTGGATTCATTACTCTCAATTCAGGTGTCTTTTACACACTCCTCCGATATACCTCCCTTCCACCTTTCGGTCCTCACCCATCACTATTCAAACCCCCGCTCAGCTGTCAGATCCCAGTCTCTACAGCTCAATGGAGTCATCTTCACCCAGAGACGTCCACTAATAGGATCACAATGATGCTCAAAGGACTTTGATGGGGAAATTGAGACAAATCGGCTTGAATTTCACAGAGGTTGTTGTACCTTGCCGGCCTGCACTAACTGATTTCCTTGTAGGAAATCTCATTCTCAACATTCAGGGACTTAACAGACAAATGAATGCTTTGCGAAATGCATTTTCACACTCCCACACTTTAATAAACTGAAGGTCAAATCTGTTTGAAGGATTGCATTTTGGTTTATTTCTCACCTGCAGGATATGGGAAAAAAAGGGTTTGTCAAACATTTTATTGTATGTCTTCCTTCTGGTTGTCATTGCTGTTGGAAAGCTAGTCATGCTGGGTAAATTGGCCAAGGTTAGATGGGTCAGACTGCATGTTGTGTTATTTTTCTTTGTGGTTTGTTTTGTTTCCTTGTGTTATATTTATTTATTTTTTCCACTGAATTCTATCATTATATTTTCTGACTGGTTCTTCATCAGATCTAGGTTGGCTCATCTCTGTAGATTTCTTTCAGACGAGCTTTTGTGACGAAGGGCTGTGCTGTATGAATAAATCTGACTTCTAGCAACCATCAAAATGAGTTGAACGTCTGGTTTGCATCCCATACGCTGTAATTGCGTTGAATATACAATATTTAACTTCACTTGCACGTCACGGTTGTCTTGTGCAGAGAAATGCCTTTTATGAAGACGTATGTTGGCACAATGCAGGTAATAATGGTGAAAGGATCACCAAACAACACAAAGGAAGAAAAACCTTCAGACATAATAGACTGAAAGCATGAAGCATTCACTCTCTGACTGTGGTACATGTTGTTGCCATTGTGATGATATGACAGACAGACAGACAGACAGACAGACAGACAGACAGACAGACAGACAGACAGACAGACAGACAGACAGACAGACAGACAGACAGACAGAGAAAACAAATTACAGGGAACAAAGCTCAGGAATGAGAGTATATCTGACGGTTTACCGTGATGTTTGTTACAACGCGAGTCATCCTGATTGACTGTCTGACAGAGCTGATAATCTGGTCTCTTCTCTGTCTGTCACTGGCCATTCTCCTCATGTGGTCCACTCTGTGGTGGCAGGAAAGGAAAGGAAAGGAAAGGAAAGGAAAGGAAAGGAAAGGAAAGGAAAGGAAAGGAAAGGAAAGGAAGAGGAGGAAAGAGGGCAGCGCCAGTCCTTAATACACCAACATCTGCAGGGTCTGTTTCATGGGTCATAAAGCATCGAAGGTGTGCAGGGTGGCAACGACAGGTCTGACCAGAGACACCGTGCTCATAAATCCTCCAGAAGATGATGGAGCGATTTAGGGATGACACCCTAGATTCTGTGGCCTGTATATCCCACGGGGAGTATTGAACAAGAGGAATGAGAGTAAAGGAAATAATGCGTTTTGAGGAGTGATGGATTGTGTGATTGTTGTGAATGAATCCCACAGAATGACACCTCTCACCTGTTGGTCTGCATTGAACTTTTTTCTTTATTTTGATGCCGTTTACTCCTTTCCAGAAACTCTCTAATTCACATTTATGCAATATAATGTATTCAAGACAGAACTGCTGTACGTGAGAGTAGTCTGATAATCAGACCGAATAACCCTTTCATTTTACCTTGGAAATGGAAATATGGGCAGCAGCTCAGGCTGACAAAATGTTTCTTTTTGGAGCTGCAACAATGTGTGAGATGCAAAAAAAATAAGCAAAATAAACTCAATAAAATCAAGAACAAGTCGCTGGAAACATTCCTGGAAAAAGCTCATCAGAATTCGATCGCTTCTCTCTTAAAATCGTACACAAAAGAGCGAATTTGTCAGTTTTTGTTTTAGCATACTAGTTAAATCACAAGTTTCCACACCCAACTCCCTGCATGCGGCAGACCTCCCACAGAGCTCAGAGAAGCTCCCAGGAAGTTATATAAAGTCCTCCCAGTCGGCCTGTCAGTTCTTCCCTCCAAACCATGACTGAGAGCTGAACAAACACATAACCAGCGTGAGGCACATATGGACTTTTCAGCCTTAAAATCTGATTGATTTGATTCAAATTTCAAAAATAAAACTGTCCTGTAGTGCATTTATCAGAGATCCCATGTTCAGTGAGAGCTGAAAATATAATGGAATAGCGGTATTCAAGCATTTATTGATTGAAGTGGAAAATAATGATGGCCTGGTATACTTCAGTACTTCAATCCTTAATTTGATCCTGCTGTTCTGATTTGTATTAGATTCCTTAATATGAAATACGAACGGTTAAATGTTTCTTTCATTTATCCATTCATCCATTTATCCCTGTTTGCTTGCTGCTAATAAACAGCTGGAAAGGCTTTTGGATGCCTGTGTTTAAATGTGCTCTCCATGCAAGATGCTGTCAGCAAGCGCTGCACCATCACTAGAGTTTTTAGCCACTCTAGTCATGACAGCAACGTCAGTCTGTCCATCAGTCAACCAGACTGACAAGTACTGGATGGATTTCCCTGAAGTTTTGTACAGACATTCCTGGTCCCCCTGACTTTTCCTGTAGCGCCACCACCAAGTCCTCAGGAACAGGGCTGGACTGTGAGGCAATCGTGGTGTAGCAGCCACAGTCTGTTATGAAACTTGCTCCACCATCAAGTGACAGATACTCTGTCAAGTGACAGATATTCTGTCACAGATACTCTGTCACTTGATGGTGAATAAATTTTCCGAGGCATTACGAACACCCCTAAAATTAGTCTAAGTCTAGAGGAGCAATATGATTAAATCATTTCATTCCACTCATGGATGAGGGAGGCTGACAGGAAGTCAGCCGCCTCACCCAAAGGAAGTCTCGTGCATGCATGCTGTCCACAGGCTCGGTTCTCCAGTTTGTCTTCATATATTCATGTAAAAATGTGCCTTTGCCTCCAATTCTTTGTTTTATGGCCAAAACCCCACAAAGCTGAAGACATTCCCATCAGTCTCAGCTGTACTTTGTCTTTCAGTCTAATGAGCAAACCATTACCATTGTCACTGACAGCCTGTTGGCATGCCAATGTTAGCATTTAGCTCAGCGCACCAGTGTGCCTACATACAACCTCACACACAAGCTAACACGACTGTAGACTGTTGTTACTGAAATGTGATTCGGTAGCTGTCTGTTAGTACATTTAAGGACCATAAAATGCCATTCTTTATGAACAAAATAACCAAAAATCTCTGCACACTCACACTCTTCCAGTTCAGTCTTTATGGAACTGTACATCCCTCACAAGTGGGAAGTGGGAGAACTCCATCGAGCTCCAGGAGACTGAAATGAATGTTCCCTAATGCCTATTATTTTAATTGAAGGCAATGAATGACTGGCTTTTATGGTTAACCTGCATATCACCTTTGCACACCATATCAGGAAACTGCTCTTATCTATGTATCATGGTCATAAGAGGCATTTCCAAAATGACCCTGGTCTCTGAAGACATGTTATCCTCTATTAGCATGACTTTACACCAGTTGAAGGCAATCACTAGTGATTCTTAATTAAACATGATCAGCGCAGTCTAAGTCTTCATTTCTGTCTCGATAAGCCATAAGAGCTCTCCTGGGTAAAGTGAGAGCTAACATACAGTGGGTGGGGTGGGGGGGGGGATTATGATTAGCTTTAAGCTCTGCTTTGCTCCTGCTGCCCTTGTTCGTCCTCAGCAGCCTGTCCTTAGAAGGCTGAGACGCCCCAGTGAGTTGAAGGAACATGCATTTATATCACCGATGTGGTCGTTAAAACCCTCCAGAGTTTTCATCTCAGTCCAGCTTCAAAAACTGACATTTTAAGCTACATTGCAATTAAGTGGCTCACATTTGGGTTGGGCCTCCAAGAGGACCGTTACCATAAGATAATTTGGCAACTGAAGGCTTGTTGAATTACTTAAGGGGGTGAACTATATGTAAGCTTTATTACTGCTATGGCAGATGCTTAATGAGCCTCAACAATGATAAAATATTTTATAATGACCAAACTCCAGGCAGGGGGTGCTGCAAGAGGGGGAGAAATAATTAAACAGCCCTCCGTCTGTATAGAGCTCAGAAACATTTTAAATACATCATAAAGACAAATTTGTGCAGTCTAAAAGGCCCCTCATGTCACATGTTTTACTGTGGCCTAAAATTCCTTTCAGCACTCCTGACTGACAGCCTGAGACAGTACCAATGTGTTAATACTGAGAGCAGTTTCCATGTTTCTTAAAATATTCAGTGTTTCTAATTAAAATGGTTCATTATGTATGCTGAAAACATACAAAGCTCCCAGAACAATAGCATGGTCGTGAATATTATACCTTCTCCCACATTGCTGCTTCTGGCTTGCAATGCTTTTACGTGTGCAGTGAAATATGAAAACCTTTTTAGTCATGTTGGACTTTTTCACAAACTGATCTATCTTTAATGAAACCTTGCGATCCATATGTTTAGTGCTGCACTTAAAGCACAAATTCATTTATTATTGCACGTAAATATGATGAGATTAGTGATATTCTTAGTGTCGCCTGCTGAAAGACTTCTTTGTTATAGCTAATGGTCATAAGAGCACAGTGCTCCAAATAGCTCCCTCTTACTGAAAAGACTATCAAAATCTCTTTGGAAGCTAGACAAATCACTTCAATGGCTTTCATCTCCATTTATGAAATTACCCTTTTAGCTTAAGTGCTCTGATGAATTTGCTCAAAACTGAGCGTGCTGAAGATGTATTCTCCCTCTTTTCCTTCGTTTCCCCTTTCCCCAATGTAACTGTAATTCTCTTTTAACTTTTCCAGAAAATTACTTGGATTTCTGCCTCGAATGACAGTTTGTGAAAGTTAATGTTACATTACATGGGCAGTAGTATGAGCATATTGTAAACGTGGAGGTCAAACAGCCGCATTCAAGGATAGAATTAACTATTGCGTATTCTCAAGAGTGGCAGTTGAATTTCTTAATTTTTCACCTGTCTGTCACTCGGTCCGTCCGGGTTCAGACTGAAATATCACCATCATCGGGTTCACATTTTGATCTGTCCGCTCATGACCAAATACTTGGAAACATGACTAAACATCAGCATGTGAGCATTGTCCCTGGGTGTACGCATGCTGACATTAGCACTGAGCACTAAGCACCGCTGCACAACCGCACAGAGCTGCTAGCATGGCTGTAGACCTTTAATCTTGCGAGCGTAACCCTCACTCCAAACTGTTTGCATGTAACGCCAGGCCCAGTGTGTAATGGTTTATAAAGGACTTGCAAGTGACCTTTTTTTTTACACCAGAAGCTATAAATGTAAAGTATCACCTCTGAAGTTTTGAAAAACTACCCTGCTTTCACTTCCTCAGAATCACAATCATCGGTAGGCTAATGAGTGTGCCAAGATAATGTGATTCCAAAAGATTTATAACAATCAAACAGTGGAGCGGCCAGGGAGATTGAGCCATTTCACAGACCAGGGGATAGATATCACTATTGCCTTAACTGCAGCCCCTATTTCCACTTCTCATTGCAAGAGAGAATACTGATTTAAGCTATCATCTTCAGACAGGTGCTCTTATAGCCATCATCCATTCCCATTAGGCTTCAATCACACCCACTGATCCCGCTAGACAAAATAGGTCTAGAGGGAGGATACCTTATAGTAAAGATGTATTAAACGTACCGCACTAAAATGTATTCATACAAGAAAATTGCTCATGGTGGTGTACTTTGGTATCCTCCATGGCTCTTTGTTCAAGTGTATTCAGAGAGAAGGGACCAGCAGAGACACAGTTGAAATGATTGGATTTATTTAAAGCTAAACACCGGCATACATGATAAAATATGCTTGCACGTGCACATCTGGACCCAGTGGATAAAAGATGAGAGCATTTTACACATTTTTTCTGTCATCTGCTATGGAAATATGCAAGATAATGTGGCCCTTTGGGGGAGATGCAAGACAAACACAATACAAAGTATCCAGGGGTTTCTGCAGGCTGAGGAAATTGATCAGGAAACCAAAAACAGCATCGTCTTGCCTATTTCTATTCACCATTCAAAATGGTTGGTGTACTAAAATAATGCATAACTTCCATTCGCGGTGTTTAAAACATTCAGCAGCTTGCAGGCACACATACTTGCACAATCCTATTACACATGACACAAAGCATGCTAAGTGCGTCTAAGGCCTTGAATTTTATAGCTCATTTGTGCTCAGTGCCAAAGATCTCTTTACTATGTGCAGTTCACAGGAATCCTTGGTTAGGATTGCATTTGCTTATTACATCTTCACGTATCAATGACAAATATCAGGGTCCATGGAAAATTCCAGCTTTGTTTCTCTTCTTCAACAGTCTGTTTTCATTCCTGTGTGAACCTTGAAACACTGAATAGAGCTGACACACTGTAGCTCTGTAAACAGAGGTTGAGGAGTGGCGCTTTAATGAGAGCTGCTGCAGGATTGTCAGGACGTGAATCTGCTGCCATCTGCTGGACAAATACTGAAGCGCACTGCTGCTGTGGCTGTAGAACTGCTATAACTGACAATTCGGACTTTAACTCCAATTCACAAACTTAAGAATGAAAGTGACCTATCAGATTTCTTCCATATTAAAACTATTTTTGAACTGGTTGTCAACTCTTTTGGCTTCTGTCCACCAAAAACGAAATACTAGTATTTTCCTTCTCAATTTATCGAGGCTGGAAAGGCTAAAACTAGTTAGTTTATCACAATAAATACAGGATTATTAGAGAGAAATCAGACAAAAATTAGCATAATTTTGTGCAGAAGAAATATACCTCTGATCTGATCCCAGTATGGAAACCAGAGGTGAGTACACCTTGTCTGAAACCAGTTTTGGTGTCATTGTACAAATTTCCATTGAATAAATAATGTGTATAATTCAGCATTGTTTCAGGCTATCATTTGTATTTGAACTGAATATTTCATCAAATGTTTGTTGTTCTTTTTCTCCTTCATCTATCAGGTTCAAACAAGAAGAACAAAGCTTCATGTAGTTTACATCTTCATTTTCTGAATTGTTAGTGGGATACTAAATGCTCCAGTTTGGCTTTTTCTTGTTTCCATTTCAGCCAAGTTCCTATTATTTCATTCTTATTTAAACATTTATATGTTGTAAATATAATTTACATT
This sequence comes from Chaetodon trifascialis, assembly GCF_039877785.1. Taxonomy (NCBI): domain Eukaryota; kingdom Metazoa; phylum Chordata; class Actinopteri; order Chaetodontiformes; family Chaetodontidae; genus Chaetodon; species Chaetodon trifascialis. The sequence continues at coordinate 18,101,640 of NC_092066.1, forward strand.
GTTCTTTCACATGGAGGATATAAGGATGCCGCAGAAAATAAGCGTAACGCTCTGATGGCCTGAGTGTTCAGTATTCTGCCCGTCTATGTGAACAGCTGCTGCGTTTAAGTTTGCACTCATGCGACACACCCAGTATTCTTGTTATTGAACTGATGCAAACCTTTTCAACATACAATCACAACAGCGGGTACAATCAATGCCTCCAACAAACCAACAAATGATTACAAAACTGAGGTAACTCACAGATGAAGCGTCGCAGTAATCCCTCAGAAACCATCTGGTCACATTAGCAAAGGTCCAGACATTCCAGGCCAGTTTAATATTTAGTCCAAAACAGTATAATAATTACGAAAAGCTGTTTTATCATCTCAGATTACCCAGCAGATTTTTTCTCTGTCATAACTTCAGTGAGGATGGTGACATCTTGGTTTGAAGATGGCTGCTGCACTCTGACCTTTCGACTGACATCTCTGTTGGCCAGTTAGGATCTCCCACACCATGTCCTCAGCCGACAATAGCCAAGGACACTCCGCATTGAAAAGAAGTGTCTGTCGCTCTTTTCTTTTTCTCTTCTTCTCTTCTTTTTTTCCTTGAGTGTTCGAGGTCACATGTTGGTTCATCGGTGGTCTCTAGGGTGAACACAAGAGTGAGCAGTGAGACCACAGAGTGATTTCTGTTACTTGGCCCTTTGTTATCGCTGCTGTGAGTGTATCTCGAGCACCGAGGAACCGTGTCTGGCATGAGAAATAGCACAGCATGTGGCATTCAGTGCTCCCTTCTCACTAAAGGACACACTGCGTTAGATTATTCCCTCGGGTAAATGATAGCAGGAGAGGACGGTGAGACCAGGAGGGACACCTGTTTGACATTCACTGACTGAAACCTAGAAATCATCTAAGATGTTGCCAAATTAACAGCACAAATTGGTCTCTTGCTCATCAGCCCAAGCAGTCTCTGATGTTTTAGAGCAAAAGATAGCAAAAGGACAGCCAGTTTTTGACTTGCTTTGACGCTTTGTGTTTGTGCAAGCATGGCATTTGGAGAAATTGGGGCAAACCCGCGTTATCCGACTCTGTATCGAAAGGACAGTCTCCTTTTGTTGCATCTTCGCTTTGTGATTAATGCTGCCATGTCAGGTGTAGTTTTCGTTCATTTCCAGTATGTTATTTGCTCACAGAGGTCAGTCATAGGAAATGTATTTTTGTTGATGAAAATGAATCCACAGAGGCTTTAGCAGGAAAACAGCCAAGAATGCTCTCGCCTCAGAAGAAACCAGAGCGTCGAGCTCATTGCTGATGAAATGCGGATGTGATTTCCACAGTGCTCTATCTTTTAGATGGATAAAAAATATGACCGCACCATGTGACAAATGTTGTGTCACATCAAGTGATGCATGGTATTCCTCCCCTGGGGAGCACAACATTCCCACACATGACTGTGGCTTGCAGTGGGACACCAGGGGATCCACCGAGGCTGGAATGTGGCAACATGGGAAGTTTGTTGATCATCGCTGTCACATTCGCTCACAGTTAAATGACCAAAGGCACACAAACAGCAATATTGTCAGTCTCTAAAAGCTTTAATACTGCTCAAGTGAAATTTATAACGACTATAAAAGTCACAGTGTAAAAACCAATAAATCTGTTTTCTATCCCATCGTTGGTTTTTGGAGAAAAAGTTCAAATTCAGAATTCTTTTTCTTTATTTCCATGCACTTATATGAATTATGAGCCTCTGCCTAATGGATGACAGAGATGTCAGCTTACAGGAAATCTGCATACTATTGTCTCCATTTCAGTGAAATGATGATGATTTTACCTATAACATAGAGATCAAATGATCACATACACAAACTAAGGTCATATTCATATAGAATCGGTGTATGCATCTCACACAGTAACTGCTTACCTGCAGTCCTGTCATCTACAGTATGTTTAGTCATTTGTTGTTATCAAGAATCCATCTTTTTTCCATTAATTCAGTCAGTTTTGATCATTGAACAGTGTTTTTTTTTTTTTTTTGATGAAAACAGAAAGTTTACTTGTGAGTCACTGCAGCGTTAGACAGGCAGCACTGTCTGATTGAATCTCTCAAAGGAAGCAGAGCGTCGGTTGCTACGTGGGCGGACGTTTCACACTGGCATTCAACAGCCTTGAGCAGGTTTTAAAGCATTTAAACTTATTGTAGTACAGTATGAGCCTACACCTCCAATCGAAGATGGCGTACTGTGAAACCGTCATTATGCTCACTTAGTAAGCTACCTTTTCCACCACCTCCACTCTGAACGTGAACACTTTGTCTTGTTCAAAGGTTTGGAAGGGCTTTCTGCGAGCGCAGCCATGAAAAGATTACATCAGGTAAAACCTCCCAACACAAGTGGGAGGATTTCACACCCAATCCAAAAAGCTGGAGGAGAATCAGGTGCATTTATCATTTTAATTGCCTACGTGAGCCTATGCAAATTGAGAATCTATGATAATTAAAGGAGCATTAAGTAATCCATGACCTTCATCAATCATTGTAACTGTCTCATCCCACACAAGCCCTTGGCACAGCCCCCTCTGCTCTCGTGCCCTACATTTTCCCAGTTAAGGTGAGTAGAGATGTAACAGCAAGGTCGAGTGGACAGCCACAAAGGTTATGCTGTAACATCAGTACTGCTTTGTCACTGCTTCACACAGCAGGTCCAGGACAGAGCAGGTGAAAATGTGGACATGGGTAGACTTCAACTGTCAATAACTACGGATGTGCTTACTGTGGACTATGACGATCACTTTTTTTGGTGTGAGGCAACAAAAAACTCATTTTATATGAAGGCGGATATTCATGATATTCTCTCTTACTTCAAATAAACCTGTAAAGGACCTAATATTGTCTGCAAATACTTGACACTGTAAATGATTAGCAACGAGTAACATTAGCCAGAATTCCATAGTGGTTCATAAATGCAGGATGCTGTTTGTCATCCATCATATTAATATCAGATGTAAGGCACAGTATGATACTAGTAGAAAGAAATGTAGAAAATGCCTACATTCCCCACATCCTAAACTCAATGTACTTTCTTTAGTGCTTTGCTTGTGCCTTTGAAACAGCTGTTGACGGTCAGCAGATCCACCAAGGTCTCTTGGAAACCCAAAGATCAGCCAGGCAGACAATGAAATGTCTTCAACTTTAATCTGCAGCCAGTGCAGGAAGGAGCATCTAAAGGTCACATCTTATTACCTTTGCTGTCTGCTAAGTTTGAATTCCTTCAATATTTTGCAGCCAAATACTGATAAGCATATACAGTAGGAGGTGTCATCTTTATTTGCCATCTTTGCTTTGAACAAAGCACCTCATTCACACCATATTCATGTGCAACACAACATAAGCTTTGCTAATGTAAAAACAGACCTTGAAATTCGTGCCACCTTGAAGAAACTTTGAAAGCCACCTTCCCTGGGCTTTATTTCTGCAGGCCATTTTAAATTCCACAACATTTCCATCCCTTTTGTTACTTCAGGTTAGCTATAATGCTAATTAGATACCAGCTTGTTGTTGTCCAACTCTGTGCTGCATAGCAATGAGACGGATCTAACACACTCCTCGCGCCCTTTGAGCCCTTGTCTCTGCTACCAGCAATGCTCCCAGCTCAGCCTTGTGAAGGAGCTGAAGAAACAATCATCCTGCACATTAATTCTCTCTGAACTTCTGCTGGACTCCCTGCAGGCCTGAAGCAAGCTGTTGTAGATGCAGTCCTACTGAGAAACTCCGACATGCACAAGCTGCCAAACAGCCAATCTCACTTCTATTTATTTTCCATGAGCACTGAGATTCATATATTTCCTGCGTAGTGTATGCAGCAATCACTTGTGGGGCATTAGCATGTCAAAAATTGAGGATTGCTCCAGGATTATGGGAAGTAGCTCTGTGATTACACAGAATTAAAAATAAATCAGTGTTTACCACAAACATTCAATTTATTATTTAACATTTTTCAATCTTAAAACCTTCATCAGTAAGGAAACGCTTCTTCTTACAAAGTGTACAGTCGGTCTAAAGAGACTATGAATGCAGATTCACAGAATCCAGACTAAAATAACAACTTGGATGGATTCTTACAAGATTTTGTAGAGACATCCATGAGTTTTGCATTTGTGGTTTTGGGCAAAATCTCTCAAAAACAGTTGGATGGATTACCATGAAGTCTGAAACAGACATTCATGTTCCCATGAGGAACTTTACTAATCCCCTGACTTTTTGTCTTGTGCAATCATCCGGTCAAAAATGTCCTCTGTCCAACACTTTAACATCATTTGTTAAACTGCCTGTTAATTCTTTTATATTAAGACTCATCTGACACCACACAGAGCTGCTACTGTGGCTGTGGGCTCTTAGTCCTGTTCCAATGATCCACATTCACAGTTCAGTTTCTGAGAAGAGCTCAGCCAACATTTCCCCTCTCCAGTGTTGCCAAGCAGGCAGGTCTCTGCTCTTACTGCTTGCTCAGATACTTTCAACAGGCCTGTCCCAGAATATTCTTCACCTGTCCCCCAAAAAGCCTCAGCGCTTAAAAGCAGACAAACATTTGCTTAGGCTACTCGGTTGTAATGGAAAGAGAAAAAGCTGCTTGAAACTGACATGATGATGTTATTGATGTAGTCACATCTGCTGTTGTCAGACTAACTCAGTTCATTTACTTTGTGTGCTCTTTTCCTTTTGAAGTTCAAAGTAAAGCATATTTATAAATTTGTGAATCAAGCTGATTTTTTTCCGTATGATGCTTATGATAAACATTGGTATTATTCTTATATCCTATGATTTGTTGTTACTTCATAGTTTTTTTTTAAGGTTTATACTTCTAGACTTTTTTGTCCCTTGAAAAGAACATTGTGACATAAATAAATAAATGGCATAATATATGTGGAAAAGACACCAGTGCCCTCAACACACTGATGTGACATTTGTGTCTTGTTTACTGGCACCTCATTAACCTTCTGTTTCCTCTCACCCTATTGTCTCACAAGGCAGCCATATTACAGAATAAGAGAAGACATATTAGTGGTGTATAGTGTCCCTGATTACTTCCTATAAAACAGATTCTCCCTCGCCTGCTTTTGGATTTCTGGCAATGTACCCAATTAACTGTGTGTCTACCAGCGTCCTGCTGGTGCTCTGCTAGCCTTGCTGTGGGCATGTTTGTGTCGGTGCTAGCGGGTGCAAACCCATTAGGCTCCTGCAGAGAATTCTTTGAAAAAATGAAACCGTTTTTTTTTCTGGCTGCCCTCTGTAATTATCCTAAGAACCTCTAAACATCTTACCAAACGTGTTTGCGGTGTGACTTGTAAAAGAGGACTGTGTGTTATCATGAGGAAGATGCAGTTATAATTGAGCTAAGCTGCAGAAGTTGGCTGAATCTGTCGCAATGATTTTTTCTCCAGGTTACGAGAGCAAACTTGATACCAGATGGGTGAAAAACAACTCATGCATGTATTTATAAAACTCGGTGTGTCAGAATTAAAAATACATTCAGCTTTAGCGGGCAGGTACAGAAAGCTACTGAGACAGATGGGTGTATCCACCAGCACTGGATACACTGGATCCTCGTTTTCATGTACAGTCATTGATATTCCACTGAAGCTGAGGCTACTTAACATTGATTTATCATCCATGCTGCTGCATCTCCAGATGTTTAATGGCCAGTTGACATTTGATAGCACATAGATAGGATCATGTGCACCACTGGTGGTCATTGGCAGCACTTCTTACTTGGTATGCAAAGGTAAGCCTCCACCTGCTCTGTCAGATAGGCAGCTGAGTGAATATGCAGATCATGGCTTCTCTGTCCACTGCCAGATGGTGCCTCTCAAACTGTGTCTACTAAAAAAGATGCTGTCCAAAGCTAGAGATGACCCAACAAAGGCCCTGTGTTTATGCTATTCTGTATTATTGCTTTGAACTAAGCTGGCAACAAGCTCAGAAAATAAAATCTCAACATGTGAGCATTAGTGGACGGGGAGGGGGAGGAGGAGGAGGAGGAGAGGGAGGAAACAGTTGTTTTTGGAAGTCTTCCAGATAGAGGCTGGGGTCACATCAGCTGGGAAATGGAGAGACTATCTGGGAATTCCATGCTGCTGCGTACTTTCCGCATTTGAAAGACCCTTCCAGAAACCAGGCTCTGACTGGATGAAATCATCAGAGGGGCAGGAAGTGGCGTCTGTCGCCAGTGCGTCAAGACAATGGCTTTTACAACACAGCTTTTTTTTTTTTTTTTTAAATTAACAAGAATCATGCCACACTAATCAACTTCAACACATTAATCAACTTCCAACTTCAACACAGCCATGAGTGATTGATTTAATAAGGTTTTGAAGTTCTTAAACTGATTGAATCGTGATATTTAGATAGGATGAAGATATTTAGACTGGATGGTATATGAGAAATTATTGTATGATGGAAATAAAATTGCCCTCTCAGAAAGCTCTCAGCTGACGTTTTGCTGCACAAAGTTCAGTAAACATGGTCGTCTTTGTCCTAAAGCTCCAAACCACAAAACAGCTTGCTTCTGTTTCTATGAAACATGCAAGTGTGTAGGATGGAAAGTGTCCATTACAAAATGGACCTGCCACGTTCAAGAAAGCGGTCCAGAATTTCATTTTTAGTACGAATGAATAAGTATCATTCAACATTATACAATTTTAAGATGTTTGTAATGTAGAATTCCATATTTTTTTGTATACATATGGATTGTACCTTCAGGTTATAAGGTTTAATTATGCTTCTGAGGTCTGAGCTGCAGCAGAGAGGGCCACTTTTTTGGACCTAATTCACCCTAATTTTGTAACTCGAACATGACTCCAGTAAAATTTTAATTGGTTGTCTTTTAGGATTAATATAGTAGCTGTGTATGTGTACAGGTGTATGGACAGGTGTACTACAGAGGGAAGGTGCCACGCTGAGGCTGCAGACTGTACAAATGGTGTCCAGTGTTACGCCACTGATGATACTAACAACAACAGTTCATATACTTTAGACATTATTTATATGCAAACACTGTTGTTGTCTTGAAGGTCTGAAAAGTGGTCACTGGTATCACTGGTAATCATGAGTGTAATCCATTATAAATATAGAAATACAATTAATACACAAGTCGTGATTATAGCAGCTTCAACAGTTTGTGTACCAACCTCCTCTTCATCAAAAACTCTAAGGGCTGTAGACTTATGACCCATTTACCTTGTTTAAAATGTAGGCTTTTCAATTGTGAACGTATTGAAAAAAAATTGAAATTTAAGTCAGAATCAAACAACCAATGCCGGTTATTTTAGTCTGCCACTGTCATGCTGAGGCACTCTTTCTTCACCCCGACAAGAAGCCTTGAAAACTTCTATTTCATCACACTTTTCTTCATGGGAAAAAGCACAGATTTCTGGGTCATTTCTTCTATGAATGGTGAATGGAGCCAGACAAGGCTGACACAAAATGTCCGCTTCATGTTTTTCAAATGATCAGTTTGTGACCTAAATGTTAATAATGTGAACATTATTATCACAGTGCGGCCTGTAATGACTTCTTTGTGCCATCTTCTACGAGCCTAAAACATTTTTCGTGTAATGTCTGGATGTGTGTGTGTGTTTGTATAATAGCACTAGTCTTATATATTTCTTAATAATGCTATCGTTGTGTAACCCAGATTGCAACCAAATCAATAATGACACTTGAGAGCTAAAGAGCTGTTTATCAGGCTGCCAATGTATCTGTGTCAATGACACAGTAAGGCAGGACTATACGTAAGGATGCTATTTTGTTGTTCAATGAAACAGAATTTCTGGTGACATAACATCAGTTACTATCAGCAACTTTACTTGAGTCACTGAGCGAGAGTCACACATTGTCAGGAGTTGTGTCTGTATGTAAAGGCAGCCGAAGACAAAAGAGTCTTCTTCAAGGTTAGTAGTTAAGGTTTTAAAAGTAAAGTGGATCAGCAGCAAACATTTGCAGCCGAATGAGATGTGAACATTAAAGCAGCAATTATGAATTCATTTTGGATCCAGCAGTATTAGAAATCAAATGCAAATTTCCTCACATTGCATTGTGATAAATACATGCATATTAATAAGGATCTAAGTGTTTAATAGTGTTATCCAATATCTGCAGTGATCAAACACTGCATCCCTAAATGGAAAGAACACGCCTGTGATATGAATGAGAATAACATGTTTTTGTTGCAAGAAACACGTCCGGATCATGTTTTTTATCCTGTGTCAAACTCGTGATGAGCAGCTGCCAATGAAAACATGTTTACAACATGTCAAGTATCTTGAAGAAGGAAGGCCCGGCTGGCTCAGGACCGGAACATGTTCGAGCCACAGTGTACTGAAAAACACTGACCCAAGAGTGAAAATAGACTGTCCGCTCTTCAGGCTCTGAACTTCACCCTACTCACGGTAACGAATGACAGTGTGTGCCTGACGAAGAAAAGAGGCTGAAGGTTGTTTTCCAAATCAATTTTCTGCTGTTTTCTATCATGCAAGGTTATTCTTCATCTTTTTATTGGAGTCTGAGAAAAAGAAAATGTAGTTGTATTCTCTGTTGGCTCCCTTCTTTTGAGCGAAGCTACGGCAGTTGAAAGGCTGTGAACCAATATTAAAACAAGTGCACACAAAAAGAAAAGTGTATCATAAAAATAAAACAAAAAATAATCTATATATTTGTCTCTTCCAAAATAAACGAGTAAAACTGATACTCCAACTGCACCGGCAGTGGTGTCAACTGCTGAAAATCTTATTTCTGGTTCCCAAACTCAGACAAAACCAGAACCGAGGTTTTGTCAGGAATGTCTTTTCTCGATTCATTTGAGCCGGAGTGCATCATCTCAGCAGATCCTTCAGTAAGTCTGAGGACTTAAACTCTCCTCCAGACAAACCATGAAACAAGAAATAAGATACAAAGGAAAAAGGCCTTTGGCTGGAGGCAAAGCCGCCCAAATGAATTCAGAATTCCATACAAGCTCAGATCAACGTGCTGTATGTAGATATCTTAGAGTGTGAGGAGAACTCGAAAGTTCCTCCTTCACCTTTCCGCCTGAAGCCAAATTAAAGCCCTTTCTCCACAACACTAAAAAAAGATGGATTACTGGCTCTTCTTTCTGACAGAATCAACTGAACCAGCAGTTTCCCTGTAGGAAGTTCCTTTCTCCCTGTCAGGCCCATAAGACTGTGCTTCAATAGAAGGAGCAGGGGAGGGCCTCCTCGCTTCAGGCTGAAGTGACCTGGCGCTGACACTCGAGGCTGTCTGTCGGGCAAAGCGGCCAGTTAGGGGGAAAGTATTGTTCAGGGCTGCCGGCAGAGGAAGCTAACTCAGACACTTTCCATCAGCTCTCTGCCTTTTCAAACTTCTCTGATTTTCCCTTTCCTGAACTTTTTCCTGTGGACTCATTGAGAAACAACCTGACAGAGTTTACTGTTAGCTGGCTCTCTGTCCGGGCTAAATATAGATTTTTTTTTTATTCATTGGACGATGGTTTTCTCACCCCTGAGGTTATATATAGGCACAGTTGTCTTTGCTTGGTCATGCCTTGACAGACAAAGACATACAGGAATGAGTGTCCAGACAGGAAGTGTGTAAACGCTTCCTGATGACACATGATAATGTAAACACATTTTTTGTGTCTGAACTGGTGAGGAGCTTCATTAAATGGACCGTGAATGATTCCTCCACTCTCTCCATTGAGGAAAATATTGAAGATAATGAGAAAAATAAGGATGTCAGTGTGCCTTTTGGGCCACAGAATAATTGTTTGGTAATAATGGGTATCGTGATATTGTGTGAGCTGTGGGGAAATCTAATGAATAGATAATGTTTTTGATATTCTATATTACTGTAACTGTTTCCTACTGTGCTTTTTTATTCATTTGAATTTTTAATGCTGTGCTCATTTTTTTTATGCTGTTTCTCAGTTTTTATGGTGTTCTGACTTCTAATATCTTGTCTGTTTTCATTCAGCATCTACATGCCGATGTGGCGTGCATGAAGCTTTTCAGAGCGGTGAGAGTTTGGAGTCTAAAAGACAAGAGCAAGTGCGTGAGGAATGGATTAAACCTCGTCTTTATCTGCTCTAACGTAAGCTGCAAATGTTAGCATGAGTGGCTAACCACCTTACCACCTACAGCGTTACAGTACCTCCAACGGTGTTACGTCCAAATGTGTTTGTTGTTCACTCTCTGTGTTATTTTGTGGGGTTCCAGGTTACAGTAGAAAAATAGCTGTCTAGGGCTCACACATCGTCTGTTTGTGGATATGTTTTTGTGTGAGCTGAGATGCAGCTGTATCAAAATTTAATGATAGCAGCTCAGTTCTGCTCTTGGTTTTGGGGATGTTCACAGTCCAGCAACTCCAGCCAAATCTGCATTAGATACCAGCTGGCTTTCTTTTTCTTTCTTCAGAAAAGACAACTCTGGAGGATTGATAATTGGCCTAAATAAACTGAATTACCCAGGGAGCACTAGGTGACGCTCACCTATTCCCGTTCTCACCTGCCTGCTTTTCTCTGTCTGTGCTTGAGGTCGTTCATCTGTGTAACACACTTAAAGTAGAGAGAAAAGAAACTATCCAGGGATTTCACTGGAAAGGAACTGAAGGCATCCTGACGACTTCACTGCACCACGGACTGAAGCTAGTGAACAAAGTCAGTAATTTTTCATGCTGATAATGAAATGGTTGTCCCCTTGCTTCGATAAATGTATGTTGTGAACATCAGCAGTATCTTTCTCACTACTTCCTGTAGAAATTCAGAATGTGCTGTGCTTATCATTGGCTCTCCCAGAAGAAGACTCACCGCAGTCTGCCTTCCTTGTAGGACCCCCAAGACCCCGAGGCGAGCAGGAAAGCTCATGACTGAGCTCTCCCACTCGAGGAGAGGCTGGGGTCTATCAGGACTAAAGCTTCATGCCTCAATGACAGTTTCTGCCCGACTGCAGCTGCAAGGACCCCTACTGACGCTCTTATCCCGCCGTATGGGCACTGCAGTGTTACATTAACGTAAAGTGTTTATTATCTGCTCGTCTGTGAACACCACAAATCTAACTTGCTGCATTACATGCGTGTAAATATTTGGATTATTATTATTTTTGCAGATTGCACTTATTCATTATACTGTAAACATTTCTACATTAAACGCTGAACAGGTCTTTTCACTTTTCACTATATTTCATGTTGAACATTCCTGATTATTGACTTCCTCAGTGCTTGTTTTTTTTTTTTTTCTTACTCTCTACACGTTGACCGTTATGCACAATAACACCAAAGCAAAGTCCTCGTATGTGAAAACTTCATGAACCAGATTCTGATGTGCATTTACTTTCCGTCTCCTACTCAGAGATGAGTCCTTTCAACCATGAAAACATTTTTCCTCCAACCTTAGGAGACTCTTTTAGGTGGCCAAAAGTATAAAATGTTCCGTCTTACTGTAAAATAACTAAGTACATTTACTCAAGTACTGTCCTTAAATGCCCATGTCGCACCCACACAGGAGTTTTCACTTATCTTGTCTCATTAGTCTCCTCTCAGAGTGAGCCTGACTGTCATCCCTCTGATCTTTCTTTTTTTGTCGGACCTGTTGGAGTGTGATGGGTCCAGCTACACTGCATCGCTCCTACTGGTTTGTTAAGTTTGACGGCCTCATTTCATTTCTTAACAGAAGCATAGAAAGGAGTTTAGAATAGCTTCATCTTTATTAGTTCCAACATTAAAATGTTGCTGCATAATAGTGATCCAATAACATAAGAGACTGGGGATATTATCCATTGAGTATTCCTATTTTTGATACTTTAACAGCTAATTTGGTGTTTTTGCATCTTTTAGAACAAGCAAAGAATTAAGTCTCGCTTTGCGAAAATAAAAACTGAATAAAAAGGACAGACCAGGTGAAACATCTGGTTTCAGAGTATTTTCACACTGTGTTATTGCTTTACTTAAAGAAAGGACCTGATTATGTTCCAGATATGCTTATTTAGGTTATTTTGGAATTCACCTAGAAACCAGTTTGGTGATTTAGGCATGAGGGCTCGTTGACCCTAATCCTGAGACCGAAGCATAACTTCTATTAAAGGAAAGCACTGTCGAAAGACTCTCACTTCAGGGGAGTTTCTGTCCTTGTGAGAACGTTTGGTTCCCCTCATTGAAATATAACACACACACACACACACACACACACACACACACACACCCTGACTGAGCACAAAGACATTTAAGAGTTGTGAAGTAATTTAGTCACTGTGGCCATCACACATGTTGTTCAGCAGTAAGGAAGTCGTCTGGAGGGAAATCAGTGTCGAGGAGTGTCTCCTCATCCCTCCACACATCTCATTTCATTGGCTGAGAGGCGTGATGTCACAGAGTGGACTACCCTATAAAAAGTCACTCTCGTACACACATGCGGCAGACCAGCTGAGACTCACTCACAGCAAGGAAGACAGCTCTGTGAGACACCACATACTTTACGAACAACTGTGAAAACCTTTGGGAATATCCACCAGCGAGCGGGAAAACATCTCATCATGTGCCGAGGACTTGACTCACTGCCCAGCACCTGCCTGGAGAGGTGAGATCATGAGGCCTTTCTGACATTTCTCTGTTTTGGAGGAACAGTAATTCATTCTTCTGTTTCTACAAAATGACAGCTGAACGTAATTGACTTTAAATCCTATTTGTAACATTTTCTCTTTTTTTTTTTTATCTTTGCAGGGCGAAGGAGCTGAAAGCTTTGTTTGGAAGTTTACTACAGAAGTCAGATCACAGCATCACCGGCCAGTCAAAGAAAAATGACAAACTGAAGTAAGACATGCAGTCAAATTCTCTTTTTGAGCATGTCAGTCAAATCAAAGTGAGCCATGGCGATTTGTAGAACTTTTCCTGATGGTGTTTTTCTGTCTTTCTGCAGGCTGAACGCTGATGAGCCTCTGAAATGGAACGAGTCCTTTGACAAACTGTTGTCCAGTCAAAGTAAGTCCTCCAGATCAGATCAACTGTTTCGCTCACTCCACATGTTTCAAGGTGACTTCCAGATGTTAACTCTCTCCTCTCTCTTGTTTCCAGATGGGCTGTGCCTGTTCAGAGCATTTCTTATCTCAGAGTTCAGTGAGGAAAACATCGCCTTCTACTTGGCTTGTGAGGACTACCAGGCAAGCAAACCTTCAAAACTGGCCAGCAAAGCCAAGAAGATTTACGACGAGTTCATCAGCTCTAACGCACCACGAGAGGTAAATATCAAATAGCGTACGCGGATTATTAAAGATGGTATTCTGCTGGCTTCTCTTACGCTGCTGTGAAGCACCGATATTCACCTCTTCACCTTTTTGGTTCCTCTGCAGGTAAATCTTGACCACCTAACCAAAGCCATCACAAAGGAGAACATGGAGCATCCCAGACAGTCCTGTTTCAACCTGGCCCAAGCCAAAATCTACACCCTGATGGAGAAAGACTGCTACCCTCGCTTCCTCAAGTCCTCCACATACCTGGAGGTCAGCAAAAAGGCCAAGACAGGCTAACGACCTTCATTAAAAACTGTCCAGCACCCAGCAGACGTGACGCGATCACTCCTCAAAAGGGACATAAGCTTACTGAAGCACAGCAGAGACTGAAAGGTTGACACTCAGCAAACACCTCAGTCCAAGGAGTTTGGTGCCAGGTTGTGCAGTTATTTTGGAGACCGGAGGTTGCATACAGATCGGGGTCCGGGCTGGAAGCTAAAGGTCGCATGAAGCTGTGAGAAGAGACTGAGCTGCAGGCGCTGCTGCCTCTGACAGAGACGCGTGTACTGAACATACAGGGCTGCACGACCGACGGCCGCAGTGGCATCAGTTAGAAAATGCAGACAGATATACATGAGCTGCTTTCACACAACAAAACTACCACTGGGAGACACTCCGTAGCACTAGTGTTTATTTATTCATTATTTATTTAAAGTTATTGTATTCTCATTTTTATTATGTGAATATTTGCTGTGCAGCTACTTGGTGAAAACTGGTTTGTATCTGTATTTTTATCTGAAGTACTGTATGTAAAAAAAAAAAAGTGCATTGAATAAACGTAATTTCCAGAGACTAAAAGGTTATTGTTTTGTTCCATGGAAATGTCAGTTGTAGAGAAGGTGGCTATGGTTACTGAAGTCAGGAAAAACACAGACAGCCGGAAGAAGACTTGCTCATGTGCGTTGTTCTAGTTGCTAACTAATCTGTGACCTCAGCGGTTCCACTTCTCACGAAGGTGGCTGGATGACTCCTCTTCTCCGCCGTGACACTGAATGGACAATATGAAGCGCGTGTGTGTAAGGTCGTGTGGGATTCCAGTAATTCTTGAATTTAGATGAACTGACGACTTTAATAATCACCAGAGGGGAAACTAGTTTGGTCGCCCAGTAACGAGCAGGAGGCGCAAGTCAGACGGGTCACAACACACACACATGTCCTTTATTCCTTCAGGCTGCACTGTGCCTGTGTGTGTGTGTGTGTGTGTGTGTGTGTGTGTGTGTGTGTGTGTGTGTGTGTGTGTGTGTGTGTGTGTGTGTGTGTGTGTGTGTCTCCAAAAAACGACATAATTTTGCCTGGAAGCATCTGAGTGTGATGGATGGTTGCCATGGAGACAGCAGCCACCTACTGAGCACCTCCACAGGCAGGTTTGTTTACTACCGTGCAGCCCGTGAGTCACAGCAGCCTCTCCTCCTTTTACTAAATCAGCTCCTTCCCTCCATTCTCCTGCCGTCCATCATCACCACCACCTCGCCGCCCTCCCACTGCAACTCCTGTTCGAACACTCAGCCGCTAAAGAGGCGAGGGCGATGTCATTAACACCGCTCACACACTGGTGGGAAATGACAGAGGCTATCTCTCCGCTCCACCCCTCTTTCTCTCTGTCATTTTCAGCCAGAAGTGATGTGTAATGAGGCCTCTTCTGAACGTGGGCATACAGTCATTGAGATTCAGTGAAGAAACACAGATTGTTTTTTTTGTTTTTTTGATTCAGCGAAGTGAAACTCTAACAGACGGACTTGACTTTTAAATGTCACTTACTCTTTGCTATGGCAGCTGATGTTACACATACATATGCAAATATTATTTTGGTGCCGTGTGAGACGTTTGGGTGTGATTCACGTCAATGTCAGAATCTCCGTTGGAAACAGAAAGAAGCATGTTGAGACCTGATCAGGGGCGGTGGCACGTGGGTGGACAGAACTTGTTTTTAGCTTTTTTAATAAATGTTTTTGTGTATCGCAAGATTTTGTGTCAGCAGGAGGGTGTAGTCTGGACTGTGTTGAACTTTTGAGATAACTGAAATCACCAATAACACAAATAATCATAGAGGAACAGAGAGAGAGAGAAAAGCTATCAGGACAGAGATAAATGATTTGTTTTGATGCCTGGAGGAAAATAGGTTCACTGCAGCAACAACTTGGATCTGCATCAGAAATACACCGAATGTAAAAACTGTTAAAGATCGAAAGCATCCACGTCTGGCTGTAGAGTTCCTGCTCTAATCAAACCCAGACAGGAAACTGATCTATTGTGATCCCAGATTATGCATTTTTGTGTGATGTGTGTAACTGGATACAGATGGTTTGGACAAAAAAACTTTGAAATAAGTAAATGACAGCTGAATCATTAATGCCAGTCAGAGCTTTTAGCTCATTTCCTGCTTTGTCCTGTTTTTCAGCAGTAATGACATAATGAGACACTGTATGAGATATTTCTGCCTGGTGTATTTCAACCGAGCACCATCTAAATATTAGAGGTCCATCATCTTCAGTCCTCAAAGAACTGAATGTTTTACCTTGAAGAAATCCCAGTACACACAGTCAGTGGGTGAAGAACTCTTCAGTGTGGAAATACTCTGAAAGTCTGTATTCAAAGTCTTACTGAAGTAAAATTACAAATATTAGCATCAAAATAAGCACTAATAATGCAGAATGACCCTTAACATACATTATATTAGTGGATTCTAATTAGTGATGCATTAATTTGTGGGCATCACTCATTTTTTTTAAAGTTGATGAAGGTGGTGTTAATTTTAAATACTTTGCATATTGATGTGTATAGCATAGTCCATAATAATACATCATGATTTATTAGTTAATTCATAGTTTGTTAACAATCTGACAATCTGCAAATTAGCTTGTAAAATAAATTAACTGTCAAATAAATGTAGTAGAGTAGAAGTATTCCATAAAGAAGTCCCATAAAAAGGACAAAGGAGTACCTCAAAATTGTAATTAATAACCATAGTTTACTTTCCACCAGTGCACACCTTTCAGTAAATGTGTGACTACAGGTATTTATGAGCAGTTTGTGTTGATCTTCCATTACAAGGTGAAGAGTGAATGATAAAGTCTTTGCTACTGTATTTATTTTGGGCATCAAGTGAAGAATAAACTGAGATTTTGAGGTTTTGGAGGTGGCTTTATGCTGTTATTATGGACAATAAGTAGGTAATAACACTTAATATCATGCACTTCAAATTTCAAATGATGTTATCTTTGTGGCTTTGGATTAAGCACTATTGACAGACGGGAATAGACACACCAGAGACAGACACTGCAGCCAAAAACAACACCAAGATAAACAGAGAGAAAGGTCAGTAACTCTACATGGGGAAAAAGAAACTATCTTTGAACGGGAATTTTTGGGAGGATATAACTGCTATATGTATTATACTACACTGATAAAAAGACTGTGTGCATGGTGCATCTGTACTCCATTAACCGAACAAACTACACTGATTGTCTTCAGAGTTTTCCACTGTTTTATGGTAATAAAAAAACAGTATTTTAAGCTAATTTAACATCCTGGAATCGACATGATTGGAGCTCAGCTTTATAAGCCTATTTTTAACTGCTTCCAGAAGAACAAGAAACCAGCTGCCAAACCAACCTATAAAAGGGATGAACTGCTGGAGGCTTTTGACAGTCACTTAAAGTAGCACAGAGAAAATCCTTCAGGACTCAGCTGACAGGATCTTAAGGAATACCATGTTTACAGCCCGGCCTCTTTACAGTAACTAAGTGATGAAAACTGATGACGAATTAAACGTATTACAAGCTGTGAGCTGTGAAATGTTCCATGTAAATTCCATGATGCTGCTGCATTAAGTAAAGCTCCATTCTCCAAAACTGAAAATGTAAATCTCTCCTTCTTCTTCCATAAGTCCCTGAGTCCAGTCCTGCAAGGGACTTTCTTTGCCTTTTTATTGGTAATCCTCTCTTTCTTTCACCTCTCATGTCCTGTCGTCTCTTCTCTACTCACTATCAAAAACACTCAAAGATACAGATATGATGCTGTCGCGTTGCTTCTCGCCTTTCAATAAAGCCTCCATTCGACTCATTATTAAAAAAAACATATCTGAATAACTACAGTAACCCAGGAGCAAAACAAGCCTCTGCTGTGAAGGTGAAGCCATTGCTCTACCAGTTTCTGTCGGACTGTTCATTTTGCTGTAATGTATTTTGTATTTGTTTGAAGGCAGAGTTATAACCTCCATCTTCAGGCTTTAGAATAGTTACTCTCTGCCGGCTCACCAGAAATAACCTTAATGTGTTTGCACAAAAGGAAAAACAAGATGATCAAGCTTTATTTCAGTGCACTGCTATCTTTACATCTGGGATCATTAAGTTTTACAGTCCACAAGGTGAACACAGACACAGCCCACACCTGGATGAGCTGGCAGGGGAGAGGCTGAGCCAGGCCTCTGTGTTTTTGGTTACATGAGCGTTTCTAAAGCACGGATCAGTTTAAGTAGACTGCTTTAAATGTCAGTAAGGTGGAGACATAATGTGGCACAAAAGAGGTGGAGCTCCATTAAACGGTGGATCTGGCTCATCTGGACACCCACTTCACCGGCAGAAATGAGTCAGCTTGCTCGTTTAAAAACATATTCGCTGTGCGAGTGGTGATTAATAAGCGTTGCCGGCGGTGCTTGAACTTGGGAGAGTGGTGTAAAAACAAAGAGCTGCAGTCATGGATACCAGGTTACCAAGGGAACAAACCCTGCATCCCATCCAAGCGCTCCCTTCAAAATGCTCAATTATACCACTTCAGCTTGAACTCATTTTCATTTCATTTGGCTTGCAAAATGAAAAAAATGGCTGCTACCATGAGTAAACCCCTTTGTGTCAACTTGCTGAAAATAGCCTCTCGTCGAGCATCACAAACACTTCATCTGATTATAGGTGATATTAAAACGCTGGCGAGAGTTATGAGAATATACCACTGGTCTGTTATGTCAGCATCTGGTCTGCATTATTTCATTACACGATGCCATACGAAGACAGCAGGGAGTCGAACCATATACAGCAAATAATGATGACTCACCTCACGGAGGTAGAGCCTCATATGTTTGCTGTTAGTTACACTTTCCACAGAGAGCCTGAGGGGATAGAGTTTGACTTTTCTCCGTCCAGTTCTCCCCTGGGCCTTCTGAGTTTCCTCCTACAGTCTAAAGACATGCAAATCAGATGGACTGGAGACTCTAAATTGCCCAAAGGCATTAACGTAGGTGTGATGTGATTTGCGGATCTGTATGCTCAGGCCTGTCCAGGGTCCCCCCGGTGTAGGCTGGGATAGATAGAGTGAAAGACTGCTAAAAACTCTAAAAAATAAATAAATAAAAGTTTAAGTGTCTCTTTCTGTGAGCGTGTCCCACAGGAGACTCCGTCTGTGGTGTTTTCCCTTGTGACGTTTTCCTTCTTTCTATTTACTGAAGATTCTGCTGCTGGACATTTCAGTAAACTTCCTCGTGACAGTAAAGCTCCTTGTCGCCTGTTAAATGAGTCAGCTGCCTCTCTGCTAACAATTCATTCCAAGACACGAGACCACAAACGGATTCCTTTCCCACATTAGTACACTGTCTGCAAATAAGATGAGGAAATGATAGTTCAATACAAAATAAAAATACTTCCCACTGTGCGTTTGTCTGCTTTGTTTACTATTTCTTTATTCATTCTGCATTAGTAGGATGAATTGCCCTGATGGGATTTCACTCAAGACGATACTGTGAAAAGCATGAACCCTTAAAAGCTTTAGCTAAAGTCCAGACATTAATCAAACGCTAATTGAGCGATGCAGTTAACAGCATCAGGATTAAAGTTCACCGAGTTCAAGTCCAAAGCAGATTATTTAAGTGGGAACTCGAAGTTCTGGAGAGTTGAGAACAGCCACATAGAAAATATGTGCAAACAGTCAAACTGAGGCCAGCGTGCTCATTAAAGAGAAAGTTTGACATTTGGAAAATATTCTTGTTCTCTTTGCTGGTGCGGGTTAGAGAAGGCTGACACCACTCTCCTGTTAATATGTTAAATAAGCCATGAGACAGTTAGCTTAGCTTACCTTAGGGGAAGAGAGCAAGCCTGGCCTCTGTCTGAAGGCAACAAAATCCACCTAGCAGCAGCTCCAAAGCTCCCTAATTAATTCACCTCATTTGTGTAATCTGTACAAACACCAGGAAGTCACATGGCCAGGAAATAGACTGGCACCATCTCCCACCTGTAGCTTCATATTTAGCATGCAGACAGGAGAGTGGTGTCAGTCGTCTGGACTAAAAGAAGGCCACTTTCTTGTGCTGGTGCGGCCAGGGTTCATGCAAAGTATGAGCCCCGGCCGCACCAGCACTGTGTTTATTCCACGCTGCACGAGCTTTATAAACTCAGCTGGCAGTTATGAGGTTAAGTGATGCACATAACAATCCTTCAAGTCCATTTTCAACATGGAGCACAAACACACAGGAAATAGTGTGACGTAGGTCTGCCACCGCCACATGACTAAGTGAGAAATAATGGACAGTGTGTGAGGCAACAACTGCGTGGCTTCTGCAGTGACAAGGTAATTGGGTTTGCAGGAAGGTCAGCTTTGTACTCAGCTGCTCTGACAAACACAGCGGGCTGAGTTTGTCAACCTATGAGGAGTAACGAGCGCCTAAACGCAGCTGATCTCATGTCAGTCTGCGCTCAGTCGCATGCCACTTTGTGCACATCAGCACAACACCTGATTCCTGTTTTGCCAATGTGTCAGATTCATTCATGCTCTGTGATAATCAGCGCAGGGGATGAGTCCTACTCACTTTGCCCTGCTGAAAAATCCAGTAGAATACCATTAAAAAACCATTAGAAACCATTACAAAGCCACCAGGAACCATTAGAAACCAATAGAATATGCCTAATGGTTTCTCTGACTTTTTTCAGCAGGGTGGGGTCATCTATTTTTTTATCCAGCACCACCATGAGGTCAGAATTCATATTTGTTCTTTGTTTTATGACCAAATATTTGCAATATTCATGACATTCCCTTCAGCTACAGCTGCACTTTGTGTGCTAATTGGCAAATGTTGGCATGCTTACACACTGAACTACGTGACCAGGGTGAACACCTGCTCAACATCAGCATGTTAGAGTTGTCATTTTGAGCATATTAGCATTCTGATGTGAGCGTTTCCCTCAAAGCATCATTGTGCCAAGTCCATGTTCAGACTGACAGTAATGCTGCATGACAAAACATTGAACCCTGTAGTAACATCCTTTATCCAATCATGTGTTCACAAAGTGGTGAACCTCTCTCCATCCTTGCTTGTGAACGACTGAGCGTTTCCAAGATGCTCCTTTCATACCCAATCATGATACTATCACCTGTTACCAATCAACCTGTTTACCTGTGGAATGTTCCAAACAGGTGTTTTTGGAATATTCCACATCTTTCCAAGTCTTTAGTTTCTCCTGTCTTCACTTGTTTGAAACATGGTGCTGCATAAATTTCTAAAAATCAGTGAAGCTGATGAGGTCAAACATTAAATATATGTCTTTGTACTGTTTTCAGGTTTCTTAAAGGAGATGAACAAATTATCATATTCATCTTTATTTCTATTTTCATTTATTTATTTCTATACTTTTGGTTTTACATAACTTCCCACGTTTTTTGGATTTTATTGTTGCACATGAAAGCACAGATTCCTGATAGATTGCTCTCTTGCTCTCTCATGTGAATGCCATATTTCCACTGTTTACCTCGTGATCTTTGCAACTACAATAAAATCTGTTGCCATGATAACTTTCCAGAGTTGAAAAGTACTATTAATTGCTGTGTGTTCTTCTGGCATCTGATAAGCCTTCAAACAATCAGATCTATTTCTCAAGCTGGACTTCCTGAATCTCACTTCATGTCTCGCTGGTACATGGACAACACACCAATTCAGCCCACTGCTGTTTCACTGCAGGTCTGAAGACCCACTGAGGTGCAGCCTCACAGTCTTTTTGAAATAACTCAACACATGTGATTTAATCTGAGCTGATTCAGATGAGTTCATTTGCAAAACACATCTGTCCATTCGGATGTATTTTCCTAATTTGTTTGCTTCTTTGTTTGTAGTCCAGGGAATATCAGTCAAACTAGTATTGAGCTGTTTTGACAACATATCTCATATTTGTTTAATTTTCCTAAATTATGTCTTTTTGAATGTGTATTCAAGGGAATATCAGTCACACTAGTGTTTGCTTCTTCATTAACAGAATGGTGACGATCTGTTTTTGCAAACAAACACATTACGGTCTTGTCTGTGACAAGAGAAAAACTGCTGAAAGAAAAGCTTGTCAGCCTTCAAAAACTAGTCCAACGTGTGCGTGCGTGTGTGTGCGTGTGTGTGTGTCTACTGCAACTACAAACAGCATCAAAGATAAAAACCTCACAGCTCTTTGCTCACGTGGTGAACGACAAGCTAAGAGAGATACAAGAAGATACAGTGAAGACACACCAATTAACCAATTAATTAACCAACTGACTTGGACGCAAGAGGCTTCAACTCTTGTCTGCAGCAGTGCAGCATCCCAATTAAGTGTCAACACGCGATAGAGATGTCAGAAACCATTGCAGCGACGAGCAAGATGGCACGTGCAGCAAACAGTCATTCAGGCTGCAGGAACTGGATGCCCCGAGTGAGACGTCAACTGCTTGAAATGAGGCAATTTACTAAAGAAGACCTTCTAAAGCACCTGATACAATATTTCCGTTCTGTTCAGGTGTGATCTCAGGGAACACTTTGTCCCCATAAAGCACCCTTTTATCCCAAAAAATAAAAAGTGAGGGGGGTGATTTTCTGAAGTGACACAGCATTCTGTTCATTCAGAGCTTAATGGAGTCTCTCTGTGCCTTACACTGAGGTAGAGAGGACGACAGTCACACCTCACACAGGTTAACAAAAGGCGAGGCGCAGCGGAAGATAAAGACAGACATGGAGAATAAAAAGGCGCTCAGTGAATACAAGAAGTGGATGTTTGACTTTGTCTCTTCTCCTTGGTCTTCTATTGTTGTGTGATTTAAGTCCTGGAGAATGCAAAGAGCTCTGTTGCCACCTGCTGGAGAGATGGCATGACTGAAGTCTGAGCAGACAAATGTGTTGGTTTCATTTCAGATTCGGGGAGAACAAAATTGTTCTGTACAGTGTGCAAGCGAAATGCTCCTCATCTCTTTTCCTGCACCTCAACGGGGAAACTAAAATGATGCTTACATGCAGAGTGTCTACACTATTACCAAAGAAAATGTTGATCAGTGTGAAGGATTTTCCTAGACTTAAAGCTGCTATAATCAAAATTTTCATTCTAACATTGGCTCAAATTGTTATGTGCATGTGAAAGGTGTTGCTTATGGTGACAGATCCACAGAGAGTTGTCACCCACCAACTCTGCAGCCCCCCCTCAGCTCTGTGGAGCATTTAACATCTTTCCCTTCACTGTTTCAGTTCACTCTCACTGCTTTCGTCACCTTCTTCTCCAGCCACAGCAGGAAAACACACACAAAAAAACCTCACCGCACACGACCAGCTCAGCACCATCAGCAGCAACATGAAGTTAGCAACTAGCTGGTGAACATAGTGGGGCTTGTAGCAACTAAATATTTTTCCTCAGGATTTGGCAGAGAGCCAAACAGTTGAAAAACGAAGGTTAATATTGCACTCATACTGATCAGGAAACAAAATGAATGAATGAATGAATGAATGAATGAATGAATGAATGAATGAATGAATGAATGAATGAATGCTATTCTATATCTGCTGGATGTGAAGCTCGGCAGCTGTCAGAGCCTTTCCTCTGAAAACTTCCTGCTTAAAAAACAGCAAAGTTGAGGACCGGACAGCTAAACAACAAGCTGAATGTCACTATAAAACTGCAGATTTGCTGCAGATTTCTGTGATAATTCTCCCTATTTTCATCACTCCAAGTGACTCTTTTTATATTGTCACATTATTTTTACATTGCCATATATATATATATATATATATATATATATATATATATATATATATATATATATATATATATATATATATATATATATATATATATATATATATATATATATATATATATATATATATAAAGAGGCTCTAGAATTTGATATGTCAACATTATGTTTCCTCTTATTTCTGATCAAAATGTCTTCAAAGGCTTGCAGACAAAAAGAAATCCAAAAGAGACAGGGCTGACAGAAGCCAGGCACACAATAGAGTACAATAAGGAATGCTTCCCTAAACCTGTAAGGAAGTTTCTTATCTTTATTCCAAAATTACCTTCCTCTGCTTCTTGATCATGTCAGCCCTTTTAATCGGCCTCCAGGACCAGCCTGCATGCAGCAACCGGAGGAATAAAGGTTAAGACTGTCAGCACTGAGAGAAATCCACTTACACCTCTGAGTGTGTCTTTGCATGATGGAGCTTCATCGGGCTAAAAGCATAATTACTGTGTCAGCTAGTTGCTGGACCACTGATGCGTCTGTCATTCACAGTTTTGTCAGACTTCGTCTTCGCCTGCTGCAGGTGCATGAGTTTCTCTGAAATGAATGGCTGTACTAATCCTCATATTACAGGGGGAACAAAGAGCCCCTCAATGACCCCTGGGAGCTATATGGAAGCTGATGGGGGATTTGTTTTTCCCCTGTGATGCCACTAGATGTCCTACAACCAAACACCAGCTGAATAGCTCCTGATAGAGTCTAAAGAAGCTGAGTCCGTCTTCATCTGTTAGATCTGACACCAAGTTTAATGGCTAATGAGCGCACGCTGTGAATCCTGATCGCTCACTCTGATCAATTAGCGCGCGGACTGATGCCGCGGTGCTTCGAGGAAGAAACAATCATGTGTTGAGATCTGTGCGTCATCGGGACCCCGGCGGCGGTGGCCGCGGTGCGTACTGCTTCTCCGTCGTGCCTCAGACCGGAGCGAGGGGGTCAGTGAGCGCCCACCGATCACCGATCACCGATCAGCGTGTTAATTGAATCCACCGACCACCCGAACCGTCGCGACCGGTGCGCCTCAACCCTGATGACCTCCGGAGTGACGCGTCTCTCCGGTGACAGTGCGGACGGAGCAGCGCCGGAGGAGATGCGCATATCTGCAGGTGCTCTAGCGCTGTCGTAAAACAACGGACGGGAGCGAGTCAGCTATCGGTAGAGAGATGCCAGGGGTAACCAAGTACAATTTAGTAGATGACGCGCAGGATTTGAGGATCCCCATGCACAACGACGAGGTGTTCAAGCATGGGGTCTGCTTCGAGGCAAAGGTAAGGACCCTCTGCAACAGATACTCTGAGTGGCAGGGATAATTTAAGGCTTGAAAACCGGCCAAACATTTCAAATGAGAGCTGTTGATGTCACTGCTCGTGTAACAACGTTTTCATCCACGCGTGTATGTGATGCTAAAGGTGTCTATTGACCGTAGGATTTTTGTCTACTTTGCATGACTTTGAAATGGTTGTGAATTAATCATATTTGACACTTGCACGGAGACGTGTTGCTTTAACCAATAACTTAATAAGGCTGACTTCATTTATTTCCTTTATGCCATGTTTTGATAAATCTATAAGTGAAGAGCAAACCTAGTTGTAAATTTTGGTCTTTGGCTTCTGCCAGCCAGCAAAATTAATCTAACTGTGGATAATATGGCTGCAACTAACTCTTAATTTCATTACTGCTTAATCAGTCAATTGTTATCTCAATCTCAATGAATTGTTTGGTCAGTAAAACATCAGAAAACGATGAAAACCATCAAATATGACATCAAATATCTTGTTTTGTCACATCAACAGTGCAACATGCAGCAATTCTCAAATGTGAGAAGCTGGAGCCATCAAGTATTCAGTGTTTTTGATTAAAGGTGCATTCGATCGGTTAATCCACTGCTGCAGCTCTGGTGTGTGATGATTTAGTCATAGAGGGGAATATTTGCAAAAGCATGTGAAATAAGCTGTCAAAACTGCAGTGGAAATAAACAATCTGTCAGCTAAGCACGCTCCACAGAGTCAGTGGCATTCGCCCCCTCAAAGTGCCAATCATTAAACCTTTCTCTCACATTTTGCAGTACATTGGCAGTTTGGAGGTGGGTCGCCCCGGCAGCCGAATGGAGATAGTCGCTGCAATGAGGAGAATCAGAGTAAGACCCTTAAATATGTGAATCCAGACTGCTGAACTTGACCCCTGACCCCTTTAATCCACTCTCTCTCTCTGCTGTCTCACCTTGTGGACAGGATCCTCACTCCCCTCAACATCCTCTTTACACATAAATCACCAGTCTGAGTAAAACTACACACTCAGACAGATTCAGTGGGCTGTCAGGAGTGATTTAAATCACATCAGGGTTCAGGGGCCAGATTTTATGGCTGAGGAGAGATACAGCGTGCAGGTTTATATGTGATACCATTATAAAACCCAACAGCTCTGGAGCCTCCCTTCAGATCAGACAAGGCCACTGGAAACACTAATGCCCTGTCATTACACATCACTGCAGTGTTACAGCCAGACACGAGGAGGAGAGGATTTAACTGCTTGTCAGCTGTTAGATCTAATCTAACAACCAAGTCATTGTGTCAGCTCAGAGGTCGGACACATCCCCAGTGACACCCGGGAAGGACTAAATCCTGATCCCTCGAGTGCAGTGCAGTATAATGGCCATTTGATTGTACTGGCACAGATTTAGTGACAGTTTATGTTTGAATTTCCTCACTGACACATCAGTCAGGAAACTCAATAATGTCTGAATTTTCTTTTTTCGTTTTCTACAATTTGTCATAACGCACTGAATGACAAACACTGCACAGCCGCTCAGAGTGGAAAATATGTGCACAAGGCGATCCAAAGGCTGCTGAAGACCTTGCTGGCCAAGTCTGTATTGATCCCTTTTCATCTCTCCTCAAAGACATTTTCACAAAATTTCTGTGTTGTGTGGCTCTTACCTAAAAGCAGAGTTTGGAAAATTATTGTCTGCGAGGCTTCAAATCAGAAATAGCAAATGGAAGGTGATAAGGAACAGACAAAAAGAAAACACATGGAGAGACAAAGAAATATTTAAATAATAATGCAATAACAACATGATATTAAATGTGGGCAAAATTAAAATTGATAACATAAAAGCCTGCCTGTAAAGAGAGCGGGGGCTGTTTGTGAGCTCTGTCATGGCACCGTAATTAAGAGTCTCTGCTGCTGGCGAGACTCCCTCTGAATATTCAAAAGCTAACTTGTCCTCCAAGCTCTCACAGCGGCTCATAGATAAGACTTGAGGTGAGTCGACACAACCTGGAGAGAATAAGTTGTGCTGGGGGCCATTGTTAGCCTGAGTTAGCTTCAGGCTGACGTGCGTGAAAACGTGGCGGCGACACTTCCTGTGTTCCACTTCGTCACTCTCTGACAGCAGTGTGCGCGTGGAGGTGGATGGTCCTCTTGTCCCAGTTTGCACGAGGCCGCATTAGCCTGCATAGCACATACACATTACAGGAGTGGTGTCCTTCACCTTCACCTGAGCTCCAACTGCATGTGCAGGAAAACTCCCACACAGCAATAAGACGGATGGATTAGATGAGAGCGTTTGACAAGGTGGAAGAGGCCTTTGAATCTTCTGGTCGCAGGCTTAGGGACATATTGCTCCAGATTCATTCGGGCTGAAATGGCCGGATATGCTGGTAACAATTATCCCATTTCTTCCTCCCTGTGAGATTTCTTTTGTTCAGAAACGTCAATATAGGAGTGAGAAGAGAATAAAAGGTAGCGCTGGGTTGTTATTTTTACACAAACCAAAGAAAAGATGACAGAGAATATCGGAGTCTGTCACGCAGAGCGGGCGACGGCTCGTTCGCCGAAGAAGGCCGCTGATTTCACAGACTTCATCTGATCAATTAATCATCTGATGTTGGACTGTGTGTTTTCAAAGCGGGCCGTGTTATTTCACATAAATTCTGGTTGTTCTTAGATCTCCGGGTGCTGATATTTGGAGCCTGAGCTTGCAGTGGAAGCAGAGGCTACAGGCTCCAGCATTAATCACGGAGAGGGATGAAAGTGTCCCACACATGTCTGCCTCCCTCTGGGAAGTCTGCCTTTGAAAGCTTAAACAGCTCCTAGGAACAGAAACTGACAGTTTCTCAGTGTTTACTCAACCTCAGATTTCCTATAAGAAGAAGACAGTCAAAAATATCTCTCTGTGTGCAGGATCCCTTCTCTCTTTTCCAATATATCATTTATCTAGTGTAAAGAGCTCCATCTCCGCAGGGCAGTCACATCGCTGACATGATAATCAGCTTGACTTCACTTGTTTGGCCAACCTTCAGCGGTAATTTGACTCTCATTTTCATTCACAGTATGAATTCAAACTGAAGAATATAAAGAAAAAGAAGGTCAACATCGTCATATCCACTGATAGCATCAAAGTGATTCTGCGCAAAAAGAAGAAGGTCAGTCCTGTAAAATGTGACTTTATTTCAGTTATATCTTTTGTCTTTGTCATCGTCCACCCATGTGTTTTGTTTTTTGTTTTTTTTTTTGTTACAACAGAGAAAAGGGTGGTCGTGGGATGAGAACACCATTTTGGTGACCCAGGATCCCATTTACAGGTTGGCCCTGTGGATGTACATTCAATGAAAAATCAAATAACCTGGCCGCTTGTAACCTGCTCCCTGACAAATCACACATCATCTTCCCTTTAACAGGATCTTCTACGTCTCGCATGATGCCCAAGACTTGAAGATCTTCAGTTACATCGCGAGGGAGGGACAGAGCAACATTTTCCGCTGCAATGTGTTCAAGTCAAAGAGGAAAGTAGGTCTGATCCCCAATAAACTCAAAAGTCCAGTGAGATTCTGTATTTTCCTGATATATCATAGTATATATAGTATTTATAGTATACTGATTCTATAGTACATCAGTTCATTAACTGATGCTACTTTAGAATAAGTCTTTGTGAGCAGCACAAACAATAAGCCTGATGTATCTTATTTCAGTGTGTCATTGAGCTCCATTGTTGACCAAAAACAAAAGCACAGCAGCCTCACTGTTGCTCTGAGTCACTGACACTGTTTTAAACATGGGCACTGCAGTATATTTCCAGTCAGTGCCACAGACTCAGCACTCATTAAAGCACCAAATCCACGGCTGAAAATAGTCCCCAGACAGGACACAATCTATTGTGTCCTTAATGTTTACAAAAAACTAAAGAGCCCAGCAGCTTTAGGAAATTATTTAGCCTTTTTGAAAGTGAAAATATGTATTCCTGAGTCAGCAGTACTGTGTGTTTACTTGCTTTCTTGGCGAGATAGATGAGAAGATACAACTCTGCTGTTTGTCTGGTTAGCGTAGCTTAGCATTAAGACTGGAAACGGGAGGAAACAGCTAGCCTGGCTCTGCCTGAAGGTGACAAAACCTGCCTACCACCACCTCTAAAGCTCACTAACATTATATCCCATTTGTGTAGAAGAACACGACAGACAGGGCGAGTTGCAAAGTATTAAGAGACAAACACATTGTTGGTTTTGGCGCAATCATGGCTGTTGTTGACACTAACAGAAGGACAGAATATCCTCAGCTTCATCTCTTAAGCGGACCGCAAACAGCTTTGAACCACAGCCAATCAATGTGTGTTTTATTTTGCACTCCATCCTCTGTGCATTGCGTCTGATGATGGTTTTGTGCCCATTGTCTCAGTGATGTATCGTCCTGCTGGACCACACATGAACGCTTTCTCGTGTGTGCAGTCTCCACAATATTTGCATATCAAGCAGAGACATTTTTTGCCTTCATGACAAAGACCGAGCATCAGTGAGGTTGACTCTCATCTCTTCACCATGGATACCAGACAGACAGTGACTTAGTGAAGCTGCATACTAATCATCCTGGTTGGAAGAGAGAAGAAGAGGGGCCTTTTCACTTAGCACTTTAAGACATTTTCACCACTGCTGAACGAACGCCCACCACATTGTCAGGGACACGGCCAGCGGTGCCTCGCTGCATCCCCGGGGCTGCAGAGCCTTATCTGAGCTTTGCAGACTAAGCATGTGTGCTGAGTAGGAGGAGATGGACCAGCTGATAGGAGGAGATTTGATTTATTTTCATCACGGCATGTTGCTGCCCAGCAGGGCTTAGATGTCAGCTCATTACAGCTACAGAGCCTTTTGTGTTTGGCCTTCGGAGGGCTGGGAGTTTAATTTTTAAAACAAAATTACATTTTGGATCGATGGAGAAAAATAATAAATCCCATGGCTTTATTCCTGCGTTATTTTCTCTTGCTATTTAACTTTATTGAACTAGTCTGAGATACGTTGACATATTGACTGAATGCCTCGAGGCACCATAATCCTCCTGAAGGAGGCAGTGACAGTGCTTTCATTTCAATGCTGTTTCTGTCACTATTCAATATAGAAAACACAAAAACTCACCTTTAGTGAGATTGAGGAAGGACATGGTGGATGAAGTTTTATTCCAGTGGATTTAGGATGCTGCCGCTTTTCTGTCTATTAGGACTTAAGGAAGAGAAGCCTGAAATCGATCAGAGAAGTGCTGGTGTCTCAAAGGCAGCACTGATTTTTTTTTCGTCTATGTGTTCAGTTTAAGAAACACTGATAGCCACATTTGAGCCAGAGCAATATTGAATTTGTGTAATAACAACATTGAAGCTTTTCAAGACAATATACATATATATAATGAAAAGACTCTGCAGCTACAACCATTATTTTCATTATTGATTATTTTCTCAATTATTTGGTCTCTAAAACCAAAATTTCCCAAAGCTCAAGAGAATGGCCTCTAATTTCTGACTTATTGCAAATTAAACTGTCCCTGATGGATGACCCGGTGATGCTCACACACCTACAGAGCTTCCAGCAAAAACAACAAACTCTATCTTTACTCCCTCTGCCGTCAAAGTTACTCGCTTCTGAAATAGGCCGATCCATCACTGACAGCCCAGCGCATGCAGAGCAGACAGACAAGGACAAGCAGCTGGAGCCCTGTGCTCCTAATATCTTCTGACTTTAATTTGGTCCCCTCCTACCCTCCCCTCTGTCTTCATTTTCACCTCCCATTCTGCCCCAGCAGCATTCCCCATTTTCTTCCTCCTACTATTGTGTCCATTTTTCATGTTCTTCCTCTTTCCCTGCTCACAAATGCACACTCATTCATCGATCTACTTCTCGCCTTCTGTGCCTCTTCATTCACGTCTGCATCCTCCCTTGCTCTGCTCCTGCTGGTGCCTCCCCCACCTCGGCTCTCCAAACCTCAACACACACACACACACACACACACACACTTTTACTCTGTGTCCTCCCTTGCAGTCTCAGGCCATGAGGATCGTGCGAACGGTGGGTCAGGCGTTCGATGTGTGTCACCAGCTGACCCTGCAGCAGA
Source organism: Chaetodon trifascialis (assembly GCF_039877785.1). Lineage (NCBI taxonomy): Eukaryota > Metazoa > Chordata > Actinopteri > Chaetodontiformes > Chaetodontidae > Chaetodon > Chaetodon trifascialis. The sequence continues at coordinate 18,132,305 of NC_092066.1, forward strand.
AAAGCGATGACCAGGAGGATGAGGAGGGGAAGGCGGAGGAATCAGAGGCAGTACCAGGTGACTCCCATCTGCACACACACACACGCACGCACACATGCACGCACACACAAAATGACATCCACAAATCTGGTCCGCTCTCCCTCCATGTCTCTCTCTCTCTCTCTCCTTCTGTCACACACACAAACTAAATATCCTTTCTTCTCCTCACTCTGCCACACACACACTCCCCAGGCCTTCTTCTTCTTCATCCTCCTTCCCTCCTCCTTCTTCTCTCTCTCACTAACAAAACCCTCAGCGCCTGCAGAAACCAACAGTGGCGACTGAGCACACCTCCCCGAGAAAGATGTCATTATCCAGCACTGATAGATTTTTTTCAGCAGCTCGCCATGCTGCAGCTGCAGATCTGTTTTTGTGAGTCGTGCGAGCCGTTGATCAAAGACCTTGTGAGGGCTTCTGCCAGCTCTTTGCCGGCGGCTGCTGCTGCTGTCACCGCCTCTAGACACGTAGCAAACTATAAAGCTCAAAGTAAAAATGACTTATATCTGTTTGATCTATCTGCAGCAAAGAAGAGGTTTGCATTGTCAGAGGAGACTGACCTTGAAGCCACTACAGAGGAGAGCATTGAGTGCGTCTCTTCGTCAGACCTGGAGAAGAGCAAAAAGGAAGAGCCCATCGCTAACGATGGCGAGGTAGAGTCCAGACGTCCTTGGCCATTTCAGTGTTGTTCCTGCAATTTTCTCACTGCATTAGAAGCACAGGAGGTGTTGAAGGTAACCCTCCAAAGTGTGATTTATGGACGCATATGGCACCACTCTGTATGAGACAGCATCTAAAATACGGGGCTGCAGTTAGCACCTTTTCATTATAAATTATCATCTACATCTGCCATTTGTTTTCTCAATCAATCAATGGTTTGGTGCAGAAGATCACGACCAGCTCCCCTCACAGTTTTCCTCAAACTCAAAACGGCATTTTCAAATCACTGGTTTTGACGGCCAACAGTCTAAAAAATCTTAAAAAACAGACAAGGATCAAGGATAAAACAGGGAAAACACGATGCATTTTTGACAGACTTTTTGGTTTTCCAATATTTTAGAAAAGGAATGATTTAAAAAGTCCGAAATGTCCTGTCTGTGAATAATTCTGGGCCGCTCACAGAGTCATGATGAAAGTTCGGCCTCTTATGAAGCCGTGTGAATATCACTGAGGGTGTCTGAGCCACTGAGGGATGTAGAGCCTGTTTGTGAAGAAAAGCTCCGCGAAGCTGTTCAATATTGATGTGATGAGTGATGATTTATTAATGGAAATATAGCAAGGTTTACTTGTGCCGCTCCACTAATCCTGAGACGTCGAACAAGCGGCTATCTGCTCTCTGATGTTTGTCAGCTCAGCTCTCCGTGGCACTGTCAGCTTTACCACCAAACACATAAAAACTCATGTTGGCGAGGAGTTAATTGGCTTGAATTGAATTTTACATCTAATTCCATGTTTACCTGAGAAATAACTGTCCTTATTATTTCTATATGTAATTATGGCTCAATTAAATATTTCATGTGTCCAAATCTCACCGGCTTTTTCTCCCCCTCCTGTGTGCAATTTGAAGGCCAAGTGTCCTTCACAGTCCAGTATTAATGACAGGAGAATCCACCGTATTGATCTCCCGTCTCAGACATGACAGAAAAGTCGTGTCCTTCATGGCTGCTCTTCCCACAGCAGCACTCTAACATGATTGCATGAGTCATATCTCCTGAATGGTTGAACCATCTAACAGCAGCCCGTCCAGTCAATCTGTAGATCGTTACTGTATAGATTCCCCTGATGGAGCCCCCATTAAAACACCATCTTCAGAATGAGATTAAATGATGCTCCTCTGTACTTTGTACTAGACCACCGATTCCTTTGACATAACCGGAGTGAACTGCACAGTATGATTGATTTATCATGCTTGTGTTGTGGAGCCTCAATCCAACTGCCCACCTCTTGGGAAAATGAAATCCTGTTAAACTCTCAGCATTAGAACTAAACTTAAAGCTGCCATAATCAACACATTTATATTAAAAGTGGACCACAGGACTGCTTGCATGTGAAAGGAGTCGCTCATAATGACAGACTCCACTGAGCGTTTTAGCGTCTTTCAGCTCATTGTTTTGGTTTTATAGTGCCCAGTTAAATAAGGCTAACACGTTAGCCAACTTAAACAGTGCCACTACCCACAGAGCCGTATTGTGAGAGTATATCAGCGTTGCTTTCATCAATGAAAATCATGACGAAATATTGTCATCAACGAACCTTTATAACGTGACAGAAACGAGACGAGACGCAAGGTAAATTCTGGTCATGTGACAATAACTATAATTAAATATATAATGAAATATTGTTGACGAATAAAAACAAGACTAAAGTGAAAGCAACACTAGTGTAAATGTGTCACTGACCTGAAACTATAATGCAATATTTCTATCTTCAGCTTGCACAAAGGCAGCAGAAAATGCCTGAAACGTCCGTAAATGTCATGCTTCGGTGTCAGCCGGTGAAAGTCAAAGGCCGGGCTCTTCTTTCTCACAGCTCACTCGTAATTCAAGTGGAAATCTATGACAGAAGCAGGCAGCAACACAAAATGTTCCATCAACGGCAGCCTCAATAGAACACCCACAACTTCTTTATTGATCTTCCTTTGCTGTGAGATCCAAGTGCCTCTTTCATCTTTTTTTTTAATTTATACAACCTGACATGGTAGATGTAGCAGCGATGCCTCTCCGTCTGTCTACCTAAAAGCTTACTACACTTCACCCTGTCCACCTGCGCTGCATGCAGCTCAAACAAACACAGAGCTGCGCTGGTCAGAGTTATTTTTGGTAACTATTCGAAATCAAATCACGAGCTAAAGTAGCATTATAGCTCAGTCCTGACAGAGACAGACTTTCAAACCACGTCTTTAGATGTGTTTCCACACACAAGCTCTCGTGATGTTTTTCTTCGCATATGCAAGATTTGTGTTTCTATTCATTTTGGCGGCGTTGTTGCTGCAGAGGGTCCATTGCTGTGGAGGTTTTTAATTGACTGTTCAAGCATGACATATGTCATGTTCAGGACTGTTTTTCCTCGTATTTCTAGTGATTAAACTCATATTTCTGTGGGTGTTGCTTATGTTTTTGTGTGTTCATGGTGGCTAAGAAAAATGCACATTAGTGGCCACATGTAAGGAAATTCCTCTTTCACATTACTTTAACTTTTTGATGCTGTTAGTAGTATTAAGTAGAGCCCAGTTTACTGTCATCTCTGCTGTAGGTGTCCAGTGACCCATCTCTCCTGCTGAGCTCCCCCATCCTTGGAGCCTCTGTGTCAGCTCAGTCGGCAGCAGAAGCTCCCTGCTCTGAAGAGCACCAGGTCCAGCTCCTCCAGAAACAACTGCAGCAGCAGGAACAACAGGCGCTGGCAGCTTCGGCACAGGTACTGATGGCAGTTGCTCTTGGAACCACCTCTATGATGTTTATCTCTCTTTCGTTCTGACTTTTTGTTCCTGATGTAGCATCTAATGGCAGCATTGCTCTGCAAAGTGTTTGCTGAGTTCATTCAAGTGCAAAGCCATACATTAAAGATCAACCAGCCTGTACACCACAGTATACAGTATAATCTCATCATTTAACCAGGTTGTAGCTTAAAAGAATATAAGAACGTATCAAGCTCTGCTCCCCAGGATCATAGATGTTGTTATTGTCCCAGACTTTGATGGTGATGCTGCTCACAGGCCGTTTCTCTTCATTGATCCATCTGTTTTGTGCTGCTGAAGAGGTGTACTCAGATACCAGTAAAATCAGCTCCCATTGTCTCCCTCACTGTAGTTTCTGTGGTTGCCATGGTCACACGGTGAGCCGCCACAGCAGGTTGAAAAAGTTGAACCAGCGTAAAGTCTGAAAAGTGATGCACATGGACAAGGGCGAGAGCT